>NC_047679.1:110470102-111070102 GCF_011762505.2 Arvicanthis niloticus | reverse complement strand
CCGGACAGAGTCAGCCAGCTGGGAAATAAGTGAAAATGCCAAAAGCCACACAGCAAGCTCACTTAGCCATCTTGTGCTCATCACTATTCTCTGCTTTTCAACAGATGTGGAAAGCTGGGAATTAGGCTGAAAGGCTCTCCCAAGATCCCACAGCTAGTTTATGGTAGAGCAGAATGCCTGTGGGTTCTCTTCTATTCGTGAGAAATCTTACAGCCTACTTGTACCAGTATGGCATGGAAAACTGCGGAAAGGGACATGTCTGATTTCACTGGGCATTTCTGTTAGTGGGTATCAGGTGTTAAACTGCAGGTATGAATATTTCCAGAGGAACCCAATTAGAAAGGGAAGCACAGTGCCCAATTCCTTCTTGGTAGCTGCCTATATGGAAAAAGAAGTGAAAGAATAAAGGGGGAAAGAAAAACAGAGAAAGCAAGGCAATCAAAAGCATATACTTTTAGAGAGCTCAAAAAGATAAAACTGGTAGTCTCCCTTGGAATTTAATCTTAATGACCAAGACTCAATCAATGGAAAGTGACTGATGGGATAATTTAAAGTTCAACTTTCCTTCGTCTCTTTCTTTGTATAAAAGAGAAGCAACTTTTTGATCTTTTTTTTCCTCAGCTGTAATATTCTGCTGCAGAAAAAAGATTGAACACCGAGTACCACATTAATATGTTATTGGCATCTTTCTTTTTTCATATCCTACATGTTGATTGTAAAACCGTCCAGGGAGACTGATAGCTGTAATATATTACAGTTTCTCAACCTCAAATTAATTTCATAACATTACAGTAGAGCAGATACTCTTTGCTTCAAGAAGTATCTTAAAATAGGTAATATTCTTTTTCTTTGAAGCCCTGGTTCTGGCTATTTTATTTATAGGGTAACCTATCTTGACTGCATTTTCTTCTTGCTCCACTACCAAATGCAGTAATTACCACTACACCTGGAGGGTCCCAACCAGCAGCAGGAACCTCAATGCATGTGATCCCAGAGTGAACTGGACAAAGTACAGGGGAAGCAGAGGAACTCTGTGTGAGAAATGCAGCTCACGTCTCCCCGTTCAGAGCTGCAGGCTAAGTTGGCATGCTCATGTAGACACGTCGTAAGTTAATGAGCTCATTCAGGAGCAAGGTACCTGTCCAGGCATTATTTGAACTCTTTCCTCCTTCCACAGCCGTGTTTCCCACCCTGAAGTGAGAGCCTAAGAATACTCTGTCCTCCTGGCTTTCGCTTGGGGAAACAGTTGTGAGAGATGAATGTGAGTGTTCTCACTCCCCAGCCAGTGAGTCTAAGGACTGCTCTAGCTGCCACAAAGAATCAAAAATGGATGCCAGGCTTGTACTCTTTTCATCTAGAGCTGTGCTGTCCAATATGGTGGTCACATGTGACCATTCAAATTAAATTAAAATTACTTAAAACTAAATCAGGTTAAAATTTAGCTTTTGGGGGTAGCTGGAGATACAGATCAGTGGTAGAGTGCTTTTCTAGCAAGGTACCAGGGTCCAAGTCTAATTAATTCCTAACACAAAAACAACAACAACAAATCTCCATTTCAGCTTAGTGGTGTACACTTGTAAACCTAGCTACTTGGAAGGCTGAGGTATGAGGATTGCATGTAGTGAGTTCAGTGTTACCTGGCAATTTAGTGAGAACTTGTTTCAAAATAAAAATTTGAGGAGGCTGTAGTAGAGATGAAGTTCTGTGGTAGTGTTTGCCTAGCACATGTGAAGCTCTAAGTTTAAACTCTCAGTATTGAAAAGAAGATGTTTCTTAGTCACAGTAGTTGTGTTTGAAGTGCTTAGTAGCTACACACACAGACGAAGAATATAATCATCATTGAAGAAAGTTATCTTTGACAGCTCTTCTTGACTCTGTGTCTGATTTTGAAAGAAGAATAGAATACAGATTAGTTTCTGGGAGAAAGGAGCACATTTTCTGGACAGAATTTGCAGAATCTCATTGTTCATTGTTCCTTTTTATGGTATGGTGCTCTATGAAGGGAGCATCTTTGAATGTGTACTTCTCTACAGAGTATCTCAATTGTCAGAAAGAATGTAAGACATCTGCAAAAGTTGTATACTCTGTAAATCTTGTAAATAAAATAGAATGAGATCCTGGAGTCTGGGCACAGAAAGTTCAATGGATATAAAAACATCATGAAAAAACTTCCCTCATCTAAACTCAAACGATATTTCTCCAATATCCTAATTGTTCTTTTTTAAAAAAATGTGGTTACTATAACTATAAAATTAATTCATAATTAAAATAATCATCACACATTAAAAAATTATACACAGTAGACAGAATTCAATGGCCTCCCAAGACTTTGCAAGGCTAGTATGCATGTACCTCTTTCTGGTTGTTCAAGCAGGCCATGAAAAGTTTACAAATATAATAAAGATTCAAATCAGTTCCCTGAACAAAATGAGATTATATTCTGGTGATTCAAATTAATCTCATGGATTTGTAAAATGATCAAAATCTAAGTAGATACTTGTATGGAAATGTTAAAGAATACATTTAGAAAGTGGTGTGTGTGTGTGTGCACGTGTGCGTGTATAGAGCTATATGATGTGTGTGTGTTCATGTGTTTCCCTGGTGTTCATGTAGAGATCAGATGAAAACTTGGTGGAGTTGGTTTTCTCCTTTCATCATGGGGTCCCAGGGATTGAATTCATGTGCACATAATTTTACCACTTATTAAAGATGTAAACAAATTTGTATAGCAGAATATATTCTTGGGCAGCTGACATGGAAAAAATGGACATGAGAAAAACTTCTCTTTGTTGTTCTTAAAGTAGACAAAGAGGTCTTGAGAGAAGTGATATTGGCTCAGTACTCTAACTGCAAGGAAATGGGTTTTGCCAAAACCAGTGAGCTTGGACAAGAACCCCAAACCCTAAATGATATCACAGTCCTTGCTGACACCTGTCTTTAAACTTCCATAGGGCCTTGGGAAAAGAACCCAGCCACATAGGCCTTGAATTTTACCTCCAGGGACTGACATAGTTGATTCCTGTTGTTTTAATCTGTAATTTGTTACTCAGCAATATAAAACAATATCAAACTGTGATTTGATGTATATAAAGCACAAAACAGACAAAACTAATCTATGATGATATTGCCTACAATGGCAATGTTGGTATCAGAGTTGACTAGTTGTGCATATTCACTTTGTGAAAATATATCAATGTAGAGTTATCCTGTGTTCACCTTTCTTTATGTGTATTATACTTCCTCAAAATGTTCAAAGCATACATGCGAAACAAATATTTTCATTAAAAACAACCACAAGTATATGTATATGTAGTTTTTTGTCAATGAGTTATGTTATTTAAAAATTCTCAAAATACACTTGTAAAGTAGCCCATATTGTAAAGGCTTAAGCATAGCTTTTACAAGAGATTTTATAATTTTTAAAATTTTATTTATTTTATCTCATATGCATTGGTATTTTGCCTGCATATATGTCTCTATGCCAGTGTCAGATCCAATAAAATCGAAGTTATAGACAGTTGTGATCTGCTATGTGGGTGCTGACAATTGAATCCAGGTCCTCTGGAAGAGCAACCAGTATTCCCAACCACTGAGCCATCTCTCCAGGCCCATAAAATTATTTTTACTTAGGCTGTTTGTTAAAGTACACAGATTAATCAAAGATGATGAAAGAAAAAATGTCGTCAAAGTCAATGTTCAAAGAGTTCATTTGTACTTAGATGTAGTTGTGTATGATAAAGGCCTCCAAGCATACAAAACAAACTAGGAAATGGAATGGTATGGTAGCCACAAGGAATTTTCTTTCTTGTGATAATTGAATGTTCGCCAAGTGTTTTCAGTCATGAATTACTTGAATCATTAACAACATGAAACTGGAGCTCTCTAGCTCAGTTACTAGAGTGTTTGCTTAGCAAGCACGAAATTCTGGGTTCCATCCCTAACACTGTATAAACTAGGCTGAGTCATAGACACCTGTAATGCTCGTACTATGGAAGTGGAGGCAGGAGGGTCAGAAACTTAAGGTCATCTTCGGCTAGATGGTGAGCTCTAGGCTATCTTGTGGGTAATGAGAACCTGCCTCAAAAATAAACAAGTAGATAAATAAATACAAAACAGAAAACATAATAAAACATAAAGATTTTAGAAAAGATTGCAAAGCTTATGCAGAAATGCTGGTGTAAACACTTGCCTGGGACTGTGATTTGAAGAAAGTCCCAGGCTTCTCTTCTGCCTTGTTCATTAGGCAGCTACCTCATTGTTGCGGCCCAAGCTACCCCACGTTTGGGGGCCAAAATGTCTCAGACCGCTCTATCATTGTTGGAACCTGCACTGCCAAAAGCCTTGGGGGCTAAGTTGTTATAGAGCCCGCACTGTGCCAGGCTGCTCCAGTCCGGGGGTTGGGGTTCAGCAAGAGAGAGAGTGAGGATGGACTTGAGGAATGGAGACTAGACAGAGTGTGATTCAATCCCGTTTATTCTTCAGTCTCTCTTCCTAGTCCAAGTCCCAAGTCTTGAGTTCCTAGTCCCTAGTTCCTAGTCCCTAGTGCCTCCAAGTTCCAAGTTACTTCTTCCAAGTGCTAAGTGCCTAATACCTAATAATTCTTCTTCCAAGTTCTCTAGTCCAAGTGTCTTCTACCTCATTCCTAATTCCTACTCCAAGTTGTACTCCAAGCTGTACTATCTAACCTAATTCCTAGTTCCAAGTTGTACTGAACTCTTCTGTCTGCCTCTCGCCTTTTATATGTCTCACTTCTAAGCCACGCCCTTAAGTCACGCCCTTAAGTCACACCCTTAGGTCTTGTCTCTAAATCTGATCTCTAAGTCATGCCCTTAAGTCATACACCTTCAAGTCTCACACACCCAAGGGAAGATCCTGGGTATCTAAAACAAGATGCTATCAGAGTGTGCTCAGCTGTTGTAGGCTATTGTAATCAAGTCTCTTGTCAGGGTATATGGCTCAAGATGGCTGCAAGGATGATAGCCGCCTTCTGTCGGCTCCCCACACCTCTTTCTTGCCAAATCCTGTAACAGATCCTTTATGTGCATTTTCTCACATGTACTTTGCAAGGTAGCTGGAAAGTATCATCTGCATTGTACAAGGAAGAAATGGAGGTGCTGGAAAGCCAAGGCTTTGCTCTGGGTTACCAGCTACCAGCTAGTAAGGAGCAGGACTTAGATCCAGGGCTTGGTTTGACTCCACAGTGTGCACTTGCTAGTCCAGCTGCCTTCTTCTCAGGTGGGCTGATTGGGGCAGCTTAAATAATCCATTCATTACATTTAAACCAAGTTTTGGGAAGGGGACACCTTCAATCCCTAATCCTTAGATAGAATTGTTCCTTGGGTTATTTCCTTTCCTTCATGGTGCTGTTAGACATAATTGAGAATCCGGGTTGAATGGGACTAATATTAAAAACAAAACCAAAACAAACCAAGATGTGGTTTCTGAGAATGGATTAAGTAAATAAATCTTAAATTTTCTCAGGGTGACTGGCTGCCCAGCTGTCCAATCTCCTCCTGAGGGGTTGGCTGAGCCTTGCTTCAAAGTACAGGCACTATTATATGCATTTCAGTTTGCTCCCAATATGATGCCCCTGCAGAGATTATATTAATAACCTTGATGCAAACACTGTAGACATGGAAAGTGAAATCCAATCTCTGCTCAGGAGATTCCAATCCTCAAGACAGAAGGGCTAAGCTATCCATCCAATTGCAAAAGACTCAAAATGGAGGCAGCTGACTCTAGCCTGGACTTGACTTGGAATTCATTGAATGCTCAGGAGTTAGTGAGAGACCTGACCTGGGGTCCACTTTCCAAAGCACTCAGGTTACCGAGATTAAAGAGCAGACTGCGAGGCACTGACCAACAGCCCAGCAGTGCTTCTGTGAAGGAAGGGCAGGAAAAAGACTTCCTCAAAGCACCTAATTTCTTTGGCTACACTTGAGTTCTGACAGTCTTTTAAATAAATGGTCTGTTAATATTTCTAAGAGGGAGCTCTGCTTTGTCACCAGTTTCAAAGGGTATGGGTGCAATTCAGACCAAATCTTTCATCCTCCTGTTGCTTTTGTTTTTCTTATCTTAGATTGCCTTTTCTAGACCTATAAGCACAAAAGATGCTGGGAAAATAAACTGATGTCTATATAATTTTTATAAGGTACACGTCTCCCTGATCATTGAATGAACTCTTTGATGTGGGTGATCAAGTGATTGATGAAATTTATGTGGGAATAAAAATGATTTTCTGTTGCCATCTAACTTGAAAATATTTTTTGCTTCAGATGTTGTGGTATAAACCTCTAATATGGATGATAAATCATATCTAGCTAAATTCCCAGACTTCAGTCAACAGAGAAAATTGTCTGACCTGCTTGCTGGACTTGCAAGTGCCCCAGAAAATTACGGTTATTAGCTTGCTACAGCCACGTTGTCTTAGGCTTTCCACTGCCATGAGGGTTTGCCCTTGATAAGAGAGCTAGAAGCTCCATTGGGTAACTCCATTATTTGACTCTCTTCCATAAGACTCGGTAACAGTAGATGCCAAGATAAGGAATCATGGAAAGGATTAGGGTGAGATTCAAAACATCTTTTATTTTATTAAAACCATGTCTATCACAGTCCATCTTGCCTATTCAAAATGCAGCTTGAGTTGATCTTTTTTTTAAAATCAGCTATTTGGTCTCTGATATGGAGGTGCTGACATAGACCAACTTTACAACCTAATCTGAGAAGTTTGAGGGTACCTCAGCAGATTCAGGGTTGGATAAGGAGCTAGAGAGAGTTGGGGGTCCATTTGTATAATGTCATGAACAAAGAAGAGATCAAATATGCTGAGAAATACAAGGAAATACAATGAACATAGTTCCCAGGATTCCAATATATCACAGAGATCCTTGCACATCAATGTTTTCTTACGGATTATTTACAATAGCTAAGTTATAGAATGAGCCTAGGTATCCAAAAATAGAGGATTGTATTTTATATAAATGTACATATAGATTAATATATATATGTGTGTGTGTGTGTGTGTGTGTGTGTGTATTATTCACCCACAAAGAAGAATGAAGTTATGTCATTTACAAGAAAATGGATACAGCCAAAAATAAACATATTAAGAGAATTAAGTTAGATTCAGAAAGACAAATGTCACATTGTTTCTCACTTGTAGTTCCTAGATTTTATAAAGTCATATGAAACCACATATGCATATATAACATGGAAGTGAATGAGTAACTGTCTAGGAAGATAAAGGGTATTTAATAATAGAAGGTAGGAGGAAGGAGAACAAGGGATGATTAGGGGTATGAGGGAGAATATGCTCACCATACACCACTTAAATGTAAGGAAACTTGAATAAGTGAACCAAAAGCCAATTTCTGTCAACAGAAGTTTTTCTCTTTCTGTAACTGAGACAGAAAGTCTATGGGTGGGCTCACAAGCTCTTCACACTCTCTCAGAGTTTGACACTCTGTTTTCTCTCATTGACAGTAAATTCTCTGAGAATGTGTCCTGTCTATTGAGATATTTGGGTGCCCAGTATAAGACTACACAAAGGGAAACCTCTCTCTCTGAGATTCCCAGAGCACTGACCTCTGTGGTTGGACAGAAGCAGTTATTAGTAGTATTTCCATATAAGGTATGGCCACTGGCTAAATTCTCTCAGCCCCCATAGACCTAATTTCCTCATCTATGTAAAGAGGACAGGAACAGCCTTGAAGGAGTGTAAAAGTTCAGTCATCATCTCTGAAAGTAACTGGTAAACAGTGACATCTTAGTCCAAATATTATTGTTATTGGGCACTTCAAGGAATTCTTTAAAACAAACAAACAAAAAATTCAAGTCCTACACATTCAGAAAGTTATTACTGAGTTACATAGTTTACTTATGGCATGTCTCAGAATAAGTATCTAATAATCCATACAATGTTCCAAGGCTGTGTACATATTACCTTGCTCCACCTAACTGTGTCTTGATCTCTGTTACTTCCTATGAAAACTCAGGCTCTAAAGAGTGCTAAGTAAACTCACCAAAGAGTATACACGGGCTGGTCCATGGCTTCTGCTACATATGCAGCAGAAGACTGCCTCATCTGGCATCAGTGGGAGGGGAGACACTTGGTTCTGTGGCGGCTTGATGCCCCAGAGAATGGGGATGTTATAGGGGTGAGGTGGGAGTGGGTGGGTGGGAGAGCACCCTCTTAGAGGCAGAGGGGAGGGGATGAGTTGTGGAAGAGAAACCAGGAAGGGGGATAACATTTGAAATGTAAACAAATAACATGAATAATAATAATAATAATAATAATAATTATTATTATTATTATTATTATTATTATTAACAACAAGAATGCTAGGTTACTGAGTCCACTGCAGAGAGCAGCAGACTGGGATTTACAAGAGTACTTAGCACTTTCTTCTCCATCACCTTTAAATTATCTTCTTGCAAATGCAAGCCTGTGCTCACCACAATCCCTCTGTGCAGCTCTTCCTCCTAAGGTGTGCATTATGTAAGGTTCTGGGTTTTATATTTAGAAAAATCATATCTCATAGACTCCATCTCATACCCAGACATCCTGGATTGGGGCGGGGAACCATAAGGGTTACTACAGGTTGTGCAATTACAGAGATCAGGGTTCGAGAACTAGTTAGTTCTAGTTGGGTGGCTCTAACAACAACAACAAACCCATTGCTCTTATTTAAAGTAAACTCATTAGATCACTAGGAATGCTGAGATACATGTATGTAGGTACATGTACGGTGTTTAGTACTATGTCTAATACATAAGAGATATTTATTCCAGGAGCAGCTGACATCATTTGCTAAGCATTCTGGTGTTAAACAGCAAGCTATATCATGAGGGCATCCTATCCCTGATCCCTGTAGATCACTGGGGCTAGTACCCCTGCCTACACTTCCATTCCTTCCCTCATCCACACCTGGCTGTATTTCTCATCCCTCCATGGGCCCTTCCAGACATATTTTGTCTCTTCATTGGAGGTCTAGATAGCGTCTTCTCCTACCGCTGAATTTTCTATAAGATGATACCCATTAATGCACTATTCTTCATTGTAGAAGATGAATCTCAAAGTGCCTTTTACTAAGCTCATTTCTCCCTACTGCGCTAATGTTCCAGTTCTCTGCAATTTAATGCTATTTAGTGAAATGTGAATTTTGAAAATATGGATAAAACAAGTAAGTCCCTTTCCAGGCTTTTCAATAAAATCCAGTGCATGGCTTTAGAAGGCTCTGGTCTGGCTTTATCTTGTTAAAATTAATTTTTATTTAGTTTGTAACATGCACAGTTTCCAAATTTTCTTTCTTTTTTCCTGACTTATGCTTATAAATATTCCCTCCCTAGCTCATCCAGATGTTACAGATGTTTTCCTGTGTGTAACTTGGGCCTTTAGGTTTATGTTCTCCATTTTGACTTGTGATATAATTTTGAATTTTTATTTATTTTTATTTTTTTAGAGTACAAAACAATGGGTTTATTATGGCATTGAAAATGTTTTTTTACATTTATTTACTTGTGAGGGGAATAGTAAATGTGTGCTAAAGGGAACACGAGGATATTTGAGGACAACTTGCAGGACTCAGTTCTCTCCTTCCATTGTTTGGGTCCTGCAGTTCAAACTCAGGCTGTCAGGCTTGGCAGCAAGTGCCTTAACCTGCTGCAAGTCTCCCTAGCTCTCATTATGACATTTAATATATACGTTTATATTATTAAACTTTTTACTTTATTATCCAAAAAAGACCTCTTGTGGTGACCAGCCAGTGATGGGTGAAAAGCAAACAAATTCCTGTCTTGTTGAGACCCCAGAATGTGAGGCTCTGGGCCAGGCCAGGCCACTGTGGCTTTTCTTATCAGTTCTGTGTCAGTTGGAGGTCTGTTCTCAACACTACTTTCCTCCAGTCTTTCAAGTTTGATTTTACCATGCCAGTCGATAGAGCTCCAAAAGTCTATTTTCAGGTTCCTATTTTATTCATGTGACCTGACAAAGTTTTGGCTAGAATTCTCTGTGTAGCCCTAGCTGTTCTGAAGTCCAATCTGTAGACCAGGCCGGCCTTGAAATAGGAAATCTTCCTGCCTCTGTTTCCTGAGATTACAGGCCTGTGTCACTACAGCCCATCCCAAGAAGTTCACCCCTCATTTACATTTTTGTTTTGCTTTAAAAATATTTATTGTTATTAATTCTCTTATGAGTGTTTGGCCTGCTTGGATGCTAGTGAACCATGTGTGTACAGTGACCACAGAGGCTGCAAAAGGGTGCCGGATGTCCTGAAACTGGAGTTACAGGTAGTAGTGAGTCCCATGTTGCTGGGAATTGAACCTGGGTCCTCTACAAGAACATTTGCTTTTAACCACTGAGCCATCTCTCCAGCTCCGTGTTCTGCTTGAAAAAAAGAAAAGATCCTAAGATTTATTTTGATTTTTTGCGCATGTTTTGGTAGCATATGTGTTTGCACACTTTATGTATGCGGTGCCTTTAGAGGCCAGAAGAAGCCACTGGAAACACTGGAACTATAGTTACAGACTGTTGTGAGCAGCAGTGTTGAGTGTTGGGAGCTGAACTCAGATCCTCTGCAAGAGCAGTAAATGTTCTTAAACATGAAGCTATCTCTCTCAGGCCCCTCATTCTACTTTTTTTGGGCTCAGTTTCTTGCTAGAGGGTTGCTTATTTTTGGTAGTGGCCAGAAAGGTATAGACAGAAAGGGTTTGTCCTTCCCCAGCTCTTCTTATTAGTTAGCAAAGATTACATCCTGTGCACATGTACACACACACACACACACACACACACACACAAGTACACATATAGACACACAAATACACAGGACACACACACAGAGAGAATTCTTCTAGACATTTAGGGTCTAGTGCCACCTTATTATTTTATCAAGGGAACAACTGAATCCCAGAGATATCAAGTGACTCACCCATGATTATGTAGTGAGCTAATACAATTGTTCTGACCATGTACTACCTATCTTGCCACTGTGAACTAACCAGTCCAGGGATTAGCTGATGGGTCGGTTTGCTCAATTCTGGCTCATGCAGGCTGAATGCAAAACTGACTTTGTTTTTCAATCCTAACCTCTGTGGTTTGACCAGCTACTTAAATTGAAATGCCTCTGGCTAAGTCAGCTATTACCTTTTGAAATGAGCAGAGCTGAAAACTAGTGCCAAGTGTTTAGAGGAGGCTGGCCTTATCAGCACTCAGCACTCCCCTTCACTTACATGCAACTCTTGTCTGTCCTAGCTCCACAAGTCTCTCCCATACTGGCTTTGATAGTGTCCCGCCAGAGGGAGCATCCATTAGGTTTACGTGTCGTATTCTTCCTTCCTCCTGGCTTGCTGATGTCTTTTGGAGCTTGACATGAGTGACTGATCCACCAAGGGACATTGAACAGAGAGATCGATAAAGAGGTGCAGAAGGAAGGCAAGACAATGCTAGAGATAAACGCTGTGAGGACAAAGCCACTTTGACTCCAGTTAGGGCCACACCAAATCTCCGTTATCAGTATGTTAGTATTAGAAAAACAAAGAGATCATACCAAAGACAGGGTCAAAATTGGTAGAGAAAGGTCTGTTTTTCCAGGAACCCAAACCATTCTCAGTAGATTAGTTATCGCTCGTGAGGAACCCAGTGAGGTAGCAATGGGCTTTATTTTTACAGATGAGAAAACCAAAGCCCAGAGGAGTGCTCCAGTTGAACTCCAGAGCATTGTGCTCTCCAGAGCTTTGCTCTATCCTCTTTAAGAAGGCTCACTTGAGACTGGATTCATTGTACCCACAAACCAGCTCGCTATTTTGTTTGCAGAAACTGGGATACAGAGAAGTGTACTGACTTCCTAGGAGCTGAGGCCATGGTTGCTGCAGGTTGGTTGCAGCAAGAAAAGAAACCAGCCCTGCTCCTGAAGTGCTTCTGCAGTCATGAGACTGCCTGTTCACACTGACGAGGTGACTCTGAACCCCATCCAGTGCTTATTTTACTTTTGCAAAACACACTCCTTTAATATGCACGGTGCTCCAGAATTTTCCTCCCTTTTTAATTTCTTGAGCCCCGGGTTCTGTCAGGCTAGAAATCAAAGCTCTGTGTCTTGTGAGGGGAAACAGGACTATGGAGAGGGATATGTACAACACACCCAACCTGTTTATAATATTAACGCTTGAGCTCCACAATACCGTTTCATTAAGCACTGCTGCTCATTCAGTTGGGAGAGACACATAAATACAGAATGAATTGGCACTACCATTTGCATGCCTTCAATCTTTGTGACAAAAATTGCCTATTACGGAGAATATGAGCGTTTTCAAAAATTATAGACAGCTGAAAAAACGGGGTTGAAGTGAATACTCAGGATGAGGGGAAAGCATACTGTTTTATGCTTTATAGTAAATGTGACACATTCTCTCTAATATTGTTTCCACTATTTCTATTCTAATTTGAACAGGGGACCCTGCTGTTGCTAGTGTATTATAGGCCCACAGCAAATGTAGCTGCTGAGATCCTGTGTTGCTAAATACCACACAATGCTATAGAATTTCATTTTGAGGACCAGGAATCCAACTTTCTCCCACTGCCTGTGGCATTTTGGCTCTTGAAGCAAGACAAGCTCTTGGTCTTGGCATTATCAGATCAAAAAAGTGCTCTTTGAATCTCATTAACCTTGCTGTCTTACACAAAGGGGACAAAAGAAGCCAGCAAGGAAGTGGTTTCCCTGGCCTACTAGGTGTTCCTAGCATCCTAGTCAAGGTGTACTTGGAAAGTAGGGCAGAGACAAAGAGGCATCAAGATTAACATATGAAAGAAGTCAGGTGGCTGAAGGACCCTAGCCTCTCCCCACCTGGGTTGTCTGTAACCAAGCAGAGCATCCCTGGGAAATGCAAGCAATCTGCAAGTGTGGGAGAAAGCAGCAGTGACCTCATGGTGGGGAGATTTGGGATTTTTGAGCCTGGGATCTCACCCAGTCTCCAGTCCGCTCTCATTCTCAAGAGAACCATTGTCTTTCTTAATGGACTGTAACTATTTCTATCACAATCCACGCGCCCCTACTTCACTTCTTTGTTCTGTGACAAAAGAACCTGGCCATTTCAGTGGGTGCCCTCTGGATTCAGATTCATGCTTATAACAAAAGACTCTTGCCAGAGCTGCCTGTTGTCCTCTCAGTCTCCAAGCATCCAGATGCAGGGCTTCTCACACTCCACTTACTATACAAGCCAGACTGACCTGTGTGCTCTCTGAATCATCAACCTTTTGTTGAAAAACATTGAAGGACAGTTCTATAAAAAATACTAAAAACCTCACCACAGTTTTCGAATTAACCAGAGGCCCTACTCAGACTGCAGTGCACTCCTTACCTTCCAAGTATTGAAACCTACATGCTTATATGACCTACTGCAACCAAAGTTCTTCCAAGGAGATGGAAAGCCAAAGACCTTATAGTTCAGCCTCCTCTTTTGGACTTCACCATCCATCTCAATATCTTTCTGGAAGAAACACTCTTGTGTGTCCAACCTGCAGTCTGCAGGCAGCCTGCTGAAAATAGCTATGAATGTGGTCCAAGAAAAAAAATGATAAATTTGCTTAAAACATTATGTAGAGGCAGGGACTCAGGCCTTTAATTCCACCATTCAACAGGCAGAATGGTGGTGGTGGTGGGGATTTCTCTGCGTTCAAGGTCAGTCTAGTCTACTGACCAGCAAGTTCTAAGCCTTCGAAGACTACATAGAACATATCTCAAAACAACCAACGTTTTAGATTTTATTTTTTTGCTATTAAGTATTTTATTTACACACACACACACACACACACACACACACACACACACACACACACACACACGAGTCATTCTGTTCCTGTGGAGGTCAGATGGCAACTTGAGATAATTGGTTCTCTCCTTTCACCATGTGGATCTCAGGGACTGAATTCAGATAGTCAGGTTTTCTGAACCATCTGGCTGGCCCCCATGATTCTTTTTTTTTTTTTTTTTTTTTGTCTCACAAACATGAAGGGGGGGAGGTTCAAGAAAAGACTTCTAAATGGAAGTATACTCCACTGAGCTGTTGTATGTACTCACATTAACGTGTTAGCAGAGAACTGTATCTCAGTAACTGCAATTTTCTTCCTTTGACTCTGCAGAGATGAACCTGACTAGCTCTTCCCCTGCTTGCCTGTTTGTGTGTGTGTGTTTACATTTTTGCACAGGCTTCTTTTTTACCGTTTGGGAAAATCCTGATTGTCCCTGGTGCTGCCTCCACCTTCAACCCAACGTAATTTCCTTTCCCATATTCCAACCCCATTACTCCTTCTTAAATAGAAATTCCATAATTAGTAGCTGAGGGCTTGAGTGTGTGAACCACCGGTTTCAGAAAGTATTTTCTTAAGGATCTGCTGAATGCCATTATAATGGTGATAAAATGACAGGAGGGACCTTCTATATGGTGTCTTGAGGAGGATAGCTACCTACTGTGTCAGCCAAAGGGGCTACTGTGTGGGTGGCCATGGAAATGATAATTTCCTGTAGCTTCAGGGCTTACATCCTTACCTGCCCTCAGCAGGGAGTAGGGCCTATTCCACAGACTAGCAGATCCAGGGGAGCTTTGTGGGGAGCTGAAATCTATCTTGTGTATTGCAGCTTCCAGTTCCTTTGTACAACTTGGCTCCTAGAGATCAGGGCCAGAGATGCAGGAATGTCATGAATGGAGTATTTCCAAGAGATACACTATTATTGACACCTGCAGCAGCTAAACAAAGAATCCTTTAATGTCCCGGTAGGTTCCCTGGGGCATGGGTAGGTACAGCCAGGACTGAGGATTCTGAGTAGAAGGGCAAGGAGACAGATATAAAATGGCCTGACAAGGACCTTTCTTCAACTAGCCTCAGACTCATTTGGTACACCTAGGTAATCGATGCAGGTAAACAACATCTAGTATTTTGAGCTGCCTAAAGGTTTTTGCATTTTATCCTCACACTAGCCTAGCTGGTTAAAATAGAGGCATTATTATTAGTCTTATGTGACTGAATGGGAAATTGAGCCTCAGGAAGGGCATGTTATTATGCCACAGTTTCTGTAAGCAAGGGAAATAATTCCAAGGACTCCTGAATCAGGCTTTGCATGCTGCTCCACCATGCAAGGGAGATAATGTTCTGGAGAGAAACATCCCTACACTAGCACTCAGCTTACAGCATCCTCTTCCAGTGGCCCCAACCACCAATGGTACTACTTTGAAATATTGCTGCTAACCCACACGTCTTTTGCATCAGTTGGGGTGGGAGTGCATGTTCCATTATGGAAACTCCAGTGTCTTCATGCACTACACATTCCCCCATCCATTAGCTAGGAAATGTCTGTGTCCCAACTTGCCAGGGGGGCTGTGTTCTGAAGGAATATCCATTCTTAAATCCCTGCATCCCTGCTTCCCCAGATGAAACGAGCCTTTGGGAAACTGGGCTTGATAATAAACCCATACATGTTTATTTAGAGACATGTTCTAATTAAGGGAAACAAAAAGGTTGGATCTTGCTTGGGTTTCTGAGAATAAATTCTGGTTCTTATGCTGTGTGACCTTGGGTGAATATCTAGTTCTCTCTGGGCTTCAGTTTCTTCATATGCCACAACACCTTGAGCAAGATGGTCTGACTCTGATGTGGTGTGTAGTTAGACATTCATTCATTCAATAAATGGCAGTGAGTGAAATCTTTCTGAGAGCCGTGGGCTTGGTGCATGAGATTCACAAGGGGAGAGGAATTAGAGCGAGAGTGCTTTGAAAATGCTCAAAAATCTCCCATGTAAGGTTTTTTAGTCATGCTGTATTGCCATGCTGACTTACCTTTTCAGAAAATACCCCCCTCTTCCGTTGCAGAATGGAAATTGGCAAAGAGAGAGGGAAAAGGTCCAATTTGCGCCTCTGCTATTTTAAGGGAGGCTGAAATTATGAGGCAAAGTGGAGTGATGCGCTCTCTGGAGTGACCTCCGTCCTCCCACACAGGAGAAAACCCAGGTCTTTTGCTTGTGAAGTGGCTGGGGCTCTTGAGCGCGAGGCATTATTATATAAATTCAAGCTCGCTCCTGATCCTTAGTACCCTGAGTTGCCTGAAGGGGGGAATGGCACTGCCTGCGTTTGCAGCCCGGGCGCTCAGGCCGCCACTGCAACCGGAGCAAGGAGCGCCCGCCCGCACCACCTGTCCCCGCCGGCATTCCAGAGTAGAGGCTGAACTGGCAGCAAGCCGACCCGGGTCGGTCGCCGCCTCAGTCCGCGCCGGCCCTCCTAGGGGTGTGTCTCTGGGATTCAACTCGCCGCCGCTCCAGGACAAGCCCCCAAAGGCATTTTCTTCCTTGGCGGGAGCCTTGCGCGCCCCGCTCTTCGCGCTGCTGCCTCGAGGCCGCCGCAGGCGGATGCACGACCTCAGGCGACGCTGGGACCTGGGCTCCCTCTGCCGGGCCCTGCTCACTCGGGGCCTGGCAGCCGTGGGCCACTCGCTCAAGCACGTGCTCAGTGCGATCTTCTCCAAGATTTTCGGTCCCTTGGCCAGGTACGTGATGGGCGAATGTGGGGCTTTCGCTCCAGGTCCAGGGTGAGCCTGGGCAGCGGGAGGAGGGAAGGCAGCTGGGAGCGGAGGGCAAGGCTCAAAGTTCTAGGGTGCCGGTGGTGGCCGGGCTGGGGGACTCGAGACGGGTTGAGCGCGCAACTGACCGCGGTGCAGCTCCTTCTCCGCTGTTCCGCGGGAAAGGGCTGCGCCGCCTCTGCTTGCAAAGTCTCAGGCAGCCCGCGGGCTCCTTCCTTCTTCCCCAGGGGAACCCCGAAGCCCCGGCTCACTTCTAGAGGCCACCTGGTGGGCAACGGGACAAGCACCAAGGGAGCCCACATTTAGGGTCAGCAGCTCGCGCACACGGAGGGAACTGGGGTCCGGGGCCCCAGAGAGTCCCGCGGGCCAACGGGATAGGGATGGGAGCTGGAGAGAAGAGAGCGGGAAGCACCCAGTACCGGAGAGGGGTGGCGTGAGTTTGGGAGTAGAGAGACCAGGACCGGACGGATTCTGCGGGGAAGGAGACACCGCGGAGGGGATCGGGGTTTTTTGGCTGGGGAGGGGGGCCAACGGCCAGCGGGATGGAGTCGGGGTGAGGGGGGGTGTGCGGCAGAAGCCACAGCGCTGAGCCTGCCGGGAAGGAAGGCAGCGGGGAAGGGCGCCGCCGCCGCCGAGGTGGAGTACTCGGTATGGACGGGAGGGGAAAGGGGCGCAACGGTGGCGCCACGGGGAGGGGGCGGTGAGGGAGCGAGGCGAGCATGGGCCGAGCTGCGGGATTGACGTAACGAGCTTGGGTTTCCCCCAGCGTCGGGAACATGGATGAGAAATCTAACAAGCTGCTGCTGGCTTTGGTGATGCTCTTCCTATTTGCCGTGATCGTCCTCCAATATGTGTGCCCTGGCACAGAATGCCAGCTCCTCCGCCTGCAGGCGTTCAGCTCCCCGGTGCCGGATCCGTACCGCTCTGAGGATGAGAGTTCCGCCAGGTTTGTACCCCGCTACAATTTCAGCCGCAGCGATCTCCTGCGCAAGGTAGACTTCGATATCAACGGCGATGACCTGATCGTGTTCCTGCACATCCAGAAGACTGGGGGCACCACTTTCGGCCGTCACCTGGTGCGCAACATCCAGCTGGAGCAGCCATGTGAGTGCCGCGTGGGGCAGAAGAAATGCACTTGCCACCGGCCGGGTAAGAGGGAGACCTGGCTCTTCTCCAGGTTCTCCACCGGCTGGAGCTGCGGGCTGCACGCCGACTGGACCGAGCTCACCAGCTGCGTGCCCGCAGTGGTGGATGGCAAGCGCGACGCCAGGCTGAGACCTTCCAGGTGAGTCTTAGTGAGTCCCTTAAGCGTGGTCACTGACCTGGGCCTCGGTGAGCCAGGGGACAGGAAAGGCTGTATCTGCAGTTGCTATGGACCCTGTATACCTTGGCTCCTTGAGGGTTGAGTCCCTGCTGGGTAGACACTAGCTACCCAGAGCCTATCTTAGTAGCTTTGTCAGGAAGCATCTGGATTCCAGCCCAGGACAGCCGGTCTGCCCATCAGAAGGTTAGCCTGCTTGCTGGTTGAGTGTGGGGAAAGCGGCCTGGCTGCCCGGAAAGTACCCCAGCAGCAGCCAGGACTGGACACTACACTGAGCACTAGAAAGTCCTAAAGAATTGTGCTTTGCATGCAGATTCTCTGGGTCCATCCTCCTTATCCTCTCCTCCTCTCTGCACCGGGTCCCAAAGACTTGGGCTTGTTTTCCTTCCCTATTTCTCACTCCTTCATCCTCCCCCCTTTTTCATTTCTGGCTTTCTCTAGTGGAAAATTCTCTGCCCATCTTGTCTGCTGTTGGATACTCCTTCATTCCTTTTCCTGGTCTTTCTCTTTCTATCATCTTCCGTTCCCCTTTCCACTTTGCTTCTCTCTTTCTCGTCTTTCTCTTACTTCTTTCCCTGACTTCTATCACCTCCCCACCCCCAGGCCCCACTTTTCTCTGGAGAACAGATGTCATTCTGCCACTGTCTAGGGACACTCAGAGAGAGCTCCTGGTTCTCATCTTGTGCCCCTCACTACTGCCCACACTCGAAGTGTCCACCATGCTTTTTGAATATAAAGGGGCACCCTGCTTGCTCAGTGACTAGCTGGAAAGTTGCTCTGAACCCCACATAGGGCTCAGGAGTCACAGGAGTGCTAGAAGCTTCTTCTGAGGCTCAGAAATCCTAGAGCCTCAGCACCCATGGCCGGCTCAGGTTCTGGCAACAAGGAATGAATGGCTTAGAAAAAACTGGTTTGTGGATAATCTGTAGCCAGCAAAGCATTTTCTTCCCTTTTGCTGCTCTGGCCAGTTCTTGGAGGTCATGGGATGCTGTGAAGTGGACAAAAGGAGCTGCTTTGGAGTGAAATCAATCCAGCCAGAGCTATTGTTTTGCAGAGCTCTTGAAAACAAATCTGGGCTGGAGCAGGAGTCTATGAATGACTTTAGTTGCAAGTAGTGAAATTGGGGTCTTCTGGTGGGCAATCATAGTGTCTCGCTCAGTCCATTTTGCTGACTTCTTCAGCTCTCAAGGGTTCTGCTGTTTTGGCTGCTGCTTTTGTTCACATGGACCTCTCCTGCCTTGCACAGTCTATACTCACTCCTTTTCCTGGCTAAAGTGATGTTTTACAGGTAGCTGTAAAGGATGAACTGTGGGTATGATTTCTCCTATCTAGCTTTAGCAAAGGGAGCCCCCCTGGTTTTCTGGTCACACCAGTTTACAGTGGCCTTTCTCAAAGGCCAGAGTCCTAGTTGAATCCTTTGAACTTTCATTTCCTTTCTACACTAACAGATTCATTTTCCTATCATAAGAGATGTGATAGGAAAATGAATCTGGTCACAGGAAGGCTGAGTCTCAGTTCATGGCAAGAATTGTGTAAGTCGTTGTCACAACAGCATTGGGGTGTTTAAGAAAGTCCCCATTCAGATCTGGTAGTACTGTATATGGTCTCTTATGCTAGCTAGCTTGTAGGTGTACTGAAGAATAGTGATTGAAAACACTGTTTAGGGCAAAAGTAGACTTCCACACCTACAACAGTGGGCATGGTAGTGGTGGTGGGGATTAAAAGAGAAGTCTTAATTGTCATGGAAGGCATAGCTATGTCTAGCACTGTATATGACATGTGTGCCTATACCAGTTTCTTTGAACATGTAGGTTGGGATGTGATGTCTGTAAATGTACTATTAGTGTCATCTGAATTATCTACTTAGTAGTCATTGTCCTTTGGCAGGTAACTTCAGATGTAATCTATACAATAACCAGGACTCATTGAAACCTCTTGGATCATTCCCAGTTGAAGCAAAATTGTTTGTAATGAAATATACTTTTCTTGGCCATTAAAAGGGTGATACCACAGTGCCATCTAGTCTAATCAAAGAAGAACCACGTTTGGAAAAGTCAGTTGATTGTACGGTATTTATGAAAATGAAATAAAATTTCCTAGAGAAATACAATAACACCTCAAGGGACCTTTATTATTTCACTCCTTTCTTCCTATTTCCAGAATTATTCAATGATAGCCTGAGGGATCCAGACTTTTCCAGGCTATTGAGAGATTCCTGCTTGCAAGATGATTGACGCTGATAATATGTATGCATCATGTGTGGTTGCACATGGGAGATGAACATTTAGTAGTCGAGGGAACTGCATAGCTAGTGATTCTTAGACATACTGGTCTCAGGACTACAGAATAAACCTCGAAAGCTCCCTAGTAGAGCGCCCTGTGTGGAAAGAACATTCTATTTTGTAGTGAGTTTTCATATTGTCTTGTTATTTCTCTGGGAGCATGTACTGTCTTTTGGAGAAAGGCAGACAAGACAAGAATATTCCCTTTTATCAGAAGACAATAACATGCAAAGAGGCCCAATGACTTTTCCAAGGTCATTGATGTCTTTAGTGACACAGCAAAATCTGACTCCATTTCTGTCTGACTCCATACACTTTGGTATGTTGACTCCACCTTGATGAATAGTTTCACCCAAACACAATGAGGTATTTCCAACTAGTGATGATAAATGTTAGGGAGAATTGCTCTCACCTCCATTATTACTGTTATCAGCCATTTTACACTTGTAGCTTTAGAGAAATGGCTGGGCCACCATTGCCACCACCCTCATTCAAGAAGAATGAATTTCTGTAGAAAGGAAGCTTTATTCTCAGCAGGAGCAGGTCTTGGGGCCAGATTTCTGTGATGCTTCTTTTTATGTTGTAAATCTCTGCAGAGCCAAACAGGATGAGACTAGATTGGTGAGTGCCTGAAGTAGCCACCTTCTGAGGGTGAGCCTTAGGATTAGCAAGAGGTCCCTAAATCCTTCCATCAATGCAACACCTGAAATGGTTTTATGCTTCTGGGGAAAGTAGAGTGCTTAGGTGATATATCATAATATATTGTTGAATAGAAATGACTGATCATATTGTTTGGCTGGAGGGAATGACCGAGGGAAGAGCGGGAACTAGAGACTGAGCCTGAGAAATGCTCAAGTTGTTTATTAGACTAATATTTCCTAAAAAATAAAAATTAGAAGTTGCCTTTCATCCATCTGTTTGCCAGTATGTTGCCTGAGGTCAGAAAGGAGTTCTGCTCATTTTAGAATTTCTAAGACCATTTAAAAAAAAAGTATCAAAACACTGTTGCACACCAGCTGTTCAAATTCCCCAATTCTACAGGCTTGTTCCAGATCCAAACTTCCTGCATTCATAGCCAACTCTAGTGTGTCACTGGGTCTGTGGGAGGAATTAAAAATTCACAAGGCACACAAACCCTGTTCTTCACTTGGTAGGCTGCTGGCTGGTGCCCATGGGATGGCTCTGAGCTCGAGCCGTATGGCTGTACAAGTCTCAGAATTTGCATATTTGCTGCATTCTAGATTTTAACATCCCTACAATTTTAGTAGTCACACAAAAGGATAACAGTAAAATCTGGTAGCATATTGTTGATAGGAAAGAACTAAAAGGTTTTTGTTTAGATGTAGAAAAGCTTTCTGTTGGGAGGATCAGCCATTCATTTATAAATATGATAAAAAGCTTTCGGGTTTTTCTTAAAATGGTGGTTTTATTTTGAAAAAGCTAGAATAGAGTTTATGTAGCTGATCATTGTAAGAAAGATGTAAGAAATCCGACCGCTGTGCAGAATAGACCACTCCAAACCACGCGGTTCCAAGGGGGGGGGTTATTCAATGGAAAGGGCAAAGGTGGGGAGAGGAAGATGGAAGAGATAAGAGAGCGAGTCAGGGGGGTCCTGCCTGTTTTATATGGGCGGTGACGTAGTATCTCCCAGGTAAAGGTGAGGTAGCCAGGTGGATTCTGGGAGTGTGCGGCTGTTGCCTTGGCAACGATGTGGGGGGGTCGCCTAGATGTGACGTCACTGGGTCGGAGCCTGATACCAACAATCATCCCTTGTATGTTTTTACTCGGATGTTCTCTAGAAGTACAGACAGTGTGGCCTTAACCACAGAGCCAGTTTTTCAGCCTCAGTGCCCTTGGTTGGTTGTCTGTCAGTGAGATAGTTTGCATTGTTTATCAAATACCCAATCCAAGCAACTTAAAAAGGAAGAAATATCTCTTTGTGCACCATTTCAGAGGGCTCAGTTCATAGTACCTTGGCTCCATGTGCTTGGATAGAATATCAAGGCAACAGGAACAAGTGGCAGAGGGTATTTCTCACCTCACAGAAGACAGGAAGCAGAAAGGCAGGAAGGAGTAAGGTGTTCCTAACAAGCTGTCCTCAGTGACCCCTTTCCTCAAGCCATGCCCCATCTCCTAAAGTTTCTACCACTTCCCAATATAGTGCCATCAGCTGGGAGACAGGCATTCAAAATTTGAACCTGTGCAGGAAAATTCATATTCAAAACGTAATAAAGAGCAGAATAATGGGTAGTAGTGGTGGTGGCAAGAGAAAACACGAATGAGAGAGAATTATAGCCTATGTAGAATGTTAGCACTATTTGTTAGGACCTTGGTATGGATGGCAAACAGGCTGTTTCATCCTCAGTCAGACTTCCAAGTTCTCAGGTAGTACAGAATGTTACTCTGAGTTAGCTTCTAGTCATAGTCTAAGGTTACTGCCATGATGTGGCAATTAAAATACTAAAGCTTGTTTTCTATGGGTATCAGTTGTCAACTGAGATAATATGAAATAACATTAAAAGAATACTCATCTTTTCCCCAATGTCATTCATTAAATAAAATCTTATGAAACTGTCCATTTTATTTCAGGGAAGACATGCTCTTACAAAGCTGACAATAGAACGGAACAATTTGATATTTTAGATATTTAATTTAAAAAAGATATATTTTGTTTGAAAACTATCTGGAAATCAATAATGTCTTTAAAATGTCAACTATATATCAGAATATATTAAAAACAGAGACTTTTCATCTGTTGAGTGGTAATTGAGATCTGATCTACAAACCAAGAGAAGTAATAATCATGGCCCTGGTACTGTGTCAGCAGTTTAGGACATGAGAATCAAACCAGTGCCAAGAAAGCCTACATTACCCTTGTTAGTCTAAAGCCCCTAAGTGTAGAAATGTGTAGCACAGATAAAATGGTTGGGCAAGGGGGCTTCATGACCTGAGGAGATCCATTCCTCTTTGTGGCCTACAATGTCTTTTCTGTAAAACTGGAGATTTGAACAAGATGTTTCCCAAAACCCAGTCCTTTGTAAAGTATAGAAGACAAGGTAGAAAAAAAAAAGGTCCATTTGAGAAGGCCCATGGGACTTTAAGGTAGTATTTAGGAGAAACGAGACTTTGTGCTAGTCTTGCCAACATCTTCTTGGCAGTATGGAGCCAGTGGGCAT
Organism: Arvicanthis niloticus; assembly: GCF_011762505.2. NCBI lineage: Eukaryota > Metazoa > Chordata > Mammalia > Rodentia > Muridae > Arvicanthis > Arvicanthis niloticus. The sequence goes on along the minus strand of NC_047679.1, from coordinate 111,046,765 downwards.
TATGAGGCCAAGGAGCCTGATCTTAGAGAAGGTTTATACTTGGGGATGTAATGGCTGTGGAGGTAAATGGGGGTAAAGCCCCACCACGAGGAATCTGGATGTGCAATGAAGACTATGAATCCATGTGAGTACGTAAAGATCTTAAATGGAAGATTATTAAAAGCATAAAAATAAATAAAGGCACGTAAAGTTCATTTCAAGGTACCTCTCTGACTTCTAGTCTGCAGCTGAGATAGCAGCATAGATTAAGACAGAGAGGTTGAGTAGGGGTCTGGTTAGGGCTGGGAGAACTCTTGTTGCCTAGACTCCTAGTGGGCAGGGTTTGTAAGGAGATGTGAATTGGGGCTCTGGTCCTGGTTAAAGCTTAGTGGTGTATGTGGGAATCTGTGAACCCAGTTAATCTGAATTCACAATTGGCATTATTATTTAAATGATAGCTGCAATTCACACATGGGACTCTTAGTCAAAGAAAGGAGGTTTGAATAAAGTAAAAGATAGACAGTTATGATTACATAAAAATGAGAATGTTCATCTGTCAAAGGAAAGAAAAAGCCAAAATGAGAAGGCATATGTCAAACTCATGAAAATATGTGCAACAATTACAACAGACAAAAGGCTGAAATCTTTTCTGTGAAAAGAAACCCTATGAATTGATTAGAGAAACAAAGGGCATGTCCAGACAGTTTAGGACATGAGGCCCAAGACTAGTTTGCAGACATGGAAAAAAAAAGGCTCAGTCTCACTGGTACTAAAGAAATGCAAATAGAAGCATTTAAACTTAGGACAACTTTATTTCTATTCTCTGATTAGCCCTAATTCAAAAATATAAAAACTAATCTATATTACCACCAAACCAAAAATAAAATATTAGTAGCAAGTACTGACAAGGAATTATATCATAATTCTTATAAATTGTTGTTGGGACTACAAATTTAAATAATCCCTTTGGGGATAAATTAAGATAATATAAACATAGACCATTAGCCATATTTACTTCTTCAGATGAGAGATATGTTTCTCAGTGGTAGAGTGCTTGGCTAGAATGTGCAAAGTCCAGGGTTTAGTCCACAGTACCACAGAGTTTTGTTTTCTTTCTTTAACTTATCAGTTATTTCTTTGGTATTGAAAATAAAACCCCTACACACTTTTTTTTATTTGTTTACTCATTTATTTATTTATTTGACTAATGTTCTCTGAGTACCTGCTATTATCACTATATCTTTATGCTGTGGGCATTGTGATGAAGCTTTTGTTTGTTTGTTTGTTTGTTGTGTATGTGTTGCTTTTTTTAAGTAGAGGAGGAATGGAAATTCTTTTTATCTCTACTAAATCTCAGCAATAGAAAATACCGACAGGAAGAAGACACACCTTTAAAGCAAGTACTCCAGAGGCAAAAGCAGGCAAATCCCTGTGAGCTCAAGGCCAGATTAGCCTAGGTAGTGAATGACTTCTGGGTTCTGGGTTAGCCAGAGTTACATGGTGAGACCCTGTCTCAAAAAAGATGAAGTAATACCAATTTTTAAAAGCAAGACTTGCCTGTGGCCATGATAAATGTACTTATGTCTGAATTTTACTCCCTGAAGATTATCTGTGGTTGTTTCATTAGCTTTTTGATGTCCTGGTAGCCCCTAATGAGGAGAGTAGCTTGAGTATAGTCAAACCTCCCACTGAAAGGCAGAGGTGGTTAAGTCTGATTAGTCCAGCACTGGGTGCTGATTTTTCTCCTAATTGGCTAATTTATTTCTCACATCCCATGGAACTCTGTGCCAGCAAAGCATAGAAATATCTAGATGAATTGCTATTGTTGCTTCTTTACTGAAAGTTGCAATGTAACAGGAAGTTAATTGTTGTCCACAATTGGAATTAGAAGGCTTAGTTTTTCCTGGTCATGGCTCTTCAAGATGACTTGGAATGTCGGCCCCTTCATGGAACGCTAAGAAAAAATGGACTTCATCTATGGCTAATTAAGAGTAGAGCTCTTATGAAGTGAAACTGCTCTAAGGCTCCATCAATAGACTCTTTCCTGAATGAAAGCACCACATGGACTAACTGATGTTCTCAGTGACTGATGTTTAGAATCACAACACTTAGCCAACCTCAAACTTTTTTCTTAGCGTTCCATGAAGGGATTGCCACTTATTCTAGATGTCAGTGGGCCAAATCTGTATACATCTAGTGAGGTGCATACTCTTATTCTTGAATCTCCACCAAAATTACGCCCAATGTAGAAGTTATTTTGACAATATAAACAATGCCATTTGTGGTCGAAAAGCTAATATTGACATTCTATAACAGAAAAATAACATATGTAGTGACTGAATTTAGAAAGGAAGACATTAATGGGAATTTCCCTCTTGCCATGAAAGGATAATGAATAATCCAGTTTATGGTACATGTCATGTAAAACAATACCATTATAAGCTTTGGGAAATATTTGTCTGAACTTCAGTAAAATATTTATTGGCAAGAGAGCTTTTCTTGCTCTAGGTCTTGGACTGTGCAGATTATTCAGTTGGTCTTATTGCATCCATTTGTTATTTCTGCCATTTTGCCTCCTAGAACAGTGTTGAAGACTTTGACACATTTCAGAGCATTACACTAAATAAATCTGTCTTGCACATTCACTGTGCTTTTTCTGGAATATTATAAATATTCAGATACAGGCATATATGCAGATTCAAAATAAAATTCAATACATGCAAATTCTGCATAAGTTTCTTACTTATAACTTAGTAATAGTTTTGAACTTGTTATCCTATAATATAAATATATCAAATGTGAGCTCATGGGAATTACCAATAAGTATATTTTTCTGATTAAGCTGTGAGCTTTTTTTTCACTGACAATTTAAGCTTCAATTCTGAGTTATAAGAGAATAATTTGCACTTCATTTACTCGAAATTGTCAAGAATTGCACTCTCCCACAATGTAAATGTCTGCAAAGCAGATTTCTTATTCAGTTTGATTGCTTCTTACATTTTACTAGCAGAGATGCCCTAGTGAGCCTGGGAGAACTGGGCTGTTGCTTGTGATGAATTTAGTCCTGGTGAATCACTTCCATGTACTTGTCTGTGGAAGCACAGAGCAATTGAACTGTGCAGTGTATTGACTTATATCAGATGGATTAGCCTTGTGTGCACCATCTCTTGCATTAATTGACTTTTCCCTATTGTTATTGGAATTTTTGGGGTCAAAGACTGGGTACTGTCAACTCCAGCAAACTAGACTCATCTGCAGTATGTCAATTAAAAGGACAATAGTGAAAAACAGGAGATTCATTCAGTATGGTCAAATTGTAAAGAGGAACAAATAAAGGGGTCAGGTGATCCCTATAGCCCATACACAGTGTAATGACAGTTTTAGGTTTAAATAGAGGTCAAAAGGTATGCATAATGAAGCAGTCCTAGACAAGATGAGGGGGTTTGCATGTTCCTGACACACCATTGTTATTGTGTGAGTCTGTTATGCAAGGGTGTCTGCTAGGATGTCAGAACTGTGCAAAATCTCTTCATGTGAGACAAGTTCCTCTTCTGGTTTAAGCATTTTTCTTTTTGAGGCATAAATTTTGGCATAAAATGAAATCAGCAAATTACCACTTCAAGTTTCAGATAAATATGTGCTTGCATACACTTATAACTTAATGGTGATAAGGAGAAATTATGAAATCTACTGATTTCTTCTAAAAATTAATAGAGGAACAAAAATTACATAGATGCAGAAGATTTAAACCACACAACAAGCTCAATATAAAATATATAACTATGTAGAAGTACATACAAAACCACACCCAGCTTATATACATGTATTTACATTAAACTGAATAAATACAATTTTTCCCTTAGGTACTTCTAGAATGCTTTGAAAATATTCTGTGTAATAATCCCTGAAGTTAGTATTTTCAAACTTGGGTAAACAAATAACATGTATAAAAACAGATTTATTTTATTTCTCATTCTGTGTATGTACCTGTGTTTATGTATACATGGATGCAAGTGCTCAAAGAGACCAGGGGATCCGACTTTATATAACTAGAGTTATATAAAAGCAATTATGAGATGCCTAATGTGGATGCTGGGAACTGAACTCAAGTCCTCTATAAGAGCAAGAGCAATACATGTTCTTTTTTTCTTTTTTTATGTATGTATGTATGTATGTATGTATGTACGTACCTACCTACCTACCTATCTACTTACTGACCTATTTATTGAGTCATGGTATCTCTGTATAGTCCTATAGTCCTGACTGTCCTGGAACTCACTATATAGGTAAAATAGATTAGGCTGGGCTTGAACTCACAGAGATCCTTCTGCCTCTGCCTGCTGAGTGGGATTAAAGGTGTGCGCCAACCAGACCTGGCTGAAATGTGTGTTTTTATCCTCTGAACCATCTCTTCAGCCTCTAAGAAATCATGTTATAGACCCTATGCAATATTATTTAATAATTGGTTGTTGTTTCCAGTTCGCTAGGTACAGGACACTGGATTCTGCTTGAGTGCATGCAAAGGAGCATTAGTAGATAGGTATTACCAATCAGATCTTTCTCAGATGATGGGAAGTTTCTTTTTTTTTTTCTTTTCTTTTCTTTCTTTCTTTCTTTCTTTCTTTCTTTTTTTTTTTTTTTTTTTTTTTTTTTTTTTTTTTTTTTTTGAGACAGGGTTTCTCTGTATAGCCCTGGCTGTCCTGGAACTCACTCTGTAGACCAGGCTGGCCTCGAACTCAGAAATCCGCCTGCCTCTGCCTCCCAAGTGCTGGGATTAAAGGCGTACGCCATCACCGCCTGGCCTAGGGAAGTTTCTATAGGCAAAATTGAAAAATTCCAATTCCAAATCAGCCCAAGTGAAGTGTTGTACAGTGCTTGCTTAATCCATGTAGTTTGGCATGATTGGTGATGAATATCTATCACCATTTTGGAGTATAGGCTTATCTAAGCCCCAAGAAAGGAGCATTACACATAGTTTTTTTTTTTCATCAAATACACAGAACAACCCTTTGAGGTAGTTGTTTTAAAAATCTACTTACAGATGAACAACAGGATTGTAATCTTTGTCTTTCCTCCCTCACTCCCTCCTCAACCCTCTGTCTCTGTCTGTCTCTGTCTCTCTGTCTCTGTCTCTCTGTCTCTCTCTCTCTCTCTCTCTCTCTCTCTCTCTCTCTCTCTCTCTCTCTCTCTCTCTCTCTCTCTCCTAAATCTAATCAGCCAGAGTATTGGAACAGTATATAAAAATATTCAGAACACCTGGTCTGGTTTAGAGCTTCCTGGGTCTACTAAATAATCAGAAAATCTTCCAAAAGTATTCACTGTTTTTCTGACCATGATTCTAAGTGGAGTGGAGACTTGATATGACTATTAGAGGCATTAGGCATTAGGGCCCCAGCATGCAGGGAAGAAAAGCCTGATATGGTCCCACATGTCTATAATTACAGTACTGAAGAGACGGAGACAGGCATGTCCCAAGGCTTACTGGCTGAATTGGTGAGCTCTAGGTTCAGTGAGAAACCCCTGTCTCAGCACATAACGTGATTAAGGGAGACATTGACCTCAGTTCTCCACATGCATGTCCATACATGTGGATACCTCCTCATGGAGGTGCCCCTTTGTTCGATCCCACCACCACTGCCACACACATGTCTTTAAAATGTTGCTCTTTGAAGTGAACTTTGCTATTCATCTTTTTCTCTCTTAAATGAATGTTCAGACAGCTAATTTATTTCAAATGCTTTTAAGAGTGATTTTTACAGAGGGATGAAGGGATAATGTTTTAGGGTGTGTTCGTAATCTGCATTTTCTTTTGACACTGTAACACGTAATTAAGAAAAGCAACTGAAGGGAGGCTCATAGCAACCAAGTTATGGCACAGCAACCTAATGGCATCCAGGAAGCAGAAGCACACTGAGACAGGAAGAGGGCAAGGACACAAAGCAGCTTCCTAGCACGTGCCTCCAGGGGGCCTTTCCTCCCAAGCCCATCACCTGGCTATGAAGAAGCCACAGACCATGAGTCTTTAGAGGACATTTTTTCTTAAACATTCAAAACATAGCACAGGGGAAATGTTAAAAATAAAAGGTTGATATAGTGACACAGCACTCTTAGTCTGGGTACTCCGGAAGGTGAGATGAAGGATTGTTTGAGTTCAGAGGTTCAGGGGTTCAAGGCCAGTCTGGGCAACATAACAAGATCCCATCTCCACAAACAAACACACAAACAAAATCAAAAGCAAAAAAAGAAGAAGTGATGTTAAAGGCTTTTAACTGTAGTTTAATGTCTGCCCTATCTGGACTTAAAATATGCTGTACAGTCTGAGAGATTTGTAAGGAGCTAAGCACCTCGGTTCTTCTGGAATGTTGCTGCCATTTTATTAGTAATATGTCATGATTGGTCATGACGTTTTCTGTAAATGGTCATTTTTTTTCTTTTCTGCTGCATTTGGTGCGTGTAGGCCCAGTATTTTAGAAGGAGTACTACTGTATTCAACCAGGGCTGTTTCTGTCATAAGGGAGCAGACGAGCCAGTGGAATAAAGAGACTTTCTCTTCAGACCAGAAAAGATACTTGAGAGCCTGTTCTTATCCTATGGCCTCATCATGAATTAAATACAAATATATTTGGTTAGTAAAATAGCTAAGTGAATGAGGGCACCAAGTTCCTGTAAGTGTGACCATTCCCTCCTTTCAAAAGAGTGTTATTAAGTGAACATGCAAAATAGTGAAAGCCTTTTAGCCTGGCAGGATTATTAGTGTGGATGGCAAAAAACTTAGGTTGAAGGCATGGAAGAATACTCTTGCTTAGTATACCTATAGGCCAGTGGAAGCTTGGACTAGTACCTACTTAAATGAGACTCAGAGCAGAATGCAAGGTTATACAGCAGAGTATGTTGATGGTTGATAAGCCTGCTTGAACTACTTCTTTTTTTTGGCCAAATAATTGTGCAGGCAGTATTTGTCTCTGGTTTTGAGGCAGGTATATTCCAAGAGTGTAATAGACCATGCTAGTTTATTAACACATGTTCAAATGAAGCATGTTGGGCTGAATAATGTACACTAGACTATTTATAAAAAATTAAGTCATTAAAAACTGTAATGAAATATATAAATGATTTTACATATAAACAGCATGTAGATGTGAGAATATGACATTAAACAAAAGATTTTTATTTTTTTTTAATTTTGAATGAAATGATCATGGTGTATGTTTCTCTTAAGTAAAGCTCCATACTTAGCATTTCCCACCCTCATTTCATTCTTTGTGACTATGAAGGAAAGAAAAAAACAGAAACAATAAACAAAAAACAAACAAACAAAAAACACCAACCAACTAACCTTAAACAGACAAACAAGAAACAAAAGAAAAGAACACAGATGATTTTAAGATTAGTATAGGATTTTTACAATCTTTTGGCAGCTTCTGTATTTCTTACCATATGGGTGTACATTAAATCTGCATCTCTTTCTCATTTATATGTTTATGAAGTTAAAAAGTTATGAAGTTAAAAACATGTGCACACAAAATAATTAGGCAAGTGATATGTGTTTGACAATGTTTGGTGACTTAATGCCAATTAGAGGTTTTTTTTTTAAAGCATAGCTTTCCTAATTCAATTTCTTCCATGCTTTTTGGTTTGTGCACTTAGGGACAGAATCCATTTAAAGTGCCAGAATTTGCATACATGCAGCTGTGAGTGAAATGTCTGTTTATTCCAAACAATTTTGAGAAATTATTAGTGAGGTGCTTAGAGACCTAGATGTCATGAGATCCATTAGGGTGAGACTGATATCACACTTTTGGGTTCCAGAATTTCCTCCTGTGGAGAAAGGGGTATGTTTTCATTATGTAGAAAGCTAAAGGTGTATAGCGCAGCTAAACTATTTAATGGAGCCAGATTTGCTCAGCTCAGCTCAACAAGGGCATTGTGTGTCATAGGCACCTTGTCTAATGCCACTGTAGAAAACTGGCTCATAATTTCCGAATTTCCCTTTTTCAAATAATTTAGTTGCATTGGAATGAATAAAATCATGACCCTCTCTTTGAATGTCATATTGTATTTCTATTCTTTTTCTTCTTCTCTCTCTCTCTCTCTTTTTGAGACAGTCTCATATATTCTCAGCTGGCCTCAAACCCATTGGGCAGCAGAAGATGACCTTGAATTGCTTATCCTCTTGGAGTGCTGGGATTGCAGATGTGTGTATCACCATTTATGCAGTCTGGTGATCAAGCTCAAGGCTTTGTGCAAGCTCTGTAAATACTCTACCACTCTACCAACTGAGCCCTGATTTTCTTTTAACCCTGCACTATTTGCTGTGGAAACATTATGTTCTAGTGTCCAGAGACTGGTGTGGGGGTCTTAGGTTGTGAGCTTTGGTTAGGAATGGGTCTTCTTAAGAATGTCACAGTGGTCATGCTTCTAGGCTGTAACTCTAGGAAGCAGAACATTTTGATTAACACAGGCAAGCTCTCAAGTGCCAAAATAAAAAAAAAAATCAAGTGCCATAATGCCCAAGGTACATGTACTCACATTATCTTGGTTCTTGATTGTTACCTCCTAGGCTCATCAAACAAAGCCTAAGAAAAGAAAGAGTTCTCTCCAAAGTATCAAGAGTTAGGAATATGGAAGGGATAGTAAGATTTCAGGGGAAATGCCTGAAGCTACACTTGAATCTGAGAAAGAGAAATATAGCTGTTGCGATAACTAAATGATATGGTGCCCTTTAGTGATCCTGAAGATCCTTTTTCAGATGTAGTCATGGCCCACACTTAACTTCTCGTGGCTGCATAAACTTCAGGAAGTGTCAGTAGACTCTCATCTACTGCACAGAATTTGATGCAAACAGTGGTAGCCCTTGTAGTGACAACCTCAAAAGTTAAGGTCTCTGTTAGCTTTCATTTCTCTAGGATAAATGCCTACAATTGCACTCGTTGGGTCCTCATTGAGTTTCATACTGGCCAGCTGTTTTCCAGAAGGATTGCATAGTATTTCACATTCCCGGCACCTGTGTATGAGTGATCCATTTCTTCTCACACTTGTCAGCACTTGGTGTTGCCACTTTTAAAATTTCAGACTTTTTTTTGACAAGTGTGTAGTCATATCTCAGTGTGGTTTTGCTTTTTCTCTTAGTGGCTAAATATATTCAGCACCTTTTCACAAGCTTGTTAACCATCTGTATTTCCTAGTTGATGTTGTGTCTGTTTAGGCTTTTTGCCTCTATTTAGACATTCTCTGTATTATTTTTTTCCAATTATGCTGTTTATAAGTATTTTCCTCAGGATATCATTTGCCTTTTTCATCTTTATTTGATATTTGTTAGAGTAATTTGATAAGTAATAACATCACCTCTTCCTTTTGTGGATCATACTTTTAAGTGGCATGTCTATAAGAATTCTTTGCCTGTACCTAGATATTGACTTATTTTCTCCTCTGACTTTTCTCCCTAATGTTTTATAGTTTTTACATTTAAAACTATGCTACAGTTTGTTATGTTTATTTTTGAAAATTAAAATATATTTTAGGGGCTGGAGAGATGGCTCAGCGGTTAAGAACAGTGAGTGCTCTTCCAGAGGTCCTGAGTTCGATTCCCAGCAACCACATGGTGGCTCACAACCATCTGTAATGGGATCCGATGCCATCTTCTGATGTGTCTGAAGACAGCTACAGCGCACTCACATACATAAAATAAATAAATAAATCTTAAAAGTATTTTATATGTATGGGTGTTTTGCCTGCATGTATGTATGTGCACCAGGTGTGTGCCTGATGCCCAGGGATACCAGAATTGGGTATTGGATTTCCTGGGACTGGAGTTACAGATGGTTCTGAGCCACTATGTGGGTGCTGGGAATTGAACCTGTGTCCTCTGCAAGAGTATGTGCTTAACTACTGAGCCATTTCTTCAGCTCCACATAATATATATTAAAGGTTTTTCATAAATTTTACATGCTACAATATTTACCCCTGAGGTATACAATAAAATTACTTTGAATATTTATCTATTGCAGCATATATAAGCATTTTACTCTTGTGACCATATATTTACTCTCATGATTATATGATTTTCTACTACATGCATGATCACATTGTATTAATATATTCACTGACTGATTTTCATTTGAGTTGTATCAAAATTTATGAACATTCTGGCCAGAATATCAAAGGGTTTTCCATGCAAACCTGACGTCCTAAATTCAATCTCTGAATTGAAGGAGAGAACTCACTTCCTATGGTTTTTCTCTGATCTCCATGTTCATTCACTACTGCACACTTATGCCTGTAAGTGTATACACACACACACACACACAAAGAGAGAGAGAGAGAGAGAGAGAGAGAGAGAGAGAGAGAGAGAGAGAGAGCTGTACATATAGACAGAGGTGGGAAGGGAGAGAAAATTAAAACAATTATGAGGTTATGAAGGGGCTGGCTGAAAAGATCGCTCTGAGGTCAAGAGTACTTACTTGGTGCTCTTCCAAAGGTGCCTAGTCCAGTTTCCAGCACGCTGGTCAGGAGGTTAAGAGCCGATTGTAACCCCAGCTCCAGGAAGATAAGGTGTCTATGGCCTCCATGGGCACCCATACTCATGAGTACCCTGCATGCATGTGCACCCCCCTCACTCCCCACACAGTTATAAGCAGAAATAAAATAATTATAAAATAGTGAACATTTATGTACAAGTTTTTGTGTGAACACATGCTTTCTTTGGACTTGAGTGGGTCTGTGTACATATATGTTCGCTGATGTAGAGTTGCATAAGCAGAGTCGCTGAGTCATATGAAGAGTCCTTGTTTCACTCTTTGAGAAGCTGCTTCTTATTTTCTGAAGCAATTCCATTCCCATAAGCAGCATGTGAGGTTTCTCGTTTTTTGAAACCTCAATATTTATCACCTGCCTTTAATTGTAGTAAAATGCCCACAACTAAAAATTTATCATTGTTGACATTGAGGACATTCAATGCTGTGAAACCATCACCATTATCTAATTCATACTCCCAAAGTAAACTCCTTACCATTAAGCCCCCACTTCCTCCCCTTTCCCTTCTCTCGGGTTTTGGAAACCACTAATATGCTTTTTGTCTCTATGAATTTGCCAGCTCTGAATATTTTATACAAATGCCATCCCATAGTATATGCCCATTTCTGTCTGACTTCTTTCATTTACTGTGATGTTTTCAAAATTCATCAGTATTGTTGAGTCTTTTTTATTATATCTGTCTTATGAGTGTGCCATGATGACTCAATGTGGGGCTCTTTATTAGTATATATAAATTATATAAAATACTGGGGTTCACTATCACATTTCATTCGTGTATATGAAAAACAGGGATTCATTTTTAACTGCCATATTTTTTTTATATTTATCACCATTCTCCTGTTCTTTTTTTTTTCTTTTTTTTTTTTTTTTTTTTTTTTGGTGGCTAATGATGTTGAACATCTTCTCAGGTACTTACTGTCCATTCAGTTAATGGACTCTTTGGAGAAATGGCTATTCATGTTTTTTTGCCATTATTCATTGTGCCTTTTCTTTTCAGAAAAAGATAAATACTTTTAATGTATTATAGATACAAGTCCCTTACAGCAGATATGCCTTTCAAGTATATTTTTTATGATTCAGTGGGTAGTTTTTACTTTATCGAAGATGCCCATTGTACAAAAATATTAAAAATGTTTTAGAGACAGGCTCTCCCTATGTAATCCTGGCTGATCTTGAATTCATAGTGGTCACCTGCCTCTGAGTCCTGGGTGCTGGGATTTAAGGAATATGCCAGCACGTCTAGCCCAAAGTAATAAATTTTGATAAAATCCAATATAACTTTTTCTCCCTTTTGTGTCTTGTGAAGGATTGCTCTCACCTAAGATCATAAAAATACACCCCCATGTCTTCTGATAATAATTCTATAGATTTACCTTTTATAATAAAGTGTGTGATGAATTTTGAGTTTATTTTTATGTGTATTGCAAAAGGTTCAACTGTACTTGTTAAAAAAATAAAATAGTAAATTTTTTTAATGGGTAAAGGTGTTTTGCAAATCTGTGTACCACATTCATGGGCTATTTGTGCGGGCCAAAAGAGGGCACCTGATTTCCCAGACTTGGAGTTAGAGTCTTGTGTGCCACCATATGGGTGCTGGCAATCAAACCTGGGTCTCCTAGAAGAATAGCCAGTGCTCTTAACCACTGAGCCATCTCCCAACCCCCTACCATATTATTTTTTATGTGGATATGTGTTCCCAGCACAGTTTTTTTAAAATTACATTGCCTTAGTAACTTTGTTCAGAATCAGTTGACTAATGGAATGAATCTAGGTTTGTTTCTAGAATCTTAGAGGTCTCTATATAGGTATCTTTATGCAAATGTCACATAGACATTCATGCTACTATTGATGTTGCTTTGTGATTAGCTTAAAAATTAGATGAAATAACAATTGTTTCCTTTTTCTGTACATTGTTTTCATTGTGGATTTTAGGAAGAGCTAGTTTACCAGTTTCTGCAGAGAACGCAGATGAGAATTTGTTAGTCACTGTTTTGAGTCTGTGTATCAGTTTTGGGTAATAGTGTCCTAATATTAATTAATTAAGTCTTACAATCTATGAACATTTATTTGTTTGGGTCTTTATGTTTTCAATGTTATTTTGTGGATTTTAGATCTCAAGTTTAGTACTTAAGTATATTATAACTTTCTTGTTCTTTTGTTGCTGTTTTAAGTAAACTGTTTTTTGAGAGAGGTTCTCTACCATGAGCTTATATTTAATTCCCTATGTAGCCAAGGATAATTTTGACCTTGTTATCCTTAAACCTATCCCTCCTGACTGCTGGGCTTGGAGGGATTCACCACCAAATTCAGGGGACTGAACTTGGGGCATCACACATGATGGACAACCATTCTAGCAAGGGAGCTGCAGCCTGAGTCCTGGAAGGTTTTTTATTAATTTCATGTTTGCTTTGCTCATTGCTAGTTTATAGGAAAAAAAAAACAGTTGATTTCTAATTATTTATCTTTTCTGCTGCAATACTCATAAACCCATTTATAAATTTTTAATTTCAATCAGTAAGTCAGTATTGGATTTTGTCATTCTTTTTCTCCGTCTATTGTGGTAATTGTGCCTTTTCATGTTCATGTCTCTGATACAGTTTGTTTTATGTTATTGACTCTTGGGTTTTTCTAAACAACCTCTTATACCAGTTGGCTATGGAGCAGAATTCTTGTTTCATGTTGTTGGATTAGGGCTGCTAGTCCACTGTTGAAGCTTTGCATGTCCATCTATGCTGACAACTCTACATAAGCTAAAATCTTCAGAGAAAAGGGAGACTCAGTTGAGAAAATACCTCCGTAAGATTGGATTGTAGACAAGCCTGTAGGGCATTTCTTTATTAGTGATTGACAGAGGAGGAACCAGTCCATTGTGGGTGGTGCCATCCCTGGACTGGTTATCCTAGGTTCTATAAGAAAGCAGGCTAAGCAAGCCATGGCAATAAAGCCAGTAAGCTTCACTCCTCTATGGCCTCTGCATAAGATCATAAGATCCTGCCTTGTTTGAGTTTGTTCTGACTTCATTCAGTGGTCGACTGTGATTCAGGATACGTAAACCAAATATGCAATTGATTTTCAAAAACCTGGTAAAGAGTAAAAAAAGAGAAGAAACAGCATTGCTAAAGTCCTTTAATATTATGTAACTGTACTTATTTGAGCTGTATTGTATGTGAACTTGAATTGACCTTACTTGTTTTCTGCTTGATGGCTGTTTTTTTTTTTTTTTTTTTTTTTTGATTTTTTGATTATTTTCTGTGTGTGGGTGTTAGTCTTCATTTATGTCTGTGCCCTCATGTAGAGCATGGGGTTCTCTCAGGTTTTATTTATCTGCCAATGTCTTTATATTAGTTTCATTTTGAAAGACTTTTGCAGAATATATGATTTTTAGGCCAAAAGATCATGGAGAGGTGGGAGCCTGTTAGAGAAAATAAGGCTAGAATATAGGACCAAAGGCTTAAATGGATGGGAAGAGTGAACACCTGGAGACATGGCTCTGCACTCAGGATAATTGTCTGCTCCTCCACAGGATGGAGGTTGATTGCCAGTACTCACATGGGGGCTAACCACCTAGAATTCCAATAACAGGGATCTAATGCTCTTTTTGACTTTCCTGAGGACTAGGATTGGATGCTTAGGGGAGGATTAGGAACCAGAAAGGTTAGGCACTAGGCCGGGGAGGGAAAGAGGGTGGGGATGAGTGCTGTGTGGAAGTATAGCAGCCTGGGGGAGAGTAAAAAGCTGAGGAGGGGGGCAGAAAACCTTGAAGAGGCCAGGAGATCCTCTACAGGATGGAAGGAGGGCCAGATGGAAGAGGACAGAAAGCTAGGCAGGAAGACAGGTGTAATATAGCAATGAGCGGGAGGCACAATCTGAAGGAAGGAGGGTTAGGATGTGAACAGGAGGATGAGGTTATGGTAGGTATGGTAGGAGGCTTCGTTTTGGCAGGATTCTGATGACAAAGAGCACAGGGGAAATGAAGAGAACTTGGGGGGGGGGCAGAAGGCTCATGGAAAAGTGGGTTCCAACTGGAGGAAACAAGGCTAATGATAGAGCCAAAAGTTCAGACAGCCCCCAAGAGTTGGGGACTGGGTACTTGGCTCAACACTCAGTACAACTGTCTGCTCCTCCAGAGAACCCAGGTTTGATTGCAGGCACCCCTCTGGGGCTCACAGCAATCTGCATCTATAGTCCCAAGTGATCTGACGCCCTCCTCTGGTCTCCCTGGGGTCCAGACATGCTCTCGGTGTTCAGAACATAAACACAGGCAAAACAACCACTCACACAGTAAGATTAAAAATAAAAACAATTTAAAAAAGAAAAAAAAATATTTGGAGAGAGTGTTGGAGCTCTCTGTTTTTATGACCTGGCTTTCTCCCTGTTTGCAGTCTCTAATCCAATTCTAAGGGCTTGGAGTCGAGGAAAGTGGTCTGCATGTCTCAGATTTACACTCTTTTTAAAGCGGGGCACTCAAGAAGCCAGTATTTTCTGTTTTCAATCAGCCTCTCCTAGTATGGACCCTCTTCACTAACAGTGAGCTGGAACGAGAAGGATAGTGACTCAATGTTGTTGCCTTCCCATGCCTGCCATAATCTTTGTGCTCTAATTGGGGATAATATTGAGGGAGGGAATTCTGACTTCTTGGCCAGTCTTGCTTGGAATTTAGCCCTTGCAACAAAGAACTGAAACCAGTGAGACATTCTGGCAGTCTTGAACTCCTGGGGAGATGCAGCTGTTGACTTGGAGCCGGAGGTTGTGGGAACTTCATCTTATTGCCTAGATCCACTTACCTTGCTTCTGCTGTTTTTCTAAACAGGGAGCAGGTTAGGTAGGTCTTAAGTGCCACTGTGTTACAGATTATTTTTCCCAGCAATGTTTACTAGAAAGTTTTGGGGAATAAATTAGATCTTTTTTCCCCCTGTATGTACTAAACACAGTTTCCAAAGATGTTAAATGGTGATTAAGTTTCTTTTCTTTTTGCTGATGTTCTGTTAGCTTGGTTTGGCACTGCTGGGGATGGAACCCAGTGCCTTGTGCATGGTAGGTAAGCAAGCTTCATCCCCAGCACTGATTGCTGGTTTGGGCTGATGTTTTGTCCAAGTATGACTACCTTACTGGGAAACAGGTGTGCAGAGCTGTGTTGGGAATGTCAGATGCTTATAAATGGTCATTGCTGACTGTTTGTGATGCTCTTCTAAACTTGACACTCGCTGGAGAGAGTTACTTGGAAAGAGGGGACCTCAGCTGAGAATTTGCTTCCATTTTATTGGCCTGAAGTCATGTCTCTGGTGCATTTTCTAGATTAATTATTGACATTGTGGGGGTGTTCAGCTCACTGTGCCATCCCTAGGCAAGTGATCCTGAGTTGTATAAGAAAGTCAGCTGAGCAAGTCCTGGAGAGTGAGCCAGTAAGTGGCTATCCTTTATGGTTTATGCTTCAGTTCCTGCCTCCAGGTTCCTGCCTCAAGTTTCTGGCCTGACTAACTTTAGTGATGGACTGTTATCAGGATGTATAATTCAAATAAACCCCTTCCCCACTTGATTTTGGTCACAATATTTATTACAATGGTAGAAAATAAATTAGATCAGTGTTTTAAAGCTTTTCCCCTTAATTCCAGGGTTGGATTCCCTCTTGGGATTGACATCCCCTGACTTTTTTTTCCGTTCAAATCAGTGTTCTTTGTTCTAGGTATGATGAACAATTTTTGTTTAACTCTAGGGGACATGTGCACGGTATGCAGGAACCTTGGTTCCTATTTGAATCTTTCATTTTAGCAGTCTTAACCTTGTTTTTGTTTAACATGGAGGTCTTAGCCTACTGTTTGGGGCCATGGTTCCACTGGGAGAATAAGTTCCAGAGCCTTTGTGGTGTTATTTTGGTCTACTCAGTTTATTTAGTATTAATAGACTATCATTGCTCTCAGGTGGTTGTGCCTGAGAATACCAAGGGCTTTCCCAAGCCAGACTTCTGAGTGTTTCTGGTGGGCGAGGGAAGTATTGGGCTCTCCTAACTGTACTTCTCTGGTTGGGTGTTGCTGCACCAGTGAGTAAAGTTTTGGAAACCTGGTAGCTAAGAAGAGTCTTAGACCTAGCTGCTTGTCTCTGAATGACTTTCCCAGTCTGTTGCTACAGTGCCTGTGGAAAAGGAAAGAAATCTCAAGCCTGTGAGGACAAAGAGGCTTCCCAGAATGTGCCTTGACTAGAGCCATCTTTTCCACTTGTGCTTACTGTTCTGTCATCTCTGGGTGAAGAAGAAACTCGGACCTTTGTGCAAAGGTACTTTCTGGACCAGTATACTTGTCATTGGCTCAGTTTTTGAAGTCTCACCTGCCTTCTCCTATGTCTTCAGGTAGGGAAAGGTAGTCGCATCCCTTCAAGAATAAGGACGCTGCCCTGGACAGTCTATCTCTTGCAGCTGACTTTCATTTGTTGGTTGTACTGAACTGACTCAGACTCTTTTGGTCGAGAGGGGAGTCTGACTCATTGAGAAATGTGAGGGCTTCTCCTAGTTGCTCTCAGTTTGTCTCCTATATAGATAGTGTCAGACTTTCATTATGGTAAGGATTCCCATTTGCTCTGGAGGAGCAACTGGCCTACCTGAAATATTTTCTATATTGGGAACAGGGAAACAACAGATCTGGTTGACTCCTCTTGGCTGGGGAGAAACAAAATACACTGTCTAGTGTAGTTTTCATATCTGGCAGGCATCTTAAAACAGCTTGTCTTCTTAGGACCTGTGATGGTTAGTTTGACATACTCTAACTTCATCTGGGAAGAAAATTTCAAAGAGGGATTGTCTAGATCAGATTGGCCCGTGTAAATATTTGTGGAGTATTGTCTTGATTGTTATGCAATGTGGGAAGATCCAGCTCACTGTGTGAAGTACCACTCCATAGGCAGGGAATCCTGGACTGTGCGAGTGCAGAAAGTTTTGAGCAAAAAACCAAGCATGTATGCATGCATTTACTCTTCTCTTGTTCTTAATTGTGGCTCTGATTAGCTGTTTCAAGTTCTTGCCTTGACTTCCCCAAAATGATGGGCTACAACTTGGACTGTAACCTAGCATTGTAAGCTAAAATAAACCCTTTTCCCCCTATGTTGCTTTTTGTATTTTATCACAGCAACAGAAATAAAACTGGAACACCACCTTTATCTGACCTTGCTATTTCTTGAGCTATTTCCTTGCAGGGTTTCCTATTGTGTTTGTCCAGGAAGACACAAATGTGAACATGACATTTTGTCTAGGCTGTAAGTTCCTAGACACATTTTGTGTGGATATGCTTTCAATTCTCTGTAGTCAATGCCCAGAAATGAAATCTCTGAGCCATATAATAAGTGCTTAATTGTATAAGAAAAGGCCAATCTATTCAATAAGTTACTATGCCATTTAGCACTGAATATTTCCTGGTCAAAATTAGCTATGTCCCTAAAATTTGGATGCTTTATTTTAATTTCCATTTAGCTCCATTTAGTTAGTTATTTCTTTTGAGACTTCTCTTTGGACCTGTTTGATTTAGATGTACACTGGAAAAAAAAATCTGCTTTGGTTGGGAGGACTGTATTAGCACTTGCTTTTGATTAAATGCCATTCATGTCTTATTGGTCAATGGTACTGTTGGGTATTTGCATATCCTTGTTAATTTTCTGTCTAGGTTTTTTATTATTCTTTGAGAAAGGAATGGGAAGTTTCCACCTATGCATATTTCCCCATCAGTTTTCACTTTAAGATTTGGGATTCCGTTGTTTTGTTGCATGTAGATTTGCTGTGTATCTTTGGCTCATTCACCTTGCCCTCATTATGAGATGTTCCCTTCCTTTGGGGGGGGATTTTCTTACCCCCCAAACCTACGTTATCCATTAGATATATCTACTTCCACTTGATTTTGATTGCTGTTTACATAGTATAACGTTCTGTCTTGCAGTGCCTTCTTAGGGGATTTTAAAAGCTTATGTCATACTTTCTTTCAATCTATAATTACTTTGAGGAATAAAGAGTAATGCAAATGTTCTTTCATGTCCAGGGGTAGAATTCTAGTTCACCTATTTCTGTTTGCTTGAATGATTTCAGTTGACTGGTTAAGCCTCTGAAGCTGTTCCACACACCTAATTTTAGCTCAATAATCTCATGTTACCAAGTCAACTTCTCAGCACATCAAAGGACTTTGTGGCCCTATTCTCTTTATTTCCAGAGATCAAATGTTTTTAACTAAATTTAGGGGGTAGAGAAATAACCCAGTGGGACAGAGCTTGCCTGGCGTGTGGGAGGCTCCAGGTTCAATCCCTGGTACTGTTAAAAAGTGAAATTAATTCATTCATTTAGTTTATTTTAAAAGACAGGGCTTCATGTTGTTCAGGCTGCCCTCGAACTAATCATGTAGCTGAGACTAGTCTCAAGATACTGATCATCCTGTCTCAGCTTCTCAGATGCTGCGATTGCATGCTTGCTATCACACCTTACCTAAGTTGCCTATTTATTTATTGTTACTTTTAAAGAAGAGTAGCCTTTTCTATAAGGTTTAGACTCCTAGTTTGAAGTACTTTTATTTAACATTTCAAAGTAATTACTTTCTAAGCCCTGTGTGGGAATGGCTGAAAAGCTTTTTTTCTACAGAAGGTTGTCCTTCCATTCTTTTCTATCTGCATCCCAGGCTCCAAGTCACTATTTGATGCTAGCCAAAGATGTAGATGGCTGTGACCATCACTTGGAGAGACCAACTATCACATAATCAACCAGGAGTGACTGAAGTTTATTTTTAACTGTTACATAAAACACCAACACTGAATGCATCTATAAGATACCACATGTTGTTTCAGTACAGTTATATGTTTTGTCATATTTAAATTGGGTTAAGCCTCTGTATCGCTAATATCCCCTTTTTGTGCTGAAATTGTTCGAACTCCTTTCGTGTACTTTTGAAATACACAGTACGGTATAATTATTTGCAGTCAGCCTACTGTGCAATAGCACACCAGAACTTGTTACTCCTATATAACTATAAGGTAGTACCCATTAATCAACGACTCCCCATCTTTCCCTTCCTCCTACTTTCTCCAGCTTCTGGTACTCAGCACTCTATTCTCAACTTCTGTGTGATTAAATTTTTAAATCTCTAACAGCTGAGTAAGTGCCTTCCTGTTCTTGGTGTATTTCAGCTAACATGATGGTCTTCACATTTAGCCATGTTGTCACAACTGATTTCATTTTCTTATGGATGGATAGTATCTTATTGAAGGCATATAGATACATCTCACATATGCATAGTCTTTATCCACTTATTAGTTGATGGACGCTTATGTTGAATTCATACCTTGAGTACTGTGAACAATACAGTAATGGATGTAGGAGCGTGTGGGAGGTCTCTTCAACTTGCTGATTTTATTTCCTTTGAATACACACCCTGTGAAAGCATACGAAGGGCTGGGATGATGCACCTACTCAGCATAAAACTGAAACAAAATTTACGCGTAAAGTAGGTTGATGCTAAAACACAGACCCAGTATCATGATGTGCTTTGACTAGGTTAGAGATTTTGCCATTAACTAATTGTTTAGGTATGTAAGTGTTTACTATGTCCCAGGAAGTGTATCATTTCCTGGAGTTACGGAGCTGGCAAATGGCATAGGCACTGACTTGGCAGAGTTCTTAGACTAGTGATGGGGAACAAGCAAATAGTCTTTTAAATTGAAGTTGCTGTGATGATGCAAAGACAGCTCAGCCAGAAAAGATTCTCCTTATCGAGGTAGCAACCATGCTGCATTCCAATGGGTGCATAGACCTAGAAAGAATAGGGAAAATCTTTAGGAAGCAGTGGGAAGCTGTAGCAACAGGAGGGAATATAACTTGCAGGTCTGGCCCAGGGTAAAATGTGGGATCTTGGGAAATGATATGTACAGACCTGGAAGGCATGTAATAATATACTTTGAACTTTATCTTGAAAGCAGTAAAGTTTTCAGACTGCTAAAGTAGAGGTGTCATGTTAGAGCTGAGTTTTTATCAAGTTACATTGACTTCTGTGTTGCGAGGAGACCACAGGAGGGAAAGAGTACCATGGTGGACCTAGTTGCAAGGCTGTAGGTTAATCCAGGAGTGGCTTGCATTTGAGAAGAGTCTGTGAGAAGATGGCAAGATGAATGGATTCAGGATGTGTGTAGGAAGGATGGACGAAAAGCAGCAGCTGAAAGATGGAAAGAGAAGCTAAGAATGAGGGAACAAGAAAGGCTTGTGCTGCCAAGCAGTGGTGGCACATGCCTTTAATCCCAGCACTTGGGAGGCAGAGGCAGGTGGATTTCTGAGTTCGAGGCCAGCCTGGTCTACAGAGTGAGTTCCAAGACAGCCAGGGCTATACAGGGAAACCCTGTCTCGAAAAAACAAAAAAACCAAAACAAAAAAGAAAAAAAAAAAAAGAAAGGCTTGTGCTTTAAGACATCTGGAAGGAATGCTACAATAAATACAAGGATGGGGGCAGCCCAGCTTTAAACTCATGATAATGTTGAGGTGCCCATGGACGGTAGGAGCTCAGCAGTTCAGATAGAGCCTGGGGGTTCTGAGGTGCTTTGGCTCAGGATCTCATTTAAAGTAATATCTAATTTTGTGAATACTAAATTCTAGTTGTAATATGTAAGCAGCTTGTCTTTGTTGAGAACAAAGCTGCAGAATGTGGGCCTAAATGATAACAGAAAGGATATGAAAAGACATGTCGTAACCAAGTGGGATGCTAAATGTAGGGCTGGACTGATCAATGGAGATGATACAGGCTTTGCTTGCTTCAGCCCCACTGCAGGTCCCCAAGTGAGGGGTGATTGAAGGTGTTCCAGGCATTAGTTATTCTTTCTTAACTATAACTGTAATTAATATTGATGTATTTCTTTTCATGTATTGTAAATATGTACACACGTAGAAACAACCAAGATCTGCTCCTGTGTATCAATCATCCAGTTGTTATGTCTGCTCACATAGCTAGCTAGCTATCATCTATCATCCATCCACACACATATCTGTCCTCTGAATATCCATGTATCTATCTGCTCATCCATATATCCACCTATCTGTCTGTAAGTATCTAGACATCTGTCCATCTGTGCTACCAAGTTATTTTTATTTTTTAATGTATGGATTATTATAATTTTATCTATAGTACTCATTTTTTTACCTACTCACTTTACATCCCACTCACTGCCCCCCTCCCAGTCATCCTCTCCCACAATCTTTCCCCCATCCCTTTCCCCTTCTCTGAGGTGGGTGCTCCCCTTCGCTGAGGTGGGTGCTCCCTGGGTATCTCCCCGCTCTGGCATGTCAAGTCTCTGCAGGGCTAAGCTCTTCCCCTCCCATTGAGGCCAGACAAGGCATCCCAGCTAGAAGAACATATCCCATGGACAGGCAACTGCTTTTGGGATAGCCCTGTTCCACTTGTTTGGGATCCACGTGAAGATCAAGCTGCACATCTGCTACATATGTGTGAAGAAGTCTATGTCGATACCATGTATGTATTTTGGTTTGTGGTTCAGTCTCTGAGAGTCCCAAGTGTCCAGGTTAGTTGACTTTGTTGGTCTTCCTGTGGAGTTCCTATCCCCTTTGGGGTCCACAATCCTTCTTCCTGTTCTTCCATAACAGTCTCTAAGCTCCATCCATTGTTTGGCTGTGGGTGTATGCCTCTATCTGAGTCAGCTGCTGGGTGGAACTTCTCAGAGGACAGTCATGATAGACTCCTGTCTACAAGCATAACAGAATATCAGTAATAGTGTCAGGGATTGGTGCTTGCCCATGGGATGGGTCTCAAGTTGGGCTGGTTATTGGTTGGCCATTCCTTCAGTCACATAAGTTACATTTTTCTTTTTGATCTTACTATGTAGTTCGTGGTCCTCCTGCTTGTACCTCCCAACTGCTGACATCACAGGCCTGTGTCACCACATTCACATTATTCAGTACTGGAGATCAAACCCAGGCATTCTTTTGAGTATAGGCAGCCACTTTCTTATCTAAAGGAAATACCAACCCCACAACCTTGGTGTGAAACCCAAGAGCATTGGAGGAACAAGCACATGTTTTCGTCATGAAGTTACATTGAGAAGAAAACGCTTATATTCGTACTGTTTCCTTCTACTTCTTCTATATGATATCCCAGAAGCTTAAATCTCCCCATGTCATCAGTGAGAGTGACAATTGCAGGTGAATAATTTGCTATCAAAGGTACTTCTTTCCTGGAACCCAGAATCTACTATTTAATCTTTCCAGGATTTGGAGTTTCATAGACCCATTTTGCATGGTGAACCTTTTTGCTTACTAATTATGAGACTTTGGGTAAATCACCATACCATAGTTCTTTGTGCATGTCTGTGATGGTTTGTACATGCTTGGCCCAAGGAGTGGCACTATTAGGAGGTGTGGCCCTGTTGGAGTAAGTGTGTCACTGTGGTCGGGGGCTTAAGACCCTTATCCTAGCTGCCTGGAAGTCAGTATTCTGCTAGCAGCCTTCAGATGAAGATGTAGAACTCTCAGCTGCTCCTGCACCATGCCTGCCTGGATGCTGCCATGTTCCCACCATGATGATGATGGACTGAACCTCTGAACCTGTAAGTCAGCCTCAATTAAATGTTGTCCTTATAAGAGTTGCCTTGGTCATGGTGTCTGTTTACAGCAGTAAAACTCTAACTAAGACAATGTCTTATTTGTAAAACCAGGGATGTTTTCTCACGGGGTTGCCCTAAAGCATAGATGCTGTTACAAGCTAAGTGAATGGGCTTTATGAAGTTTCACTGAGAAATATGTCGGTGTTATTAGGAAATCTGTGAGATTTTTGCTATTAGAACACACTGCTGTAATTAAGTCATTATTTTACAGCATGTTCATGTAATAATAAATGATACAATTACATGGTTGCAATGAAAAAAACAAGACCTGTTTCTTGTTCTTTGTTTTTCTTGTTGTTGTGTCTGTAGTTATTCAATGCTTTTAGTTACCAAAATGTGGGCATTTCTCCCAAACCAACCAATTTTCTAGCCCTAGCTCATTATCTTAGGCCCAGATCAATTCAGTTCTGACACTAAATAGAGTTAGTATAGATTCTCCCCTTCTCACAGATTAAGAACTCTGTCAGTTCCCCATTTCAGATGCCAATCTAAAATTCCAGGCTTTTACCTAAACATTTATTGATTAACCTGTACTTTAGGATGTCACAAACCCCTCTTCAGTCATACAAGTTTTCTGGAATGGTTCAGAGAACTCAAGAAAACACTTAAACTTACACCTACCAGTTTACTATTTAATAAAGGTTTTGATAAGGGGTATAGCTAAACATCTATATAAACATGTACATATGGCAAGAGTCTGTGTGATGGATACAAGAGTGCCCACGTCGTCCCCTGCCTTCTTCCTTGTCATTTCCTACAGGGGCTTACCAGTGTGGAAACTTTTTAAAGCCCACCTTAAGATATTTCTCGTGGAAGCTTTATTAAACACAATAGAGTAAATAATTGGCTCTCACAGATCAACTCACTATTCAGTCTTTCAATTCTCTCTCTACCATGTAGGTCATATGAAGGTTCAATGTTCCAGCCTTCACCTAAATAATAATAATAGTAATAATAATAATAATAATAATTCCCTGTTTTAAACTTTATTAGATAATTCTAATAACCCTGGCATCCCTGATCCTTACTTTGCTACTTCTAATTGTATATTTTGAATTAAACAAAAAAGATTAAAATCACAAGTTGGTACTTCCCGAAATCAATCATTCCCTGTCCTGAGACTATCAACGGCCTTTAGACAACATTCACCTAAAAAGGGTATACACACACACACACACATACACACACACACACACAACCACCCCCTACACTCAGGCGCCCACATGCACCCATATATATTCTACTATAAATTACACTACCACACCAATAATGGGCCATTATGATTTCATTTTCAGATAAAAAATGGACTGATGAAATGGTACCTAATAGTCTCTAAGCTCAGGAACATGTGTAAAATTGAGCCTCCTTAATCCAAAGATCCAAAATCCAAAATGCTCCAAAACATGAGTGGTTTTGTATACAAGTGTGATATCTTAAATAGAAAATTTTACACCTGATTTCACATGACAGGTGTCGGTCAAAATGCAGGTCTACTAAAAAAATCATATATATATATATATATATATATGGAGAGAGTATATAACAATGAATTTCAAGTTTAAACTTCCCATCCCGCTATGTATAATTCACACATTCTCGAATTTGATAGTATACCACAAACACTTCTGGACACAAACACTTCCAGTAAGGAATATTCACCACATCCTCGCTGATGGCTCATGCAGTTTTGAACATGCTTATGTAAAACCTAAAATATATCTATTGTTGTAAATGTATAGCATGTGTTCCTTCTCTCTTTAGCACAAAGAAATTACATGTTCTTCAGAGATCTGTATTATCTGGTTTCTGTATGTTGTAGCTGAAATTTGGAATTGTAATCATTCTTAATGCATTTTATAACTATTTTTGGCTTCCAACCTGGGCAGAATTTATTGAAAAGATTTAAAATTCAGCTAATGTGTCATAACCGAAAGAGTTTTAGATGTTATAGATTGTCTTTGATGATACTGGACAGCTGAAGAACACTTTACCCAATAGTGGAATAATTATTTTGGAGGTTCTTGTTATGTTTGCAAGATATTTCAACTTTAACTGGATGTTTGAGGGGGGAGATTATACTTCTGTAGAAAGCCAGGCTATTTAAAGATTTTATCAAGCTCAATAGACATTTTCTGTTGTGTGTCAGGGTTATCAATTTATATCGTTACATATAGTGAGAAACAGGTGGATGGCACTATCTCTTGGCACAGTGGCACTGAAGTTCCACTCCCTGTTGAGCTAAATGGCTTTAGACAACTCCTCTAAAGTGCTTTCTGCTTCAGTGTTCTTAATAGTGAAACAGAAGTATTATCTGCTATCACTGACCTCATGGAGATGGTAGATTGCTAATTACATTACTACTTGAAAGCACTTTGTACTCTGTTGAGAAATATACTGTCTCAAATTAAGTAGAGCCCTATGGCTTTATAAATATAAACATATTGCCAAGGGATGAATCACTGATGGATCAAAGCATGCAGACCACATATCATGAGTTAGGAATATCAGAGTGAGGGAAAAACAAAGATGGAGACTTTGCTTTGGAAGAATGGAATCCTGATCAGATTCAGACAAGGACCATAGCCTCACGAGCCAAACGTCTTTTGCTCATTTCTTGGGAATGAATTGAATTTTAAAGGGTAGGTAGGTTTAATGGCGGCAACCAGTGTCAGTTTGTACCTGTTTTCAAAGAAGAACCTATTGATTGAGTCAAGATGATATTTTTTATGTCCCTAGTGAGTTTTGAAAGAATATTTACTTGTTAAATTTAGCTACTGTATGGGATCTACAGCTTCCTGATTTTACATATTGTCATAAGTGAGGTTTTAGAAATATATGTGTCCTTCCAAAGTGTAACCATTTATTGAAAAGAATTTCACAAGCTCTATGAGTCTATTGGCTTTAATTCACAAAGTACTCTTAATTTCATTTGATATTAACGATCTTTGCAAATAGCTTTACAAATCCCATTCCAATATTAATTGCTTAATATTAGATTTCAGATAACACTACATTTTCCACAATGATATATAGTTTACAAATGGCTATGAAAGAGTTAAAACAGTCGTGGCTGTTCAAAGGATCCTTACTATAAGGTAAGAACTAGAAAACCAAGGCAGATGCATAGAGAGTCACCAGATTACATAAGCTATTGACCTAAGTAATCTGGTTACCAAACTGAACTTTTCTGACTCAGGCCTGTAAAAGCCCTGGTGCAGAGTTGGTTCAAGACACAAAGCTGGTTCAAGGTGTTAGTGTTATACTGTAGACAAGTGGTAGTTCAAAGAGCCTGGATCAAGCTGGGGGATCCTGTTGAATGGAAGCATTCTGGAAAAGTGCAGAGTCCATTGGCTGTCCTGTGATGTACATTGACTGGATGGCCTCATAATGGGATTGGGGGTGCTGCCTATACTCAGTTTTAGGTGCCTTATATTTAGTATGGTCCAGATGAAGGAGTTGTGTGATTCATTGTTCTAGTGGTTTGATAAACTCATGCTTTGGTTTCACTCAATGGTTTTGATGTACCCATGTGTTTTTGTATCTTTGATTTAATTTAATAAGTTCATAGGTAGTAATATTTTGTTTATGCAAATAGGTTATCCATCTGTGCCACATGGTTTGTGGTGAACAAATTGTCACGTTCACTTGTGCAATCAAAATGGAGAGTCATTTTGCTTCAACATTTGTACTTAAAATGGATCAGACTGTTGTTTTACAAAAGTTCACATGGCCTGAAAGCTAGTGCTTTCTTTATACAATATGGAATAATTTAGAGCAGAACACAGCCTGATCTCTACATCCCTTTTAGATCTTTGACCTGTAAAGCAACAGAAAAAAATGATGTCCAGTGAGTCAGCCAAATCACTCTAGCAAATATTCTCCTACCTTGAGCGACACAATTGAAAGGAAACAAGCCCAGAGGTCCTAACTAAGCCACCAACATGTTTGCTAACATGTGGGATTTACTCAAAGCAACTGGGCATCTAACCCGAGCTACTCATGCAGTGTCTTCTGGATTCAATATGAACTTGCCCAGGCATAGTCTTAGATAGCTCTTAACTCCAGCATGAAAGCAGAAAGTTGCATTGCCTTTTAGATAATGTTCGTAGTTTGTAGCCTGTGAATAGTCCAGCATGGTGCTCAACATTCTGTAGTACAGTTGCCATTTTGTTTTGTTTTCACAGATATTAGCTTTGTAAGGCAGGAACTTTTTTTTTATGAATGTCTTCACAGTGTCTTTGACTGTAGTACCAGTAATTGTCTATAGTGCCACTAATTGTGCACTGAATATGAAAAATTACAACTTTGAGTGCTATAATTTTAGCCTACCAAAGCCAAATGTAATAGTCCATCTCTCAGTGGATGGTTGGTCATAGAGCCATTTCTAGAAACTTAAGTGTATTGTAAACTAGCATCTTTTAAATTACTCTGTGTATAGAAATCAAATGAAGATCTTGTTAAAAATCTAGATTCTGATTTAGTGAGCCCAAGATTCTGCATTTTCTCATGTTCCCAAGTGGAGTCAATGATGTAGGTATGTAGACTGTACTTTGGAATCAAGAATCTAGTCCTTAGGCAAGTCTTATCTCATTCCCGAAGTTGATTCCATCATTAAATTCAGTTGATATCTCCTCTGTCCCAACCTGTCTGTTTCTCCAACCTCTGTTTTAGATGAAGGTTTCTTTGTTTTCCGCATGGATTACTGCAATAGCTTTCATCTAATCTAACTAGATCTTTCTCCTCCTTTCTGTTCTCTTCACTGCTGCCAAAATGATATCCTGCGAATATGGCTCTGGTCATACTAGTCTATTGTTGGGAGGCTTTCAATAGAAGATAAACCAACAGCCCTTGCTAGATTGTTTTAATTTTGTGTGGCAGCAGGGCTGTGCTAAATGACACAAAGATTGAGGAGGTAAAAACTTAGGTGTTAGTAAACCAGTTGTTAGCAACCAACCAAAGTAGTCAGAGCTACTTACAGATGCCAGACCACCTTTCTCTTCCTCCTTCCCTTCCTTCCTCCCTTCCTCCTTCCCTCCTTCTTTCCTTCCTTCCTGATAGTCAGAAAGCCAGACATTCAAAATACCAAGGCCATTGACTATTGATTCATTCAATCAAGGCTTTTCATGTCATTCATGATAAACCCAAATGCATCATTTTCAATTCGCACTGTTTTCTTCTCCAAATATCAGCTAACCCAGGGCTAGGCTCTGTCCAACTCCCAATCCACCATTCATGTCTTAATTAGAATTACTGAGAGTTTTCTTGTATCTAGTGCAATACTTTATTACGTATTCCTCAGCAGAAATCCTGCTTACCAGTTTTTAGGTCTCTCTGGCTGTGCTTTCAGTAGTGTGGTCTGTTAATGTGCATACATTCCCACTCAGGGGTGAACTCACTGATCTCTACTCTGTCCTGAGAGTAGGATGTGGTAGTCACAGAATGTCAGAATCCTAAGATTATGTTTTTATTTTTATTTTTAAAAAGGAGCTCACCGAACTAGTTGCAACAGGTATATCTGGGATGTCCAGATGGTAGAAGATAGGGAGAAGAGCAGAGTATTCTTTTCTGGTAGGCAGAAGGGTAGGTTGACTCTACCCCAGGAATTCTAGCTGGCCTGGCCTGACCACAGACCTGCTGCTGCTGCTGGAGTGTGGCTGCATACAGGGAATTATGATGCGCCCTGTTGACTTTTGGTAGTGTTTGTTTTCTTCCTTCTTTAATTTAGTAACTCATCCCAGGGGTTGTCCTTTGTTCATCATTCCAGGCTTTTCCATATGCTGACTAATGCCTACAGCTGGCTTAGGAGAGGAAAGTGCTGGCGAGATCAATCAAATGAGGTCTTAAAGGGTAAATAAGGGTTTTAAATGTGTTTGGGCAGCATCTATTCAGTTCAGTGTAGGGAAAGTGCTTCCAAGGAAAGAAATGTACCCAGTGAAATGCCTCCCAAATGGCAGCAGAGCAATTAGGCCTCAGATGGTTGTTTTGTTAGTACGAGTGTCCAGTTCCCCTTAGCTTTCCAATGATTGCTTAAAACTCAAGAGCAAGGGAAAATGAAGTGCGTTTGACTTAAAGGAATTCACTAATGGAAGATCAAAGTTGTGAAAAATGTACTTTCATACACATTATTGGATGGTTGTGTGTGGGGGGGTGGAGGCCGAGGGACCTTGTAAAGGGAAAGCTACATAAAGCATCCACTTTCAACAATTTACTCCACACACCCCTGTTTTCCAGCTCCTATAAGTAAACGAATAAGGAAAGTGGAGACTACAAAATATTTCAGGAAACTTCCAGAGGCTTTCAGAACTCAGTAGTTCTGGTCTCTGTCTTTTCAGAAATTCCAAAATGAGAGATTTTATTATGCAAATCAATACTCTCAGAGTAGAGTTTATAAGATTTTATGGCATCGAAAATTTGAAAATCACATTTTGTCTTATGCCCTTTGTTATGACAAAATGTGGCCATTTCTAAGAAATAGAATAAATATATTGAATATTCTATGCCACTTGACTT
Source organism: Arvicanthis niloticus (assembly GCF_011762505.2). Taxonomy (NCBI): domain Eukaryota; kingdom Metazoa; phylum Chordata; class Mammalia; order Rodentia; family Muridae; genus Arvicanthis; species Arvicanthis niloticus. Next base: position 111,017,122 of record NC_047679.1, on the reverse strand, counting down.
TGAACTATTACAAAGTGAATGCTATTAGTCCTTCAGAGCTCTAGTTGCCTAGTGGTAAATTCTGGAGTATTAGCGAGAGGAAACCTTCTATTACACAGATCCTAGAGTCATTAAAGACTCCCTACTATTGCCAAACCAGAAAAACAAACTTATTCTGTGGCGTATTAAAGGGAACACACTTGAGGAGACAATTTTGTAAAATCATTGAACACGGTCCACAATCCAGCATGTATTATCCTTCCATAATCACTTTTCCTTGAAAACTTTTGACAATCCCATCTGTTATAATAGAGAATTAAGGACTGACTGTTTAAGGAAGAACACAGGCCAGAGTCAGTATGATTGTGTGATAGGAGGAGTCGGGAGTGTTTTCTTGTATTTAGTATGTCATTTATTCGGATCTTCCTTGTTACTTGTATCCAAGACAGGGGCCACTACAGACCAACTGTCTATTTGGATGCTTGTTACCATGTTGAGGGGCTTCTGTCAGAGAAAATTAAGTATCTTGTAGTGCTTCCCTGAAAAGTGCACTAAGTAAGGGATACTGATATCCTACCTCACCACCTTCCAAGTTGGTAGCAAACATGGTCCATTGAACTGTGTTTCTGAAAGCTTTCTGAAAAGGTCTCTCTCTCTCTCTCTCTCTCTCTCTCTCTCTCTCTCTCTCTCTCTCTGTGTGTGTGTGTGTGTGTGTGTGTATGGGAGCATGCCTCACATCTTGGGCATTATGGTTACTCATAGTCTGATGGTCACCATGGTTATCCATGTCCACATCCAAATCCTCTTGTCTATTTGTGGTTGTCAGAAAAGATAAGCCTGGTGTTCCTAGCAAATCTGCTTCTCAGGATTCATGGCTGACTTGAAATTTTAGGATTGTCCTGTACTTGTCACCTGGAATACTCAGAATTAGCAGTCTGCACCATCACCAAGCCTCTAAATGATTTCAAAGGGAACAGGGACAGGAATGAAGCCCTGTACACTTGCAGGAGGAATTGGTGTGTAAATTTCTGCCAAAAATAATTCTCTGTTAAAATGAACTCGGTTCCAAATTGAATTTGTGTTCGAGATCTTGGATATAAAACTGCTTTCCACACAGGAGGGGTTGTTACTGTGATTATCAGTCACATTACAACTAATCAACTTCCTCATTTGCCCAGGCCTAAAGAGGCCCAGGACTTCCTGGTGCTTTTCCTCACGTCAGATTTATTCTTATATAGAAAATCATGTAGTGCATGGAGAAATGACTTCATTTAAACTTTGAGGCCACAAAAATGGTCCTTTTGGACACACACACACACACACACACACACACCATCTTCAAGTATAGACATTCTGTGGACTATTCTTGGGCAGAACCTTGCTGCTTCTTCTTCTTTTTGTTTATATATTTTTATTTAAATTCTTTTCGTCCAATATATTTTGATGCTGTTTTCCCAGCTCCTCTCAGATCTTCCCTATGTTGCTATCTACTCAGTTTCTTTGTGCTCTCTCTTTCTCTCTCTCACTCAAATGAACAATGCCCCTCAAACAAAAATGGAAAATAAAAAGAAATACGACAAAAAAGTCACAACAATTTTCTTAAAAAACCATTATTTATTTACTTTTAAATTTTTCATATGACTTATACACTGAACATTTCCCCCCTTTCCCCTTTCTTTTCCCCTCCTGACTCCTTTTATCCTAATCCTCTTTGTCCCTCAAGACAGTCTTACTCCCATTTCTATCCCTCTCTCTGTCTCTTTGTCTCTTTCTGTCTTTCTGTCTGTCTGTTTCTCTCCCACACAATATACTCACAATTTTATATATCTATATGAAAGTGTATATTTGCCAGAAATTGACTTAATTCATTTACTAAGATGCTTTCCAATTATATCCATTTTCCTAAAAATGATATCACATCCTTCTTGATGGCTAAACATTTTTCTTTATGCATTCCTCAATTCTTGGACACCTTGGTTGCTTCCATAACTTGCCTATTGTGAATCAGTGCTGCAATAAACATTGATGTGCAATGATCTCTGGGATATATTGATGTGGAGTCATTTAGGTAAATGTCCAAAAGTGGTAAAATTGGGTAATACGATAGGCCTAGTATTAGTTTTCTGAGGAATCTTCATACTGATTTCCATAGCATGTAGACTAAGTTACATTCCCAGTTTATATTTTTCCAGTATTTGCTATTTGTTTTCTTAATCAATGCCATCATGACTGGGGTGAGCTGGAATGCTATTTATATTTTTCTGATAACTAGTGGGGTTAAACATTTTTTTGTTCACATGTTTATTGGCCATTTGTATTTCATTTGTTGAGTACTATCTTCATTTGATTAGGCCATTTATTGTTTGCATTATTTGATTTCTGATCTAAATTGTATACGTCTTTGTGTATTCTAGATATTTGTCCTCTGTCAGATGAATAGTTAATAAAGATTTTTCTCCTATTCTATAGGCTATCTCTTCTTTTGTTTAAGTGGTTTAAAATAAAGAAGCTTTTTAGGGGTTCAGCATTTAGCTCGGGTAGAGTGCTTGCCTAGCAAGTGCAAGGCCCTGAGTTCAGTCCGCAGCTCTGAAAAAAAAAAAAAAAAAGAAGAAGCCTTTTAAGGATCCATTTGTCAAATATAGATTATTTTATTATTTTTTTTAGCAATAGGAGTCTTAGTCAAAAAATATGTTCCAATGTCTACATTTTGAAGTACTTACTCCATTGTTGGTTCAGAGTATCAGGCCTTATATTAAGATATTTTATTCATTTAATGTTGAATTTGTACAGTGTGAAAGATAGGGCATCTTATTTCAATCTTCTGCAAGTTGATATCCAGTCTTTCTTTCATTCTTTGTTGGAGAGGTTGTCTTTTCTGTAAAATGTATTTTTTGCCATCTTTGTCAAAATCAAGTCCCTGTAGCTGAGTGAATTTATATGTGGTTCCTTGATTCAGTTCCACTGATCTATGTATCTGTCTTCATGCCAGCGTCATGCTGCTCTTGTTACAATGGCTGTGTAATATAACTTGAAATTGCTCTGGTACTGTTTCCAGCATTGTTTTTGTTAGACTAGGAATTTGCTGCTATTTTGGATGGTCACACATAATATTTTTGTAGAATCCCAGATTTGCTATGTCTCTTAGAAATTTTCTAATTTAGTAATTTATATACTGTGTTCCCAGATACCAGCTTTTTCTCTAGAAGGGACACCAAGTCAAGGAAGCTACAAGGCATGTGTTGTTGATGGATGCTAAGATGCCATGAGGTATTGTTCGCAACACTAATATTGGTACTTCATCATGTTGAAAGAAAATGCACAGTCATTCTAAGACCTGACCTTACATTGGAACTTTAGATTTGAACTATGAATTGATTCAATCCATCATCAAATTAAGAAAATGTAATGCTTTTTTTGTTCAACAGTGAAAGTCTACAACAATGCAAATGGTTTTTTGCTCTGCTCTGAACGTTGAACTCATGACTATAATTTTAGATAGCAGATTTGTAAACCTTCAGAAGTGTAAAATGGGCCCAACCTTCTATAGAAGCATCACGAATGTCATATAAGGAGTTAGCAAGATTGAGATAAGTTCTCTGAACTGCCACATCACTTTTCTTTATAGTGTCATTGAGCCTTTTGCACAGAGTCATATGTATCTCCACCTCAAATTTTCCTTTGTCATTATTTGGTTTGCATTTTAAGAATCCTAAACTCATCTTGTAAGTTTCTTCTATGATTTGAATGTGTCTTCTAAAGTTCCTGTATTAGAAACCTAGTCCTTATGGTATAGTTGTCTCAGGAGTGGTTTCTGATCAAAGGACACATTTGGCCTCTGTCTTTGTCTCTGTTACATGATGCCTTCTATCATGCTATGACAAAGAGAGCCCTTTTGAGATGTGACCCATCTATCTTAGATTTTGAAGCTTCTAGGACTATGAACCAAATAGATTTATGTTCATTATAAATTATTAGGTCAGTGGTATCTCTCTATGTAACTCTGGCTCTTCTGGAACTCAGGATGTAAACCAGGCTGGCCTCAAACTTGAAGAGATTTGCCTTCCTCTGCCTCCCAAGTGCTGGGATTAAAAGAAATGCACAACCACACCTTGCAATGGTTTTATGTTGTAGGAGTAGAAAACAAAGTCATCAATGATAAGGTGTTTTATGTTATTTCAACACTTTTCATTTTACAGCATAGTTTTAAATCCTCTCTACATTTCTCCGTTTCTCTGCCTCTCTGCCTCTGTCTGTCTGTCTGTCTGTCTCTGTCTCTGTCTCTGTCTCTGTCTCTGTCTCTGTCTCTCTCTCTCTCTCTCTCTCTCTCTCTCTCTCTCTCTCTCTCTCTGTGTGTGTGTGTGCCCCTTTTCCACAGCCTGTGAGGTAAGGCAGAGACAGCGTCCACATCATCCCAACATTATTAATAAGGCTTTCATTTCTGTATTGTGGTGGAGAAAGTTGTGAGTCAGGGAGGATAAATGGCTGGCTTAAGACCAAGTACATAGTAATCAAACTGAGATGGTCATCATGACAGATTCATTTAATTTTGCTGCACATGAAAACAAAACACAAAGATAAGAATGTGTTGAGAAAAGAGACATTCACAAGATGCTTACTGGTGAACTGTGTCCCTGCCGAGTACAACTCCTTCCTACCAGAGCTGTTAGCTAGCTAATATCTTCATCCAATGACTCCACATCATTAGATGATTTCAGCCATAAATTTGATGTCATATGTACAGACCTGGGATGGCCTTGTGCTGCACCTTGGATGTTTATTGTGACAGAAACAGTTATAACTGATTGCCAGTGGGTTCTGTGGCCAATGGCAGTGCTTCTATTACTACAGGAGAGAGTATCACACCACGAAAGTTGTTCCTGAAGGGCAAGTGTGACAAGGGTCAGTGGTTAATGTGGGCATCTGCCATTGTTTGAGGTAATCTGTCTCCATTCACACTGCTTACAGGAGAGCCTCAAGGACTCATTGCACTTGGCAGATTGAAGTTTGTTGTAATTTTCCCTTTTAAAACACATCCTTTCTTTTAAAAAATTAATGAAGTGCTGCCACTAATGTTTTAAATGGTTGATCTTTTTTTTAAGTTGGTATAAAAATTATTGTAAATGTTAATACTTAAAATACCGTATGAGGAAAAAAAAAACAAAAAACCCTTGCCCATTTGTTTGATGTGTATTGTTAGTAAGGGTGGCACTTGCATATATGAGAGGACAGATGCATATATGAGAGTACAAGTGTTCCCTGCTCGGCTGGCGTTTTAGTCATCCACGAATGGCAAAGAGAAAGATGTTTTGGTTATATCAAGACATTTAACCTCCTTGGGTACTGATGCAGTGTGCTGTAGGTTAGAGTCATGATCTTGCTAAGTTAAATACACACATGTGGCTCTGACACTCTTTTTGAGTTTCCCATTAAGGGACGAAATAGAAAGTTTCCATCTTTAGAGGTATCAAATTGTATGATATTTGAGCAAGACAGACAAGATACAATTTTAAGTGAAACATCCTACACTCGAGGATGCTTTCAGACAGTATCAAGCTATGCAGTCCTTGTTGGTCCCTTAGGCCTCAGAGGCTGAAGTTGCTGCTTGTTGGAAGTAGATCCCTCTTTGCCGGCTCAATGGATGTATTATAAGGTGATAGTAGTTGCCAGTAGATTCCATAACTCCATGGTCAACTTAAGTATTTTATGTGGGTTGTTAAAGTGATATCATACAAAATGTACTGTCAGGGAGGTAAATGTTTGCAACATGAAGACTCCTTAATCACCTCTCCCCTGGGAGAGCAAAGTGACATACACATAAAGATTTTGTCATTGAAGCAAAAATTTCACATTCCACCCAAGATTATTGGTCAGTGAGTTTTATTTAATAATCCAATGAAAATAATTTCATGACAATGCACTAAACCCAAATTTAAAAGAATAGACGAAAGGACGGCATTTAAGAACAGGCAATTTGAAGCTTCAGTGCAAAGAAAGGCAGAGAAGAAGATTGATATTCAGTTTCCATTTGTAAGGACAGTGCACATTATGTCTAATTTAAGGGAACTTTAAAAATGTTTTTGGTTTTTGAGAGTTTCATATAATATATTTCTTTCACTCTCTAGTTCTTCTCTGTCCCCCTCCAACTCAGGTTCTTTTTTTATTGGATATTTTATTTATTTACAATACAGATGTCATCCTCTTTCCCCATTTCCCCTCCCTAGAACCCCCTATCCTATATTCCCTCTTCCTTTATGCTTTCATACCATTTTGATTATATGCAAGTATTAAGGTCAGTTCTCGGTTGAGGGTCTAGCAATACAATAGATGCAAATAGTCAAGGAACAAGCAAGACAATAAACACAAATAGTCAAAGAAAAAGCAAGGCAATAAACCCAATTATGTGAACCCAACTCAGGTTCTTAAAAACAACAGCAGCAGCAGCAGCAACAACAACAGCAACAACAAGCAAATAAAGCCAAAGAAGCCCACAACTACGTGCATGCACACACAAAACACACACACACACACACACACACACACACACAGTCAAACTTGTGTTGACTAATAATTACTTGTGAGCATGAAGCCTGCCATGGAGTGTGGGTCATATACTCAGTGTTAGTGTTGTAAAGGGATAAAGGAGAGATTAAAACAGACGATTAAATGTAGTAGTGGAGGCGAAGGGAAAGAAAGGGAGGGAATATGGGGAAGGATAGCTAATAATTGATTAATTCTCCCCTTTTCTGAGACAGGGTTGCTCTATGCAGCTCTGGCAGTCCTGGAACTCCCTATGTAGACCACAGTGCCTTAGGACTTCTTGCACTCCTCCTACCTCTGCTTCCCAAGTGCTTGGATTAAAGGCTTGCTCCAACACACCTGACCTGTTGAATTTTTTTTTTTTTTTAATGGCTACTGTCTTTCAAAATCCCAGGTCGGGAACTATGAAGGTATTTTGATTGCTGTAATTTCAGAGTTTTATAGAAGACCTGCCATAGGGCAGGGGCTCATAAACCTGATTGACTAACTGGAGAATACAGTTTTGGAAGATGCTTCCCAGGAATGATGGAGGTTAATAATTCACTTGGAGATACAGGATACATAGACAATAAGAAAAGCAAAATAGAACCCCATTTGATGCCACACGTTACGGTTTCCAGAATGAACCAGTTGAAGGGAAAATTATATCAAAAAGGAAGAGCTAAAGATGAACATTTTTTAACCAAAGAACATTTCTAGAGAAATTATAATGTAATCTTTAAAGGTGTAAATTCTATTTTAGGCCTTAGATAGTTCTATGATATCATCTGATGATTGTAAAATAGGCACAATTCTAGACCCTTATGTGTGGTACTGCATTCATGATGCCATGTGTGGTCTGGGACAAAGAGTTTCAAGTGGTTGCTCATTGTTCCTCATCAGAGACCAATATAGTGAGTCTGAATTTGGATGAGAGATACAGAAAACTGGCGACTCTTAGACCTAAGAAGGTCATACATCTCATCAGATCCAGCCCCTTCAGTTAACGTATGAGGAAACTGAGACTCTATCAGGGAAAGTAAGTTGCCATGGGTTGTTCCAAGTTGATTGCAGAATAAACTATAAGTCACCTAACTGTCCATCTGCTATGTAACTCCATTTATACTTCAGTGTGATTTTGCTGTGGAGATTTCTGAAATTAGGGTCATGAGTGTCTAAACAAAGTGACTTGTATGTCTAGTTGGTGAGTGGTAGGAGCCTGGCTCTGTCTGATTCTACTTTGTGGACAATCAAAGCCTGTGATGAAAAAGTTTAAAGAGGGAGGGGGAGGGAATTTAAGAGAGTTCTCAGGAAAGACCACTGTAAAGAGGTTGTATTTAAACTGAACTCAAAGGACCTTGGGGAAGGAGGAACCATGTTAAAGATGGAAGAAGTCAGTCTGAGAGTTGCACAGCCTCCCCATCCCCAAGGTTAATTTGCCCTCAGGACTCTTGCTGGGGTCATTCCTTGACAGGCCTACTGCAGTCTGGTACTTTGAGCGCACAAGTGCTCCATTGTGGCAGCTCTAATTTGGCAGTTTGCTCCAGAGGCTCATGTCACAAAAGTTTTCTTAAAGCTCGTCTGTCTGCTGTGTTTTCAGTAAGAGCAGGATGAGTCAGAATGCAGGAGTAGTGGGAAGGAAATGAGTTAGGAATAGCCCTGTAAATACCCATAATCCCAGATTATGTGGAATACTGACAAATATTTCTTTTCTAAGGTTTTTAGGATGCATCATGCTACAGAGATTCCTTGAAGGGTTTTCTTATGACCATCAGAGGCATGCATTTGCAGAGGCACAGAGATCAAAAGCAAAGAACTACTGGTTTCAGAAATATAAAACCATCCCTCTATGGGTTAGGTCTGGGAACAAAGGCATCTAAGGCCGAGCTTTGACTTCCTGCCCTGGGACTGAGTTGCCTTTGATTCTGCTCATTTGCCTTTCCTGTTTAATATGTGATATACATAACATGTCTAGTCTTTTGAAAAACAGAATTGCAGTTTCATCAGAAGAATTTGTAAGGCATTTATGTTCTCCACATTCTCCATTGTATTGATCATCTCAATGGTTTTTGAGAGTGATTAAAGAAAAGTGTGCTCATTGAAAGGTTGTATGTAAGTTCCCTTGCACCTAATCCACTAAGACAATAGATTCAATATGTTGGCTTCTTATTTTTCTTTATTCTCATACTATCAAGATTTTGTTGTTTGATCTTCTTCAATGTTGGCTACTCAGAACTGGCGGGAAAGAACTGGATCTGAGGTTGTTTGGTCTAGCAAAAGAACTAGAAAGCATTTTACTAAAACAAAATCTTCATATTATTTGATTCTGCCTTTTTTTTCCTAATTGAAATTCTAAGAACTGTTGCTGATGTCTTAAACTTATAGCAAGCCATTTCCACAAAAATTGAAGAGAAAAGAATAAAAATCACTTTATCATAAGGTTCAGGACCACATTTGAAGGTTTTCAAGGTCCTGCTATGGCAAATGGTGGAGTGAACGTGAATATATTATGAAATCAAGTTCGTACTGTCATCTGTCCAGTTAGGAATGGAATCTTGGTGGGATGGATGAAAGTGTCTGATGTCTGCATTTATTACCACCCCTATAGCTATTGAAGTGATGACCATTCTTGGTGGTAGTACAGTATGATGTATGGTATGCTGCCTCCCTAAGGACCTTGAAACAGGGCAGAGGTGATTAATACAATTCATTGGTGCTGCTATAATGTTCCATACACGAAGATTAAACCACTGGATGAAGTAAGTTGAATTTTTTTTTCTTTGCTTTTGAAGAGCAGCTGGAGGCAAACCAGGATACAAACTACTGCCAAGTGAAATATAATGCTCCAGGGGATAAAGAGAAGATACTGTAAACTTACAAACATTACAAAACTGACCATCTGTGTTATATATTAAACCACAGCTTTTTGATTTGTTATGGTTTGAAGAATGACTTCATAACATTTGCCACTCCTCCTACCTTCCTTCAGCCCCAGAAAGCATTCTATTTTCATAAATGTATTTAACCAATTTCTTTTTTGCTTTACTTTTTTTTAAAGTTCAAATCAGTGGTCATTAATTAAGGCATTCTGCTCTTTCTCTGCATTGAGACCTACCACATAGTCTCACAGAGTTAATTTCACCTCAGCTGTGGTAAATGCACCCGTACATAGCCACCCACCTGAAATGAATCAAATCAGTGTAGAGTCGACAGCTGAAAAACATCCTTCTGCCAGGATTCAGGAAACAAGAGCCTAGTCCACTTATTTTTGGGAAACCCTGAGGTCTTAAAATCCTAATATTTCCATGTTTTGAGCGAACTGAGCTTTTTTGTTTGTTTGTTTGTTTGTTTGTTTTGATCTCCCTGCCGGAGATGGAAACCAGAGTGTATACACTGTTGTGTTTGACATGCCCATTCCAGCCCCGGCTTAGTAGCTCCATCTTAAATGTATTTTACTTACTTAGAATAGAATTTCCTCAAGCAGAAAATCACATTTATATGTTAGCTAGAATGTAACACCTCATAACTACCCATTGTCTCCACGCAAAAAGGCAGTTCTGTGCTTGCTTGGGATTTCTATGGGTCTGGCTTTGAAACACTTGTGATTTAGGAAGGCAAATAGTATTCAACCCTGCCTCTTTGATAGGCTTGTAGGACTCTAGAGCTTTGCTAATTCTTCATTTTTGAAAGTACAATCTTTTGAAACATAATTCACACTATAAAATAGTTTACACATTTAAAGGGCAAAATTAAATTTTAGAGGCTATATTCATGAGGTTGTGAATCCAAAACTGTAGTAAGTCTTAAAACATTTGTATGACTCCCCATACTCCTTAGCTCTTATACTCAGCCTTCCCATTCTTCAAAGCCCTAAGCAACTACTTGGGCTTTCTGTCCATTTGTGTGTTCTCTACATTTAACATAAATGTACTCACAGGATACATGATCTTCTATTGCTGGCTGATCTTTTATTACTGGCTTCCAGGCTCATCTGTGTTGTAGTATCTTGTAGTGCTTCACTCAAATTTGTTGATGAAATGACATTCCATTCTATAGCTACACCAGTTGATTTATCCATTCAGTAGTTAATGGTCATTTGGGTTGTTTCCTGGTTTTGACTTGTGCATGATACTGCTCTGAACATTTGTGTATAGGTCTAGTGAAGCCACAGAGTTTTATTTGTAGTAGGAAATTGCTGTGTCATATGGAGTTTTAATGCTTAACCCTTTGAGGAGCCATTGGAACTTTTTACACTTCCATTAACCAAATACAAGTTTCCAATTTCTCTGTATCTTTGTCAGTTCTTGGGAGTACTGCTATAATTATCTTTCATCATAACCACGCTAGGGGATATGAACTGATATATCACTGAGGTTTTAACATGTGTTTTTCTGCTGACTACTTACGTTAATGTTAATCAGCTTTATCAGATTATTAGTCATTTCTTTGGGTGAAATATTTGCCTAAGTTCTTTTCCTATTTAAAAATTGTGCTACTCATTTTTTTCAGCTAATGAGTTGTAATTATCCTTGATACATTCTAGATGTGTGTCCACAAGCTAAAATATTTGTAAAAATTTTCTTCTATTTTGTGAGTTGGCTTTCTATTTATACCGAGTGCAGTGTCTGGGGGTAGAACCTGGGGCCTCATGTGAGCTAGGCAAGTACTTTATCTCTGAGCCTTGGTCTCAATCTTTTCACTTTCTTTGAAACCCAAAAGGCTTTCATGTGTAGTTTATTTATTTTTCATTTTTTGTATTGATTTCATAGCTACGAAGCCATTGTACGTCATGAAGATTTATAGCTATGTCTTCGAAGATTTCTATAGTTTTGACTCTTCTCATACTTGTGTGTGATCTTTTAAGTTAAATTTTGCCTATGGTGTGAAGTTCAGGCCCTGTTTCATCCATTTGTGTGAATATTGTTTTGAAACAGAGTCGTGTGGTGAAAAAGCTAGTATTGGTTGTCCCTTTCCTATCTCACAGTAGCTGTACATACTATAATTATTCTAGTGAGGCAGCCATAGATTTGTTAGGCTGCCTTCAGCAATGGTGGTATGTATCATAATCATTCTGGGATTCCACCTTTGGCCTATTTTTCATTCTCGAACAAAGTTAACGTTGATCCACTTGTAAAAAAAGTACAGAATTCCATTTTACTTACCATGCTTGATGGATTGGCCACAGTATTTCATTGTTCAGAGGTAAGTATTAGAATTAGTGGGTTATTGTTACCACTTAAATTTGTAAATCTCCTTTCAAGCCCATTGTTGAGTGCTTGGTCCCTAGCTTATAGTACTAGACTACTGGGGCCTCACTAGAGGATGTAGGTCACTGAAGTGTGCTCCTAGGAATTCTATACTGTTCTGGGTCCTTTCTGTTTCTCTCCTCTGCTTCCTGGCTTTGATAAGACAACAGCTTCTGTCACATGTCTCTACCACTATGATATCCTTCCTCACCACAGAAACAACAGAGAAGGATGAATGTGGGCTGAAATCTTTGAGGCCACCAGTCAGAATGTGTCCTCCCTCCCTTAAGTTATTCATATCTGACATCTTGTCATAGCAGCGAAAAGAAGCAATAAAACACAGAAAAGTGTGATCAGAAAAGCAGGGTCATTGCTATGACTATTTGAGTGTGGTTCAGGAGTGTTTGGGACTGATTTTGTGAGAAGAATTAGGACAAGTTGGAAAGGCAGGCTAGAGAGAGCCGAGAGTGCTCTAAGCAGAACCTAATAGACCCTTCTAGTGGAAGCTGAACAGATCAACGTGCCTATAGGAATGATAGGAATGTGGACAGAAGACAGCTCAGGAGGTTTCAAATTGCAGGGAAGATCTATTGGGAATTGAATCATTTGTATTACATCCTGGCAAAGAAATTCTCCAGACTTTGTCTATGCCCTAGGGTTCTGTTGGAAGCTGAGATGTTTTTTTAATTTGTCATTACTGTTATTATTACTATCATTACTGTGAGTGGTTCTGCGTGTATGTACTTGATATGTGGGGAAGATGTATGTGTTTCACAGCACACTTGTGAAGATCAGAAGACTACTTTGAGGAGATAGTTCTCTCCTTTCACCTTTGTAGTAATCAAAATCAAATTAGTAGGCTTGCATAACAACTGACTCTACCAACGGAACCATTTAGCTGACTCAAGAAGCTGAGTTTAAATGTAATGGACTATTTAATCTGGTGGAAAAAAGCTACAGATGGCCCAGCATTCAGGATATTGCACGAATTTTGCTGGCTGCTTTTCTTTATGGTTACAGTGAGAATAAGAAGCAAAAGAGGAGCAGAAAGATTTGAAAAGCTTTCAGTTTGGGCAAACAAAAGACGTATGTGCAACTTGAGGCCAATGATAATTTGGTCGCCTGTGCACTGTATTCCAGGATAATAAGAAAAATGACTTGAAGGAGTTTCAGGAGTTGGCCAGCCACCACTCATTACAAGATGTAAAAGAGCAAAAATCATAGGCCAGGCAGTGGTGGCATACATTTTTAATCCCAGTATTCAGAAGGCAGAGGTAGGTGGTAGATCTGTGGTTCTCTTTGAGTTCAAGGCCAGCCTGATCTACAAAGTGAGTTCCAGGGCTACACAGATAAACCCTATCTCAGATAACAAAACAACATAAAAAAATAGAGCAAAGTTATTTTAAAGACCTTCCTTCCTTCCTTCCTTCCTTCCTTCCTTCCTTCCTTCCTTCCTTCCCTTCTCCTTCCTTCCCTTCCCCCCTCTCTCTTTCTCTCTTTTCTTGGATGAAGAGATGGCTAAGATGTCATGCTCCCATATGGACCTTTAAGGAAACATTTCCCTAGGATTACCATCTAGACATTAAGTGAATCAATAATCTAAAGGATTCCAGCTCTAAGGTGAGCTGGCAGCAGGTCTTTGCATCATCTGTATGACAATGTTTTATAGCCACATAGGATGCAAATATTATAGAATAATGCCAGAATTTATGTAAGATGCTGGGAAAGGAATGGAAAAAGTATTAAGGGGATTTGAAAAGGACAGGATGATATTCATGTAACAAGAAAGCAGGAGAGATGTTGTGGGTGAGGCACTAGCAGGAGGAGGGTAGGGGTGATGAGATTGGGCATTCAGGAAAGCATAATGACAAGAACAAAGTTTGTTGTATGTATGTGAAAGTACCATAATGAAACTCACTGTTTTGTGTGCTAGTTTTAAAAAGATCAGAACAAAGAAGTATGGGGTCATGGAGGCCTCTACCGAAATTTCAAAGGAAACCCTAGGAGTCTAGGCAATGTGACAAGGTCAAAGTCCATGCATGTGACCCTTGAAAGGCTAATGCATAAAATTGTGAGGATGAAACATAAGCTGCACTAGAGACTCAAAGAAGTTGAGGATGCCAGGAACAGATCACTTCTGCTGAAGAAACGACCAATGCAGTGAGCACATTATTGAATGAAAAGTGTAAATCAATTCCCCCCCAAATGTAACGGACTGCTCCACTGTCAGAAAACTGATGAATGCGAGAGACTAAACTATACCAGGTACTAAATTTATCTTTTTTAATTAACCGAATTCTCCGTCAAAAATTTGAAGGTGAGTTTATGACCCAACACTCCTTGTCTGTCTATCTACTGGAGGTTCTACTACTTAGGTTCTATTTCTTCACTGTTGGGCATTTCGGCTAAGGTCGCCCACATTGAGTTGTGGAAGCCCTTCACATCTCAGGTCTCTGGGACTGTTCCTCCCATCCCTCATCTTGACAGCTGCATATTCTGATTCATTCTCCTCACCCTCTGGGCTTCTTTCCTGTCTCCCCCTCCCATATCTGATCTGCCCATCTTTTCTCCTCTCCCTTCTCCCACTTTGGTCCCTCCCTCCCTCTGCCTCCCATAATTATTTTGTTCCCCCTTCTAAGTGAGATTTAAGTATAATCACTTGGGCCTACCTTGTTTATTCTTTTATGTGAGGTGTATCATGGGTATTCTGTACTTTATGGCTAATATCCACTTATCAGTGAATACATACCATGCATATCCTTTTAAGTCTGGGTTACCTCACTCAGGATAATATTTTCTAGTTCTATCCATTTGCCTGCAAAATTCATGATGCCCTTGTTTTTAAGAGCTGAATAGTATTTTTTTATGTAAATAAACCACTTTTTCTGTATCCATTCTTCAGTTGAGGGACAACTATGTTTCTTCCAGTTTCTGGATGTTACTAATGAAGATGCTATGAACATAGTGGAACATGTGTTCTTGTTGTATGTTGGAGCATCTTCTGGGAATATGCACAGGAGTGGTATAGCTGGGTTTTCTGGAAGAACTATTTCCAATTTTTTAAGGAACCACCAGACTGATTTCCAGAGTGGTTGTACCAATTTGCAATCTCACCAGCAATGGAGGAAATTTTCTCTTTCTCCACATTCTCACCAGTATCTGCTGTCACCTGAGTTTTTGTTCTTAGCCATTCTGACTGGTGTGAGGTGGTATCTCAGGGTTTTTTTGATTTGTATTTCCCTGATGACTAAGGATGCTGAACATTTCTTTAGGTGCTTCTCAGCTATTCGGTATTCCTCAGTTGAGAATTCTGTTTAGCTCTGTACCTCATCTTTTAATAGGGTAATTTGGATTTTTGGAGTCTTAATTTCTTGAGTGCTTTATATATTTTGGATATTATTCCTCTTTCAGATATAGGGTTGGTGAAGATCTTTTCCCAATCTGTAGGTTGTTGTTTTGTCCTATTGACAGTGCCCTTTGCCTTACAGAAGCATTGCAATTTCAAGAGGTCTCATTTATCAGTTGTTGATCTCAGAGCCTGAGCCATTGGTGTTCTGTTCAGGATTTTTTCCCCCCTGTGCCAATGTGTTTGAAGCTGTTTCCCAATTTCTCTTCTATTAGATTCAGTGTATCTGGTTTTATGTTGAAGTTTTTGATCCACTTGGACTTGAGCTTTGTGCAGAGTGATGAATATGGATCTATTTTCATTCTTCTATATAGATCTGCTGATCACCAGAACTGACTCCAAGTATGTTCTAGTCTGTTTGTTAAGAGTAAGTCATTATATCTGCCCCACATTCAAAGAAAAATGGCATACAGAAATGATTACCAGAACTGTGAATCATCAGGAGCCAGCTACCTATGACCTCTCTCAAACTTTTAACATTCTACCTTGAAATCTTGCAGCATTTCACATGAGGTATGAAAAGCATGTAACAGTTTTTTAATCATAGCATTTTTGCTATTTTCATAATATTCTACATATGTTGTATAGCACATAGTACAACACGTTTAAATTGCTAGCTATATTTTTAAGTAATTAAAAACCCAAACCCAAATATTTAAGTTATTCACATAACCATCAATTATCATGTTATTTATTCCTTCTTTTGTATCCCTTAGCCATCCATTTTCCTTCTGTTAAGAGAACTTTATTATTTTTTTAGTTACAGTTTTCTGGCAATGAATTTTTCTTTAAAGAAAGGAAAGAAAAAGAAGAATGAAGATTAAAAAGAAAGATATAAAGCTATCATTACTAATAACATTTAGCCATTTCCAAAAACCAATATCACTTTACTGCTTCAACAGTAAATGGCAGAAGAAAACTTAGACTTAGTAAGTTTCCCCAGAATACTCCCTATTTCACGTTATTTTTAAAGGAATAGAATGATAGAGCATCCTCCATTTCTGTTAGGAGTTCAAAGCTGTCACACCCATTCTTGTGTGGCTTTATTAGCCTTTCATGGCCTCTGATGGAAAGTATGATGTCATTCTTATCTTTTCCTCTCAATGAACCTTCTTATTCTTATTTGGATTGGAATGTTCTGTAGTATGTTTCTCTCCACACTTTCTGTGTATGGTACATTAATGTTCTCAAACTTGTGCATTTACAGTTTTTAGACACTATTCAGAATTTGTTCTTTATTTCTTCATATCTTTGAGAGCTTTCATGAAAGCACTTGGTATTTCATCACAGTTGAATGTGTATGTGATATGCATGCTGTGTATGTTTATGTGTAGGCAAGATGTCAATATTGGGTATCTTTCTCCATCAGTTTCTAACTTACTTTTGAGATAAGCTCTTTCCCTGAGCCTGGCTTTCACCAATTCATCTAAGCAATGAGTGCTTCGGATCCAGTTATCGTGCCTCACTATAGTGCTGTGGTTACAGATGCATGCTATTGTGGTCTGCTTTTATGTGGGTGCCATGGATCTGAACTCAGATCTTCACGCTTGCCTTATAGTCACTTTACTGCAGTCATCTTTTCAACTCCATATCCCTTTGTTGTTATTGAGGTGTAATTTTATGCTTTGTTCGTATATTATCACTCTTTAACCTGGGGCTGCTTTTATCCTATTTCTGAGACAATATACCTTTGAGGACTCTATTTAATGTCCCCCAAAAGATGAGCTCTTTCCAATCTGTTGTTAGGAAAACAGAATATTTCTGTTCCTCATTCACTTTATAAGGATCGGTTCTCTTTCAACTTTTTAAACTAGGCATTCTTTCTTTGATCTTGGGATCTATGTAGATCAATGCTTACCTGGAAACATGAAGGAATCCATCTAAAGACCTCTGGATTTCCTTCTGTACAGTTTTGTCCTTCGTGATAGTTTTTCTTATAGATTCTAAAAATTGTTTTGGCCTTCTCACACATTAATGTCTAGGGTTCATTTAGATAACCTCTCTTTGTTCTATAGGATGGAAGCCATCAATAAGCAATGCAGGCAATGTGTGTGTGTGTGTGTGTGTGTGTGTGTGTGTGTGTGTGTGTTAGCTATTCTTGATTATCTGAAAACAACATTATTTTTGGTAATATTTTGTACAATTTTATAGTTGTTTAATTTTATTCATTTACTCCATTAAATAGAAGTAGAATTTGTTAGCACATATTTTGTGTGTTTGACTGAATTTACACTTTTGCTTTCTAAGTGCTAACTTCTTTGACTTATTAACGTGTCCATTACCCTCCATATATATGAATATTTTTTCTAAGTTAATGACCATAGTAAAGTGATACTGTCTTTTTACTTAGTATTTAATATAGGAGTGGTATCCCTAACTCAAATGTCTAAACTCCCAAAAGATTGTGAAATCTTTGTTTTCTAATATGATGATCAAAAATGTTCAGATTTGGGAACATGTTGGATTTCAGAATTTTATATTAGGGATATTGTCCTAGTAAAGTCCATGTAAATCATACAAAATCTGAACCCCACTCCCACCCCCAGCCAATCTGAAATAATTCTGACCCTGAGCAATTTGGATATAGGACACTCAACCTGACACATGCTTTGTTACTTTGAACCTCTCATTACTGATGACACAACATCTGTATATTCATATTAGAGTCTGATCACATTCCCAAGTATGAAATATTATGTGAGCCTTGAATTTGAACAAAATACTGAGTGTTACATTGCCCCATTTTCTCAAGGCAATCAGTCTTAATGACACAATATTTGTTATTCTTAATTCATGTAGGGATCTTCCAGATGATAGTATTAGAGTGATAATATTGTAGAAATGAAAGAGATGCCCGAAGTGTAGAGTTTTCATCAAGGTCATGTACAATTAACTGAAAGTATGTAGAGTTACTTTTGATAAGAACAAATTAAGGATTAGGAATATATCTCATTGGTAGAGTGCTTACATAGCATGCCCAAAGCCCTGTTTTTGAACCCTAGAGTCATATGACAACAGATTAGATTCACAGGCCAGTGTCTGTAGGCTGAAAGGAAGTTGTAGTAGACAAAGAAAGTAGATGAACTTACCAACTAGTCATATGCCACATAGTTGTGTCTATGTTAATATCATTATTGACCCATTACTATCAGTTTAGAACAATGATAGCTATCCCCAAAGACCTTGAAAGAAATTGTATGTAAAATTCTCATTCAATGACAGACATGTAAGGAATGTGTTGAACAAAGTGTTTGTATGTATATGTGCGATGCATATGCAAGTATATAGGTGAATGAAAAGGCAAAATTGCATTTATTATAAGTCATAGATGTCAGAGATATAGTTAGACAATTATAGAGCCATTTCCATCAAAGTGCAGTTTAAAAGTCATTTTATTTCACTGAGAAGTGTTGTCAGTTGTTACAAGCAGCATTGCTTTTTCCAGTAAGACTAGGGAAATGAGAAATCATTGTAGTTAATAAAAGAAGAACTTCGCTGTCAACATGATCAGGTTAATGAATGCATTTAGAAATCATAGTAATGCGATTGTTACCTCCTTCTAAGTTCAATGTAAGTGACAGGAATGCTAAGTTAGAGGAGGACATTTTCAATCTTTCGATTGGAATAATGAAACCCAAGGGACCAGTGATGGAATGTTAAAGAGAGAGACAAGAAGTAAAAGGATTGCTTGATTTTCTTTTTTATGGCTGGAATAAAGTTGACAGCACTTGAAGTGAAATATAAAAATATACATTCACTTAGTTTTCTTGGCAATATTCCGATTTCTTATGTGAAGCTAAACTTTCTGCTCTTCAGCCTTTTATATGGTCCCCTGGAAACTACGTTGTGTTTTAAAATGAAGCATGTTAGTCTCCTAATAATTTTTTTCTTCTGAAAGTAGCCCTGTTTTTCTTGTAATTTGAAAACCTTTGCAACTGTAGCCTTAGACTTGACACATATAACCTGTGAGTCACTCAGAAGCATTTTAGTTTTTTAAAATAATTAAAGATTTTTGAGATTATAATATAACCACATCACTTCCTCCTTCCCTTTCCTTTCTTCAAACCCTTCCATTGTTCTCTTTCAAATTCATGGCCTGTTTTCTATTATTGTGTGTGTATATACACACACACACATATATTTATTGTGGCATATATTTATATACAAATAATATATCATTTATATTTTATATAATATGTATATATGAAATTGTAGGTACCTGACATACTTTAGACAGTCCAATTATAAGAAGCCCCAAGCACATCAAAGAGATATTTTTGGTTATTGGTCAGTTCTTCATGAAGTTTCTGGGATGCAATGAGAAAATTTGGAGGATAAAGGGCCTGAGTTCTTGGTCTGGATTTGTCCCTAACCCTTAAAAAAACAGATACTTAGGAAATTATATAGTTAGCTCTGTCTCCCCCACAAGCTGTACATATAGTAAAAAGACTTCTACTTTGGTGATATTTTATGGGCAACAATGCCATTTTTATTTTATATTTTTCTCCTATCTTTCTTGGCTGAAGTCCAATCATCCAGATGAAGCTCTCCTTAACTTTCTGCTTTCCACATTGCCCCTAAATGTCTTGCCCACTTTGGGAAGAACTCTGTAGAGTTTCAGTGTACATTTGAGCCTGATCCTTGCTCTGGTTCTTTCTTTGTGCCCAAAGGCACACAGCTGACAGACACTTGGGTCTGAAGAGCCTTAGGGCCCTACTTTTTCATGTCTAGCTCTTCATGCCATTGGTGCCACTTAACTCTTTTTGGAGAAATTATACATCACTCCTTCTTTTATTATTTCAGTTATGTCTACAAGGAGGTTTTTTTTTTTTAAGTTTTAGTAACTCTGGCTCATGACAAATGCTAAGATGTAGTTACAGTCTCTGTGTGTGCACGGGTGCGTGCATGTGTGTGTGTTTCTTGGAATAGAATCCCAAGATGTAGCAAATAACTTGACCATAACAATTGCTATTATTTATCAAGTAATTGACATGTCAGAAACAGCTACCTTTTGAAGTCTTGTAGAATAAAGGAGGGTCCTAAAGAGCTTGAGATCCACTAGTACTAGCCACTAGCAGAGTTGGACTTGTATCCTAGGGTCTCTCTACCATATCTTATCCATCTTGCTGCTCTCCAGTCTATGTGTAAATGTTTCTCAAACACAACATATGTGGAGATCACCTGAGAATCTTGAAAATTACCGGTTCTGACACAGCATCTCTGCTACAAGTTCTGTGATCCTGGGTACCTATTGCTTGATTGTTGATGCTGAAACTATTGATCCATAGATCACGTTTGAAATACACTAGCAGAAATGCATGGAAAGTCGAGTCTCATGACCTAATTGGCTATTTTGATTTGTTTTGTTTTCTTTTCTTTTTTTGTTTTTTTGAGACAGGGTTTCTCTGTGTAGCCCTGACTGTCCTGGAACTCATGCTGTAGACCAGGCTGGCCTGGAACTCAGAAATCCGCCTGCCTCTGCCTCTCAAGTGCTGGGATTAAAGGCATGTGCCACAATTGCCTGGCTTATTGGCTATTTTTTAAAGCAATGAAGTGATGTCCTAGAACACAATTTTCTTTGATTTTCACAAGCATATTAAGCATGGATTTCCAATTTATAAAACATATTCTTTAAATAAATATTTTATTGCATCAATTTGGGTAAGGAATTTTGACAGGTGATTAGAATTTTGTCCCATGTTCTAGTTTCTTTTTCTGTTGACGTGATAAAAATTCTCTGTCAAAACAGGCTTCTTTTTCATACGACATAATGATTTTGCATTTTATAGGTATTATAGCGTGTATTAGTATTTTTATTTTTATGATTAAATAATATTCTATTATATGGATATGTCACCGCTAGTTTGTTCATGATCAGGGATGTGTGTTTTACTGGTTGTATATAGTGCTGGTATGAATGCTTCTGTATTTTTCTTTGCTTGGACATGTATGTTCATTTACACCTAGGAGTAGATTACTAGGTTATTAGGTAAGAATGTATTGTTAATTTAAGAAAATGCCTGAATATTTTGCCACGTGGCTGTACCATTTAACTTTTCAACAGTGATTACTTTCACAGTGTTCTAGCTCATCACATGCCAACCAAGCTAGTTATCTCTTTGTCTCTCATTGTCTTTGTATCTTTGTATCTTTGTCTCTTTGTATCTCATTGTCTCTTAAGTCAATGGCCTATAATTTTTTTCTTAATTTAATTCCTTGTCCAATGGCAAGTGGAGATCATTGTGTTGATAAGCCATTATTAAGATATCTACATTGAAATGAGTATTCAAATATTTTGTTCACTTGTATTCTCATTATTAATTTCTTAGACCTTTTTTTGTATTCTACATATAAAATGTTTATCTCTTCTGCCTGTGGCAAATTCTACGTTGCTACATTTCTGGGAGTACCCTGATTTTGTTTTCACTATTGAAGTATAGTTTTACTGCACGGAGAATTCTTGGTTGACCAGTCTTGTTTCTCAATGATTTGAATGTTATTCTGTTGCCTATTGTCTCCATTGATCTAGATAAAAATCCAGCCATTATTGTATTGATTCTCCTGTGTATATAAGATTTCTTTTCTGATTTGCTTCCTTATAAATTTTCTTTTCATTGGAAGAGCAAAGGAATTGTACTCAGGGCTTTGTGGAATGTGTCCAAGTGCTCTACTGAACTGTAACGCCACCATGTTTTTGTCTTCCTGTTAATTGCCTCCTGTCCTGTCTCTACCTTTGCCCTAGTTTGACCATGATATTTGTAGGCATGGAATCTTCCCTCCCCTCCCCTCCCCTCCCCACCCCTCCCCTCCCCTCCCCTCCCCTCCCCTCCCCTTCCCTCCTCCTCTTCCTTTCCTTCCCATCCCTTCCCTCCCATCCCCTCCCCTCCTCCTCCCCTCCTCTCCCCTTCCTTCCCATCCCTTCCCCTTCCCTCCCATCCTCCCCTCCCCTCCCCTTCCTTCCCATCCCCTCCCCTCTCCTCCCCTCTCCTCCCCTCTCCTCCCTGTTCTCCCCTCCCCTCCTCCTCCCCTCCTTGTGATTTAGCTATGCTTTTTTTATTATCTGTTTTTGCATTCCCACAGTTGCCTAGCATAGGATCAGAACATACCAACACTCAATGAATCTAAATCTCTTCAGATTGGGGATTCATTTTAGATTTTCAAATAATTTTATCCACTCTCCTCCTTCTCCATTTATTCTTTCTTGTTCCACATCTTCTTTTGTTCCCTTCCTTCTCCCATCTCTTGTCTGCTTTCTTTTCTTTCACTATAATCATGTATAATAATAATCTCTATATAAGTTTGATTTTCGTCATGCATGCAGTAAAAAATATTGGTTGGGGATCAAAAGATGGCTCAGTGGTTAAGCACATACTGCTCTTCCAGAGGTTATGTGTTTCATTGTTAATACCCACATCAGGCAGCTCACAGCTTCCTGGAACTTCAGCTTTAGGGCTATGTGACATCTCTATCTTCCAAGGGCACAGGAATTGGTGTATATATTCACACAACAAACATACATATTTATATGTATATAATTTTAAAATGTAGATTACAAAAAAAATTGGCTAAATAATATCTCCGTTGTCAAACCTTTTAGTGCAAGCCTCTAATCTCACTTATGAAGCTTTGACAAAAGGATTTCAAGTTCAAGTTCAGCCTTGGCAAATTAGTGAGACTCTTCTCAAAATAAAAAGTAAAGGAAGGCTTGAATGCATTCCTGTAATCTCAGCATTGAGGAGATTAAAAACAGGAAAACCAGGAGTTTGTCAGGCTTCATAGTGAGGTTTAAGCTAGCCTGGATCACCTTGCCCATAGAGAGAACTGGAAATGCATCTGCTTTAGAGGTGGAATACTTTGCCTAGTATGTGCAAGGCATCAGGCCCAGTTCTCTGTAGTACAGAAAGTAAAAATCCCTCTTGAATAAACAATACACTATCAGGTGAAGTTTTCTCTCTTTAAAAGTTTTACAAAGATTTTTGGTTTTCTTGATGGTGAAGATTAAGCTTTGCATTTAGTGCAGAAGGGGAAATGGAGACAAGAGTCCCTGCTTGAAAAGGATAACAGAAAACATTTTGTTAGCACTTGTGAGTTAGTAATGGAAAATGCAGCAGAGATAATTCATGCCTGGAGGGTCCCAGCAAAGGCTGAACACAAACCACTGAGCACTTGTTCCCAGGGGTTCTCCTGTTTTAGGGACAAGATTGGACTCACATTCATTGTATTTTTGGAGCATAGCACCATAGCAGACAAGATGCACAGGAGAGTATTAGAACAGTGGTGACCATTATAGATGCTTAGTGTCGAGACTGAAGGGCAAAGGTTTCTGGTAGCCATAATCTTTCCATACCACTGTTTGCTTTATATCCCTCAGTGGGCACAGGGATTGAAACTTCAACTTGTATTTCCAGAGGCGTAGGATGAGGAGGCATTCACTTGCTATGTAATAGACAAGAATAAATTGAATTGAAGATTGAACTGAACTCTGAATCTGATCTCTAAGGTTCCTTGCAGTCTGAAAATTCAGGCTCCTTGGATTTCAGCCATAACAGTTCTGGCTCAGCCTTCCCAAGGGAAGCCCTGCGCTTCCTTTGTTTTACCTACCTCTTTGTGTTTGAGTAGTGTAGGCTTTCAGTCAAGTCCTGAGAGGGTGTCAGTTTCTTGCTGCACTTACTAGGATGTGATAGGATTTCAAGCAACACCCAAAGAATTTGTTTCCGGGAGGTCTAGCCACACTTTCTACACATGAAATGTATGGCTGTTTAGAGCAAGCATTCTTCATGATGTACAAGATTCATGGGCTGTTAGGGAGCGTGAGGGAGTGTTTCAAACCTCACCTTACCTTAGCTTGCCTTTAGTTAAAAGGAGGGATTCCTCCTGTAGTAAGCCTTTGCAGCATCAGCTACTTTGCATGTGACTTACATCTGTATCATATAACTTACTAGTCTCTGATTTAGTGTGAAGAGGTCAAAAGGAACTGAGTTGTGCACTTCAGCTTGCTAATTAAGCATAGATGCTAATTCCTTAAATGCTTGTAATTAGTGGATTTCTAGATTTGTATTGTTTTTTTGTCAGACAATCTGTTTGGGAAGCTTGAAGCAACTGGGGCACTGCTGGCTTTGGTGAGATTTATTTAATTTATTTTTATGACAGTCTTCATCGTAGAAATGGGATTTTCAAATATTGCTTTGCCAGGCAACATTACTTATTTGCTGGTTTTTATTTCAGGATTGGGACTGGCTCAGAGTGTTGGGGAAGCATTTTGTGCTGCTCTGTATTTCAGTTGTAATATCCAAGAAAATTGTTTGATTGTATGTGGTATCTAGGATGTTGTATTTTATTGAAAATGTTCCAGATTTTGACAGTGTGATGCGTTTATTATTCTTGATTTATATGCCAAATGATCTTATTCTCTCTAAATTAATACTTTGTGCAATCTTTGAGATTCTATTTTGCTTTCTAGCATCATTAAGAAGCATTTCATTGGTATTTTGTATCATTCACTACCCTCAAGCACTGAATAAGGAAAGAGAAAGCAGATACATTTCTTTTGTAGCATAGAATCTATTTGCCTTAAAATTCACATTGATCATGAGCCAAACCAATTGTTACAGTTTTGGCAGAATTGTTGACAATGTTTAGGATGAGAGGAAGAAGTTCAGATCCTATCCCCTCGGGGATATTTTTTGATTGTCTTTTAATAGTATTTATTACTCATGCTTCCCCTTCTCGAGTATCATTCAGCTCCATTGCCAGTACAGTTTTCAAGACTATTTCCTCTATGAAGCCTCTACGATGTCTCCTCCTTCATATTAGAATTTGATAGTATTATCACTTTTGGTACCGTAAATTTCATGATCATCTTTCTTGGGGTCCTTACCTTGCTCTATGAGTTCTTTTTTGGTTATTGTATCATTCGACTAACAGACACCTGGGAAAAGTAAGCAGAAGGCTTGCCTTGGAGCCATTCAGTGTCTTCCAGAGCGCTTGGCGAATCCATGTTTTTTGAGTAAACGGCCTTCCTTATTAATTGAGGTAATTCTTTTGGGAGACTATTTGTTGAGTCAAACAGCATGTACAGAATGAAGGATTACTCCAGGTAGGCAGAGATGATGCACTAGAACTGGGAGACTCAACCGAGCTCCTTATATGCTGAGTAGTATAAACTTCAATGATTTCTCTTTTCTCAGGTTATTTTTCTGTTTGTTTGGTTTTTTTTGTTATAGATATTAGTACCTGACATATATAATGTCAAAAGCTAGTATAAGGATAAAAGAATAAATGTAAGCAAACTACTTGCAAATTATAAATCAACACATATAGGAAATTTCCATCTTATAGTCTCATTTTTCTCACCTGTACAATAAAAATCTCAATGCCATCCTGACTGAGTTAGTGGGGCATTAAATAAGACAACCTGTAGAGTGCTTAGCAAATAGTCCATTTTTAATAAATGTTGTGTATTCTAATGCAGGGCTTTCCCAGAAATTAGGGAATATGCACTGAAGTTGGGTTGTACTGTGGAGTCAACTACTTCCCTACCCCTTAGCCTTGCTAGGTCCAATTTCATAGCTATAACATGCAAAGTAATTAAATTTACTAGCAAATGTTTCCAGGACTTTGAGTAGAAGCCAATAAAAGAGTAAATATTATTCTTTAAAAAATTGATGCCCTTGATGTGGCGGAAATCTCATATTTGCTTACATGTATTCCTACCTTAGACTGAGAAGACAACTAAGAAAATTCTTTTTTTTTCCCTTCTGAATCTCCAGCTTGAAGGTATTATCTATATAGAAACAGTGATGATAGCTGCCAGCAAAGGCAAACCAAGAGTTCAAATCAGAATTACAGCCATCCCCACTGGTGGACTTGAAGATAGCTTGCAGGCACTCAGTCCTTTTATGACCCCCCTGCAGCTGCTGCTTACCTCCTCCCCACCATAAAGGTAGCTGCTACCTAGGGACTATGCACCCTCCTCCCTGTATCCTCCCTACCCCCACATACTTCCCAGAATCTTTCTACCCTTGTGGCTGATTTTTCTTTCCTGAGACCAAAAGCAATTAAGCCTTAAAACTAAAACTTGCAAGGAAAGGCAATCTTAAATGTAAACACCCATCCCACAATTGTTATTACTTGAAAATAAGCTGTTACTCTGTCTGCAGCTCACAAATAGTCCTACTTTAAGCTCTGCCACTGAAAGAACTATTGAAGGATAAGGGAAGGTCAGTATCTCCAAGTTCTAATTAATTTAGCACCTGATTGTTGTGTTGTTCACTGTGGGTCACAGTTCTTGAGGGTTCAGTATCTTGAAGGTTAATGAAGTTTGCACAAGGTGTTGTTGGATTAGGCCTTCCATTGTCTCACAAATTGACCATCTTTCAGTCCTCTTTGTACTTTGACATTTTCACCACAAAGGGGTTGGGAGAGCTCAGAGGATTATATTAGCCAGACCGTATTTGCGAAAAGACATGATTATAGACCTGTGTTTTGGAAAAGAGGTATTTCCAGATCTTCTCTTTACTCTTACTTGTAGGAAATCGGTTGTTTTTAAAATCTCCTGCATCGACATGACCAACTGGAAAATAAAACCCTTCAAGTTGGCATGCCTTGCTTTAAAAAGTTAAGTTTTTCTTTTTAATATTCCATTTTGGGATTTCAACTTTACATTCTTTTGGATGTCTGGAGGCAGTAGTTGTTATTGTTTTTAACTAATGGAAAAGAGAAGCTAGCATAAAACCAAATGTCCCTTTAAACCCCTACCCTTCACCCTCTGCAATGTTTAGTGATTTTGAAATCATGGAGATTTGGAAATGAAATATCTATGTCTAGTCCAATGTGTGGGCTGCAGACTTTGGCTTTACACATGCTTTTCCACAAAGCTTCGACCTCCCCTTGATTTTTTTTCCCCCTCAGTTAAAGAAAGTGAATTCATTCAAGTTCTCTTCTGCCATCCATCAAGAACCTCCCCCAAGATGAGCTTTCTGGACAAGTTTATACAAATAGTAAGCTAACCAGTTCCCTGGGCCATAACAAGATGCTCAGACATCTTGGGCGCTGCAGACACAGATGGAGAGAGATAAAGGAAGCAGCTGGCTGAGTTCCTGACTTTTTTCACACTCCATCCTGCCAGCCTTTGCAGATGGGGGACTTTGAGGCTGTTCATCACTTCTCAGACAGGGCTAGAAAGATGGATACCAGAGCCTCATCTCTAGGCAGCCAAGCTCTACCCCAGCATCCTCAAACTGTTTCAATCCTGAAATTGAATCTTGAACTGAAAGGGACATTAAATATGAACAACATTTTAAAAATTGGTTTGACCTTTTGGGTGCTGCCTGCTTCTTCTAGGGATGCATAAATGCCTTCTGTTCCTGTTGTCACAGACACATTGACAATAAGGTGCCATTATTGGGCACTATAGTCTCCAAATTGAGTGTCTCCTACCCATGCTTCAGATCTTAGCCTTTCCTGGGGTTTCAATGTTCAGCTTGTGAAACATAGTGCACATTCAAGAGGAGCCAAAAGCTTCTTGTCATTGAGAAACAGCCTTCATTTCCTCTGAGGTAGGGCAGAGAGAACATCCGTGAGTCTCTGCCACCCACGTTTTGCCATAGTTCTCCTTTCGGGAGGAGGAAGAAACCTATGAGAGCCTCTCGCACAAGATAGAACAGCCTGCCAATTTCCGAGAGGCCTTTGGCAGTCACCTTGGTCTGGATATTGGACTGGACCAAGACAGAGTTGAGATTTGCCTTTTTCATGTTCATATAGCTACTTGCAGGGGGAACAAGTACATAACGGAGTCCTGAGTATTATCAAGAGAAACTAATTTGAACTATGAAAGAATTTCTACAGGAATTGAGTTTTCTGATAAGCTGGCATTCTAAGCTGAATTCCAAAAAGTTTCTTCTTTAAATTGACTACATTTATTTATTGTGTGTGAATCCATGTGTGAGTGTGTGTGTCTGTGTCTGTGTGTGCATGCATGTGTGCACTACATGGTGCAAGCATGGAGATCAGAGGACAACCTATGAATTTTGTTTTCTCCCACAATCAATTGCATTCTAAGGATAAGGCTCATGCTATCAGCCTTGGTGGAAGGTGACTTTTTTACATTCAGCCCTGGATAGAGGTGTGTGTGTGTGTGTGTGTGTGTGTGTGTGTGTGTGTGTGTGAGAGAGAGAGAGAGAGAGAGAGACAGAGACAGAGACAGAGACAGAGACAGAGAGACAGAGAGAGAGACAGAGAGAGAGACAGAGAGAGAGACAGAGAGAATGTGTGTGTGTGTGTGTGTGTGATACGTTTAATGATATTTCCCCTTTTCTATTCCCAATTTCAGCTTGCCTTGTGCCCTAAGGAAGACGTTTCAATAGCAATAAAATTGTGGTGTGAGTTCTACTTATTGATTCAGATCCTTCCATCTTGTGAGACCAGTTCTAGGAAAAATGTAACTGCTTATTTATTTAAAAGAACACAGACAATTCTCCTGGTCTAAGCAAGCGTGCTGGGAAACTACTCTTTCTGATCTAGGGCAAGCTTGAAGTTTCAGTGGTACCAACAGGCCTCTCAGAGGGCAGTGTGCATAGCCTTTGGCTGCCTGAGAAAGAAGCACTCTTAGATGCATAGCTACTCTTAGGAGAGTTGTAGAAGAATGGAAAATGCACAAAGACAATATCTTACAACTCTGGAACTTGACTTTTGTCTCACAGAGGTCAGCATTAAGAACTATTTACAATTTTACTTTGGTGCCCGCCAATACTACTCCAAGTTCGTGTTCCTGACCATTGAGAAAATTGATACTTTAGAAACATTTTGAGGGGTATATGTATGCTTCCACACTCAGTGGAAACATGGGTATCTACCATTTCTATTCTTAACCCAATTCTTTGTTTCATTAATTCTTTGTTTCATTAATTGCACTAGAGTCATGTCACTAGAGTCATTCATTTACTCATTCATTTCCTACTACAATCAAGAAACATACTTTAAAATTAAGTCTGTATTGCTATTTGGTGTTTTAAAAAATTACCCAGATCCACTAAATTGCAACCTTCTTAAAAGTAGGGAAGTACATATTTCATTTATGTATACGTACTGCTGAGCATATAGTTTCCATAAGTATGAATGAATGCTTGAGGCAAATGCAATTTAATCAAGTTTGCCACAGAGGCATCTATTTCTCAAGCCAGATGTTGGTATTTTAATATCTTTTCATAACTGGAGGTCTGAGGGCATGGGGAAATGGCTGCGAATGAGAACTCTGGAATAACATGATATTAAAATAGATGCATGAGTGAGGACCCAAATCTTCTCATTGTCAGAATTGCAAAATAACCTCTGTTTCTTGTTTTTCCTGGGAGAAATGGTGAGTGGGGATGGAAGGAACAAGCTCATCTCCAACAGACAGAAGAAAGAGTGATCCCGAGCAGCCAGCCCTAGCTCTTTGCTTTTGTACAGCAGGAAGACTATTAAACACGGATTAGTACCTCACATAGACTTGTCACCAGACACCTCATTAAAAAAATTTCACGTACAGTGTTTAACAGTATCTAAGCTTCTGTTTTCTTTCTGTTTCTCTCTTCCCCCCAGTCTGTGTGTGTGTTTCTCTGTTTCTGTCTATTTCTCTGTCTTTCTGTCTCTTTCTCTGTGCCTCTCTCCCTGTCTCTACCCCACCCCCTCTTCCTCTCTCCTTTTTGGCTCTGAAGGTCTTTCATGGGCCTTAGTGCAGGGCTGAGAGATTACAGAGGGAATGAACCAGGTTGAAAATGTTTGGACATTCACATGGTTAGCCATGGAATTCTGCAAATCACTCCATTGCGTTCATTCCTAAGGACTCTAGGAAGGAATCTATATATCCACAAATGATTTTGAGTCCCTGGTTCTCCATCCTTTACCTCCCCTGTGTTGGGCTTACAGGTGTGAGCCACCACAACCAATGTATATTGTTTTGCAAATTGATCTCAGGGCCTCCTGCCTACTAAGGTAAGTAATCTATTGACTAAGTCACAACCTCAGTCCAAAGTTTCTTGTTGTGTGGGACAAATATGATTCCTTGATGTAGATTATTTGACATTTACTAGTAGCTGCTTCAGTACTCACTTAAAAAACTTGTGCTTTGGGTTGGAGGGATGGCTCAGTGGTTAAGAGCACTGACTGCTTTTCCAGAGGTTCAGAGTTCAATTCCCAGCAACCACATGGTGGCTCACAACCATCTGTAATGGGATCTGATGTCCTCTTCTGGTGTGCATGAAGACAGCTACAGTGTACTCCTATACATAAAATAAATAAATAAATAAATAAATCATTTAAAAAGTTGAAAATAATAATAATAATGAATGAAAAACCTGTAGTTCATATTTTAGTCAGTACATCTACAGTTACTACAAGTTGCTCACTTTTATTCATAAAGCACCTACGGCAGAGCTATGCAATGATTTATTATATGAACACCACCCAATTCTGATAACTATTAACATGTGTTAATATTGAGAACTTGAATATTACTAGTGAGACTAAAAAACAGAGGTTTTAATTTTGATTAATTAATTATAACCTAAATAACCAGTGTGGGTAGTAGTTACTTTATGATGCAGATATGAAATACAAACTTTTCCCTCATTTTTATAAGTAAGTAAGCTTCAGTTCTGTGAATCACAGAGTTAGATTATTGTAATTCCTGGATTTAGTTCTGAGAAGCCATTACCCTGATGTTTCTACTATATTCAACATTCAAACTACACTTATTCTAGTTTTATCCAAATATGTGAATGCACAAATCTGGTATACTTGTAATTAGTCATACAAGGAAATACATAATAAATGGCAATAGTCATTAAACAGTACAAACTGATCCCCAAATCAAAGCTTTTTTAATGATATGGTTGAAGAAACAAATCACAGAAAAAATGGCTAAAAATCATTTCAGAATCCATCTATTTCTATGGAAACTTTGAAGAAACCATGAAGAAAAAGATTATAGGTTGGACTACCAAAGCAATAAAATATGCTTAGAATTTACATAGCGGGCTGGAGAGATGGTTCAGAAGAGCACTGACTGCTCTTCCAGAGGTCCTGAGTTCAATTCCCAGCAACCACACAGTGGCTCACAACCATCGGTAATGGGATCCAATGCCCTCTTCTGGTGTGTCTGAAAAGAATAATAGTGTACTCACATACACAAAATAAATAAATAATTAAAATAGATTTGGAGGATATTAAATAAATGAATAAGAAAGAAGTGAATGATAATTAAGATTATGAAACATCTCAAGCTAGACACCCAGGAGTCAGTGGAAAAGAAGGTGAACAGACAAGTCACATAAGAGCTTAGACTAATGAATACGTGTATGGAGACCAGAGGCTTTCCAAAACTTACAAATTAAGTGCTGATAGGAGAACATCTTGTACCATTTGAATCAGCCAGTTTTAAAGAAATTTTTAATCATCTGTGTTGGAGAAAAATGGTAAAGCTAGCAGACTCATATGTTGCTCATGGCAGCTGAAATTGCTCTCTCTGATTTAGAAAGCAAATTTGAAGCCACAAGGAATCAATATACCCATTCCTACCGAAACTATACCCTAAACAATCCTTTGGAAAAATGCACTGCCTTTACTAGAGTTTTAAATATAGAAACAGCTATACATTGGACATATGATGATATTAATGTATAATGTGATCCTGCAAAAGGAAAAAAAATGAAACAAAATAAAATACCAAGTCACACGGGTAGTGTGTGTGTGTTTAAATCCATAGTTATAAACACACACACACACACACACACACACACACACGCACGCTTTATGTAGAATATTAGATCTCTGTTAAATTGATAACTATGAACACTGTAAAAGCCTAGAAAATGTTCATCATGGCAAATGAAAAACAGCAAGATACAGATTTGTATCCAGGCTGAAGTTTCAGACTTGTCAAAAGATACACACACACACACACACACACACACACACACGCACGCACACACGCACACACACACACACACACACACACACACACACACACTCACACACACGTATGTGTAGATCCGGATAGAGAGGGAACTTGGGAAAGTGAAAACATCTGGTATACTGACATCTTGGGGTTTCTTTTATTTACCTTGGTTCTGTTTTCTGAAAGAGACAAAATAGAAATGCAAACACAGACAAGCAGTCACGGAAAAGGCTTCATTCACAAACCATCATTTCTTATTGGAAGCTCCCCCCTGTTTCTCCTTTTCTTTTCAGACACCTATTTCTCATTTTTGATGAGTAGCATGTGATAAAAAAGATCCAGTCTTCATTCAAACATCATCAGTACAAGAGAGTACTGCTTTCTGTGAGGAGATATATTCTGTGATGGTTGGCAGAAGAAAGGATGTATAAAGAATGTGTGGGCAGATTTCACAGAGGTAGTGGGAGTGAAAGAGGAGGCCATCTGGTCGAATGGGCTGTGGCAAATTAAACTGCATATTATGAACATGGAATACCAGAAGAAAATCCAAATGCACTGGAGTTGGAAAATAACCAACCGAGGCACTATAAAACGAATCAGCTACAGACTGACAATATGTCACTCATGAGCTCAGATAGTCCCATTACCAGAGAGAACATCATTCAAGCCAAAATTTGCAGACCACATTAAGCGTGGATTTCCTTTAGGGGGCAGAAACAGCCACCCACATCCTTCCACACCACACACTGATGCCTCTGGGACAGCTGCTATTTTCAGTGACTATGGTAAATTCAGAATGAAATGAGAGACATTGGGTTTGCCATCAGCTTGTATTCGTGAGTGAACTCTGACACCCAAATCAGGCAGCCAGAATTGTAGAAATTACTTCTGGATAGCAGTATATTTTCTCTTCCTCCTCTTCCTCCTCCCTCCTCCTCCTCCTCCTCCCTCCTCCTCCTCTTCCTCCTCCTCTTCCTCCTCCTCCTTCTTCTTTAAACTAACTCCTGGGTGTCTTGAGGTATTTTATATTGATACTTGCTGCCACTTCTTAATTTTTCATTGAATAGCTTCTAAATTTCCCTCCCTTCCTTTCTTCCCTACTTTTCTTGGCTTTCCCTTTCCTTTAGTTACCTAAACAGTTCAGGTTCTTATTAGAGCTGGCATCCCTGGAGATCATCACAGTTTCATTTCACTGTCATTTCCTCCTAGTGTTCCTCCTATCCTCCATTTCTTCTTTGTTCTCACTGGAGCTCTTTCAGGTTGCTGAGTCTCTTATATGTGGTGATTAGTGGTGATGTTGGTAAATTTGTCATGATCCCGGCTCTTTCAGGTGCCCAAGTCTCTTATACATGGTAATATTGGTGATGTCGGGTCTTCCCACACACCTATAATGTTTTTCTAGGATTCATTAGAGTGTTGGGTAGTTTGACTTAATCCTGATGTCTATGTAGTCCTTATGTCTGTGACAGTGCAGTTCTGCTGTGGCTTTGGGGTGGTTTGGTCTGCTTTCTAAGGAAATAGCTGTCTACATGTGGTGGTTTGATTGAAAACAGTGATGTTGTATATCTGCTCCATATGTGCAGGGGGCCTAGGTCCAGCCCACGTATGCTCTTTGGTTGGTGCCTCAGTCTCTGTGAGCCCCTTGGGTCCAGGTTAGTTGACTCTGTTGGTCTTCCTGTGAAGTTCCTATCCCCCACCCTGGCGTTCTTCAATTCTTCCCCTAATTCTTTCACAAGACTTCCTGAGCTCTATCTAATATTTGGACTACCTTGTTGGGCCTCAGTGGGAGAGGATACAGCTAATTCTGCAGTGACTTGAGGTGCCAGGGTGGGTTGATACCCAGGGGGAGCCTTCTCCTGTTCATAGGAGAAGGGGGTGGGGGATGGGAGGAGGGGATGTATGAGTGGGGGATTGGGAGGAAGGGCTGCAACCAAGACGTGAAGTTAGTAAATAAATTAATGGAGAAAAAGAGAAGCTGAAGCAGTATCCATATGTGGATTGGCTCTGTGGAGAGACTTAGGTATCTCTCACATGATTGAATGCAACCAATGCCACCAGGCAGTGGACTGGCAGTCTATAAAAGGAAGTGCTATTTAATGTAGCAGGTCAAAGATAGAGTAGGCTATTTCCAAGATGAATATATATGAGTGTGAAGGTTCTACACTCTGTAAAGGCACCTGCAGGAAGAAAAGAGGAGGAACTGAAGTACATACCATGTCTTGGAATTGGTCCATGCCATCCTGGAGGAAGGGATGCCTAGGATGTTACTTTTCACAGGTTCCTCCAAAGAACACCACGTGTACCATTGTTAGCTATAACTATTTCAGGAGAGAAGTGCCTCTTACCAGGTGGATTGCTGCAGACCAAGGAAGAGAAAAGCTCAGGATTGGTTCCTCTCTGTCATCTCTACACTCCTGGGTATAGTTCCACTCAGACTCTTGAAGATCTCTTATCTGAGTGCTTGTGTGCATATGTGCATGTTGTGTGTGTTGGGGGGCTAGGTTTAGAAGGCAGAAATCAATGATGCATGTAGTTTCTCAGGAAATGTCCACCTATTTATTTATTTATTTATTTATTTATTTATTTATTTTGAGACAGCATCTTTCACTGGAATGGTGCCTGCCAAATAAGCTATGCTGTCAAGCCAGTGAGTCACTGAGGTCTAGTCTGTACTTACTCAGGTCTGCTGGGATTGCAAAGGATGCAGCATGCCCTGCTTCTTTATGTGGATTCTCAGAATCAACCTTAGGTTCTCATGGTTGCAAGGCAAGAGCTTTTTACTGACTGGACTGTCTTCCCAAACCCTAAAATTTGTATTAACATTTGTGTGGGAATCTTGCTCCTTTGCTATCATATGCTAACACCATGCATACCAACACTATCAATTTCTTGAAGCTAGATAACCGTGTGGATAGTGCTGAGTCATATCCTCATTTTTTAGACAATTTTTCTTAAATGGTGATCAGCTTCCCATCTCAGTTTGTCACTGAGGAGATAATGCAAACAGGAAGCAGTACAAAAATCATGAATGACTCTTCGTCGGCTTTATTAAGTGAGATGCTGTAACACTAGGAAACCAGGGGTTTAGGATTCCAGCCACATGAACATCTTCTCTGAACCATCACTGCTACTCGTTTCATCATCAAAAATTCTGTCTTCTGCACTTCATTGTGTTGTCCTTCTTCATCAAACACTTTTCAAGGTTGACCTTCACATCACTAGTTTGGCTTGATGCAAGGTCTAATATTTGGTCATGAGTCACCTTTTGTATGCACCCTATGTTTCCCATGAATAGATTATAAGGTCCTGGGCCAGGTGCCATGTCATAGTTTCCTCCTTAGAATTCCACACAGGGAATATATGCATTTTACCATTCAATTGCATTGCTCCTTCTTCTTCCCCCTCCTTTCTTCCTTCATCAAATATTGTTTAAGTCTCCATTCTAATGACCAAACCAGACAAAGAACCTTGTCTTCATGAGGCTTTCTGTTCATGTCTAGATCAGCAGTTTAGTCACTATGTGTGGCCTCAAGCATACTGCCTTCTTTAAGGGAGGTAAGTGTGGCCTCCAGTGTACACAGAAGATTTCATAAATATTCCCATGTTTCTTTCTCACTATTTTTTCCTTAATCACCCATACTTTCATGATAGTCTATTTTCCCCAAATTCCAAACATTTACCATTATACAGAAAATAACAATGCCTTTTTGGCTATAGTTCAATTTTTGGTGTCTTTATGCCAACATTGCCCAGAGCAATTTTTTTCCTTATCCTATTTAAGGATTTACTTAAGCTGAAGACACTGGCTGTTTTAGTTCTACTTTGAGTGGCCAGCTAACAGTGAAACTTTAGCTGAAAGAAGGAGCAAAGTCATACTTTCTCAAGTATGACTGGAGAAATTTTCCTCCCCTACTATTGCAGCCTGCTTGTTTGCTTCCTTTAGATCTCTGTCCTGCCAGCAGCTCCCAGAGTTACAGCCTTGGCTTCTTGAGCTAAAGGAGATTGCCTGTTTAACCATGATGGATCCTCACAAGGAAATTGGCTCCTTTTTTCTTCCTCTAATTTTATTTATTTAAATCTTGACTGCTTATAGTAAATATCCTCTCCATGATAATTTCATTTGCAAACAATTTGGCAAGTGATTTAATGTAGCCTGAGTGTTTATTTACGGGATATCGTTTTTCTTTTATAATGAGTTCCCAACAATGGCTTTGTTGAATTGCTTTTGCATCTTTATCTTTCTGTAAGTCTATCTATCTATCTATCTATCTATCTATCTATCTATCTATCTATCTTACCTGATTACTCGCAGAATTCTGGTTAGCTTTCCAGAAGGTATATTAGCTTAGTAATAGTAATTAGCTTTTGAGAGAAGCTTCTTTATTGGCAGTAGCATTTGATCCTTATTTTTAAAAGTGAAACTTAAAGCAAATGAAATGATTTGGCTGAGAAGCACCTGAAGAAATGTTCAACATCCTTAGTCATCAGGGAAATGCAAATCAAAATGACCCTGAGATTCTACCTCACACGAGTCAGAATGGCTAAGATCAAAAACTCAGGTGATAGCAGATGCTGGTGAGGATGTGGAGAAAGAGGAACACTCCTTCATAGCTGGTGGGATTGCAAGCTGGTACAACCACTCTGGAAATCAGTCTGGCGGTTCCTCAGAAAATTGGAAATAGTTCTAGCTGATGACCCTGCTATACCACTACTGGCATACCCAACAGATTCTCCAACATATAACAAGGACACATGCTCCACTAGGTTCATAGCAGCTTTATTTATAATAGCCAGAAGCTGGAAACAACCCACATGCTCCTCAACAGAAGAATGGATACAGAAAATGTGATACATTTACATAGCAGAGTACTATTCAGCTATGAAAAACAATGACTTCATGAAATTCACAGGCAAATGGATGAAACTAGAAAATATCATCCTGAGTGAGGTAACCAAGACACAAAAGAACACACTTGGTATGTACTTACTGATAAGTGGATATTCTCAGGAACCATATGGAGCTTAAGAAGAAGGAAGACCAAAGTGTGGATGCTTCAATCCTACATAGAAGGAGAAACAAAATAATCATAGGACATAGAGGAACCTAGGAGGGAGAGATGAGGGGGAGGGAAACATGGGGGGATATCAGGATTAGGTATTAGAAGGGACAGTAAAGAAGTACAGAGGGTCAGGAAATTGAATAGAAATATGTAGTGGTGGGTGATGAGGATCTGGGGGGTAGCCACTAGAAAGTTCCAGATGCCAAAGAAGTGGGAGGCTCCAAGGTCCTAATGAGGATGACTTTAGCCAAAATACCTAACAAATGGGAGATAGAACCTGTAGCAACCACCTTCAGTAGACAGGCATGGCCCCCAGTTGAGGGATGGGGCCACCCACCCATCTCAATATTTTTAACCCAGAAATGTTCCTCTCCAAAGTAAAGACAGGGACAAAAAAATGGAACAGAGACTGAAGGAAAGGCCATCTCCAGAGACCACCCCACCTAAGTATCCATCCCATCTGCAGACATCAACTCCCCACACTATTGTTGATTCAAAGAGATGCTTGCTTACAGGAGCCTGGTATGACTGTTCCCTGAGAGGTTCTACATCTGACCAATACAGATGCAGATACTTACAGCCAATCATTGGACTGAGCACTGGGACCCCAACGGAGGAGTCAGGGGAAGAACTGAAGGAGCTGAAGGGAATTACAACCTCATAGTAAGAACAATATCAACTAACCTGACCACCCAGAGCTCCCAGAGACTAAACCACCAACCAAAGAGTACACATGGATGGACCCATGGCTCCAGCTGCATATGTAGCAGAGGATAGCCTTATCTGACATCAATGGGAAAGGAGGCTCTTGGTCTTGTGAAGGCTCCATGACCCAATGTAGGGGAATGCCAGGGCCTGGAGGCAGATGTGGGTGGGTGGGAAGAGGAGCACCCTCATAGAGGCAAAGGGGAGTGGGGAGAGGGGGAATGGGATAGAGGGTGTTGTGGAGAGGTAACCAAGTAGGGGGATACAATTTGAAATGTAATCAAATAAAATGATTAATAAAAAAAAGAAATATAAAACTGTATTGGTTTTCTAAATTGAAAACCTTAATGCAATTATTATATCCACAGTGCACACACAAAAAAGAAAAAGACAATAAATCATCACTATATAATTTTTATAGTAGTTGAAGTCCAGTGATCATTCTCATATAATTTGTTTTATTTGGGATCAAGATACTAAGGTGAAATTGGTATTAACATATTATAAAATCAAAAAAAGCAGCCAAATGTGTTCTTTGGGGAATATGTACTAAGTTTTAATTATTACATAGACTTGGCCTAAGGAGATAAGGGTTCCATTTTAACCCATAATTTTATGCATGACAATGAGTTTATATGGAAACTCTAATAGTGTACTTCCTTTGTTTTTATTTTATTTTTCAACATGCTGTGAGGATTATAACTTGAAGAAAAAGCACTGATCAGCTCAGCAAAGCACCTACAAGTTGTCCTACATGGAAAAGAAATGAAATGCGCCCCCCCCCCCCAGTAATTTCTATGAGCTAAGAAAAACATTATTTTAAATGCTTTTAACCAGATTCTAAATGTCAGAGTGGATGGTCTTAAGGTTTAATCTGAGTCTGTTTAAGGAGTAGAGGATTCGAGTCAGTTTGCAAATAAGTAAATTTTTGTTAATAAGTGCTTAGAAACTGTTTTTATTGCCAATTCAATTGAAAGCCAATTGTAAGACAGACATTCTTCCTCCAAAAACTCCAGCTCTAGTGGATTCTGGGTATTAATGTAGTCATTTGTACCATTGTACTATTTTCTTTCATCTGGTATTATGTACATATATTGTACATGCCTACTGATTTTAGATATAATTCTAGGCACCCTATATTGCTATTGAATAAAACAGACATGGTCACTCTTTGTAAGACTTACAGTTGACTCTGTTTAAGCAAGTCATTTCATTTCTCTCAGCTTCAATTGTATCATCTTAAGTCAAACATGCCTTTTTGAAGAATTGTTAAAAGAATTTTAAAAGACCATTATGTATCAATATGATGGTTACCACATAGAACATGGTAGAACTTCAATAATGTTAGTGTTTAACCTCTGTGCATGCTGATGTGTGATGTGTCGATTCGATGGCTACCATTTGGGACATGGTAGGATCTCAACAATCATAGTTTTATAGCCACTGTGCATGCTAGAGAACCTTTCATTCTGGTAAAAGAAAATCTTCTGGGTTTAGATTCACCTCATAGAATACAGCTGGGAATATTTGAAGTTTGCAGGTTGCAAAGATGTTAGTCTTTTCTACATAGGCATCGTACTGCATCCTTCAAATAGAGGTGAACAGGAGAGCATAGTATGCTAAACATGTTTTTTAATCTATCCATAGGAAATTTAAAGATGACTGGAGGACTGAGGAGTTGTTCTCAGTAGCCAGAAGTAAAGGAGTGAGAGGGAAGGGCAGTTAATGTAAATTATTACACTGAAACAATTCTGGGTGTTAATTTTACTTCCAGAAATCCAGAGTAAATAGTAAAGATTTCTAAATAGTGTAGTGGAAAAAATTCTTCTCCATAATGCGCATTTGAAGGTAGATCTTGTGATGATTTTCTATAGTTGAAAAGAAACAGTCATACCACATGCAGTTTCTCTAAAGGAAGTTGCCTGTGCCTATCAAAGCTACTTTTATTTATTGTATAGATTAAAAGAGACTATAATTCCTATACCCTTTGCCTCTAGATTTATGGATTGTGTAGTAAATCACACATGATAATGGTTTGTACACTCTAAAATGTGTGTGTGTGTGTGTGCTCTGTATATTCTTCTAGGAGGATAGGCATTGTTATGTCAGTCTCAGAGGTGAAGACACTAAGCGATAGATGTTTGCCCTAGAGACTCTTTGATAGATACAAAACGTAGAGCTACATGGAGAGCTTTTCTTATGCCACAGCACTGGGCTGTGGCAGACTGCCTTTTGCTCTTTCCCACTAGTTAACATGAAAAGTTGTACCAGGAACCTTTAAGAAAAGAAGAAGTAATCAAGTCTGAGTTTCTTAAACAAGACATGTCTATAAAAGGATGGAAGGTTTGTAGAACCCTGAAGATGACACTCTTAAATTCTTAGCAAAGTATGGTTTGTGGCTAGCAATAGAGGGAAAGCTGGGAGACTTGTTCAGATTCCAAAATGCTGTTCAAAGGGCCTGCTGGTTGGTTGGTTGTAATTGGAAACATGGCCTTATGGGTTGTGGGTATTTGTTTGTGCTTTTTTCCGATATACCTTGATCCCTTAGTGGCTTTTGAGCTTCTGCTTGATATATTCCAAAGGGTCAAGTCTCAGAATGCCCACTCTCAATTCATTTACAATCATAATGTGTATGTTAAAATTACTCTAGATATTGATGTTGGGGGGCATAATTCTATTTGAATGCCTACCTTTTTCATTTAGATGTTTAGATTTGAAGTTCGTATAGGATTGGAGACGGAGACATAGGTGGAAACCATTTTATTTTTTCAATGTAATTCTTATAGACAGAATAGTTAAATGAGAAGGGAATTAAGATTCTTGGTTATAGTGTGTTGGAAGATTATGAGTTTCAGTTATCTATGTTCATGTTGTTCCACAGGACTATAAATTATTGGCAGTTGGCTATAAGTGAGAGCTCAATAAATCTCAAGTTGAAGTTACTATGTGTCTCTAGGATGCCAGGAATGATGGCTGACAGGTAGCAGAGCCTGTGGTTATTAGCGATGTGTTGGCCTCCCATTCAGAAACCCTTTGCCACTTTAATCACAGTCATGGCACTTAAAGGGATGAACTGTTTGTGGCATCCATTTATGTTCTTTATGGATAGCTACAGGGCCATAATCTGTATCCTGTACTGGGATGGGTCCTAAGGCTCATCAATAATAGAAGCCTCTGACACAAACACATTCATTATATAGTATATTCATATATATGGTTATTTATGAAGGTAAGCACCAATAAATAGAATATATTATGGTTATACTAGACAGGGAGGGAATGCCATGTTTGTAGGTCATACTATGATACATGATGTGAAATAACCTTGTGGTTCGCTCTGCTACTTGTTGCAAACACCACTGAAGTGTAGGATTGTTAGTATAGGGAATTACCAGGAAATACATCTCTTAAGAACAGATGACAAGATAGGCCAGTGTTTCATGACCTTTATTTTACAACCTAAGGAAGATGTTTATTTAATTCCAATTATCCCTAAGATAATAACGAAACAAGGAACGAGCTTGTTGGTGAGTAGACTTGGATGCAGAAGGGACAAACCACTGTAGTATCTGAGAGTTTCCTTTTCTACTCTCTCCATGAACTAATTTTCTTCCCCTTGCAGCAGTATGAACTGTGTTGATAAAGATACGGAAAACTATACACAATTTATGTCATGACATTTAAGTCTCTGATGATGGAGTTTGTTTCTATCATCAACATTAAGTACCCACTAACAAGAAGGCCATGCCAGTTTAATTCTTGCTGTGTGTTAGGTTCTTCTCAAACATTGTTCAATTTAGTCTTAACATTGGCCCTAAATTTGAAAAGTTTCCAAAGCTCCAAACTCGCAAAGTAGAAAGGTACAGTTAAACCCAGAAATTTCTGCTATCAAACAGAGACTATGATCGTTCTAACAGCTATTTTCTGTAAAGGAAGCATTTCATATGCCTCTGTAGAAAGGACACACAAGTGAATGAAGTTGGTTTGGGCCCATGGATTGAGTTTTGGCTAACCTTTGGTAGAAATGTAAAGACTAATATGACTACAACTAAGTCTTCTTTGTCTTTTTCTCCTTTCCTACTGTGTCCCTTAAGGATTACATAGAAATGACTTTTGTTTTTTCATATGTGCTGAGATCCTGTGAACTCAATGACTTTCTGCATTTGATATAGTAATGATACTATATTTTTAACACAGCTCTTAATTTTACCAAAGAGAAACTTCCAGTTGTGAAACTTGAAGATGACATTTAGTGGAATGTTCAGCAAGTAGAAAACCCATGTTCTGTTGCAGAAGATCAGTATAAGAAGGAGAAAGTGATCTGAAGTGCAACATGCAATCAGGGAGAAGTAGCTGGTCACATGAAACCAAACCAAGGTGCTTTAAGCTCACTCTGGTGGAAGAAGACATAGACATGTTTTCTAAGCTTTGTGTATGCATGTGTGTGTGATAAAAAATGGTGTTTGCATGCATGTAAACATGTGTACATATATTTTATATTTAAAATGAATGATGTGCAGACCCGTGTATGTGTCAGCTTCCCATAGTGCTCTAACTGGCTTGTTCTTTAGCACTGCTCTAAGTTGTGATAAAAAGAAAATCAAGCCAAAGGGGAAATGCCCCATAAGCACTTCCCTCATTTTAGATGTTGAAAGCCCTGCAAGCTGGAGCTGAGATGCTCACATTCTTCTTCTCTGGTTCTCCCAAAGGAAGAATGCATGGAGTTGGAAAGAAGATATGGTAGTTTTGCAGCTGGAGGACCTGGGGGAAGGAGTGGGGCATAAAAGTGATCTAAATACATTGTATGTATTGATGAAATTACCAACAAAATAACCTTTTAAAGAAGATAGCATGTGGAAAATATGTTGGTATCTTAAGTTGGTGGCCAGAGAGCAATCTGAGGCCCTAGGGGACATTTGAAAAGCAGAATTGGTAGGAAGTATGGTCTTGGGAAGCAGGGTTAGGAGGATTATGAATTCAAGCCCAGCACAGCACTGTTTATTTTCAATTCAAAACAATATCTGTCTGTCTGTCTCTCTGTCTGTCTGTCCATCCATTCACTCTTCATTTACTAGTGAATGTTTATGTGTGGGGGATGGGGCAGACATGCCACAGTATACATGTGGAGGTCAGAGGGCAACTTTTAAAAGTAGATTCTCTCCTTCCATTTTTATGTGTATTCTGGGGATCAAACTAAGATGTCCAGGCTTCCACTGTAAGCCCTTTAACTGACTAAACCATGTCACCAAACCAAGCCCTATCTTTTTATTTTATTTGCCTAGACCACCTTGCCAGCCCTGGCCATAGCTTTTGATTTCATTTCATTCATCATCATCGTCGTCGTCATCGTCGTCGTCGTCGTCGTCGTCTTCATCATCGTCATCATCATCATCACCACCACCACCACCATCATTTTGTTTTTTCAAAACAGGATTTCTCTGTGTAATTCCGGCTGTCCCGGAACTCTGTAGACCAGACTGGCCTTTGACTTAGAGATCCACCTGCTTCTGTCTCCTGAGTGCTGTGATAAAGGAGGCCTATCTTTTTAAAAAGCAGAGAAAA
The DNA here is from genome assembly GCF_011762505.2 of Arvicanthis niloticus. NCBI lineage: Eukaryota > Metazoa > Chordata > Mammalia > Rodentia > Muridae > Arvicanthis > Arvicanthis niloticus. Next base: position 110,973,712 of record NC_047679.1, on the reverse strand, counting down.
AATAATGAGGACACTCAGCTCAGCAGAGCACATAGGTTTGCATAATAATACATTGTTACAGATAGAATTTTTGTAACATAAAGAACTTTATAGCAAATTACTCTAAAAATAAATGCCTAGGAATACCAATAAAATGATATACTACACATTTCCCCCAAACACAAAGTCTTACTGGAATTTGTTTGCTTGGAGATGCTGAAAAAAAAAGAATCTATCTTGATAGAGCCCACGAAGAGGTATTGTGAGCAGATGAAGAGATACATTTCTGCTGAGAGCTAATTGGCTTGGTTTGACTTCCTTTCCTATGGTCTGCTGGGTGACTTTGTGAAGTGAAACTGTCTCTCTGGACTTTGATATTTTTTTTCATGAAATAGCATGGTTGAATGAGAAATTCTTAAAGTACTTATACATCTCTATAAATAAGAACACAAATAAACTGCAAGTTGGAGCATGGTTTAATACTGCTCTATTTTTAGCCTTTGTGTATCATTCTAAAAGTTTCTGATCTATCATGGGCATATCATATACATATCTTATGTATAGTGGTCATGTTTGATAAATGACAATGTACTTTGGGTTGATAGGTAATAGGTAAAAGAAATGTGTTAAATCTTGTTATTTTTATACTAGATAAACCAGATTTTGTGATGTTTGTAATGTCACCAAGCGAACAATTTACAAAATCAGTATGCCATGTGGAACCACTTGCTCAGATATCTCACTTTATTGAATACTTGGGCTCCAGTTAGGGTGAATGCTGAGAAATATTGTCTTTTGTCTGTACTAATATTTGCAGCTCAGTAAGCTTCCCATAGGTGGAGGTAATTGCCTGGTATTGTTAGCGTAACCCCTAGGTTCTAATGTGGGCTTCAGTGATTATAATGATTTTAATTTGAAAAGATCATTATGTTTGGCTGACAACCTCCACACTTGCTTATTTTTCCATATACAGTTCTTTGTCTGGTTCCTCAGAAGCCAGCAGAACAGAATGCGTAGTTGAAATACCTTTTGCTTCTTTCATCCAAGTTTTGGCTGTGTTGTTGCATGGTCAGTGGGAGGATCGGATAGTTAATATGCTGTATAGCCTAAAGGAATAAAGGCCAAAACTATGTATGCAATGAAAATCACTAGAATAAACTCATTTCAGATTATAACAGAAGAAAATCAACCTGACAATAAAAGCTGATTATCTTTGATCTTTGTTTCAGTGACTAGCTAATATTTATCAGTATTTAATGAAGAGCAAAAAGATTGTTTCAGACTAGGTTGTGTCTTGTTATTAAGCAGTCACTATGTGCTTCTACTTCTCTCTGTGTTGTCTCTGTCTCTTTCTCTGTCTGTCTCTGTCTCCCTCTCTCGCTCTCCTCACCACCTCTTTCTCCTGACTAGGCCAGTTTTCTCATTTACTTATTGAAGATGTGCTCTGGAGGAACCTGGGCATATTTGCATATATGGCAATTCAGGTACATTCATCCTCATGATTTATAGACAAGAGAGGACTATGGAACCACTTGCATGGTTCTAATAAAAGTCTTTCTGGTAATCTGTTTGTGACTGACCTTTGCAACCATTTGGTGCATAAGGAGAATACTATTTTCCAGCATCAGACTCTTTATTCTTGTGAGGATGCTCTCAGAAATCTGCACATAATTTTCTTCACTCTCCTTTGAGTAATTGTAAGCTGTCTACCCTGTACTTCTTCCTTGTATTTTTGGAGTGAAATGACCTTCCTTTTGCAGTCTCTGAGTCCATGGCACACATCTATGAAAATGGCTCACTGACAACTAGATAGATATATGTTGAGCACCAGGGAGGCCAAGTGCCAGGAATGTAGAAAATAGCCTCCAATGGAGGAGGGCAGAAATGCTCACAGACAATATTCCTTTAAACAGAAAGAATGTAGAAAATGGTTTTCCATTTGAGCCACTGTTAGCTATGTATAGATGCCAAGCTTCATCCTAAATTGGCTCATTGTCATGTACTCCACATGGGAGAGGTACATCTCTGGGCATGGAAGTAGTATGGAAGGAGGCAGATGGATGATGCTTCATTTTTCCATTACCAGGCAAATGACTTTCCTTTCAAAGGTACAGTGAGAACAAATTAGCTTTAAGGTCCCATGTTGAATATAGTCCTGGATGCAGGAGGCATCTTTAGAAGATGTGCTTTAGTGTACTGCCTCCCCAGCCTGCTCTGAAAAGAGCACAGTGCTGGCAGCGTTCTGTTCACTTGTTAGAATCTACAGGCTAGAAGAATTCTTAAAAGTCATCTACTCCACCTACCCACCCCCATCTGATACACCAGCTGCTTCTACAACAGAATTGCTGTCTTTGCTTATGCATGGTACTCTCAGACACCAGGGCGTTAGAGCCTAGCCACAGATGATGTTGAAATCTTATTCTACACTGCCATCATCCCTCACTGCTAGCTAAACTAGAGTTAGCTGTATTTACATGTTTTTTTTTTCCTTTTAGAAATCCCCATAGGTTCCCTCACCCATCCTTCCTAGTCTAGTTTGACTTCTTCTATCTAATCATGTAGGGGTAGAGTGAAGAATGAAAAGGATGCCTTTGAGACAATCACAGGAAAGTCTTTCTTTCTCTCTTGCTTATAGTGTGATTGGTTGATGTGAATTAGTGGATACATGAGGGAGGGGGATGAGAGGTTGTGCAACCATTCCTCTGATGATGTGGGCTTGATTTTCCTAGCTCCTTTTATTTCTACTAGTAGAGACAAGGACTTCTTCTTCAATATTCTTTTAACAAGATCACATACAATCTTACTGGAGCTGAGAAAGGAGGCATTTTAGGAGGCTAAGGGTAGAAGGATTATGAATTTCAGACTTGCTTGGGCTGCATGGTGAGATACCATCTCAAACTCCTTACTTTCTAGTGTCAATGAGCTCCTTTATCTTTATACTCCACTTTGATTTACCACTGGAGTTCATGATCTCATTAGTCTTTCTGGTGACCTTACTATATTGAAATTCATATTTAGCATATATTTAGCAATTGTCACCATGCTCCCTGTAAGCCAGTGGTTCTGAATTGGGTTGATGTTGCTACTTCCACTCTCTTAGGACATCTGACAATGTCCATAGATAGTTTTATAATTTTTATGTATATAAGTGTTTCATATGTATGTATGTATGTATGTATGTATGTATGAATGAGTGTATGTGTACCAATTGAATGAATGTTGCTTATGGAGATCAGAAAAGGATGTTGGAGCCCTTGGAACTGGGGTTATAGATGATGTGATCCACCATGTTGATGCTGGCCCCAAACCTAGGTCCTTTGCAAGAACAACAAGTGCTCTTGAGTGCTGAGCCACCTCACCCACCCTGAAGACATCTTTGATAATTATAGCTGAGTTTGTGTATCACTGGCATCTACCAGGCAGAGTCCAGATATGCTGCCAACCATCCTTCTGTATTTAGCCCCCACTTCCATTTCAAAGAAAAAATGTTTCAAGGTCAAAAAAAACTCTTCTAAAGACCAATGTGCATGCCCTCTACACTTTCAAAGGTACTTTACTTGCAATCTTTAAATCTACCTCGTATTTAATTTCATCTATTTAAAAATCAAATTAAGATGTTTGGACACTTATCATTAGTACATCTTCAATATTTCTAGCTTTGTGCACGAGCCTTTGCTGCCTGCAAAGGCCAGTTATTAGCACATATAGAGACCCTTTCTCTCTTTCAGAACAGTGTTTTCCTGAACTGGCATGGGCTTCTAAAGCAGTTTGGCTAATGATTTCATTCTTAAAGAATTATAAACATTATTGTTACTCTTTAACCTCTCTGATAGAGAGTTGATGGGATCTAGAATGACATCTAGTCAGATTAACAAGGGACCACTTAGTTAGGTGGTCTTACGCTGCAAGTGGAGGCTCTAACTGCTATGTCAGCAGATTGTTTTGGCTTCTCATAAGAGCAAGGGACATGGAAGCAAGGATACCTACATTGTGGCTTGGCAAAATCCATTCCCTCCCAAGTAGTGTTTAAGTGTTATTAGTTCCACATGCCTAGACAGAGATGGAGGCTAACTGTTGTTGGTAGTCAGATACTGCTGTCTTTAATGGGATTTGTTTTAAGAAAAACTTTCTTGCTTTGATTCAGATTTCTACACCAGGCCAGGCATTGCTCCAGTTACTAGCTTAATGACTACATTGTTGCCACTGTTGGTCAAGATAATCAGACTCTCATTTATATCGCATTTTGCAATCAAATCGCATGAACTAAGCTATGCAGTTCTAATGCCCCATTCTCCAGAGCGGAGGTCTCTCACTTGAGCTCATTTTCAAGATAGCTAAAATATCTCACGTCCTAGGGACAAATGAGTGATTTTCTTGTTGTTCCAAAGAGTAGAGCAGAGGTCAATAAGCTATAGCCAAGGCCAGCATATTTCCTGTGTCCCTGTGGCTCACAAACCAAGAATGTTTCTTTTTAACCTTGTCAAGTGATTGAAAATAGCCCAAAGTAAAGTATTTTATGATGTGAAAGTTATATGCAACTCAGCTTTCAGAATGCATATGAAAAGGATTATCAGAATACAGCCAGGCTTATTTGTTTGGATGTTGTCGTTGCCACTTTGATGAAGAGCAGAGTTGAATAAGTGTGATGGAGCTCTTATAACCCAAACCACCATATGTTGGCCCAAAATATGTTCTTATCTGGCCTTTTACAGGAAAAGAAAACTAACTTTTCTTTCCCAGCATAATGTATGTAAAGGAGTCTTCATTTTTTTTTGAATTTTAATCAGTTGAATGCCATAAAAATAATCTTTCTGTTAATAGCTTATTTGAAAGGAGGGAGTCTTTTGGCATCTGACCTAAGGGTGGAACTATGGGAAAATGTGCATGCATTTCTCTCTGTAAAATTACATTCTTGGAACTGGGAGAAATATTTCCCTAAGTTCACTGAAGATGGGTGGGATGGTTGTTTCTACAGATGGAAGGTCTCTCAACCTAGAGCTGCACAGTCTTTTCCATTTGTGAGGTGCTTGCAACAGTGCCTGGGGCGTCCTGTGTGCTAAGCATATGACGTTCTACCACTACAATTCCCACTGTATACAGTAATTTCATTCATAGGCATTGCTGTTTATTGTCTCCTCCATCTGAGCAGCCTCAAGGCTGTTCGGTTATTCATATCTATTTAGAAGAATGTGTGTTTACCTCCTATATACTGGATAGGAAGTGTGCAGATCTTTCCCAGAAGTTTTTCTATATGTTTCATTTATGGGTTTCTTCCTCAGTCTCTTTTGAAATTAATGTGATGTCAACCTTTTTGAAACTTATGGTCACTTGTTTTTTCTATACAGAGAGATATTATAAAACTAAGTTTTGAACTATTTATGCACATTACCTATATTATATATCCATATATACAAGTAAACCATATATGTACTTACATAATGCAACCAAATCTATTTTGAAAGAATAGAAACAGACACTTCGACATCATTTTACCTTTAGGATTAGGTTAATCAGCAACTGAAATCAAACTCTAAATCTCTAATATACATAATTAAATATGATGTAATTTTTTTGGTTTTTTTTCAAGACAGAGTTTCTCTTTATAGCCCTGGCTGTCCTGGAACTCACTCTGTAGACCAGACTGGCCTCAAACTCAGAAATCTGCCTGCCTCTGCTTCCCAAGTGCTGGGATTAAAGGCATGTGCCACCACTGCCTGGCTGATGTAATTATTAATATAGTTATATACTTTATTATGTAGAATACCACATAGTATAAATACATAATCATACATAATTATTAAAATTAATAAAAGTATAATTTCATAGTATAACAATATAATGTATTATTATATTGATGAGCAATAATTATTAACCAATTCTATACTCTGCATATATATATATATATATAATTGTTATATAGTATATATTAAGGTATAGTTGTTTATAGCATAGTTAGTATATTACAGAAATAATCTTATTCTATAATCTGATTATTTTACAGTATATGCAGTTATTTGCTAACACATAATACTGTATAAAATATATAAATTCATTTAAGTATATATGTATATAAATATATATGAATATACTTATGTGTTATAATTATGGATATAAATTTCTATAAAGAATACATTTGTGATTTGCCAGTTACTTGAGTTTCAGTCTTACCCAGACTATTTGCAGCTTCCAAAACATTCTATTTTAGCAGCTCATTTAGAGTGCCAAGACTTCATTCTCTTTTATATCTCCAGCATCAAGTCCAGTGCTGAGCAGAGTAGATACTTGTGAATGTTTATTGAATTAAACTCACTTGACTGTAATTGAGAGACTATTCTTGAGATTTCTTCCTTTATACAATTCTTCAGAACTTATGGCTGATTGAACAAGCCTTATATGTATTTGTCTATAATTTACTGAATCTTCTCAAGGGCATATTTGGGCTCAATCTGTACCCAGTTTGTTGCCGTTGATTCTTCTAATGGAGTCCTTGTGGTGTTAGGAGCGGTCAATGGAATATTTGGTTGCGGAGGAGTAGATGAATTGGATTTTGCCCTCATGATAGGTGTCCTGCCTGAATGCCACATTTGGAGGTAGAATCTACATGGAAGCTAAGAGAAATGAGAGAGAAATGAAGAAACATAATAGCTAAACGATGGTAGTTCTTTTATAGAACTTATGTGTAGAACTTCAGTTCAAAGCTTATGCCCCTGGTAACATGAGAAATGCTGTAATTTGTACTTTCAAATGAAGGCTTAGGATCATGGAGAATCCAATATGCTTCCCCCAATATAAGAACTTTCCTGAACTGTGTCATACATTAGTGCTTTCTAGACTATTTTCTGCATTGGTGTTTTGGTCTGGTTTTTTCTAATTGTCTATTGTAAAGCTATTGTTATTCAAACTAAAGATAACAATCCAGGGGTGTTGTGAGCAATAGAAATGAGAAGGTTATTTTGATTATCTATTTCTATTTAAAGACCCACTTCGAATAGATTCAGTAATAGATTCAGTTTGGATAGATTGTGTATCTATTTATACTCATTGTTTTTTAAATTTCTTCATATTAATGTCAAATCATGACAACTATATGCATATATTTGTGTGTAGGTAAGTTTCTCCTCAAGAAATAAAGTAAAAATCCCTATTTACCTTTATTATTTCTGCTGCTTTGCAAAATTCTTATAGAAAGGTAACATTTTCAGAGCAAACACAAGTGCCCTTCTTAGTGTTATAGAAGTTAGGAACAATGACCAGACACAGAAATACAGAAGTGACTTATTGCATGATTTATTTTTAAAATGTTTTCACATTTTTATTTAAATAGTTTTGGAATATCATGTTAAATATTAGTTTGGGTAGAATTCAGGATGTTTAATGGATATAGTAATTATGAAGATATTATTTACATCAGAAGTCATTTGCTAGTGTAAGCCAGGTTGAAGGTAAAGGTACCTTGTCAACAAATGCCAACATGGACAATTACCATTAGTGACTTTCTGAAACACAAGACATGATGTGTGTACACAGTTGGCTCTCCTAATTCACAGGTTCCACATTTGTGAATTCTACTAAATGAAGGCTTAAAATATTTGAAGTAAATTGTGTCTGTACTGAACCTTCATGTTCTTTTTTTTTGTAATTATTCCCTAAACATACAGCATCCTAACCATTTCCATAGTACCTGCCTTGCATTAGGTATTATAAGTCATCTAAAGAGTACTTACTGTATATGACAGCATATACAGAGGTTTTATATATAAGAAAGTTGAATATCCACAGATGTCAGTATCTGGAGGGGATAGGGGTTGTCCAGGAACCAATTATTTATGAATACTGAGCAAAACTGCAATTGTAAGTGACAAGCAAACACATGCTTTCATAAGTATGTGTGTGTGTGTGAGAGAGAGAGCTTGTGTGTGTGCATATGTGTGTGTGTCCTTTCTCCTTAGAGACAGAATGGCTTCCCAACACCATTGTCTTCTAAACGCATTGCTATTAAAATCTGTAGACATTTATCCATATGCTTGTGATGGAATTAAAGAGCTCCCACTGGTTCCAAGTCTGTAATAAACTGTATGGGTGAGTACTGTACAGGCTTAAGTATTGCAGGCATGAGAGGCCCTCATACAGAATAGAGTCGCTGGGATTTGAATCCTGCAGAGGCTGCTCTGGTTGGATGCAATGATTATCAATGAGGACATTTAAGTGTGTGAGATAATTGGAGAAGGCTCCCACCTTCCTCTGCAGAGACATTGTACAGGGCATTCGGGCAGGGTGTGGGAGAGCAGACTAGCTTCAAAACACTGTTTTCTCTCTGTCTTCTTCTCTCGGGATTTTCTGTGAATAGAAAGGGAAATATTTTCCTGATAGTTTGGCAACACGTTTAATTAGAGGTGGTAATGAAAAGTCATTACAGCAGCACAATGCGTTTGTATTATGAGTTAGACTTAACATATTTAAGGGTACTTGCTCACAAGCTGTTTGGTGATTAGGGACCTATCCACTGAACATGAAAATAAATAAGTAAACGAAACTGCTGTGTGAAAAATGAATGCACTGAAGTTAGGCTGCATATAATTGCTACACAACTAAAATTGAGTATATATGGTCCCCAAAGAGAGGAGGAAAACCTTGTCAGGGGGCATTTGCTAGTCTGAGCAGTTTGTGGCTCTGCATGGTGTTGGCTTGAAGCCCAGCCTAGCCCCTAGAAAGCAGTAGGCTGAGTTGATCTGTTCAGTCAAAACTGATTGATGCAGTAACTGAAATTCTCAAGTGTGTGTTCTCTCCTTTTATATAGGCAAAAGCCCTATGTTTAGTGGCTTTGAATATTTTTCCTAACCTCTAATACCTGAGTTTGCTATCATGTCTTCTTCATAGCCCATTTCCCTTTTAAGCAGATTCCTATCATCGCCAATCTTCTCAGAATGAGAAGAGAGAAAATTACTTCATCTATTTTTTGATCTTCACCTAGTGAGCATGTTTGCCATGCCCACCAGTTACACTAACCCATTTTTATAAAAACATCAGGTAAAGTGTTAACTTAGCATGACAACTCTGTAGAGTCTAAACATAATTGGCTGGTTCTGTTTTTTTTTTTTTTTTTAAAAAAAAACCTGCTTTGGAAAAACAAATTAGCAAGGCCAGTCTTTTGTCCTTATAAAAAAAAATGTGACCATGATAGTCTGCATTTTCCATTTCTCAACTGGCGATTTAGACATCAAGTTCACTGAGTTATGAACTTTATCACTGTAGTGGTATCCCACTTTCATATGGTATGTCACTGAGCCAAGGGCTTCATCTAGTACCTTTCAGGTTGATTCTTAATTTTATTAGGAGCCCCACTGGCAGTGAAAAGGCACCATGTCTAATTCTGATAATGAGCTTTATTGTCAGCAATGCCCCCATGCCTTGAGCTCCATAATCAGCCTGGGTATTCTTCCTAAAGGAAGCTCAGTGGTTTGTCATTTGCTGCTCGGAGTGATACCCGTTAGGGATAGTTACAAGGTGCAAAGGATCTTTTCCAGGAGAGGTGCAAGAGAGGTGCTTGTGGTTGTAATAAGACCTAAGAATGATGTCATGGAGCAATAGTTATTATGCTGGTTGTACTTACTCTGTTGATTTGGGGAAACACCAACTCCAGATGAGAAGAGCAGCCATCTCACTGGAGACCTTTAGAAAACTGAGCGATAAATCTAATGGGCTTCTTTGGAACCTCAGAAAGCCCCTAAGTGTCAAGTTTCCCTGAGTCTACAGAAGGACTCCCAGCTCTTTATTTTTCATAAAAGTAATCAAGATACTGTGTTTTTTCTTCGTAGAACAAGATTTTGGAAGTGTATGAGGTCGTGTGATTTCATTTCCTTCACTTGTTAGAGCTTTCTCACCAGCTCTAACAAGAACGTAAAGTCTCACTTGAAATAAATTAAGCTCAGTAAGCTTATTGCTTTCTACTGACCCCATCAGTTTAAAATTGCTTTGGGAGTTTTATGAACCACTCCCAAGAAGTTTATTTTAAAGGCACAGTGTGCATTTCTCAATAAGAACAGTGAGCATGGAGCTTAAATTTAAGAATAAGTGATAGTATTTATGTATTTCTGTAACTGTAAATATCTGTTAGAATTGACTTTAGTTTCTGGTCATTGCCAGCTATGGAAACAATACTTATCAAAGGAGAAGATTAAAAAGAGGGAGGAAGGGAAGGAGAAAGGGAGAGAACAGGAGCAAAATGAGTATTTCACATCTCCCCAAGTGTGTCTGTCATGTACTATGCTAGAGTTTCACAAAGCAATTTTATTTAATCCCAAAGCCTCATTTGCTGTGCAGAAACTTGAAAACCTCCAATAATCTTAATAAAAATATATCAGGTACATATCTTTGGATGGAAAGAGGAATAAGAGAAACAAGAAATGAGCAAGGAAGGGAGACTAGAAAGGGGCAAACAAAAGATAGGGCAGGTGGGGAGAGCAAGAGGCAATTCCTGCCTCCTCGTTTCAGAATGTTGAAAGTGTAGGTTGGGAAGGAACCTGCATTATTCATCTCCTTATGCTAAGGTTCCCCATTTCCCTGAACTAAGTCCTGTTGTTAAAATAATTGGATATTTGGAATATGAACTAAGAGGTACTTGGCTTATAGTGAGGTGCAAAGGGATTGGAACCAGTTCATGGCATTTATTAGGACTGCTGAGGCTATAATCTGAAAATGATAATGGGTTTCAGTTGCTTACTTCCATAGAGAGCTACATATTTTGGTAGTGGCGTGCATGGAATTCAAGGTTTCTTGTATGTTAAGCAAGGGTTCTGCTTTATCTCTAGTTTTTAGGAGCTATTTTTTTGCCTTCATATTCGAGTTGCAGAGTTATGGTATCATCTTAAGCAATTCTTGCTTGCTGTAGGCAACACATTTAATAGTGGTGGGAAGTGGGATGCTCCACACACTTGGCTTGTCATCTACAATTGCATTTCAGCTAGTGCCATAGAAACCCAGAACTACTTTTTCTACATTCAAGTATCATTTGGAAAGAAAAGAAAATCTTGCATTCATTTGGAAATCGTATGTACTATCTTGTAATGTCTGTGTAAGTCCATTGTTAGTGGGAAAAAAATCAAATCCAATCAAAATAATAAAATACTATATTTAGTATTGCCAGGAGAGTGGAATTATAATTTTTAATTCTGGTTTCTTATAGCCAAAACCCCTTTAGACCACCCCTTTAATCCAAATGTAACATTTGGAGATCTCCTCATTTCTTTCTCAGTAAACACCATCTGTTGCTAAGTAGTAAAACTGAGATACTTAGCTAATGACCTGGTTGCTAAGGGATATGTAACAACCAAGGGACAGTTCTTAGGATCTCATCAGATGAGTGACATATTTTAAAACAATACTGATGACTCTTTCTGGCACAAGAGGAGTAAAGGAGCCCAGGGGAGATAGAGTACTTTGATGGAACTTTGATATTAGAACTTTGATAATAGAATTGCTTTGATTTCACCAGAACCTGGTAAAGTGTGTGTGTGTGTGTGTGGAGAGAGAGAGAGAGAGAGAGAGAGAGAGAGAGAGAGAGAGAGAGAGAGAGAGAGAGAGAGAGAGAAAGAGAGAGAGAGAAAGAGAGAGAGAGAGAGAGAAGGGGGCAAGAATTGGGGGTTGTTCACAGAACAGTCAGGTGATTAAAGCACTCATAACCGTTAAATTATGTTTTTATGTGACTGTGTAAGACTACCACCATTAAATTTCTATGGTAGTACCACCAAAGCATAATTACTGCATGATATAGTGTCATTGAACCAATAACAATTTGATGACTGCAGTTATCTCTGCCTCATAAAGATATCTATGCTTTTGTTGAGGAGGAAGGGAAACAAAAGACAGAAAAGATAAATCCAGCTCATGTTAAGTGTTCACAGAAAATCCTTAAGGACCAAGTATGGTATAAAGAACAACAGACCCAAAACTGTTAGATAGGAAGGGTTTGAAAGTCAAGGCTAAGGCAAGAATTCTGTGGAATGTCACTGGACACCTGCTGTCATAGTTCTAGAAGTGCACAGGACAGTCTGAATGTGAGGTTAGATCAAGGGGATTCATTTTTCCCAGATGCTTCTCAGGAGAAGAGGGACGACCTGGGTATCTCAAAAAATTGGCAGCAAACAATGACTTATTTCCATTTGAGTTAAGGAGTTAGTGACACTTCTTGGAGCTCAATGAGAAGCCAGGTTCTCTACAATCTGGTACACTCTGGACAGTTGCACAGACTTGACGGCACAGTGGCAAGGAATATGCAGCTCAAAACATAAATCCAAGAAATCAGGGGGGCACTTCCCATTTTCAGTTCTAGGCATAATGGAGCGGAATCCAGTAGGTGTGTGAACAATGTCGATTTACGCATGTGCCAGTGCCACTGTTTTTTATACAACTGTTCTCCCTACATTTCCTGGAGGAACTACTGGAGTCACAGATCCAAATTTGTGGCTTGTCCTGCATAATGAGTCATTGGATGGAATTTCATTTGGTAGATTTAAAGAGAGTTAGTGTTGATCTATGAAGCCAGATGATTTAAGAAATTGAAGCAGTAACAAGTAAATTGCTTTCCTCTTGTACTGAAAAATGCTTTCTAGGCATTTTTGGCTTTTCTTTTTAAAATGGATTTATAATACCATTTCTTTCCACCTCAAGGCTCAAGTAAGCCTCTTTGCTCTGATGAATCTTAAATGGCTCCTCATTTCCTACAAACAGATTGTCCAACAGAGTTTTCAATATCTTGCTTTAGACTCTAGAAGCTAGATTCTTTAAAAAAAAATTCTGTAGGAAATACAAACTAATATACATTTTAATTCTGTGCCTTTATTTCTTCTGGAATCTCTCCTGGAGAAACTATGTTCAATCATACTCTAATTCTGAGCCTCATAAAAAAGGCCTGCTACTAATCAACCCAAAGTCACTCATCCTTAATCTGTTTCTCTGGAGACAGTAGGAAAGCCACACCAGGAGTTACTTAGTGGAGGGGGACAAAAACCCCCAAAACATAGCTAATTTGTTCAAGCAAGTCTCTGGCAATTGTGAGGATCAGGTACAAGAATAGATACTTCTAGAAGGTATTTTCAACCTATGTTGATAAGGAATCAAGTGCTTTGGAAGTAGAAGAAGGTTGCTGCTGTCCCCAGCCAGCAGCTTGCTTGAATAAGGTGAAGGGAGAATTTTTGTGCCTTGAAGGTAGAAAGACTAGAATGGTTCCAAAATAACCTCTTCTGTCTTTGCATGTCCTCTTGCCAGTTTTCTAGTTGTAGACAAATATCATCTCTTTCAACAACCAAGGCCGACATTGCCAGGACTATTGAGACTGTTGAAGTTAGGAGATAAATCGGTGGTTAGACAGAGATTTCTGAATGAACTATTTTTACCTCACAGAACTTCCATGGACTCAATTAACTCAATCTGGAGCTTCTAGAGGCCAGTAGCAGTGTGACACAGCATTTGTACACAGATTGGAGTATCCCAATTGCTTCATGCTCAGAAAGTGTTTCAAGCTGCTGAGGAAAAAAATGTCCCTTGGGATTCTAGAAGAAGACGGCCAACTCTGAAACTATGTATAAAAATGCTTAAGATAAATTTAACTCAGGAATTCGGGTAGGTTCTTGCCACCAGAGTATGTGAAGCATAGAAATAGGAAAGCAACCTGTTTAGTTTTGTTATTAATCTGGTTCTCTAAACCACTGGGGCCACTTGGTGAGCCTGAAGTCTGCTGGCCACAGAAAGACCCATTAAATGTCCAAGAAGTTCAATTTATGCAGGTACAGGTTTGAGAGGGGTCCTCAGAATGATACTGTGAGGAGGAGGAGGAGGAGGGAAAAAAGGAGGAGGAAGAAGAAGAAGAAGAGGAGAAAAAGGAGGAAGAGCAGGAGGAGGAGGAGAAGGAAGAGGAGGAAGAGGAGGAGGAATCATTGGGTATTGTTTAAGAGAGCAGCTGTCATTATTGCCATTTCCGGGTTGAGGTCAGGGACGGGGTGAGGGGCTCTGCAGGTCATGGTTTATGTAATTGGTGTTCTGTTCTCCTCTTTCTGTTTCACCACTCATCTGTGCAGTTGTACATCTCATATGTATTTTCCACTGTAGTGGCCTTTGTAAGACATAAGGTGAACAAACTGCTTATTAAGGTAAGACAATGGAGGCCCCATTTTAAAAAGGTTAAGATGTACTCAAAAGTGTCAGTACATCACAGTATTCATTAGCAGTGTACGGATGCACAGCCTGGTATTTTCCAAAGGCCACACTAACCTTTTCAAGCATGGAGCCAGCTAAAAGGGATGGATTTCCTCACCATTTGATGAGAAAAGAAATCTTTTAAATGCTTATTTTTATTTGCTCGCTGAGAATCATCTCTGTGGAGCTCAACATGGCGAAATGTATCCTGAACACTTTAGCAACTCACTTAAAATACCATTAGAGAGCACTTGGGTTATTAAAAACTGAAAACAAAGGCCCGGGAACCCTCTGGCGCTAATAACACCTAGAGAGAAAACGAGACCTACCTAGGCTCTCCTGTTTGCCAAAAATGTCTCTGAATTTAAGCTCTTTATTGTTGAAAAGCTTAAGTTTTGCCAAACCCTTTCTTTCCCTTTAAGTACACCCACTTTTCTATATAATTGGCTCAACACTGCTATTTGCATAATTGTCATATTTTTCTGCCTCCCAAGAGGTCTGTTAAGCATAAAGGTGAGCCACAAAGTGGTTTGACAAAGTGCACATTTATATGTGATGTGCAATTCTCAAGTCAGGAAGAAAATTATATCTTTTCTTTTGAGGCTATCTTACATTTGGAAACCAAGTATTCAAAACCCATTGCCCCCTGAGATGGGTTTAACCTGCCTTTCCTGAACTTGGCCAAAGACTAATTTCCTGAGCTTTAGGTCTTCAAATAATGAGGTTGCCAAGGGGCCTTGATCTTATCAGGGACATAAAACACAAACATTTTTTTCTCTAAGCTTTGCTGTAACAATAGGATCGTTTAGTCTGAATCTTAATCTTGCATTTCCTCATAGCTAGGGCATGTTTTGCTGCAAGGTGTCAATCATTTAGCCATTCAGAGCTTCCCTTTGTCTCGTTGTTAAATGGTGATGCATTTAACTCACAGAGCAATTACATAGTCATTTATAAGCAGGTACGTTTCCCAGGACATGGTACATAGTAGATACGCTGATAAATATGTGCTACTGCTTCTTTTCTTCCTCGTTTATAGTGAGTGGGTGACACTCACTAATGAATGAGAAATGAATGAAAATGAATGAGAAACTTCCATCACTGGCATAGGAAAGACCTGAATTTGTAGTCCATGCCTTCTCTTACAGGAATAGTGGCACAAAAAGCTATGTGATTTGGGTAGATTTTTATAAAGTCATTGTAGTGTTTGCTCTTCTATCTGGTAATGGGAATAGATGTAGAAATATGGACCTTTAAGTTTGTACTGAGAAGATTAAATAAGGTGAATATGAAAGATGTAAATGTTCAGTGCTTCTGTAACCTGGATTTACTAATGACATCCTTAATGGGTTTGGACCTGTTACCTGGTTTGGAAACCTGACAGATGGGGATGGGAAAACTGAAGTCCACTTCATATTTGAGGTGTTTGTCTTGTAACTTTTCAACACTGGGTCAGGTGGAATGTGCATCTTCTCTTCTTGCAAATGATCTAACCCAGGAAGGCTTTTGCCTACTTCCTTTACAGTGGAACTAGATTCTCCCAGATTTCCTGAGGGCTGTGTGTGCTTCTGGCTGCAGACTAATGGCATCAGATTGCAGGGCTGAGTGGAGGAACAGTATTCATGGTGTGATACTGATCAGATCAGGAAGATAACAGGACACTAGACATCCGGCTTCTGAAGGCTGACCACATGGCTGAATTTTGAGTTCTGGATTCCCCTTGACAGAGTTATCTGCACTTTGCCAAGGGTTTCATGGTCAGAATTGGAGCCAAGCAATAAACCTTAGCAGAAGGGAGCAATAGAAGGCTGTATATTTCTCTGCCACTAGCTGGCACTTGCATTCACTGAATCCAATTGTTTATGTACAGGAACCAATGTAATAGAAATGCTTCAGAATAATGAGAATTTGGGAAGTATTTCAGATTCCTATAAGTAGTTCAAAGTGTTGTCATAAATCTCCACGGGCTATTATTGACGTTTCCTTTGCAGTTCTGATGGTTGAACCCAGAACTAGCATGCATGCTAGTGAAGGACTCTACAACTGACTTATACTCACTCCGACTTTAACAGGTTTTAAAACAAATATGTGAAAATTAACACTAGAAATGTTAAATGTAAAGGTGTGTGTATGTGTGTGTATGCACACGCACGGTATGTAAGTTTAAACCCTTAAGAAGCAAATCTTTAGATATAGAAAGAAGACAGACTCATGGTTTCCAGGAGATGGGGCCCATGGGTGTTTAGAGAGGATAAAGCAGGCTTTCCTTAGGGCACTATGGATATATTTTAAGGCTGATTGCACTGAGGTTTACACACCTCTATGAATATGCTAAACACTACCACATAGAGCATTGTAAATGAATGAGTTGTTTGTTAGGTAGATTATATCCCAATAAAGCTGCTATCAAACACAATAGCAAGAGGACTAAACCTTATATGTAGAAAAACAGAATGAAGATAAATGTTTCTTGAAGGCTAATAGTATATATAACATAGTATTATTTTTTATTTTTAAAGTTTTTTTGATTATTTTATTTATTTACATTTCAAATGTTTTCCCCTTTTCTGGTTTCCTCTCCGCAAACCCCCCCCCCCCCGCTCCTATCTTCCCTCCCCTTTGCCTCGGAGAGGGTGCTCTTCTACCCAGCCACCCACTCCTGCTTCATCCCTCTAGCATCCCCCACACTGGGACAACAAGCCTCTACAGGACCAAGTGCCTCCCCTCCTATTGATGCCAGTTAGCGATAATTTTTAACTGATTTTTTTTTTTGAGATAGGTACTAATTCTTTAGCTTAGACTATTCTGGAACTCACTATGTACCCAAGCTGTCCTTGATCCCCCTACCTCAGCCTCCTTAGTACTGAGATTATAAGTGTGAGTTACTATACCTGACTTTGGTGTTTATTTTTCTTATCTGTATTTTGCCCCATTTTCCATTATATATATATATATATATATATATATATATATATATATGGAAAATAATATGAATTAATACTACCTTTTCAGCTCTTGAAATTAAAGATAGACATGACAAAGAGATTCAATTTTGTTTATAGAAAATTAAAGTGTAATATAAAATATATGACCCTGTGTATGGATGAAAACACCATTACTCAATGTTTCTGTGAATACATTGAATTTTATTTTTAAAAATTGCCAAGAATAATGACATGTTAAATATTTTGGAAGACATATGGCAGAAAAATAACACAACCCCCTCCTCCTACCTCAGACTGGATGTCTGTCATCATTTAGGTCAGAGCTTCTGAAAATTTCACAGTATAGAATGATAATTACCTCATAAGCACGATGTGCCACACAAATGCCTAGCTTGATCTTATCCTATAATTTTAAATAGTAGCTTTTATCAAAACACTCAGAGAAGCGATTTTCATATGTTTAGCATTAAGTGCTGGTGGGAGATGAACTTTTTCAAGTAAATTATATGATAAATGCTAGTCTTTCTATTGAACCTTAATTGTAAACTTGAGTGATTCCCTCTTGTCTCCCTCCTCCATGATAACCCTTGTTATTATCCTTTGTACACTGTAATTTGTCTTCTGTGGCCTACCTGTAGCATAAAACTTTCAGTTGTTTTACACCTTCTTCAGTTAGTTAAACAACTCAAGCCCTAAAAACCACAGAGAGAAGAGAATGTGCAATGTGGTCATATTCATGTACCATCAGATCCTTTTCAACATTAGTGCCATGCTTTTTATATTGAAGGGCAACGAACAGCTGTCTTGCTCTACTTTGGTGTCCAATTCAGCTGTTTCATATTCATCCTGTAGCTTTAAGCATCTGTTGACAGAAGGGAAGGCTCACTATGAAGAGAGTTGTTGCTTTGGGTGGCTTCTGCCTAGAGCAAGCCTGACCCTTTTGTTTGCCCCGGGAACAGAATGTATGTGTCCCTCCCAGCTCTCATTAACTTCAGCTGTTGGGTCCATTTTAGTAGATGAGAATCATTTCTGAAGCATTTCTTCATCTCTGTTCTGAGAGCTGAGCGGCTATTGTCTGGAATGTTGCTGGACAAGGTCTAGGTGCTGTGGGGTGTCTGTAAAGTGGTTGAGACTTACTGCAAAGGAGCCTTGCTGCAATTAGTCCTCTTTGCCTCAGGAATAGAAAGCTCCATGCTGACGCCCTCACTTTACAAACGAGGAGACCAAGGTAGGCTGGTTCTACATGGCAATTGGTAGTCAATGGTTTTGAATGTGTACAGAGAAATGTCACAGTAGTTCAGAGTTGTTGCCTGTCCCCATTTTGCCATGTTTCTGGGAGACATTTCTCTTTTTGTATTTATTACTTTACCTTGAATCCAGCACATTAAAGTTATAGGTACCCAGGCTTTGTGCTAAGGGGAGATCACTGGTCATAGAATCTAGTAATCTTAAGGAAATAAAAGTATGATTGTGTGAAAAAAAGAAATTCTTGAGATGGTATCCTGATACCTGTGTCAAAATCTTTAAAGCACAACAACTTCAACACGCCCTTCTCCTTTACGTCTCTTACTGCCTTCTATCACATTCTGCATATCACACTCCTGCCCACAATAATGGAAAGGGACATGTAGATTAATAGCATCGATGTACTCGATGGAGGTGATGTGCCCTAGGATTTCCTGCGCTGAGTGTAGAAACCTGGGCCCGGGGACACTACTAATGACTTTTCAAGAGCAGTTCTTTACAGAGCCCAAGTCTTCAATCTTGTAACCGGACCATCAACCCCAGTGACAGCCTACTTTGAAGGAGCACTCATAAAGACAGAGTTCAGGCCCTTTCTAATGGCTTCAGCTAATGGAAAAGCCGGAGGGGAAATGTGAAAACATCCTCAAATCTCTTACAGGTAGAAAGGGGCGGGGGAAGGAAACTAAAAGTCCTGTGAGGTGACAGGAATTTAAATTTTTGGGTTTGAAAGGCATGACATCACAGGAAATGATGAAAAACACCCAGCCTTAACAGGCTGGTCTCTGGAGCATTCACATAGGAAACGGAATTAGCAGTTCTGAGGGAATGGTAGGTGAAGTTACTTCCATGGTCACTTCCTCTTTGAGGCCTCTCATCCATCCTAGCCCAGCCTTGTGCTCCTTTCTTTATATTAGGAAGACATCTTAAAACATGCTTTGAAAAATATGTAAAGTACACTGCAGATCTATGATAATCTATATGGATTGTGCTGTTGCCTTAAGAAGTATCATTTTGTCTGTTCTGTCTGTCTGGTTAGCACAGTCCTTGAAGTAGCTGGGTAGTCAGTCCTGTGGTGTCTAAAGTTCTTTGTCCCTCATTCCTGAAAATACTCCTGTTGGATATGTTGTGTACGGACATGCAAGGGACTCTGAGACAACCTGAGGTTGGAGTCTTATATGTGGAATCACTGAAAAAACTACATGCTCACAACATAAGCCTTGAGATATTTCTGTGATATTTTATGTCTTTGTTCTGTTCCTTTTTTCAATCAGAACAAGATAGAATATATAAAGAAGCCATTGTACCCAGCTTTCATAACCTAGGTTATGTTCACAGAGCATAACCCAGTCACACCAATCAGATATGTTTCTCATTCATTTTAATTGTTTTACTGTCATCTTGCACATAGGTTTTCTCATGTTTCAGATTATTTTCTTAGGATGGATATCCGGAAATGGGATTACTAAGTCAGGCTCGAAAGCTATTTTGAGGCCGTTGATGCATGGTGGCAAATTGCTTTCCCGAAGAGTGTGCCAGTTGACGCAGCTGGGAACAGCAAGGCCCAAGTCTCTTCAGGGCCTGTAAATGTGTACAGATAACACTGAAAATATGTTTTTAACGTGTTGATAGTTTATTTCTTTCTGAAAGCATTCTTTTCTTCTATAGATATATAGAATTACATTTTCACATACAGGTGGTATTTCTGTGGTTTTGGTCTAGCCTTTTCATTCACTGTAGACTGAAGATTTCCCTCACACAGTTGCTCATAAACCTCTGCAGAAACAAGGAAGGACTTCCTGGTAATAAGCCCTAGAGAAGATTTCTTTTTCATATTTTTTAAATAAAAACAAGTTTTTTCCTTGCATAATATATCCTGATAATGGATCCCCCTCACTCTATTCCTCCGAGTTCCTTCCCACATCCCCTCCCATCCAGATTCACCCCTTTTCTGCCTCTCATAGAAAACAAACAGGCTTCTAAGGGGTAATTATTAAATAAAAATATAATAAGATTGAGCAAAAATTAACACATCAGAATGGGACAAAACAAACAGAAGGAAAAGAGCTTCAGAAAATGAGCAAGAAACAAATATACTCTTTCTGCCTCTTATTCTCAAGGGTTCTTGTGAGCCCTGAGGGGAGACATTTGGTGGAGACATCTCTTTTAGGGCTAAATGTTCCACAGTCTCTCACTCACTCTGTATTGCCAAGTAATGAGTCTCTTAGTTGCTCCCACCTGCTGTAGGAGGAAGCTTCTCTGATTATGACTGAGCAAGGCACTGATCTGCTCCCTTGGCCAGTGAAAAAATTTTGAAATGAGTGTAGCTGACATACAGTAAATAGACAAAGTTTATTGAGTTTCTGCATTTGAGTTCCCGTGTCAATATGTCTAGATTAGGATAGATTATATTTCTGTTATTTGTGGTATCTCTTGAAAGTTCTCTCCTTGCACCATTCAGTATTTATGCTCAGATATTATTCACGAAAAGCCCTCATTTTGAAGTAATTTCTGAATGCTTGTTCTCTCATCTGAAATGCTGTGGCAGGGTACTTCTCATTTGCAGCTCTCACTATGGAGATAAGACTTGCCTCAAACTTGCTGCCACCCTCCTGTCTCTGCATTTTTAGCGCTGGCATTACAGGAATATACCACCATAGGCACTCATGGGTAGCCTTGGATGGAGACTTTTTCTGCTACCCCATGTTGGTGTCCTGAGCATCTCTACATAGTCTTTATTTCATTGCTGTCCAGCTGATGATGCTGTGCCGAGATAGCCTTGATCTTTTTAAGACCGTGTCTAACACATCCACTAAGTATTTTTTCCCTGTTCAAGAACTACTGATATCACTGCTATCTGCTCTGTAACATGTGAAGCAGCAGGTACCAGTGATGAAGAAGGTGTGATACAGAAATAAAGCAGGAACAACGCTGTCTTAAGAAAAATAACCCTCCCCTAACATGGCTCCTGGGCATCTCTTTTACAGTAGTTGAATTAAAAGAGAGGGCATGGAAAACTTGGTCTGTAAATCAGGCAATACCTTTCTAGGACAGAATTGAGCTTTGTACCATCAAGACCCTAGGAAGAGGATTTAAAGTGGAGTCTCCCAGTTCGAGAAGACTGGCTCATGAAATGGTATATTCCTGTTGACCCATGTAGTTTGAAATCTAAATTCAGGGACTAAGTATTTCTTGATGAGATTAAATGGTCTTCGATTTTATGAACAAAATCATTTATCTTCGATTTTGATGACAATTATGATTCCCGATTTTTCCATACAAACTGTATTTCGCTTCCTCCCTCCTTATAGAGATAAATTGCCTTTTCATAGGTTGACAAGCATCTAAAACCTTTTCTGGTAACAAAACAAAGGTTAGTCAAGGTTAGGAACATCAGGATCAGGAACACAGGGGCTGGGCAGTAGTTGTAGGAGTAAATTTAGATGTCTACAGCAGAAACCATGAAGGTAAAGCTCCAAATGAAAGGAAAGAGTAGAGAGAATAAGCAGTTATGCAAAATACAGACTGGAACAGGGAAC
Organism: Arvicanthis niloticus; assembly: GCF_011762505.2. Taxonomy (NCBI): domain Eukaryota; kingdom Metazoa; phylum Chordata; class Mammalia; order Rodentia; family Muridae; genus Arvicanthis; species Arvicanthis niloticus. The sequence goes on along the minus strand of NC_047679.1, from coordinate 110,951,820 downwards.
AATATCAGGTACTCTCATCTGGATTAACCCATTTACTATTCACCATAAGGTCATGGACATGACCATTTCCGTTTGGCAATGATAAAACTGAAACACACCCAAAGTCTTAGTGCCACTAAGGCAACAATTTTTCTTCCTTGTCACCGTGTCTTCTTATTTTCCATTGTTGTTACATTCTTAACTGCAACCATCATCTTCTTTTTCTCCTCTTATGCTTTTGGCCCTCTGCTTTAATATCCTGTGCTATAACAAATGTGCCCTCTCATCCACGTGGCAACAACTTCAGAGGATTTTTCCATACAGCCTCATCTTCCCCCATCCCTTTCCTGACACTGTGGCTATAGGAAGCCTGAGTGGTGAAGCTCTGTCAGTGATATTGTTTACACATGCAACTTTTATAGATGTTGTGGAACACTCAACAACTCTGAGTTGCGAATAATGTGATGTCCAAAAGCGTGTCTCATTGGGTCGATGGCAGCTGCCAGTATAAAAGTACAAACGACCTCTGTGAATGGATCAAGAGCTACTGGGAGATGTGTGGTCAATAGAAAGAAACTCCTTCATTCTCATGCTGCCACCTTAAAATTGGTATCATCATCCAACACTCATCAGTGCATTTGCTGCTTTGCCACCCTCCCCCATTGACATGCATAAACCTTCCTGGCATATTCTATTTTAGCATCTCATCAGAGAGCTTTCAGACTCCTTAATTAATAACAGAAGCATATCAAGCAAGAACTAAATGGCCTGACCATAGCACATTCCTTTACCAACTAAGTGTTCTATAGATAGTTCCCCATCTGGCATAGACATCAAGGGCTCTTATTTTCTCCAAGGACTTGTGAACACTTCACACCTATAGTGCTACATTAGAGTAGACATGAAATTCAAATGGCAGTGGGTTGTTTTAGGTGCTCTCTGAAAAGAAGAGTGGTAAGATAATTAATGCACCTAATTATCAGTATGCTCACAAGTGTCATATTTTTATAGGGGCAGAGTGGCACTGGATAGTATAAATATAATTTGAGTCTCAATTTTAATGTAAACATTTCTAGTAGTCACATTAAAACTCTAAAGGTTTCTGGTGCTACTTTTTAATAATACATTTCATTGACCATGTAATACCAACTGTTAACAAATAGGAAATATAAAATAATGGTGATATTTTCTTTTATTGTAGTAAATAATTGAAATCTGATGTATAATTTATACATAAAGTACATCTTGTTTTGGACTAGTCATATTTTCAAGAGTTAGAGAGCCATGTCTAGCTACTGACTACAATGTTAGATAGTACAGATCCAAAGAAACTTCTAGTACAATTTATCTCATGAAGATAAGGGCAATTTGTCTGTAGACAATAAAACCAAGGAGATATAGTGCTTATTGCAGCTATGGTAAACTGCATTATGGAAAGAGGATGCAGAATTGTGTAGTGTAACCTCTGTCATCAATCCATCATGAGAACTGTGATGTCATTCCAGTTGAGATTTGGCATGTTTTTTTTTTTTACTTGTTCTCAAGCACATTTATCATTCTTAAGCATGTGATTCAGGCAGGGAAGGACTCTGAGTTTGGAGGAAAAGTAATCCTTGCTAGTTTCTAGAAGACAAGGGACCTTGGGGGAAATATATTTGTATGATCTAGCAGAAGAATGTGTACAGTTTGTGCAGGGAGTACAACAGAAGTATATGCGTGGTGAAATTATAGCATTGTAAGATGAGGTTAGCTTGGCTATAACTGAGAAGTCCTGTCAAAAACATGAGAGACCAAATGATGGCATTTCTTTTGGCTCTATTGAAGAGTTCGACCATATAGAGGGATGGCTAAAATGCTTTATATAATGACAGTGAAAACAATAATGACCAGTGCCATTAACTCAATTATGGGCCAGTCCCTGTCCTAAGTAGCTTGTATATGTTGATCTCACAAACAAGAAAGTGAAATATCTAGAGAAGTTGAATGTCTTGTCTATGTGGGCAGAACGAAGTTTTGAATTCATAGTTGTCTGAGTCAAGGTTGTTTTCCTTAACCATGAAAAAAATACCCCTCTAGGAATGTGGAGGTTGTGATCTGAGTGTTTGGTAGCCTTTAGGAATATTGACTCGAGTATTATAGAGGTGCTGAGATACCACCTCAACATAAGGCTCTTTAGGGTTAGGGTTCTCTGCATGTTGCTTATTCTAAAGAGATGTTAATAGGCACAGCTGGTTTGCTGTTTCTGAGACTGACAGAAGCCTTGAACCCAAATACTTATAACCTAGTTGTGGTTCCTCTTTTTTCTCTCCTTTACATACTCCAATATTATACCAAAATACTGACATCAGTATCAATACCCCAGTCTTTTAGAACAAGAAGGGGCCAAGAGAGCAAATGAGTTTCCTAGAGTCACACAAAGTTTCGGAAGTAGCAGAGCTGGGATTCATATCATGATTCTTTGCACCTAGAAAGCCACACCATCATTAGCTAAGGGCTTTCTCAAAACAAAGCAATGTGTTTGCATTAGGAAATATATTTCAGTTATTCTGAGTAATTGCTTTAGCTTTCTAAGGTTAGCAATTTTAAAGCCTTATAACAGATGATAGATAGCCCTAAATCAAGAGATGGATTTCACCAGTGGTAATATCAATTACATGAATTTCTAGCATGCAGAACCTGTGGTTTTGAAGATTTTTAATAAAACCAAATGTCCTTCCTATAGGGAAACTCTTTACCCTCCTGAATGTAGCAAAATTTTACCTTCAATGCATATTTAAAAGGAAAACAATGCCTTTTAATATTAAGCATTAACATCTCTCACTTGGAAAAGTGAGATATCAAGCCATAAAATAAAAATACTTAAAACATACTTAGAGTAACCATAGATCAGCAAGCAAGCATCTACTAGCTGTTTAAATTGTTTCTCATCTGATGCCAACTATTCATAACACAAGGTAGCTGGTCCCTGTAGATCTGGCCTTTGGGACTCAATAAGGTCTAGTTCTTCATGGTTTGCTCTTATGATGGTTGCTGCTTAATATTTGGCATCTACTGGATCTTGATATTTGTGATAATTTTACGAGGGGAGACCAAAGAATCAGAGATTATATAGAATACTGTTGCAATAAAGCATTGTTATTGTAGAGCCAGGATTAAAACATGAGGAGAAACTGGTGAATCCCGAAGAATACCAAAGTGTGACTCACGGTGTGCACATATCCAGAGCAGATAGCCCATCTGCCTCTGTTAGGTCAATCCTAGTGCACACTGCCCTTTGCCTTTTGAGATATCTCAGAGAAGATCAAGGTGCTAGAGTTTGTGTTTCCAATCTGCTAAAGACAAGTTCCCCTTTTAGCACAGGGAATACTTTTTCTCAGGAGAATATTCCTAAATTAGGTTCGAGTTCCATGAGATTAATGACCATTTGGTTGTCATATTCCAAATGGTCATCCTTGAAAACATATATACAAGTAACATTATTCAGACTAAACAGGTCATGTTTAGGAATATATTTATATGTATGTGTATAGGTATATGCATATACAAAAATGCATGCAGCAACCAAAAGAGTCCACAGAATTGAAGGAGATTGAGAAAGCACATATGCAAGGAAGGAATGGGAAGGGAGAGATGTAGTAATTATATTATTATAATCCCCAAACTATAAAAATGGTGGACACTCCATGATCCCTTCATTTTATTTTATCCTCATAGAGTTAACAGAGATGTTACTATATGAAAGCCTGGGCAGCTTTGAAACCTTTTCTCTGATTCTGTTGCTTAGAATCTTTGATCTTCTCCAAGTATTAAGAAAACTGACCTGCTTTAAAGAGCCCATATTTCGTAAAGCAACCCCTTGGGTCTTATGGCAGCAAACACTTTGGGAAATTCTTTGGCCTCCAGTCACTTGGCTCCCCCACAGCAGTTAAATGGCTGATTAGGTTACAGTTTTGTCAGCCCTTGGATTTTCCCGATGACCGTCTGGAGCAGGAAGTCATAAAAGAGAATGTAGCCCAAGCTATTTGAACAACAGGCCTCTGACTGGAACAACCTCCCTGTGTGCTTGATAAACACTTCCCTCTCTTAAGAGAAAACCATGCATAGAAACAAGTGCATATGAATAATTAACCAAGCTGTAATAAGCTATAAATAACAAGCCTGCTAAAAAATGAATTAACCCAACTGCTGATTCATAGGTAAATGTCTCTTGTAAAGCAGCATTTTTATGGATTTTACAACTTAGTTAATACCCACTCATATTTCATTAGGATGGTTGAGCTAAAGTATTGGGGTAATAATCTAGATGGATTTCAAAGTGATGTAGTACATATGAGGAGCCCAGGCAAAGCTTGAGGAATTGCCAGGTTCTCTTTCTTTGAACAATTTCCTCAGGCAAGCCTGATATCTGAGATGAAAGGAGGTGTCCTCTCTGAGACCATCACTAAAGTTAGAGGTAGAGGTGACTTTCAACTGTGGGGAATGGGCATATAAATCACTTTGGCTTGTAGGTTGGCTATCCTATTGGTTCTTTTAAGATAACAGACGTATATTCTTCAGGTGAACTTTTGACATTTGGATATTAACTGACAACTTACTTTGTGACTTTGGGCAAGAGCTTTATGTTATATGTGGCCACATAATATCATGTGTAAAATAGGATCCTATTTTATAAACATATAAACATATCCTATGTTTATTTAGAAAATTAAAGGAGTTTGTATGGTAAAGTTCTGGTATATTGCTTGTCATAGCAAGTACTTTTAAAGTACTAGTTATTATTCATTTGGGGATATACCTCATTTCATGGCCTCTGTGAACCCCTACTTCTGTGTACCCCTAATATAGAGTTATGGAAGGCAATGCTTAGCTTTTCTACACGTTGAGGTAGGTATGATTGCTTTGCCCTTGGTTTTCTTTCTTTTCTTCCTCTTCTTTCTTTAGATTATAGTAAAGGTAAGTTTATTGGGAAGCTGTTATCGGGTAGGCAAGTTCACTGGCCCCAAAGATGGAAGACAAGGAAGTCATAGAGAAAGGGGGAAGGGGAGGAAGAGAGAAAGAAAGAGTGTGCAGAGAGAGGGGAGGAGGAAGAGGAGGAAGAAGAGGAGAGAAGAGCCTGGATTTTCTTTATTGGAGTCTTTCATCTGTTATATATAGACAGTAGCATGGCAACAGGGGAACCTTTTACATGATGGGATTGGATTCCAAGCTCTTATTTTTATTTATTTATTTATTTTTTCGAGACAGGGTTCCTCTGTGTAGTCCTGGCTATCCTGATACTCACTCTGTAGACCAGGCTGGCCTCGAACTCAGAAATCCGCCTGCCTCTCCAAACTCTTATTTTTAAATGTCCAGTATTAAAAGGTAGACTGTGTATTTTCAGTAGACTGTAGGCCACGGGGGCTTGGGAGTAGGATAGTAGGGGAGCCAGGGGTTGTCCAGTATCTTCTAATAGAAAAACTACCCATACAACCTTGTATTCTTCTCACTGGGGTCTTAGAGTGGAAGTGTGTTAGGGCTCGAGATTAACATTGGCTCAGCTTTGTTCTTACCTTCACCCTCATTATGTAGAAGTAAATATAGTGGCCTGACATTCACTTTGACAAAGTTCTTTTTCTTTTCTGTGCTCACTAAGACCTGGAGAAATAAATAAGAGTTGCTATGGTGGGCTCTATCTGTGTGCTTTGTTGTAATCCAAGCCTTAAGAACTTGTTTTTACCTTCCATGAAGCACCTTAAACTAGAAAGGGGGGGGGTGGTTCTGGAGAGGACTTTTATTTTGCAAGTTTTCAATTTTCGGGCAGGCCAAGTGCTTGGAGGTGGAGATACTAGTGAAATGGAGCTTACTCCAATTATCCTCCAGGTGGGAAATGGGAGGGAGGATGCTTTTCTAATCCTCTAAATCTTCTAAAGACAGCATTGGCATGGGGCTTCATTTTTCCCCCCTCTGTTTATTTCAAGAAGGTCAGCTCTCAAGAGCATGTTGGTCACACTCCTAGCTTTCTAAGCAACATGTTTGCACCCATCACAGGTAGTCAGTGCTAGTGATATGTTCTAGACACCCACTAGTCCCGATGAACTTGGACCTCAACAATTCAGAAAGCACACAAAGCCAGACCTCCTTCACAGTTATTCACATTGTCGCACTGTCTTGCATTTAAGTGTTTTAGTGTTCTTTTCTGTCTTCAGCATTGTCTTTGCAAAATCAAATTGATCCCAGTTCAGGTGAGCCTTCTTCATTTAACACTGTTCACTTAACCATGTTTAGAATTTAATAGAGCTGGATACTTAATGCAACTGACACACTTCCAGTTGGTGCTAGCATTTCTTGCCCCTTCTTAGTTGATGAACTTTAACACTTAGGGGTAAAGGCTGTTCCTCAAATTCCACTCTGCCATATCATCTCAATCTTTCACAATGGCCTATTCCAGCCGTTGCGTGTTTGTTCATGTTGCATGAAGGCATTCTTGACTTTTGACTTGTATTCGTCAATGAGCTCATTCTGCCTCAAGTTGGGTATAAAAAAAAATCTTATAAAAATTAATGCAGCCTGGAACATTCTTTGTCGAGGATACATTCAAAATACATCTTAAATAAAAACCCAGGAAATTGTGCCTTCTGTCTTTCACCTGTCAGCATAAGCAATAGAATTCTATAGCCCATTCAGTGGCATATTTAATTAAGCAACCTATCTGCTGAATGCACTGGGGTTTGTCTGACAGTGCTATTCACTCCTGATTTGGATGACAAAGGATATGGTGAGATATTCAGCAGTCTGGTGGAAAGGAAAGAAACTCCCAATTGGTCACACCTACCTATTTCTCTTGGCATGTTGCATTTGCTATGATAATACAGAAAATAGACCTTTTATGTATTGAAAAGTCAGTGGACACCAACCTCTTGCTTTTTGCTCTTCCACAGCAAGCCTTGTCTGAGTTTTGTACACATTTCCATTAGGGATGAATAGACATTTAGTTGTAGGTGGGAAATTTTTGCTTGTAAGGAAAAAAATCAGGTCCTCATTTTAATGCTGGTATGGAATAGTTACTATTGCCAATCCTTAATGGACACTATTAGTATTATGGATAGTTACACAGTGTGTACCTGATTCCAGACACATGTCAAAGCATTATATTCATCATCCTTTGAGGCAAACCTATGGTAGAGATGAAGTTATTATCTATTAACTCAGATGCAAAAATAGAGACAAAAGGCATAAGTAAGTTGTATAGGGTCACACAACAGGAAATGGCAAAGTCAAACTTGGAAAGCCCTAAGGGATTGTCATCCTAATACAACCATTAATGCTTTGGAGTGGGGTCCCATGACTCTTTAGGGTACATACCCTTTTGAGGTCTCTTCCAAGGACTCAGAGATTCTTCAGTTTTGTCTTGGAGGTTATAAAAAACTTATAAAAGGCTTCAAACTTGATGCAAATAAATGCATACAAATTTCAGGGGAATGAACAGAATTTTCATCAGACTCTTGAAAAAGTTTGTGATATAAAATGAATAAGTTTTCTATGTAACTAAATTTCAGACAGCACTTGCTATGTGCTAGACCTGAATATGATGCCCAAATGTGGTCATCAACATGTGTTGGAATATAAGGAAACATTTCATTATTTACATAGCTGTATGAGGTAGGTATGAACATTATACCCATTTTATAGAAAGGGAAACAATCTAAGAGAGGTAATTTCCCAAACATTACAAAACATTACAAAATGACAACATTTGGATTTGAAGCCCAGCAGTAGGGTGTCTGAATTATTGTTTTCAGTTTTGAAAGTTTCTTTTTATTCATTCATATATCTTTTAGCACAGTGCCTGATATTCATTATTGATATTTTTTTGCATTGACTTGTATGTATTGGCTCTATGTATTTTTCTTCTTAGGAATCAGTCACAAAGGTATTAAGTATAATGACAGAGACAGCAGCACAAAACTGACCTGGCTGGATGAAAAGAATCAACAAAATCAAAAGTTTGTGTGTGTGTGTGTGTGTGTGTGTGTGTGTGTGTGTGTGTGTGTGTAGTTAGAAAAGTTTTATTATGAGAGGCTTTGGAGACCAAAGGCACATAAAGCCATCCACAAGGCAATGTAGTAAGTCAACAGTTCCTGTGAGTAAAAACTACTACATTCTTAGATGATTTTATGTGATCTTTGAAAACCCTTAAAATATACTTAACTTGGCAAGACTAAAGTTTATAGAGTGGTTCTGCTCGGTTTGTTTCATTTTTAATAATTTTAAAACCTTTTAAAAACTGTACCACATGACACAATTTTCATTCTAAAGGGTTCTAAAGAAGCCAGGCACTGTAATTCAGATGTATAATCCCAGCACTTGGGAGGCAAGGCAGGAGAATAGCCAAGAGTCTGAAGCCAGACGAGGCTGCTTTGAGAGTTTCAGAGTAGACTGAACTAACCTCAGGAGTCCCGTGAGGCTTGTTTCAAGAAGACTCTACATTCTGTTAAGCTGACAACATCAACCATTACAGAATCCTTGTCTGAAAAACATGCCCATGTGTGCACGTGCACTCATGCAAGCACATATGCACACGCACAGGCACACACACGTGCACACAGAATTCTGAAGGACATATCTGGGAGCGGTAAAGAATGAGCTCTCCTGTCTATGATTACATGATAGTAGAACCGAATGGAAAAACAAGGCATTGGCTCCATCTGTCAGATACTATGGATAGAGTGAGCCATTCCCAAGATCTTCAGTGCTACATCAACAGATCCTCTGGTGGGCCTAGAATGTGTGTTCTAGGGAATTCTCTAAATTTCTTAAGTGATAGAAACAAGCCTTCATGGGGGTGGGGGTGGGGGGCTTGGGTAAATGTTTTTTTATAGTAACTTTCTTTTGTTTTTATTTTTCAAAAGATAATTACTTAGAATTTTTAAAGCAGGGTGGCTTAGCAAAGCCTAAGTATTTTGCTTTCAACCATGCCTCTCTGGAGGGTTGTTGCATTAATCTCTGTGCCCATTTTTCTGCTGACCCAGTAAGAATCCTTCCATTAGTCATAAGGTGTTTCTGAGAAGGGATTAAGTAATGTTGTTGCCTTTCTAAAACTGGAAGATGTTCTGTGTCCCGATCACCAAGTACAATTCTTCTTGCCTCTTATTACCTAGAGCCAACTGGAAGCCCCTCTGCTATGTATGCAACCCCAATTCAAATGTATGTCTCTGCTGGGTTCCTTGAAGGAAGATTGAAGGGACATACAAATCCAGTTCATCTGGCATGGTGTGTTGTTCCATTTATAGGATAGTCTTAAAAATCTGAACAAATGGCTATGATTTTGAAGAGTGAGTCTGTGGCGAGTTGGCAAACGAGTAACAGGGTTATGCAGCTCAGGCTGTTAATCACATGTTCCAAGGTTTAACTTGGAGGCCTCCACTCTTCCCCTAATTTTACCTGCTGTGATCTTATTTCACTTTTCTTTTTATTCTCTCATCACTGCCCATTAGAGCCCTGAGTCCATGCTGGTTCTGTTGCCTGCTTCTTGGCCTGATGGGCCTCTTTGTACCAAGGCATAGAAGCCAGCTGTTGCTGAGACTTCCCAGGGCCCGGAAAACTTCATTACCCTTTGTTGGTAGTGAACTCAACAGTTACTGGCTTTAGGCTTGGGTTTCTCAAGTACAGAAAAGCTTAACATTTGCTCTCAAAGTTAAGAGAGATTTTCCCCTTCCTTTTTTCCCTAAATTAATCACACACGTGAGCTAATTATAATCTGGCAAATATTTTAAGAAAACTGCCCTCCTGTAGTATCCCTTCACAAACTGCAAACTGTTTGCTCAGTAATTAATATCCTTTTTTTTTCTTTCCTTTGAGGTGAAAAACTGTCCTCGACAATGACTCCCTACTCATCTGGTTCAAAGAACTAATTTTGTACCTGAAACTAATTACAGTAGTGACACCATCTTCTCTGATTAAGTCTCTCACTTGAAGAACTTGAAGCAATTTATAACTTTAGAATCTTGGGAGCTAATCTGTCTGTGGGCAGCATAGCAGTGAGCTGTTATCAGAAATATAGTTAAGCCTCTTTAGCTGAGCTCCTGTAAATTCAAAAGGTAATAATCCAGACAGTACGAAGAACAAATTTGGTACATCTCTGACAATAGAAAGTTGGTGAAGGGGTTATTTAAACTGCCAAATAGAACATACTTTTAGAAGTGCCAAAGGATTGGGAAGTACATACAAATTGTTCCATGAATAGACTCTTAGAATTTGAAGGTTAAAAGTCATGTAGGGGCTGGGGCTGTAGCTCAGTTGGTGGAGGGCTTGTCTAGTATGTAAGGGGCTCTGGGTTGGATCTTCGGCACCATAAGGAATGGGTTTCCTATTGCATCACTGTGATTCCAGCACAAAGGGCGGAGGCAGAAGAATCAACTCAACAGCATTTTAGGTTTCATAGAGAGTTCGTGGTCAGCCTGAGATACATGAGGCCCTGTGTCCAAAACCAACAAACAGAAACATATAGTATGGCATATGACCATTCATCAATCAAACATTTGTTGAGCAATGCTGTCATGAACCCCATGAATATAATTTTTGGATGATGGGTCCTCCATTGAGATAGGATAAAATGACCATATAATTCACCCATTTAAAATGCAAAGCTTGGCGGTTGTCACCATAGTCACAGAGCTGTGAAAATACCATCGCAGTTGATTTTAAAGCATTTGTATCACTTCCCAAAGGAACCTTGTATCCTTTAGTCATGACTCTTAAATTTCCCATCACCCTCCATCCTAGTCAACCACACTTGGAAGAGAAATTTGGCTGAAACCCAGGACCTGCTTTTGAAAGGTTATCACAAGACACCTCAGAAAAGTGGTGCACATGTTGCAGAACATCCTAGATTGTTGATGCTGAGAAGCATCAAGGTGATCATCAATATTATCTTGTCATTTGAAATTTGGTAAAAAAAAAAAAAAACCAACGCACCCCCACATCTGAAAGGAATTACTCAAGGAAACAAAGCTCATGAAGCCATGTGGGCAAAGCATGTATGTTTGTCATCATAGCCCACTGCAATATCAATTAGAGTGCACATTTGCAGGCACAGTTTCCATCAGGAGCAGAGATTCTAGAGTCAAAGTGCCTGGAGTTAACACTTTGCTCTACCTTTCTTAGACTGTATGATTTCAGGCTATTATTTAACTACTCTGAGACCCAACTTTCAAATTTGATACATTTAAATCATCATTGTAGTCACTGTTTAGGATTGTTGTGAAGATCATATGAGTTAAAATGTAGAGCATTTAGACTAATATTTAGTACTGAATAATTACTACCCAAGTTTCTTGCTAGAAAGCAGATATTTCCTTATATCCTCAAATATGCCTTAAGTGTCTTGACAATCTTCATACATAATGGCTGCTTACATATGCCAAGATCTAGTTTTAAGGGTATACAAAGTGTGAAGAGGAATTCTGTATACTTAAGACGTTCACAGTCAAATGAAAAGCCAGTGAAATTCTAACGATATAGTTCTAAAGTAAAGCAATCACCAGGAAGTGCCACCTATGAAGACTTCATAAAGCATAGAGGGTGTTGGAATGGCTTCAAGGAGGCAGCAGCATTTGATTTGGGTTTTGAAATATGAATTGAATTTCATCTAACTTAAGAGGAAGAGAAGAGGCCAGAGTAACAGCAGAAACATGGGACCTTATTTGCTTTGATTGGACAAAACCTAAGAGCTATCTATATGTGTTCCCAGTATAGGGTTTAGGAAGGGATCCCAGAAGATCAACCTAAGGACAGAGAAGGGACTACTCAGCTGGAAAATGCATGAGAGTTGGTTCATGTATATTGATTATCTTCTATAAACTAGGCTCTATAAAGCACCAAGTCCTGAATATGTATAAGTGATTCATTTGGTTCTCACATACTCAGGAAACAGGCACAACTTTGTAAAATAAATTAATCGATAAGGCACCATTCATGTTGTAGTGTCTAGATTCAAAATGAGAGCTTTCTCTGTCTATACTTCCCTAAAGGAAGGGACAAATAACAGTTTGGCACTGACTAGATGTCATATATGACCAACATGATTTGACCCAAACAGGAACAAAGAAAGTAAACAGTGAAGCCATGGTTTTCTTTTATTTTATTCTTTGTTTTAGATCATTTCTTTATTTTTATTTTTAAAGAAAATACAGGGACAAAGTGTGAAGCCATGGTTTTCTGATAAATAGGTTTGGCAATGAACAAAGGCACAGCCCTGGGTAATATATGATGATCTAGATAGAAGAAATGTAGCTGTCAACCAAACTCAAGAGGAAACAACCAACTGCAGTGGGAGCAGAAAAAAACAAAAGTCACAGAAAAAAAGAACTTCAGTAAGGAAGAGTTGGTCTACACTGCTAAGTGATACAGAGAAACCAAGTTAGGTAGACAGGAAAGAGGGCCAATGTATTTTGCAACTCAAGTTATTTGGGAACGGAAAGAGATCAAGTAGAATGTTCTGGCTAGAAATCATGCCAGTGCCTTGAGACATGAATGCAGTGTGGAAAATGGGAGATGCTGACTGTTGACTATAGAAAATTGTTTGGCAATGTGTAGGGAGATGTTGAATATACCTAATGACTTTTCTTGAGTATGGACAAGAGTGAGCATATATTTGGGTTTACACAATCAGTTACTAAAGATGTAGATAATAGAAGAAATATTGGAGATACCTAAATGATCTTAAGGAATGCAAGAGAATATGAAAGCTGAACCACAGAGAGTGGGCTTACTATGGACTCAAGCCCTTTGAGATGGAGTGAGAAAGAAACACAAGGAAATAAAGGCTATTTTCAACCAAGTCTAAAGTGTCTGCCATCGTAGAATTCAGTACTGGTCTGAGACACCTTGTTCCTTTTACACCTTATAAACACCTCACAGAAGCATTAACAAAGACCAATAAGAAACTATTCAGTTTAAAAATGCACGAGGGGCAAGTGTACATTGAGTACATGAAAAGAAACTCGACACTGTTACTTTTTAGGGAAGTAGAGATCAAAAGTAAACGATATCCTCTTCAGAACTATCAGGATGATCATGTTTTAAGTGGAACATGTGTTGTTGAGATGTAGAAAAATTGTAACCCATTGAATGAACACTGTGCGAAGGGTTTGTAATATCACAGAAAATAGTTTAGTGGCTCCTGAAAATATTTAAATGAATGCTGTACTTCTGGGTATAGCTACAAAACAATTTGAAAGCAGGAATTAGAATAAATAATTGCAAACCTGTGCTCATAATAGCGTATTTTACAATAGCCCAAAGGTGTGAGTAACCCAAGTTTTCATCAATGGATGAATAGATATACTGGCATGAATAAAACAGGCTATTAGTCAACCTTAAAAAGGCAGTGCATCTTGATACATGCTATACCTTAGGTGTACCTTGAAGATATCATGTTATACATGCTAAACAGCAGGTCACACAAGCATGGTTACTGTATGGTTTCTTACTTCAGATGCATAGAGTTATCAAATTTATAGAGACAAGAAATAGACCAGTTGTCATAGAGGGATGATGTATTGGGAATTATTTTCGAATTTAGTAAGATGAAAAAGTTCTGGAGATGATTGTTAGTGACACGTGGTTGCGCGACAATATGAATATACTTAATTTCTATTGAATTGTATACTTCAAGTTCGTTGAAATGGTAAGTTTCATTATATCACCTTAAGAGAAAACCCAGCCACGTGGAACTATTCTTTGAGCTTGACCAGGTTCTCCCTGAGTTGCTCACAGCCTAAAACAATGGCATCTCCCACATCTGACAGCTTGGAAGTTCTGAGTGTTTTAGAAATGTACACGAGCTTTACAAGTCCCTGTCTGTGTCCTCATTTACTGTCATTCAATTAGCCAAAGAAAGTCACACCACACCTCCTTTAAGAGCTTCTTCCCAGGAGAGCTGTGATTCAGTTAACTCACACTTTCTTTCTCAGTGGTATTTACATAACAGTAAATGATTAATATGAATGAGAAACAATAACAAGGAGTACTCATTCAAAGTATAGATTCACAGGGTCATCCCTGCCACCAAGTGCAGGAAGAGTCCTAATCATTTTGTGTACAAGAGTCTACCCTAAGACTCAATGACTGATTGTTACTTTTTTTTGTTAACAAGATGTCTGATTATCTAGCCTAGATTATGCTTTAGACTCACGAAGATCCTGCCTCACCCTCCTGAATTCTGAGGTTACAGGTGTGTGCATCCGTACCCAAGCTGTGTTTATTGCTATTTGTCCTGTGAATTGGCTGCATGAATAGGCTGCAAGCTTGTTTGATCATAGCTAGGCTAGTTCATCAGGAGGTTAGGCTCAATTTAGCTGCGCTAGGATGGTCGTAAATGGAGTAAATCAAATCTGTGCCATTGTAGCCTCTCATGATGTGCCTATCACCCAGTCCCCAAGTCTGACTACATTTGTTCTCAGAGTGTGGCCCAGGTCTAAGGAAACCAACATATTGATGAGTAGGAATGTACTTAAACTTTTCAAATTTCTACCTGTGTCCTTATTTGTGTATATCCAATGCGCCAAATCAAATCACATGGTACAGTTTAAATTCAGAGTAGAAGGGGTCAGCAGTGTTAAAGAGCAAAGTACACGGTGATAGAAAGGCCATTGATGATGCTTATCAGTGCATTTAATCAAGAACAGTAGGATTAAGTAAACTATGGGCATCTGCATTTTGACCAGGACACCATAGTAATTCAGATGCAAGGGATCCATTGGCAACATCTTTTGAATATTAGTCTAGTATCACTTACTACTAAGTCTGCAACTGTCATGATGAACAGGTCACAAAAATGGGGGTTGTATTCCTTTTTATATTCCTTTTCATAGATCTAGCTTATGATTCCCAAGTCTTGATCTCTCAAAGGTAGAGGCTTAAACTAAAGCTGTGTATGCTTTTTAATATTCTTTTATAATCATTTATTCGTTAAAATGAAGAACACATCTGAAGTAGAGCTGATGAAATGATTTTTTAATGTGGACCACGAGGCACTGTTGGTTTGTTTTGTGTTGCTCTTTACAATATGTCTCTCTGCCCAGGGGAGGTTCATAGTAACACGAATGAAACATTGAAATACTTTATGGGCCATGTGATAGGATCATAAAATTGAAGCTGGTGCTTGGATGCCACCCTTCTTAGAACAGTAATCCAAGCAAATGGATATGAGCAGGAAAAATAAAAATAGAAGATGAAATGAAAGTTATTCAGTCAGTTGTATGAGCTTTTTGTCATGAAGGTTCTACAATGTGGAATTAGAGATCTGTAGATGTTTTCCAAGCTCAGTAAAGGCAGGGACCATAACATCTTGTAACCCTGATATAAATTATGGTGCCCGCCTCATAGTCAGTGCTTAAAACACTTTCGTTTGAGTGAGTTTCTTAGATTTCTGGGGTCTACGCATAGAGATTCTGAATGAATGGGATAACCAGTCTTCTTCACACTGTGGTTCTGAAACTACCTACATCAGGATCATTTAAAGAGTTGTTTCAAAAATCCATTGCTGGGCCCACCACCTACTTTCTGCATTTGATCTCTGAGAAACTGTGGTTTCCATGTTTGTGCAATGTAGAGGGTAGATCCAACTGTTACTTATGGCACACTCTTGTCTGGAGGGAGTCCCTGATGAAAGAACTACTACAGGGAAGGAAGGTATGTTCCAAGACACTGACCTGAGACCTAGAAGTATAAGACACCCAAATGAATCAAATTGGAATTAGGTATCTTTTAGCTATTCAATGTCTGCAGTGGAAAAATTTCCCTACAAGTTGGGAGGAGCTAAAGTGAGAAGAAAAAGGGGAGGAAGAGGAGGAGTGAGGAGAGGAAGAGGAAAGAAGGAAGAAGGGAGAGGGAGAGATGGTAGAGAGGGAAATATGGAAAGCGGACGTGTGCCTATCTCTAGCAGTCAAAAGTAGTTGATATATCTAGGTTGGGTTTTGGGTTACACCTCTGACTGTGTGAGCATCTTGTTATTGATCATTACCAAATATATAAAACCTTTGGATAATCTAAGCATTAGAGTCTCATTTGTACCTAGCCAGCGTGGATGTCAGGATGGTCTGAGCTCAGCCCAACCTTGTGGAGACAGTGTGGAAGATTGACAGAGCCATCTCCCACACTGGTACCTTGTGAGTGGCAGGGCTGGTGTCTCTGACTGCCTGAGCAGATGGCCTGAGCTGAGCAGTGGTGGCATGCCTCCACTCCTGGCCACAGGCCTAGGCTAGTCGGGAACATGGTGGCTGATTAAGAAAAGCCAGATTGAATGCAGCCATTATTAAATATCTCCTGCAACAAATGTCAATTTCCCATTTGCCATTTTTGGGTATAATTTTCCTTGGGTTGCCAAAATTTAAGCTAACATCATAGTGTCATCTTCCTTATAATAGTAGATAGGAGTTCAATCTTAACCACCCTACCAATGATGCAGCCCTGGAGTTCCATAACCTGTCATTTGCTTCTATGAATCCTGTTTCTTAGTATTTTTAACAATTGTTGTCTAAGTTTTCTACTGCTGTGAAGAGAAAGACACTATAACACGAGAACATGGCAGCAGACACATGGTGCTGGAGCAGTAGCTGAGAGCTTATAACTACCCACAAGGACAAGGCAGAGAGGAAGAAGGAGAAGGAGGGAAAGGGATAGGAAGGAGAAGAGAGAGGACAATAGATGGAGAGGGAGGCAGGGAGAGAGTGAGAGTGAGGCAGGGAGGGAGGGGGAAAGAGAAAGGGAGGGAGAGGGAGAAAGGGAGAGGGAGAAAGGGAGAGGGAGAGGGAGAGGGAGAGGGAGAGGGAGAGGGAGAGGGAGAGGGAGAGGGAGAGGGAGAGGGAGAGGGAGAGGGAGAGGGAGAGGGAGAGGGAGAGGGAGAGGGAGAGGGAGAGGGAACAACAGGGAATGGATGGTGGCCTGGCTTTTTGAATCTGAAAGGACAACTCAGTAATATACCAATAAGACCACACCTCCTAATCCCTCCCAAAGAGTTCCATCAACTGTGGACCAAACATTTAAATATATGAACTTATATGGTCCATTCTTTGCAAAGTGGTGGCATTTGGAAGAATGTAAAGCCATGTGATCTTGCAAATGACCTCATTATTTGATGTCTTTTCATGCCACATGGAGTTTTGGTGGAGTGTTCCATGGGGGAAGAAGTACAAAAGATCAAGATCAAATAATCTCTTGATGAACTCCAGGTCCTGGAAAATAAAAATAAACTGGACACTTTTTCCCTGTTAGGATGGAAGACAGGCTAACTATGGAGGTGCAATTTTGAAATGGGAAGAGGTTTGGGCGTAGTAATTGTGGGTTTCTTCAGAACAGCCTCTTTTGATATATCTCTTTTGCATTGGTTCATTCTATATCTCATTCAGAGTGTGATTTCTACTTTGTTTCCTGATCTTTTAGAACAAGGGAGTAGCAATAGTAATTTTTTTTTTCTCAACAGTCCTATCAGGGCAAGATTTTAAAGGAGGCAAGAAAAGGTTGTACAATCTTTGGACCAACTGTGAATGCTGGTCAAGTTTGAAATATTGTTACTTCTCGTTGTGACTCAATATCTGAGATGCAACAAAACAAGGAGGGAAGTATTTATGTTAGCTCTTGATTTGAGGGTGCAGTCTATTGTGGCAGGAAAGGCACTGCACTGGAAAGTCTCTCAGTTGGAATTCCTTATTTCCCCACATCCTCCCATACCAAGAAGCCAAGAGCAGGAAACTCAGTTTTGCCTTTTTGTTCTATTGGTAATCCTAGTCCATGGTATGGTACTACCTACAAACAATGGATCTTCCATCTCAGCTGGGGAGCTTCATGTGCTTTCTCTGAGACCAAGCAATGTAACACCTAGGTGGACTTTGTCTTCCTTTTGAGAAAGTAAGAGCAAAGGACTCTGATATTCCTTTAATATTCTTAGAGTTTCAGGGCACTGTTCTTTTTATTGAGACCCAGCCCCCTCTGCCTTCAGTCACTTTCCATCCTTTTACAGTGCCTGCATTTTAGTCAACGTCATGCCTCATGGCTTCTCTATTTCTGGGATGCTTGCTTTTCGTAGTGAAGAATCTATCAGCTGTTTCTTGAATCATTGCATATCTCTTAGGGAGTTAACGGTTTTTCAATTCTGCCACACTCAGCAATTTTGCCTGCTCTAATAGGTGATCCACAAAGAGCACCAGAAATTGAGGAAAGTCAGAAATCAGCTTCTCTAAGCAAAGAGCTGCACCACACCGTTTTTTCATTTGCTCTTCCTTTCTTGGCACCAGCTCTGTTCATCCCACTCCAGCGCTCTTCAGACTGCTTATCAATCTTAGTTATCTATGAAAAAAATGAAGTATTTTTAACCTTCTGTTCAAATCTTAATAAAAGTCAAGTTTCAACTCCTTAGATTTTTAACTGACTTGTAACTTTCTCATCCCATATATTCATGTTCCAGATGTCGTTTTCCCTTACAACCATCACGTTAATGACATCCCACTGCTGGAGTAGTTCAATGGGCATTCAGTTAGCAACTACACCATTTAGTAGGAAGGAAGAAATGGGCCTTGGAGTCAGTCAGAGATGCATCTGACCTTGACTACTATTTTAGAACTATGATGTTTTTGGCAAGTCGTTCTGCATTTGTGTGCCTCAGTTTCCTTTAAAAACACAAGACTGTATAAAACAAAGTCTTATGCTTAAACATTAGTGAGACGATTAAGATGAGTCACTGAAATTACTTAGCCTGACACCTAGCATCTATCATGAGCTCAAATGGCATTGTGATTGTTTTTATTCACACCAATGAGGAGGAATTGTACAAGATGCTATACATTGCTATTCTTGTTCAAGAATTGGCTAAAGATAACTTACAGGTAAAATCTAGCATTGATTGGGAACTGATGTTTTCCACAGTTTTAGAAATTAAAACTTTAAAAACAAAGTC
This sequence comes from Arvicanthis niloticus, assembly GCF_011762505.2. Classification (NCBI taxonomy): domain Eukaryota; kingdom Metazoa; phylum Chordata; class Mammalia; order Rodentia; family Muridae; genus Arvicanthis; species Arvicanthis niloticus. The sequence continues at coordinate 110,932,910 of NC_047679.1, read as the reverse complement.
AAAACAAAAGTGCTACTTTGTGGGGAGATTTTATGAAATTTAACATTTAGTTTCTACAAATACAGCCTTAATTGAAACATAGCATGCTCACTCATTTGTGTATTGTCAGTGGTTGTTTTCACTGTACAATCACAGGATGAGGGAACTTTGACAGGGATGGTATGATATTGAAAACTTAAGTATTTACTATCATGATGATGCTGGGCTCCCGGGCATTTGACTAAGTTTTAAGAACACGAATGAGAAAGATAATTCAGAAATAACCTTCAGGTTATTATCAGTGGCATCCCCGAACCCCGTATGACCATATTTCTATGTGGAGTGATTTATAAGGAAAGAAATTGCACACGTCTTTGTAAGATAAATGCCATGAGGCTATTGTGGCATTTTTAGCAAAGGATTCTCTTTGTATCTTTGAAGACTCAAACAGAATTTAGAAAGAGGGGCAACATTTGCTGTTTGACTTTATAGGTTCTCTTGTTTGATTTTTCCCCCATCATTGCCTTTGCTGTGTTGAGGAGAGAATGAATGATTAATTTCTTGTTGGATGGTAGATTGAATTGCTCTTAGGTACACTGGGATTGTAAGGAGTTGGTTCCCAATGTGGCACACAGAGGCAAAGTCTCATCTCAGCAAATATCACCATAACACCCTGCTCTTCCCCCCAAGGCAATTTCTGTGGATAAGTATAAAATCTTAGAATATCAAGATTGGAAGGAGCCTTGGAGATGTACAGGCATGATACACATATTAATATTGCCTTGCTGATGTAGATACAATATCCTGTTTGAAGGGAAAATATTGCACAATAAACAAGTTCATTCAATTTATTCAGCTAAGATGGCCTTCAGTGGGGGTTTGTGTACTGGAAGTAGATTTGAATATCCGTGAAGTATTAAATTTCATATGCTGTACAATATGTATAGCTACACACACAGACACACACACACACACACAGAGAGAGAGAGAGAGAGAGAGACAGAGACAGAGACAGAGACAGAGACACAGAGAGAGAGAGACAGAGAGAGAGACAGAGACAGGGACAGAGAGAGCTCAGTTTTGACTTATGGTGACTGGGAGAGGTAGGAATGTTTTTCATCTAGGGGCTCTTAACCCTAGTGTTGTTGTCTTCACATTCCTCTTCCATTTGGATCTTGATTCTACGGTTAGGTATGAGAATGAGGCTAGGAAAATTGTCAATGGGTGCTGTAACTAGCTAGTCATAAAAGGAATAAGGGGGCATCCAGGAAAGCTGATCTTGCTGAAATCCCAGACCCTCTGACATTTCCCAGTCTTTTAACATGCTGCACTTTGGGGTTCTAAACTTGTAGGACTATTGAGGTGATGCATACTTTAAATTTTGATTTTCCTGACTTATGCTCTGTAATTCTGGATACAAGCAGAAAATAAAAATAACAAATGCCAACAAAGGCCAAAGGTGATGCCATGTATATAAAACTGATACCCCATGTGTACCAAATATATAGACCCCTGAGCTTGTACTGCAGATTCCCTTTCTTCCTCCTCCTCTTCTTTTGATATCCTTTCACTAAATGACCCAATCTCTCCCTTCAGCCCAGCAAGTCTGGATTTAGAGGAGTGTACTGGTGCATCTGGCTTGCTTTCTTTTTTGTGTCCCATGGCAAGTCCACTAAACATCTGATGTGGACGCAACTGATAGTGTTGTGTAGCTGGGCTTAATTTGTACACTGTAGTGATAGATATCCATTTTGGTCAGATTTGAATCTACTGTAAAAATCTGCCTATCTCAACATAAATGCTCTCTATTACTATTTTGTAGGAATTGCATCATATAGTCCAATGACTTCAGCCAGGATCATTCCAAGAAAACATCTGTGGCTTCCAGCTACTGGGCTAGGTGGTGTGTGGGGTCCAGGGATAAGCATAGGTTAAACTTGTAGATAGTGTGAATAGATATGGTAGACAGGTGGTGGCCGGGGGGGGGGGGGGAGAGTATGTCATTGCCACTGCATTGACATTTCAACAACTCTCAAAATAATTGTTTAGAGCCCCCAAGCTCAGAAACAAAGTTTGAATAAGAAAACTGTATCAACAGTCCTTCTGACATATTTATTTATTAGCATTATACTTTCATAATGGGGCACATTCTTAAAGGTATAAATAAAGCCAATTATTTTAGTTCACTACTGATTTTTTCATTCAAATTGTCAATGCAGTTTTGATTTAATAACAAAAACAATAGTTTGGTGTTGATGTTCATATAGTAACAGTTGTGTAGTTGGCCAAAAGAACTTTCTGTTTTCAGTAATTTTTTTTAGCACAAACTATCATGTTTTGAGTATGTAATTTGTGCCAGGATTTTGCAAATTATCCACAAACATTATCTCATTTAATGCCACTGATACTTCTGTGAGCTGGGTAACTCTTTTGTCATTGTTTTTAAGGCATCTAATGCTCCAGACTGTTCTAATGCACATGACCCTCTGATTCAGGCTCCTGAGTTCTGGGATTATAGGGTGTGTGACACTATGTCTGGCTTGGATTGCTATTTTCATATGAATGTAATAGATGGGGAAGCTGAGACTCGGGGAGGGGTCACCTCTCTGAAAGAGCCAAGAGGCAGCTCTGAGACTACATAGTTTTGTGTCATTACATCTTATAGTCTTTATATCATAGCTGGAAACTTCTGGCCATGTTTTTGGGAGTGTGCCCACTAGGTGTAACCTTGTAGATGTGGCAGAATCAGAGATATAGGTATAATATGAAACTGGGTAGAAAGACTACATCTCCTAGGAGACTAGAAAAGCGTAAGTGCTTTAGAAAAGAAGATTTCTATGGTAGGGAACCAATGAAGAAAAAAATCAAGACAAGACAGTGGCTTCTTATCAAACCTACTAGAGAACATCAGGCCTAGAAGAAACAGAGCATCCATAACAGGGCAGGACCAGCCACGGGCCTTTCCTGACTTCCTTTGAATGCCCATTTAATCTGCCTTCCTTCTCATGATAAGAGTAAAGTCATTCTTTATGGTGTGATCAGCATTCTTCTGGGAAGGGAGGGAGAGGAGTTGGATAAGCAAGTTCCTTAATAGACAGTATACTCCGGGCATCTTCAAATATTGCTTGATGACTCCAGCGAATGGAGAGAGTTTGAGTTCCTTCCCACCCTGTGTATGGTTTTTCTGTACTCATTGGGCCTTATGTAATTCTAGTCCTGGCCACCCTATTTTAGATCTGGAGCCACTATTCTTGAGACTGAGACTTTTGTAAGATTAGATTGAAACTTAGTGGCTCAGTTTTTGTTTTGATAATAAAAAAAATGTAAGCAGTCAGAGGTGGAGATAGCTTTCTGGTATAGCCTGTTCTTCTTTTGGTATACATGCCCCAGAGTGAATTTTCCACCTGTTATTGCTGGATGCTGAAGTAAATGTTAGTAAAAGTTTAGCAACCAGTATCTAGATAGTACAGCTGTTTGGGTTCTATGGTTTTTTTTTTTTTTTTTTTTTTTTGAATCTCCAAATTTATTTTGGAAGGAAGATTTGTTTTCCTGGGAAAGTGCTACTATATCCCAGTCTCCCCTTCATATGTAAAGTTAGAAAGGGAAAGCTTGCAGCAAGCCTTCTGTGTGAACAGACCCAGGAAAAGGCACACTGGGCCTTCTCAGTAGGAAAATTTGAGCAACAGTCAAGGAAATGGGGCACAAGCCTGTTAGGATTATGTTACCATCATTGTGCTGCCTGGACTTTAGGCTAAAATCATGTTACATAAATGACTCTCATTGCTATTGCAAGTTCAGGGTTTTAATTTCTCCTCTTGGTGAATTTTCCATTAAATAGAACAAATTCATGGTAGTTTTCTCTAGTAGTGCATATAGCTATACGAGTCCCCCTTACCAACTTTACACATGCACACACACAATCAGTGAGTTTGTTTTTCTAATTGTGTATTATGCAGGTATTTTGTAATACAAGCAATATTAATTATATTCATCCCAAACAGTCCCCAATTAAAATCTATAAATCCCCTTAAGTCTCTATAAAAAATCCCCACCAACCATCTTAGAATTTAGCATTAATAGTAACTCTAGAGAATTAAAACATTTCTTCATGTATTTCTCTCTGATGGATCATTTCTTGTTATCAATTTAAAAATCCATATATTTAATTGGATCCCTTAGGTATCTATAAAAGAAAAATACCAATGGGAGTTTTACTTGCTAGGATGGTACCGAGCATCTTCCAACCATTCTTTGTTTCATTTCCTCTGAGGAGGCACAGATTTAATATTTCTATGTAAGTATAAAACCATTCTGTGAGCTTATCACTGCTATATCCTGAAGTGCAGACAACAGGAGTTCTTGGGACAGTAGAGATTTACAACATGCAAAGATCATGCAAAATCAAGGCCATTTTACTCTTCATTCTCATGTCGAGCAAAAGGAAGAATAACAGGGCTAGCTATTTTGCTCTGAAACACTCTGGTTGAAAGGCTCTGGCTATTGAAAGTTTAAAGTCTTGCCAAGTCCTTTCTTCAAATTAAAAAAAAAAGGTAGTATTTTTGTATACTTTGTTTCATAATAATAATCAACATTCAATTTCCAAGGCAATAAAACTAATCAAAGAATATCAAAAGATCAAGCACAAAGGAAAGGGGGTAGAATCTGCTGCAAATGGGGCTGAGCAAGAAAATAGAAGATTGTAACCATGGAGTTCTTTCTGGGTGTTTATTTCTATAAGTCAAACTCTTGTGTTAAGCGATGCTAGAATTATCCCTTGGGAAAAAAAATTAGTTGTCAGGAACAATGCTACACAGGTCCCAAGCTTGTGAAGCCCTTCTTTCTGTGGTGTTTGAGTGTTTAGGGGATATTCCTTCCTGTGGTGATGGGACTGAAGTTAAACAGTCTGTAATTTGGAGACTGTAATCATAGCAGGTGGTCTGTGGGGCTGAGGAGCATATGCTTCTTAAACGTGAGAAGCAGCAGACAACAGAGGGGATGGAAATGAGGCACTCTATAATATTGGTCCAGCAAGGTTCCAGGTTTTTGAGAATGGGTCCTCCCTCATGTGCTTGCTCACCTTCCACTTACAACGCTGTAAATAGAACGATCTTTCTTATGGTATTTAAAGAAAAATTGAAAGCAGTGTTTCTCGAGAACTTTTGGATTGCACTGAGCATCTCACAACCATTGTCTTCTCATCATCTATGAAGTTGCCTGCGGTCTGTGCAAAGCAGATGAAGACCATGATGTATCATGAAGCAGTCAGAGACAGAGGGACAGGCAACAGCTCACAGGTTGAAAGAGGGCACAAGGTTCCATGGCACACTGGCACGGAAAATGAGTCCAGTGAAAATTGTCAAGATTTACAGACTTCCTTGGGGTAACACCTGGCCTAGTCTATCACATGTCATCTGTCTAATTAGGGACCCTTTCAGTCAGATAAGCCTTTTCAGCAACTTTGATCCCAGATTCACCACCAGTTATTCTGCAATGACTCTTGAGACCTTGAAACTTACTCTTTGTTAACGGGCTGATGTACTTTACGTCTTTGCCCTTAGCTCCCTATCACATTCACAGAGTAAACTCAACGTAGCACCTTGTTTTTTCTGGTAGGCCACTTGAAAAAGAATCCAAAGGTTCCTAACAGGAAGGGCACACATTGCTCCTAGTCTAGTGCCTGAGCCAACAGGCTTGCAAGAACTCTGTATCCGTGGAAAAATGCTACTCTCGTAATTTATTGGGCAAACATTTACTAAGCACTTACTCAAGGTCAAGCCATTTTCCAGGCTGGGGGGGGGGGGAATCTTACCCTTGAGGAGATCACAGTCAGCTGAGAGAGATAAACAGTAAACAGGTAATTATGCAACCGCCATCTCCGTGCTGGCAACTCTGTCCCCTGAGTGCTTGAGGATTGTGGGTGCCTGGGGCATAGTCAAAACTCTATGGGAAGAATAAGAGACCTGTTCACTTTAGACTTTACATTAGCCAAAAGCTAAACACTTGCCTTTTAAGTAAGCAAAATTTTTATAGTGTTAGTTCAAAAGATAGGTTTTGTAGGGGTCCACTGAATTTTCTCTCTCCCTAAAATGACTAATGATAGGCTTTGTGATGTTTCTAGAGTACTAAAAAAAATAAAAGGAGAACAGACAGGACAATACAGGAGCACATTGGTATGATGTGAAAGCAGAATCCATAATACACAAATAATTGCACCTTCAAAATATAAAGGCAAGTAAAAAAAAAAAAGCAAAATGGTAAAAACTATGACAACTATGACTTATAAAAGAGACATCATACACAATGTGGAACAAGCAATGATTTGTGCAGACAAGTATCCACGGGGAGAATCATACTGAGGAGGCCAGTTTCTTTCTGACCCTCAATTCCCTAGTCAGTAAGATGGGTGGTAGGTAGGTATCTCAGTATTAATGTGTTTCCATTATTTTCAAAGCTGATGAAATCCTGGATTTTCCCTGTGATACTGCATGTATTCTGCTAAGCTTTCTGACTACAGTATACAGTAAGTTCCCTTCTCAGTTTCTTCACTACACACACCTAGGCAATACTTTCTTGGGTCATTCAGCATTAAGGTGAGTGTCTGGAGTATTCTGAAGGAAATGTAGCCCTCCCCATGTGTATAGGCTTCCTCTTATATTTCTTTTGTCTTTGTGGCTTGTGGCCTTTCTCTTCTGAGCCTTTTCCTTTGGATAATCAATTAGAATTCAATATAGGAATCAGGTCATTTATTTTTCTGGGTAGTAATGAGAACTTGACTCTTTTCCCATATCCCCACTTTCTCTTAATGTACACATGTGCACGCACAAGTATACACATTCCATAATGATCAGTAGAGAGAAGGAATTTGGTCTAAATTCCTACTTCACTTAGAACCTTAAAATAATGGGTGCACTTCTACACTGTTCGGTATTAAATGGACTTCCATAATCCTTGTCAAGTTTCAGACAGGATTTAGAGCCCAGAATTCCAGCAGTGATGGTGTTCTTGGCAAACAATTTTACAGGGTGGTAAGGTAATCACTCTGCAGCTAGGCAGCCTGGAGGCTTCAGCCTTCATCTGACTTGGAATGGTACAGGTCTTGGTATTATGACTTCCATCTTATGACTTAGGCTTAGCATGTTTTATGTACCGATTACATGGTTTTGCCCATGCATTAAGTACCCATTGCAATCACAGCAAAAGATGTGAAAGATTAATTGAGTCTGTCCTTTTAGCACTCAAGAAGAAGAGACTTCTTGGAACTGGACTTAGTTTTATTCCTTTTGAATTGAACCCAACACCTACCTTCAGGCTGGGTGTATTTACTTTCCCAGAGTCCATTTTCAAAGGACAACCAAGTGGGCTAATTAGACCTTTTCTCACTCGAAGAATACAATACAGTGTGTTTACCAATCCACTCCTTCACCTCTGTCCTAATTTCTCCTATCTGTCATTTTGGCCCTTTATATTAAGCTCTTGGTTTTTAAAAGAAAGTATGGCAGTGCTTTCTCTCCTGCTGACAAAATAGAGAGTAATTGGCTCCACAAGATCCTTGCATCTCTTGTCCCTTTCATAGACCTTAACAGCTCTGTTGCCTTTGCTCTATGGATGGGCCTGCATCTGTACCTTAAAGTGGGAGGAATGGTAAAAAGTACTTGTTAGAGCCCAGGGATCCACTTGCCACAGAACTCCTGTGGATTATAATAATCACCATCTGGCTATACGCCTCTGAAGATGCCTCAGTTAAGGCCCATTCTCTGAATGGACTTTTGTTTATTTCAAAGCCACACTGCTGTTCCAACCTGAGCATTACTTTTTGCATGATGGGCACTTGTAGTACAAGTGAAAGCTCCTTAGAAAACCCTCCCAGGAAATTTATCAGTCCCTGCGTGATTGCTGTTTTCAATGCATCTAGGACACAGCCGTTCCTTTTTATTGAAACCATACAGTGGGCACTTAGACAAACCCTAGGCCAGTTACAGCCATGGAACTATCAAGTGAAACAAAATGAAAAGAGCAGGAAATGGCATCTAGGTAGTGGGAGAAAGTTGGTAAGTGGGATGGTGGAATATTCATAGTTAACTAGCTTTAATAAGAACAAAAATGAGTTAGATGGGATTGGCAGATCTCTAGACAAGCCATTTCTGCCCAGCAGAAGGGAAACATCAAGAAGACTCTCAGTACTGCCTTACATTTGACCCTAAATATCTTTCTCTTTCATAAATGTTATTAACCTTTGAGAATATATAGAGAGTAGTATATCGTACTTTCCTTGCATCATCTCTTCTCATCCTCCCAGATGCCATGAGACAGAGGATGTTATCCTCTTGTTACTAATGGGAATGCAGACACTTACATGTACATTGATAATGATAGGCAGCTAGGAAGCCATGTAGCTCAGGCCTGATTAAAGATCTCTCTGCCTTTGAAGCCCTTATTCTATATCTACTATTTGGAAATTCCAGCAAGTAAAGAAAGATGCTTGCAAATTCGACAAAAGGACCGTACTTTCTCCTAGGAAAGGATTTGAGCACAGTAGCTATATGTCCTGTGTAGCTAGGCAGATCTGGCTGAGCCTTCCTAGAAGTGGGAGCACATGGGTCTCTTTAAAGGGATGCTTCCAGCTAAGGCCATGTTACTTTAGCCCCCATTAAAGCAGTTGAGGACAAGCAAAGACACATTGAACATCAGCAGAAAATTCTATGTGTCATCCATCCACTTTCCTCAAAATCTTCTGGAAGTGGGAAGAAGCAGTGACCTCAGCCAGGGAAGAGATGAAACAAAGTTGAAGACAGAATTCTGTTTCTATCAGTTTAACCAAGACCTTTTGCCTTTCCTATAAATTTTTGTTTAAATTCCTTTTGTTCTCCTTCTGCTGCCTGTAAGGTTTTAGCGAGTGTCAGACTGGGATTTCAATCCAGAAGTGGGATTAAAGAACATACGATACAAGCCCTCCCAGGCAGGATACTAATCTTATAATGACCCCCAACACCTTAAGGCAGTGAAAGGGCTAAGTGTATCTTAACTGACATCAGAGTTGGCTCTGGAAACCCGAGGTTTGTGACTGTTGAACAAGTCACTTAACTTCAACCTTGCATTGCCTGGAATAAACTTTTCCCATTAGCCATTGCCTGACTGTTATAAAAAACGAACTGAGAGGATGTGAAGATATTTCAAAATGCTAATGCTCTACCTACAAGGAAGTGATTATGAGAAAGTTAAGTACAGAGAGTCACGTAATTGACATTATCCTTTTGATGAAAGAAAATTGGTGCTGGCCTCCATGATGGTGGACAGGCTTCCTCATTATCAAAGCACATTTCCAGAACAGAAGGAAGCTTTCATCCAAGCTCAAGTGCTACAATTTTGATATGAGAACTAGTTTGAGATTTAAATGAACCCTGTCTCTCAAGACACAACTTTGCATCCAGTTTGCATTCAAATTTATTTATCTAGAGACAAACTAGCGCATTCTTTAATTCTACTCACAGCATAGGCAAGCCAACCAAATGAGGTGCTGATCCAGCAAAACAGCAAGTAGCCTTTTGCTTCCCCGAAATTGCTAATTTCACAAATGGTAGAATGTTGAAACATGGCACGGAATATCTATTTTACTAGAATCTGGCAAAGCGGGCACATATGGTCTTGTCAAGAAGGAATCAAATGTAATTCCAGGATTCTAATTAAGTAGTTTGAAATTCCAAAAGAAAGAAGTTAGCAGGAACCAAGTCAGATTTAGACTGCTTTTTCTTAGCTTTCTCTTGGGCTCCTCCCAATGGCACATTATTGAGCGCATAGATTCTTACAGAGTACATACCATGCAAAATGTTTAATTGTAAGATACCAAACGTTTTAATTTGGCATCTCTACACTACACTCAGGGTACCATACATCGCAGAATGTAAGAAGTCCAGGTTAAGCCAATATTCCTGCATAAATATTTAGTATGACACCCGCCCTAAGTGCATGTGTACTTGATACCAACTCCCTGGCAGACCAGCCAAGATGAAGGATGAAAAGGAGAACTCAGCTGAGCAAAGCACTTTGGTGGTACAGGGATTGAACGAAGTCGCCTTGTATATGCTAGGTGATAGCTCTAGTCCAGAAACACTGTCTTAATCTTCCTTTCAGCATCTTTTCACTTGAAGGGAGAGGCCATGTCATTTCTTTTCTCATGAGACTGCCATCTAGGATAGTGATTGGCACGCTAAACCCAAGCTGACTTGGATTGCAGTCTCTGTGTCTCAGAAACGTTCCCAGGGATTCTCTTTGAGTCACTGCAGACCTGGTTTTTAGTCTTAGCTGATAGCTGAGCATCTGTACCCTAAAAACAGCCCAAACGTAGAAAATAACCCAAACCCAAACATCCTTCCACTATAGAGTATGTGTATACATGTGTATGTGGCATGTATATGTAATAGATTATTATTAACCGGTGAACAGATAGCAATACATGGTAATGCATGGATGAGACATGTAGGCACTACCATTACCAAAGCCCAGTGTGTTTGGTGCCATTGATATGAGGTATCAGAATAGGATAATTTATAGGAGAAGATGGCAGACTGAAGGTTGTCAAATGATAACAAAGAATATCAGAAGATAGCTGAGATTATGCATTTTCTTTGGGAGCTTTTGAAATGTTTTTAAATTGATGGCAGTAACGTTTGCACAGATTTATAATAACATGTGCTAAAATCTTGAATAGTACACTTCAAGTGAGTAAATTGAACCTGGGTATGTAATCTCAGCATGGAGTCTGAGGCAGGAGGATCATGAGTTTGCATTTATTTTAAATTGATTAAATTTACCTATTTCTATTAAGGTATTATATAAAAATGTCTTCTGGCTGACTTTGTGTACACGAGGGGTCCATACATTACTAAAGTCTCAGCAAATGGTGAGCTCCTAATCCTTTCCCTGCCTCCATATCTTTGGACTTTCAGGTTTCTCCCAGCCCAACTTGCAGTTCCTGGTTTAGTTTTAATACCCAGGATGAAGTACTCCCGATAAAGAACTGATGCTATGACTACAGAACTATTGGCTTAAAACTGTGCTTCCATACACACCTGACTCTGTCTGTGGGTGCGGATGCTGTTCATGATCTTCTTCCCATTCTCAGTTTTCAGGGCCTTGGCAAAGCCTCAATCAGGCTACTGCCTTGTGGGACTGAGATATCCTGGAATTTGGTCAGCTACAAGAATGCAGCAATTCTATTAATGAAAACAGCTGCCACAAAGCAGTTTTCGTGTTTTATATAGCAAATTTTCAATTTGAAAAGGAAAAGGAGTAGATGCTTTTAACCCTCATTTAATATGATCAACTTAAAACACTGAGTTGTACATCTTAGTCATTAGACCCCCCCCTCCTTTGGACATATTTTTTTTAAAAAGAAAAAAAAAGCATTTTGAATGCTCCACTCCCCCAAACTACTTCCAGCTTTTAACTTTATTCCAAAGTTAGAAAATATTGTTTTGAAGCATGAAAAAGAACATATTCTTGTAAACTGGGTGCTAATACTTGTTTTTGTTTTATTGAAGTTGAATCTTATTATGCAGCCCAACTAAGGGCCATAACTTTATCTCAGCCTCCTAAATGCTGGAATTGCATGCATAAGCCATGTTAACCAGCCCAGATGGTGTCTTCTAATATTATTAATAAACATAAATTGTTTTTATTAAAAATTCCATCAATAACCATATATCATCACATTGCAATCAATATTATGAACAGTATGCTAGAAGTTCATGCCAGAAAGCAATGTATCTTTATATTTTAACTAAGAATACTTACTTATTCGTGAAAAATAGCTATTGTGAATGTAAATGTTGGTAAAGATAATCTCAAAATGGACCAAGTTCTCATATCAAAATGCTGTGTAATGACAGTTGATGGTCACAATTCCATGTTTTTCAACATGGATATATCTTACCATTAGATTTTCTTTCGAGTGGTTAACAACTATTTTAATGGAATTTTAAAAGTCAATGTGAAATGTTGGGCTTAAATCACTTCCAGACACCCTTACTGCCCTCAGTACCCAGGGAACTGCTACTTTTAGCACCAAATACTTTTAGTGTGTACTTTCTTGTTTCGTTCTTGGCTGGAAAGAATCATTTTGAAAACGTCAGGGAAAAGAGCCAAATACTGAGTCTTTAGTGCTTATTCCAGATCTGTTATAGTTTCATGACTAAATAGGCATGTCTTGAATGGCTGGATAAATGGATGGATGGAAGGATGGATTGATAAGCATATCCTCTGTTTATCAAAAAGAACTTCATAGCACATCATTTTGATCATGGTCCATGCTATGAAAAGTGAAAACTAGATTTGGCAACATCTTGTTTCAGGGGTCTCTGGACTATTATAGAATGAAATGTTCAAGTGGAGCTCTAAAGATACTTGGGAGGTAAGACTGGCAAAGCTGAGGAGAGAGAGAGCCCTGTTAGAAACAACATGTCCATCTATGTAGCTAGGACAAGAAGAGTAATAAATTAATAGAAATCAAGAAGAAAAATAATCTGAAAGAAGAAAGAGATAAACAGGACTTAAAGTGGCACCTTTGAAGATGAGGAGGACTAGTAAGGCAGGCATGGGCGGCAGCTCCCTAATATTCTTGAGCGAGAAGATGCCAAGTATGAAACCTTAGCAACTTTGAATCATTCATCCCCCAGTAATGACACATGTTTAGGATTTTACAGCAAAAACTAGTATATTGGTTCTGAGAATTTCTCGCACAGATTGTTGTTTCAACTTCAGCATCTGATGGAGGTCCTGTACATCACATAAGTTCAAATGGAGACATAGAGGTGGAGGAAGGTTGAGGGTCATTCAATTCAACCTGCATTTTACAGGTAAGAAGCGAGCTTCTAATGGCTGCACATGTTTAAAGCAATGGTGTCACTGTTCAAAGTGACATGCCTCATGCTGTTCCATGGGAGCCTCAGCACAAACTCATGAGATAGAAATACATAGGTGAGAAAACTGAGGCATAAAGAGATTGCTTTTCTCGTCATGGCTGTTATAATCTTTGAGCACAGCCATCATAACTGGTCAAGAACTGATCTGTGAATGGAATGGACACAGTACAGTGGCATTACTTCAGTTCTAACTCAAACCCTGTCACTCGCTGTGTTGCCTGTGCACAAAATTATAACCATGCAACAATTACTAGGGTATAAACGAAATATCCTGGTCTTCACAAAAAGGAAAAGATTCTACATCAGGGAGAGGGTGAACCGTCCTTCCTTTGGGCCTGAGCTGTCTTAAATGTAGCTTTCCATCATTAGCTATTTGAACAGTGGGTGTTTGGGAGCTGGCAGGAGGTATGGTTGTCCTTATTATTTCAGTGGTCATCTTAGTAGTTGTCATCCAAATGTGATGATGATGATGATGATGATTCAATGGTCATCTTAGTAGCTGTCATCCAAATGTGTGATGATGATGATGTATTTTGTGAGTGATTGAGAGGCACATGGTCTACATTATAGTGTGACTTGTAGAACAGGAGGCCAAGGTGTACAGAAAAGTGTTGGAGATTACATTTCAAGGGCATCAAGTAGACCTGTTGTTACTATTTCCATAGAAGATTTGCTTGGGATGAAAAATGCACCTTTGCTTCATCATTTCAAAGCAATTTCATGCTTCAGTTATCTACACTTTTGTCTTCTGAGCACTTCCAAGGACCACCCTTGGACTTCAGCATCAGCCTGAAGTCTCATGTGATGGAGCTGCCATGCCAGGCCCCTTTTGGAGTTATGTTGAAAGCTGCACAGTAACACTTGACTTTGATAGAACATTTAATCATCTTCCTTTGCCTCAATGAAGTTGAGAAGACTCCATTGCCGTTTTGAAATTGAAAAGTGTAATCGAATGAAAAGGTTTATATCAAATATTGAAAAGCTAAAATTACAACAGGCCAGCCATCTAGAGTGACTCGGGGCCATTGCTGGGAACAACAATGCTCACTTTTCTGAACTGATTCATGGGAGAGGTAGAGTGGGATGGTAAAAGACAGATTCTAGAGAGCTTACCCAAAGCAGTGTCTGGCACTGGTGGGTGGTTGAGTCTATTATGCAGATTTCAAACTCCATCTGGTCATTTTTTTTCTTTTCCTTTTGAGACAGTTCTCATGTAGTCCCCCAAAACCTTGAAATTCTGAGCCGCCATGCCAGGTGTATGTGGGTCCAGGGTTCAAATTCAGAGTTTCACATATTCTAGGTAAATTCTCTAACAACTGCATTGCATCCCCAGCCTCTGTGGATTATTTATTTATTTTTATTCCTGGACAGTTTCATACTTTTATATAACTAGTTTTAATTATCTTCACCCTCTTGTTATCCCCTCTGTTTCCCACTGAATCTCTTCTTTCTAACAGGCTTCCTCCTACTTCCTCATCCTTTCTTTCACCTAATGAACTTAATTATGATTTCATGCATGGGCATGGGTAAGGTGCTATTTACTGAGGCCTAGGCAGCTAATCAGTATGTATATAACTGTAGAAAATAGCATGTCCCCCGCCCCCCGCCATTTATTGCCACCAATCCACAATCCCCTCCTGTAAGAGGCTTTTCTTCATTATGGTTTTTAATTAAAATAATTACATCATTTTACCCCTCCCCTCTTCCTCTTGCACTCTCTCAAATTATTAACAAAACCCAAAAGCGTGTTCCTTTAGTGGTGTGCTTGGTGCCTATGAGGTAAGGGAGAGGGCATGCTCTTTGATCTCTGTCCCGATTGTATTACGGACTCCGTGCTTGCCTGTTTTCCATGTATGAGAATGATGCTGTTTACCCTGGTTGTACTGTCAGTTTTTCTTCAGAGATTCTCATTTATTTAATCTGAAAAGTGGTCTGAGTTCAAGTAACTAAGATGGAGAATCGAGGACAGAGTGTTTGGTTGGATTTGGGGGTGTTTTTCTGATATTTTTGTTCATTCTCTCATAACCTAGCAGTTAAGCCACCATTTTCATCACGACACATATGAGAAATATGTATAAGATCTTCAGGACTATGAATACCCATGGCAAATTACATCAGCATTTTAGGTCAGTGGTTGTTTTGTCTCACTTTACTGATTCTGATTCCTGGTAACATTGCTAGCGTTCTACAAGATCATTTTTGTGAACCTTTGCCTTAGATCTACATTTAAAAGAATTACAGGCCTTCTTGACTCTATAACATGAAAGTCAATATAAAATGTATCATTTAAAAGGCCCTAGCAGGGCTAGAGAGATGGTTCAATAGTTAAGAGTACTTGCTGCTCTTGTAGAAGACCCAGGTTCAGTTCCCAGCACCCGCATGACATCTCACAACCATAAGAAACTCCAGTTCCAGGGAACCAGATACTCTCTTCTGAGCTCTGTAGGCACCAAGAACACATGTGATAGCACTTAAACTCATAAAAGAGTAAAATAAATCTAATTTTTAAAAAGTCCCTACCAAAGAAACCTCACTTTCCATGAAAAGTTTCTTTTTTGTGAACATTTTTCCTAATATAATATCAATCTTCAGTGCTCCAGACCAGGCCTCCCTGAGAGGATTTCTGAAGACAGAACTCTTGGGCTGTGAGAGGGGAGTATTTCTGAAAGCCACAATTCCAGACTGAAGTTATCTGTCTCCTGTCTGTCTCTCTGTTGAAATCTTCTCAAGTGGACCAGATGTACACTTGGGTAAAAGAAATTAATTGTCCAGGAATTTTGTTCTGCTGGGGACCCTACATTCTGGTTTGAGTGTGAGGATGGGGATAGAGATAAAGGAAAAATCTGCTTCAGATGTTGGTGAATCACTCCAGAAAACAAACTTTGGGGCTTAGAAAGAAGAGATGACACATGTCTGGGCAGATTTCAGCTCCCTCCCTCCCTTCTTCCCTCCCTTCTTCCCTCCCTCCCTCCCTCCCTCCTCCCCTCCCTCCCTCCTTTCTTTCACTCCCTCCCTCCCTCCTTCCCCTCCTCCCTCCACCCCTCTCTCCAGTTCCTAACTATCCTGGAACTGGCTTGATAGACCAGGCTAGCCTTGATCAAGTTTTTAGGTTCTTGACAGAGGTAAAAAATGACAATATGTTGATACCCACCCAACATAATCTAAATCAAGATTTTAAGTATCCGTGTAATATTTGTATTACTGACTAAACTTGTGGCAAAGGTTCAACAAATGTCAATTATTATTGCCATTATTACATGAATTAGATGTGGCAAGGATAAATATGGAAGGAACGGAGTACAGAGGGCTTCATATGTTCATATGACTTGCTCAGACAAACCTCAATAAATATTTATCCCAGTCTAAGCCTGCACAGGCTATATTTGTCCTGTTTAATTATGAGAAGGTTTACATTCTTTTCTTTCAAGTTCATTTTGCAGTGCATAGCATAAGTTTTTTTTTTTTTTTAAAGAAAAATACTATAAAGGTTTTGATTCAGTTTAAAATGACCCTGTAAGATGTCACCATCTGATAGTTATATTGTTCTCTCCCAAACATTTTATTTAAATGATATTAATGTCTTATTTGGAACTAGTGTGAATTATGAACTTCCAAAAATTTGTAAATTAATGGTATTTTAGCTCCTAGGAGAAGCATAGCCAGTTTTTAGGTTCTATCAGGGCCGCTTCATTTTCTAGATGGTCTTCATGGGTTTGGAGATGTAAAGTATCTTTATGAGGTCTGATGCAGGGTTGAGATGGTTGAGCATCTTGTTTTAAGAGTGGATTAAAATACTGCTAAATCACAGGCACTACTCAAAAATGCATGATGCTTAGCCCAGTCTTAGGCTGAGTGGATAGATTGTTTTGTTTTGTTCATATGTCTAAGACAGTATATCTAACTAGAAAACAAACAGTCTTTTAAAAGATAATAATATAATATAATATAATATAATATAAAGATAAAACAAAAGCTATCATATTGGATTTGGACAAAACAAACCAACAGAAGAAAGAAACCCCAAGATAAGGCATAAGAATCAGACACCCACTTGTTCATGTGTTCAGGGTCTCATTAAAAACACTAGACTGCAAGCCATAATATAAATGCAGAAGAAATGATACAGACCTGTGCAGCTCCTATACAGTAACATTTTTTTAAAAAAATATTAATTAAACTTCTTTACACAAAAGTAAGGTGAAGCCAAAACAATCATTGTAATTAAATTGTTTTCCTCTCTACTAAATCAGATTGATGGTGACATGTAATCTATACATTTATGGAGCAATGCTCTCCTAAGAACTTAGTGCTGTCCTAGGCACAGCAAATGACAGTATTTCTGTTCACTTCAGAGAGCTTATAATTCACCTGAAGAAACAACATGTGCATATGTTCAAATCAGAATTTCTTTTCTTTTCTCAGTACTAAGGCTTAAACCCAGGAACTCTACCATTGAATTATATCCTTAGGCCTTTTTTATGTTTTGAGACATTGTCTTACTATATGTCCCAGGATTGTCTTGACTCAGTCTTTAGGCAGGACAGGTCTTGAAATTGGGTGTATGATTTTTTTTTTTCAGGTAGCTTGTAGCTTGGATCACAGGCCTGGGTTACCACACTCAGTTTAAATAAAAGTTCTTCAACCTAGACACTATTATTACATTATGGAATAAATACTTCATTGTGGGTTGTTGCCCTGTTTGTTTTGGGATATTTTCAGCACTCCTGGCCCTGACCCATTAGATACTAACCTCACAACTACAGAATGATACCCCCAAATGCCTCTAGACATTTTTATGGACTTTAGTTTCCTCCTGTGGTACAAACTTTCCTTCCATTGAAAACTATTGGCATATAAAGTGGTCTGTTACATAAATTAATGTGAGAACAATTCACCAGTAGGAGTGAGTTGAAACCATCACATATATAAACTAGACCTTTAAAACATTTAGCCAGATTTTGATAAACAAAGCTGTTTCGGGTTAGAAAACTGTGCATGCAATCTGGTTTATGAGAGGTGATTAGACTGCCAGACTTCAGTAGAAGAGACTGCGCATAGTGGAGAATCAGACTCTTAAGACACATACCAGGCTTGTGGGTGGGACTTGGTAGCTCTGTGAGCAATGCAATTGATGGGGATATGATAGGACTTGAGGACTGTTTGGGTAGTGCATTTGCCTGAAGTGTGCAGGATGAAATGCAGGGAAGATGACCAGACACACAGGTGACACGTTCTTTCTTTTTTAAAATTGTCTTTAATGTTTTTTTACAGTCCAGTTGTTATCTCCCTCCCGGTCCACCTTTCAGCAGTTCTTTATCCCACTCCTTCTCCTCCAGTCTCCAAGAGGATGTTCCCACCACCCCCAGACCTCCCCATTCCCTGGAGCCTCAAGTTTCTTAGGGGTTAGGTGCTTCTTTTCTCACTGAGGCCAGAACCAGCAGCCCTCTGCTGTTAATGTGTCGGAGGCCTCAAAACAGCTCGTATACGCTGCCTGGTTGTTGGCTCACTTTCTCCCTCCCTGTTTTCACATAGGATCATGACCAAAACACAATGATGGTCCTGCTACAGCAATGGAATATCTGGTTGGTGAGCATTGCACATGAAAATATTCACATCATGGAGTGAATTCTGCAGGCTCCTCCTTCTTTCTCCTTGTTGGCTGTATTTGGAGGAGCAGAAGACTTAGATGCACAGAACTTTTTCTTTAAAAGTAATTGTATTGTTCTTCTCATTATTATACTTCATTAGATTTTTTTTAGATTAGGTCCTAAGGCTAAAATCCATACCTCACAAGCAAGTCTCTTTTTAGCTGTGTGTCTTGCAAGGACTCCTTTTGCATCTACACAATATCTCTTTTGTCTTTCTTTCAAAATGTTCTTAATTTGCCAATAGGATCTGATATCCAGTAATATCACTGATATAGGCATCATCTGTGTAGCCACCTGCGTTATGATGATACCAGTGTTATAAATGCACCAGAAGAAAACTATTCTTTAGTGGTTGCTTTTTGTCAAAATATACTATATTAGCATTGGTGAGATTACATGTTGAATGTTCACAAAAGTACACCATGTGTGCTTTTATATTTTAATAACTTAGGGGTTAGTCTGCCACTCCATAAATATGGAACTGTCATCCAAATGTGAGCATATAGAGTTTTAAGGCAGTGATATGTTTCCAGGAGAGGTTTCAAAATATGAGCCCATTTCTTTCCTTAATGTCATCTAAAAAACATGTGAGCTGAGGGAAGAACATTAATGAAAGAAATCGTATCAACCACCTATCTTGCCCAATCTCAAAGTTAGGGAACAAGAATACCTTTAATCTCTACAGTTTAACACCATGAACCTGAACCCAACTAGCATGACATTCAATAATGAAATGATGTGCTCTCCTCTGATGGTGCACCAGTGGAGATTTCAGGGTTCCTCATACTGACTTTACAGTGGAAAGAAGAGCAAACTATACTGGCACTTTTAATTATATCCCATACAGAAAGCTTTCTAGCAATAAGGACATCTTCAGGGTGATAAAATGTCTCAGTAGATAGAGGGACAAGTTCGTAGGCCTGACTCCCTGCATACCAAGATGGCAGGAGAGAATCAACTCTTGAGAGTTGTCCTGGAATCCTCTCTCTCTCTCTCTCTCTCTCTCTCTCTCTCTCTCTCTCTCTCTCTCTCTCTCTCTCACACACACACACACACACACACACACACACACACCACACCACACATACACACACACACAGAGACATACACACACACACACCATACATAATAAATAAGTAAAATGAATAAGTAAGCAAGGAAAGAAAGAAATCTATATTGTGTCTTTTCATGTATTTGAGGTAGAATAAAACTTGCAGTACCACTATTAACAGGACATACAGCAGCTTATGTGTGTCTGTTACTGGGTAAGCCACATGATTCCTGATCTCCAGGAGCTCACCACTGAGCAGCAGTGTGTGGTATCAATCAAAGCCAGTATAGTTGGCAAACTGTGGGAAGTTTCCTGGAGGAGTTCTGTTTTATTCTGGGCTTGGAAGAGTATCCTGCAGAGAAAGTTGTGGGCGTTTTCAGTAGCATGGTAACTGTAGAAAAAAAGCTCAGTGGTCTGCCAAGTTCTAGTAGAGGAGGAGGCAAGGGATATGTTCAAGGAAAGAGTGGAAGTTGGATAGTCACAATGCCCTTGGACTTGGAAGTGGGTGACTCCATAGCATCATCAGTGATAACCAGCTTAGTCCATAGTGCTTTGTTTGAAAGGAAATCCACACACACCCCCCACACACACAGAAGCAGTAGAAGTCCTAGAGTATTCTATGGCACAAGTTTAAGTAGTGTGCATTATGGAGATTATTGTTTCTATTTAGTCACCCTGAACAGTTCATTGAACATGATTACAATCAACCTCCAATTCAATTGTCTATGCCTTTCATGACTTATTATGTGTCCTCCATCCCCCCACAAAATACATGAGGTATCCTTGCGTGAGGAGTTGGGATTCCACTTCATAACTGTTTTGGGCCACTGCGTGTAGGAGCCATTTTTCTAGAAGCAGAACCATCTGTAGTTGGCATTTATAATTAATCTATGGGTTGGAGAACATAAAAGAGCAAATAGCACTGTTTTACAAATGAACAAGGAGGTTTACCAGCTATTTCTGGGCATCCTTCCAAACCTAAAGCCATACATACACATCACCCAAAATGTATAAAGTTGGGTCATTAGAATGTCATGCTCACGAGAGCAGGAACTTTGTTATGTTCGTTTTTGTGTTCACAGCACCAGGAATAGTGGCTGGCACACAGTAGAGGCTCAACATCCCCTCTTTAAATAATAAGCTGAGAATTACTGAATTTTCTAAGTTTCGATACCAGTGTTATTTGAACAATCATCTTTATTATAACTGTCCTTTACGCCCTGGATTTGCCTACTTCCCATTGCATCATTAAGATGATAGCTCATACGGTTCACATTACATACAATTCACCCTTCTGAAGCATAGAGTACAGTGCTGTTGGTATATTCAGAGTTCTCCATGGGCACTCTGTCCAGAGCATCTTCCACACTCAAAAGACAAAGTCCTTATAATTTAGCAGGCCCTTCTCGTTATTTATGCACAGCCTTTAGTAGTTGGGAATTGGTTCCCTGTGTCTAGGGATTCACCAGTATTGTACCTTCAGTATAAACAAGATTAATGTTATTTGGTCTTTATGTCTGGCCCTTTTTCATTCATCTATGCATTTCAGTGATACAGGAGTGTCCGTCAATCTTTCACTGCTTCTTGTCTAACATCCCATTGTATAGACATACCATATTTAGGAACCCGGTTATTCATGAATGGATATTTAAGTCTATACTATTAGGTTGTTAGGAATAGTGTGGTTTTTAACATACACATACCATCAACATGCAGGTTTTTGAGGGCCATGTGTTTCCTGTTCTCTTGAGTATATAATTAAGAGTGGAATCACTGGGTTCTGCAATAACTTGAGGCTTAGTTTTTTGAGAAACTGTCAGAGTATAGTCCAAAGTGGTTCTACCATTTCAAACTTCCACCAGGAGTGTACAGTGTCCCAGTTATCTGTATCTTTGCCAACACTTCTTATTTATTGCCTGTAGTTTTGAATATTACCATCCTACGTGCATTAAGATTGACTCTGGAATTACGAATATATTGTATAAATACACATGTGGCTCACAAACACGAACACTAAACTATTATTCCTGGGCTATAGCAGTAGCTGTGTCAGCACACCCTTTTCCTTCTTCCATTTTTAGCTTTTATTTACGTTCTTGTTTTATTTCCTCAAAGAGGAAATGAAAGAGAAGGATTGGTGACCTGCTAAGCCATATTTTAGCACTTCCTTGACTGAGAGTGTTGGTGGTCATAAAAAAACACACACTGGGCTTTGAGATGGCATGGAAAATTCTAGAAATATGCCATTTCACAACATCTGTGCAGAAATTGTTTCTGTGCCAGTGTGTTCCATTTGAAACCCCATTTTGTGTGTATTCAACTTTTACACAGATCTTGAGAAAATGAAATTGAATTTTATGCCTCTTTAATTTGATTTGAGACCATGACCAGACCATTTCTTTATAATAATTACAAGAATGTACCCAATATATGACTTTCATCTTATAGTAATTACAGCCATTTACCATTTATAGAGCACATAGCTGAGGACACTATAAGTCACATTTCATGCTAATCACTTTTCTGAAAACAAAGGGCTCTGTTGTACAAATCTGAGAACAATGATAGGAGAAAAGAAAATCAATTGATACATCATATCAAAGAGAAGCTCAAAATGAAGACATCAAATATATGCCAAAGGCTCTCATCAATTACAATTTGAGAATTCACCCCAGTCTTTATTTTTAGTCTATTAGACTATCTAGATGGCACATTATAAAAGCTACTTCAAAGATGATGTTCCGTGACAGCATTTTCCCCCCAGGGCTTTGCCTGTTTTACACGCCAAGGGTATGTGAGTACAGTTCCCCAGAGCCCACGCCCAAGTGACCAACTTACACTTTGAGATTTTTCTCTCGAAGGACAAGGAGCTCATTTTTGTGGTCTGCTTTTCTTTCCATTTTCTTCTTTCTAAGGTTGCATTCAGAACACATAGAAGGGGCTTCGACAGCTCTTTCATCATGTTCTATGAAAAAAAATTGATCTAAAAAATACCTCTTGTGTCTGCCAAATAGTTCTTATATTTCCTCAACATAGCTTTCCTTCATGCTAACAGTTTGGTTGTCCATCTTCTCTTTAAAAAAGTGTGTGCTTTCTTATAGTTCTTAGGTGTAATATGTTGTTCATTAAAAAATGAAATCGACATCCGTAAAATAACTTGCTCTGTGATGGCCCAGAATATACCGTGTGACATTCCTTTTAAAGTATTTCCTGTTTGTTATCATCTTTCGCTTTGCTTAGTATTTTCAAAACACCTATATTGTGCCATGGGGTTATTAAGATATAAACTCTAATAACAGTTGTATTTGTAGTAATTATGTTTATAATTGTTGATATTGCAAATATTTTGCTTCCTAAAATTTCAACTTAAGGAGTACTTTGTTTGCCAAACACAAAATCTTTAATGTGTTTCTTAAAGATTCTTTGAAGATACTACTTCTAACAGTGCTGTATATGAACTCAGTGCCTTCTGCATGCTTTATATTAAAAAGCCACCTCACCAGACTAAAGAAAATAATTGTAATGGATATGTAAGATCCCAGCTTAAGCTTCTACTAAAATTTATTCTTTATCATTGGTTGTTTATTTTGTCTGTTTGTTACATAATTAATGTAGTTTTGACATCATTTTACAGTATACCTATTTTATGGCTGCATATATATTAGTTAAAGTTTACTTTAGAATGTTTTGCTAATGTGAGCTTTACTAGCTGTTAATGAGGCCTTCTAAAATACAGTAAAGGACATCACTCAACAGACGACCGAAGGAAGTGAACGAGTTTATCTACTCCTTTGCATTCAAGGAGAATCAGAATGATCACCAATACAAGAAGTACAGTTTCTCTTAAATATTTAGTGTTTATTTATGTATACATGTCTCTGTATATACATGTGTGCAGATGCCTTGGAGCCCAAAACAGGGTGTCATATCCCCCGAAACTAGAGTCAGATTCCGAACTGTGAGCCATCTGACATGGGTGCTAGGAGGTAAACTATAGTCTTTCTGGAAGAATCACAAGTACCCTTAACTGTTCGGCCAACTCTCCCACCTCCTCAAAGCCAGTTTTTATAACGGAAGTCAGAAAAATTTCTAAGAGTTATCTCTAAGGGGATAGAGATAGATATAGGGATTTGTGGCCAATTAGTTGTAGGAATTAAAGCAATCTGTGTATGACAAGTTATTTAAGGTAAGAGTGTAGAGGAAGAATGACATTGATATAAACTCGAAGAAGCAGTCCAAATGCTTACTATCTATTATGCATCAGAACTTGAACTAGATATTATGTAAGTATGATACGGTGATGAACACAATTCTAACCTTCAGAGTTTAAAATCTAGTAGCAAAGGCAAGCATGGACTGGAACATTGCTCTGCTGCTCATATGTTCATTGACTCTGGGAAGATATATAAAATGCCTTTGATTGTCTCATCTGCCAAACAGGGTGAATAACAAGAGTTTTAAGAAGAAAGAAATGACATAATATCTGCAACAATTCATTGGCGAAGGTCTGGCACAAAACAATTCATGAAGTAGTTGCCATTGCTTTGATAATGGTGCTTCTTATCTTCTTGTAAAAGAAATAATAATAAAAAAAAATAGAAAATGGTTTTGCTATAGCCTCAAATTAAGATGATGGTTTCAATGATAATAACAGCCTTCTTGGTTAAGAACAAGAAACATTATAACATAAGCAAGTTTTGCCAGGCATAAAAAGCAGTAAGATAGAGTTCTCTGTTGTGATATAACAGGCAGACTTTGGCATACTGGGCTGCAAAAGAAAGGTTTACCTGTTCAAGTTCCATTCCACCAAGAGTTACAAAAATCAGATATACAAAGCCATCCCATGTTTTATCGACTCAATCTCCATCACCTCTGCTTCTTGTACTCACACACGCAGGTACGGATACCTAAAGTCCATTTTGTCCTGGTAAAATTTTGAGAGCTTGCCTATCTCTGGCCTTGGAATTGACAACCAAGTCCAAGCTTTATTGGACTTGGTGATATTTGTCTCTTGCCCTATGTTCAAAGAATGACTTTTGTAGTTGGACATTAAACAGGGCACTGAAGAGCTCTAACTGTCTAGCCAAAGAAGATAGAAGCTAGAAACACTGCAGTGGCTGTCTGTGAACTGCAATTGATGAACACACTCCCATGCCCCCGCCCCAGCCACTTTTCTGTTATGGGGTAGAAGCTGCTCTATTTCAGTGATATGTGCTGACTTCTCCGGTCCTGGAGCCCATGCATCGAATGCCTCCAGGTTTAATAGGAATTGACTACAAATTAACTGTTCTTTTAAAGTACCAATGCTTCCAGCTCTTGTGAAATAAAACTATGGTTGAATGGAAAATATGATTGTCTTCCTGATTTCAAAAGTTACTTGTTTACCTGTTGCTCATAAAGCACAGGGTAATTTGTGGTTGGGAAAAAGGTATTCTTTGTCTGATGGGTTTCATTTCAGCATCACAGACTTTTCTGAAGATTGCAAAGATGTTCTATTGCTACACCTTGATACAGCTCACCCCGAGGATGGAGAATTAGTGTCTGGTAATACCTTCCTGCCTGCCAATTTTCCCTCACTGATTCAACCTTTGGAACTGATTTAATCAATGTATCAGCACATTATTCAAGAGGGGTGGATGTTATTACATCAAAGCTTTCACAAAAGCTGATGACTCATACAGACGCTATTCAGAAGTTTTTAATCACGCTGGATAAAAAGAAGCGAATGTGAATGTTGCTTATGCCTGGAATTTTGATGAAAAGTAGAATGTCAAGGAGCCAGCCGTAGGAGAATCTATGTAGACAACTATTTCTTCTGAGGAACAAAACTAAGAATTTTCTATCATAAAAAAAGAAGACTGTTCTGTCACAAAAAAGGCAGATCTATCCTGATGGGCAAACCTGATGCAAGTGAGAGAGGTGGGGTTGTGTGAAGGAAAATGCAGTGCTGATCTTCTCTATAGTGTCCTCCAGTGGGAAAAGTCCCAGAATTAGGAACAGAGGCCTGAGTTTACATCCTTTAGTCTTTTGGCATCAATGTCCTCAATGCTCATGGTTCTTCTTTGTTACCTTTCATTTCCACCAAGGGTTCATGAACACCAAAGGCTAGTGAGTCCCCTATAGAACTTATTTGTCTTATACATACTCAATTCTTGATGAGCACAAATCATAATCTCAGAATCCAAGTCAAGTATGTGTACATGTATGTACATGTGTACGCTCCTGTGTTTAGGAGTATGTGTGTTATCCATAGTCATGCCTGATTGTGTACACATATGTTTGCAAGTGTTTGCACATGTGTGCATGAAAGAGGCCATTCCAGCGGTCATTCCTTAGAAGCTTCCCACATTGGATTTTTGTTTTTGCTTTTGAGACAGGGCCTCTTACTGGGACTTGAGAATTACCAATTAGTATCTGATGGCTAGCCATGGAGCTACAGGAATCCACATAGTCTCTGCCACTACAGCACCATGTTTATAAGAGCATGCCACCAGATCCAGTTTTTACGTGGATACTGTGGCTCTGACTCAGTACCTCATAGTTGTAAGCATTTTATCCAGAGCATTTCTCCAGACCCAGTAAGAATCTGCTCACTGTGAGGTCTGAGGCAATGGAACTCATTGGAGGGTCATTAGAAAAGCCTTTCTGACCAACAGGGGGCAGTATCAGCTGACTATACTAAGTAAAGAGAAGACAAAAACATAACAAACAAAACAAACAAACAAAAAACCCAAAAAAACTGCCAGGCCGTGGTGGCGCACGCCTATAATCCCAGCACTTGGGAGGTAGAGGCAGGCGGATTTCTGAGTTTGAGGCCAGCCTGGTCTACAGAGTGAGTTCCAGGACAGTCAGGACTACACAGAGAAACCCTGTCTCAAAAAAACAAAAAAACCAAAAAACAAACAAACAAACACCCAAAAGTCCCCAAAGGTTTTGTATTCAACTAAACATGGATTTGAACCCTGTTTCCCTGTTCATGAACTGTATAATTATGGCCAAACTTCTTTTATTTTAAAGATATATCAACTTTTAAAGATTTACATATATAAATGTTGCATGTGTGCATATCTGTGCACAACATGAATGCCTTGTATCTGTATAGGCCAGGAGAGATTATCAGATCCCTTGGACAGAAGTTACAGACAGCTGTGTGCCACCATGTGGACTCTGGGAATTGAACCCACATTTTCTTCAGTAGTTCCCAGTGTTCTTAAGTACTGAGCCTTCTCTCCAGTCCTTTGGGCAAGCTTCTTGATCTCTTCGTGGTTCCAGTTCATTATTATAAAGTAAGGACAACACCTTAAAGTGGAGCAGAAATGATTCTATCACATAAACTATGGAAAATAAACTACCATACCTGCCAGAGGGACTGGTTCAAGGACGACTGGCAAGACCTTTGGCAATGACAGCTACTGTAGCAATAACCTTCAAGAACATAAGTCTTCAGTCATTTAAAGTCACTAAGGTAATGCTTCCTTTGATGCTCCCTTTGATAGAGGCCATCTTACTTTGCCCCTTACTGTCTATCTAGACTCTAGGGGTCTGAACTCACCATTTTATGATTACAGAATCTCCTTTAGCTTAGGTTCTTGAATTGACTGTGTAGCCAATAATAATTTTGAACTTTGGGATGGTGAAGTTATGTGTTTACACTTCTATACCTAGTTTATGTGGTTCTGGGGATCAAACCAAGGTTTTGTGCATGCCAAACAATTACTCTAAAAACTGAGTTACATCCACAGTACAGCAGATGTTCTTGAAAGTTTTTGTTGTCTGTCTGTTGAGGTTGGATAGGTCTCAACTTCCTCATTATTCTGCTGTGTTCCAAGTGTGTATCACTTGGGAAAGTTGACAATAAAAGAATTATTTATTTCATAGGCTTACATAGAGACTGGAAGAGGACACCCCCCCCATATTAAAAAGACTTTGCCCTCTCTTTGGAGCATGCTCAATAGTGATGCTTCCTGAGGTATGGAAGCAAGAATTGCTTTCATTGAGTAGCATTTGGCCTTAATTTCTTGATATTAAAATTATACTTGACTTGGTAGTACATGCATAGTAATAACTTCACCATTGACTGTTCATTTCTTCCTCTGGCAGCTTTGGCTGCAAGTATTACCATCTTTGTGGATAATGACCAAGTTCTTACAGACCATTTAAGGTCTATATACTCATGACAAAAAGGCCTAGACCACTGTCTTTCAAAGTCTGATTGAATCAACTCTGATGATAACACAGGAAAGCTTCTGAGAAATTGGAACCCTCAAGCCTCAGCCTCATCCTACTGAAGACCAATCCGCATATGATTGCCTTCTAAAATAAGATGTTATTGCTGCAGTGTTCATTGGCACATGCTGTCACCCCTGTTTGATTGCCACAGTGCCCTGAGTGTTAAGCTACATATACTGTGTATTATCTTTTTCCAAGAGAGAAGTGAATCCTTGAAAAGTTGAGTGCCTTGCTTCGGGTCACACATCTTCCTTAATAGCTGGGCCAGGATTATATTGCCAAGGACCTAAGATTCCACTTCCTGAAGGCGCACTCCAGAGCTATGTCCTTTGCAATTTGATCTGCGTTTCTTTCTATAGAGTCTGTGAACCATTTCTCATTCTTTACCCCCTCCTCCAATTTCCGACGGTTAACTGTATAGAACTGCATGTCTTTGATATGCCATCAACTGCACTAAGGCAAAATTCAAAATGACTTAATGAAATAAAAATGAAAGATTTATATGCCAATAGGAATGACAGTTGGGTCTGTGTTCTGAACCCTCTGTGCCACTATTTCAGCCTTCTTGCACAAATAAATGCTGCACTTCAGTGGCTGTCTTTCTGGGTTTAATTGCTTTAGTTTTATCTGAGGACCTTGTTTACAACACAGAGTTTTGGTCACTCATGCGCAGAGATTCTTGAGTCTTACCAATTTGACTCCAAGGATAGGGGTATACAGCTTGTACTCTTGGAAAACTGTTTGAATTTTTGAGTCAAATTGCCTGGCTTAAAATCTGGCCTCTGCCACTGTCTACCTGGCTGCTCTTGTGCTTTGGTTTCCTCAGCTTGGAAAGAGCACTGACAATATCATTTCCATCGGCATAATTACATCATAATTCTTACACATTATAAGAAATATGAAGCATTGTGTAGAGTGTTGGACTCACAGTTAGTGATCAAGAAATGCTGACTAGCATTCTTTTTAAATCTTGGATTGCCTTTTGTAGTTACTAAGTGGTTATCAGTGTTCAATGAAGAGTCTCTGCATGAATATGCACATATCTCCAGATGAACTGAATCACACTTTAAAGCTTCACACTTATGTCACCTTGTTCTTGAATTGTTTCTCATCTTCTTATCTTGGATCGTGGTTCCTTTTATAGTTCATCCACTTGTCCTCCACCTAGTATAGAAGGCACCAAATTTTAGTAAGAACTTTGTATCTCTCTCCTTAATTTGCCAAGCCCTTAGGATATTACAGCCATCTTGTGCTTCTGCTGATGTTTCACATAGCCACAGCTCTAAGTCAGTTCTTGGGCCTCTGGAGGTTTCCAATCCACTTTTGCTATGTCGAGCTGAAGTTCCAGAAGTGTGAGGCTTCCACTGAAAGACTCCTAAGAACTGAGAGGAATTGGGGCTTCTCTGGTTCACTCCTTCTGTAGTCAGATTGAGGGGAAATCTACAGAAAAATCAGAATTTGGTAGAACACCACCCCTGCTAAACTACTAATGATTGCCATAATTTAGAAAAAAAAAAATTGAACCAGATGGAAAACATTTTCTGAAATGGCATATTTTGTTTTTAATGGAAGAAACAAGGTCATTCTTGTGAGTGAATATTCATTAACATGGTGGGCAGGGGAGTGTCCATTGACCTAAGGGGGACTTTCTGTATGGGAAGCCAACAATTAAATAAGGGAGGAACTTTCCCTTCAGGGCACATGAAACAGGAGTTTGATGAATTTTCTGCTCTTTTGACTGCTTAAGGGTTTCTATTTCTATTTTGAGTCTCCAAAATCTACACTTGAGAAGACAAGGATTCAAATCCTTTGAGAAGAAATGTGTTTATCACATCATGAACTCACAGACTGCTGATGCTGAAGAGAATTTGAAGGATCTGTGACACTAGGAAGCATGTACCCATTCTTTTGCTGCTTCTCTTTTTTTTGCTTCTTTCCCTTTTTTTTTTTCTCAAAATGTTCAAGTGCATTAATTGCTCTTTTCCTTGGTTTCCTTAATTATGCCCTATTCTAAACTTAGTACTTTGGGGGATTCAAACCCAAGCTCTTCCACTAATGGTCTGTGTTATCTTGGATGGGTCAGTTGTACTCTTGGCAGATAAATCCTTTTCATAAAAAGGGAAAACTAGGTTGAAAAAACTTTCAGGTCCCCTGTGAGTTTGAACACAAGAGACTCTCTAAGAAATAGACTTGTATAGATTCTTTTCAAGTAAAACTCATTCTTTCATGATGCTGAGATTGTGGCAGCCCACTTGGCCAGGTAACAAAGTTGTCTTAGAAAAAATTCAAAGAGTTTGGGAGCCAGGATATATTCTGACTATGCTTTTTTTTTTTAAAATAGTAAACTTATTTTTGTATTTCAAGTGACAGCTCACATTCCTCGTTCTACACAACCATGCTGTGTGGCAGGTCATATACTGATTAAGACCTGTTTGGAGAAATCTTATTTTTCCTGATATAAATACAAAATGTATTGATTGTTTATACCTCCATCATAAGAGGTTGCTTTCTAGACTGTGATAGATGACAACTCTCCACACTACTTCATCTGCCAACTGGATAGAGGGTGACAGAGACACTTTCCATGTTTTGTAGACTGAGCAATTAGCTGTGACTGGCAGCTCCAAGCCCTCAGTGACCCTGTCATAGGCCTAACATGGTCAAACTGTGCAAGATTAGACATGTCTGAGCTGCAAGTTGGTGCTCAAACTGATAGCTCAGTAGAAAGAACCTTTGAAAGTGACAGGGCCATCAAAAAACCAGGGTGAGCCCTAGAGAGATTTGAGATTAGTGCCTGGGGTCTCTACTGTGTGTTACCTGTCCAAAAAAACAGTGCAATAACAAGAAGTCTCCAGAAAAAAAATAAGACATAAATAAATGTCTAGGAGCCAAATAGAATGTACAGTTCCTCATTCTTGGAATTTCTTATGAAAATACCACTTATAAGCACTAGATGCTCACATTTCATAGGGTACCTTTATATACATTAGATTATTTGGTGCATAAAATTTGCTCTTTGTAGATAGATCCTCTGTTCTCACTGTGTTACAAATTAATAACTAGGTCTATTTTTTTTTACCTTGGGTACTCTTTAAGGCTTAAGGGCTTGGCTTCTTGTCCAGGCTTACTAGTTTCACTATTCTGGGCTGTACAGTTACCAAGCTTATACCAAGCCCACAGCCAAGTAGTTATAACAACTCAGGTTTACTGAGCTCTTGATATGCTCCACACACTTCTTACTTAATTTTCATATCAATTTAATGAAGACAATTTTATTGTTATTGTCTTTATTTTTCATGTAGAAAAAATGAGGCTCAGGAAGGTTAAGAAACTTCTCTGGGTTTTGTGTCAGTAGATGACAGAGTTAAAAGTTCAACTCAGTTAAAACTAAGTTGTCTATTATGTGCTATTTCAGGCAACCAGTGTCTTATCCTTTCAAAAAAAGGAAAAGAACATTATGAGTAGAAAGAAATGAGTGAATTTGTTTCCTGTGCTGTTGTTAGCACCATGATGCAAAGGAGAAAGTATTCTTTTAAAATTGCCTCTTGTAAGGGGCTACGAAGAGCTGGCATGATGCACCATAAAGACAGTCCCATTTGAGGGGACTGTTTTCTGTTATACTCATGGTCCCTTTCTTAAGGTAACTTTGATGTGAATCCCTGGCAACATCACCACCACTTTTTTTTTCTTTTTGGGGGGGAGACATCACTCTCTTTTATAGATGACACATGTAAGGTTATGATAGAGACACATAGCATAATTAACATTATTTATTCCAAATATACTTCTGCAAAGAAGCTTATGGGTCTCAAAACAGAAGCCATCATGAAGTGACAAAGTGACAAAGACTCTTGAAACCTTACTGAAGAAATGCAAGAGGAAGAAGATTTGAGCAGTAATAGCTATATCAAGAGGTTAGCATTTAATAAGCACCACGTGTGTGGCTGTGGAGCTTCCAGTAAACACATGGCTTCTGTCCTCAAGGAGCTCAAAAATCTACTAGCATTAAAACGATCAGTGAACTTGAGCATTCGATTTGGCTTTGAATTCAAGCCAGACAATAAGTGAAACGTGACGGATGATTCAGTACCCGTCTGCTACGTGGAGTAGTGTGTGTTCTTCACAAGAGACAAGCTTCTCTATTGGGCTGAATAATGATGGCAAATTATTATTGTATGTCAATAATAGCCAATATTCTTTGAGAGTTCATCGTGTGCTAACTACTGCACTAGGCAAAAGACATGACTATTCTATTTAATCCCCACAAATATCTCCATGGTGTACATCTAACTACCTTCATTGTGAAAATCAAGCAATTAAGGTGAAGAAGAGTCACCAAATGTACCTATACATAGAGGAGGAGATACGCCTCCTCTATGGAGGGTTTACAAAGGTTTCATGTCTGTCTTTGGCAACATCATCACATAAAGTGTGTGTCATATCTGTTCTTCTTCCCATTCCACATGAGTATAATGTCTCTGAAGGCAGTAACCCTAGCCATTGCTCTTCAATAGTACCATCCTTATCCTATCCTCACAATTCAGAATACACAGTAACTCTCCTTCCATGGACCAAGTATAGAAAACCTCCCTTTGTCAAACAACAACATAGGGACTTCACTGTCTATCTTTTCCAAGACAGTGGAGAGACAAGTAAAAGGATGACTGGCTTGAGAAATATCAGGGCTTCAGAACCAAGCTTCCAAGGTTCAGACACCTTCCAAGTCCACTTCTAGAATTGGCTTCCATGCCTGGGTCACAAACGTGTTTATGCAAGCCCTATTGCTCCTGAGATTTAAGGTGACATGGGAAGAAAGGTTGTGGAGCTACATGAAGAGCCAGAGAGGGGCAAGATGGAGTTAGAACAGTGACTTGTACCTTCCTTAATATACTCTGTTTTCTCCTTTGCTACAATCCATTGCTCTGGTGGCTAGTGTTAGTGCCACTAGCACTCCCCCCGCCCCTTTCTGTCCATGCCACCCACAACCATTTTTCCAGTTTACTTAGCTTTGACAGAACTCTCTTCCTTCTGCATGTATATATTTTTCATACATGCTCTCAAGAACTTGCTTTTTGGAATCAAACAGAATGTGTTGGAGCTAGGTATTTGTTCATTAGCTGTGTGACTTAGCTCATATCAGTTAACTTCTGAACCTCAGTTCCTTCAGTAAAGCATCAACAGGGTTGTCCACAAAGAGTGTAGTGTATAGATTTAGTGTAATGAAATACGACTCTTCATATTATCATCTGGCCTCTAGTGAACAATAAATATAGCTTTAATCATAACACTTGAGGGTCACACTTGTGCTCCCAGCCAAGTTCAGCCACCTGCTCTCAAAAAACTAACTAAAGGATCTAATTGAAAGATAGAAAGCAGAAAATGGAGATTTATTCAATATGGCTGCATTGAGAAGAGAGACAAAAAGATTCATGAAATTCCCCCAATCTATCTTTGGGGTCCTGAAGTGAGCTTAATATTTAAATAGAGGTCTAAGCAGTCCTGGTCAAGGTATTGTCCTGCCTGCCTTTGACACATCCTTAGCTGGGTTTCAGTTTCATCCTCTAAGGTGCCTGACAAGTTAGAATTGTGACATCTCTTTTCATGAAACAAGTTCCTTCTCTGTCTAAGGGCTTTGCCTTTTAACAGCATTAGGTTCCTGGGGAAAATTGCCATTTCTTTGGGGTTCACCGTTTCAGTAGTCAGATGCACTGAGACATGTTCAGTGTTTCTTTAGATTTTCTTCTTTTCTGCCCTCTAAAGTCCCAGAAGCTTTTATGGAGAATTTTGAACCTTCATATTGCTTCTTCCCTGTTTAGAATTCAGAACAATTTTTTCTAGCATCCTCAAACTATTTGACTTTTATATTTCACAAAATTCACCATTTTAAAATGATCAGTGGAATTTAATACACTGACAGTATTGTGGACTTATCATCACTTTAGTTCTGAAATATTTAAAATTACCCCAAAGTGAGACCACCTACCCACCCACCAACCATTCGTCATCCCCCACCTACAAATTATTTACTTTTCAAATCTGTTTCTGATACCTTGCCATTCGGTAAACCTGAGGAGTTGAGGGAGATAAATTCTAGGTTGTAAACATTTCCTAAGTCAGTAATATTTTTCCAAATAGAAGAAATAGATTTTTAACAAAGGCTGTCTTACAAGAGAAAGGAGTGAAAACCCCAGCCTGCCGAGCTCCTACTCTGGCTGTTACAGAATCTAACTCTTCGATATTTATTCTTTCTCTTTTACGTAACTTTTCTTGCTTTTAACAGAATGAAAAAAGGGACCCATGTCTTGGAGTTAAGTGAAGGGATAGATTTTTCTAGATGGTCCTGTAAACAAGTGGTGAGAAAGCTAGGGGAAAGGTCAGCAGGTCAGTCTTTTTGCAGTTCTTTTTTATCCTGACACATTCCAGGGGAGGAATTTCAGTCTTGGGAGGCCCCAGATAACCCTCAGGGGAAACATGGCCCTTTGAAGTAACTGATTGTCTGTTTCTTCAGCTGCCGATCCACTCACGCCACCCATGTCAGTGGGGCCCCACTCATCAGCACTCAGGTACAGCCTGGTTGACCACTGCATTGCAGTGAAACAATTTACAAGCAGGCTGTGGGAGGAGCAGTCTTCCTAAGTCAGCCACCACAGAGACAAGAGACAAATTCCAGTTGGCTGTATCTTCAAGAAAGGGAGAGAAGGAAAAACAGTTAAGACAATTTTGTGGTGAAAATGCTGTGGGATTTTGCAAATGGCTGTGAAGACTATGAGTTTGCCAGTTTGCACTGTGGCACAGTGGGGTTATCTACAAAGGCTTCTAGTGCCCCTGAAAGCTAAAGGATATATATATATATATATAAATTTTTGGCTAGGGTATTGATGTCTTTGGTCACTATGCCATCATACTATAAAGCATGATTCATCTTTTTAAAAAGTGGGTTTTGGAGCAACTTTGAAATAAGTGGTTTTTATGGGTGTGTGTATCCACACTGATGACTAAACCTAATGTCCTATACATGCTCTCGATGAACTCTTTACAAGTCAGTTATATCTCCAACCACTGCTGCAGCTTTTAAGGCCATAAAAGGAAGTAAAGCAGGGCCAATGTGCTTGGGAAACTTGGTTTGATGGTGAATGAGGTTCTCATAATCTAGAAGTAAATGCCTAAGAGATGGTGATGATTTCAGTTGGTGAAACTGTTATACTTTAACCCCCATTAGAATCATCCTAGAGACCAGGGAAGTGCCTCTTTAAAATTCAGATTCCTAATGCCACAATGAAAATACCTGACTCAATATGCTAACATAAAATTACTTAAAATATGTTTCAGATTCAGATTTCTGCATCCCTAACTCAGAAAACTGCTGGTATCAAGCAACTAACTCTGAGTAGCTCTGAAGTATTTGATCTTGGACCAGAGCTCAGAGAAACAGAGGTCTCTGGAATTCTGGGGGTGTGGAATGTAAAGGGGTAAATTGCGAGAAGATTCTGCTTTCCACTTTGAATTTAGTCTTTTAATTGGTTTATTGAGGGCTAGTGTGCTGACATGGCTTAGGCCCAGACTGAGACCCCCATGTTTGATAACGGGACCAGAATAAGCTGATTATTCATAAAGTTATATGAGCAAGTTACACTAAATATGAATGATCATGAAGCAGGGCTTCTCACTCATTTGTGCATGTGTGGATTTCCTCCTTCCCCAAGAGACTTAAATTTGTGGCCATTATCTGTGATTGAAAACACATTAAGTGAAGTTGTCAGACAATCTTTTGACTGTTATAGCCTTAACTTCATCCATGAGATTTAATTTAAAAAGTATTCTTGAAGGCTTAATAAATAGAAATTTCTAAAAGTTTATGCTCAAGGGTGTTTTCTTTTTCCTCATGCTTGTTTGAATTGAGGAAGGATGAATTTTTACCTCTGATTCAAAGGATAGGAGATTTAGTAGTTCCTCCTAAATTTGCCCTTTCTGTTCCTGGAGTAAAATATTTATTAAAAATCAAGCTGCACTGTGGATGGAAGTGTAATCTTTTTGGTTTTTATTGCTGTAGTTAGATGGGCTCCTATAAATAAGCCTGAAATAGTCTGCTTTAATGTCTCTTAAAAAGGCGAGTATTTCACAAAGAGGGGACAGTTTTGACAGCTCGAGTCTTAGTTTGGCCCATTGTCTATGTTTATCTCAAAGTCACCCTTCCCAAAACTTTAGCTGAATAGGAGGAGAGAAAGTGAAAGATAGCCCCTCCCTAGAGCCGGTAGGTGTCTCTCCCTGGTTCCTAGTTTATTCTTCAGAATATCCTACAGTCATTCTGTAGTCTTAAACCCTACCCATGTCCCAATATCTGTCCAGATTTCACAGACCGAATTGCAACTCTGTCTTCTGACAGAGAGTGGCCTATGGAGAAGTCTTCTGGGGGTATTTAATGAGATGGAAGAACTGCCTTGGTGGCTCGGATCAAGGATCTGATTCAGTAACTGTAAGCTTGAGGTCTGTGTTCAAAATGCTTCAGCATCTCTCTGAAAGTCCCCCTTATCTCTTCTCTGAGATGCTGACTTCTCTTTCTTGGGAAATTCCTTTGCTGATAACATATTTGAGGTGAGTTAAAATGTCCTCCTCCTGCAGCCTCAGCTTCCTGTTCCTAAGGGTGAGTTATACAATTAGTCCTAAATAGTTCCAGCTGTTAAGGTTTCCCCGAGGATGCTCCTTGTCAAGTGGCTTTCCCTTTGGTAAATTTGACTGCTTCTAATGATGCTGCATGCTTTATGTGTAATAGACAATGCTAGATTACACATCTATATGTTTATGATACCTCTTAAACCTCCAAAACCCTAGAGTATTAAGTATCCTCCAAGATCACTCTTGACAATCATCTATCTAATGGCATTTTCCCAGTTGTAGTTGGACAAAACAAAAACCAACCAAGCAAACAAAAACCCCTGTTTTCTGTTTTCTCTCATGGGGTGGGCCTCATTCTTCTGCTCTGTGTTTTGTGCTCAGTGTGTTTAGGGAACTGTCTCTTCACTTTCTAAAAGACACACAGGATAGGAGCAGTATGTTCAAGGGGATGGGTGAAGTAGGCAGCAGAGAGGAGGATGGGAGGATGCAAGGCCAACAGAACAATGAAGAAAGTAATGTCACAATTAGGTCAGAGAGCCCCAGCCATGCAGGGTGTGTTATAGGTTTAAAAAAAAGAGTTCAAGAGTGATGGAGAAGCCTGTACAGGATCACTTGTGAGCTCTACAGAATAAGTAACCTAGAGAAAAGACGGCCAGAGAGATCGAAGAGAATTGTGAGAGGTTAGAATGATAGAGCAGCCAAGAAAAAGACAACAAGAGAAGGAAGAGAGGAAGGAAAGCAAGCAAACACAGGACACAAGAATCAACTGGAAAGTCTCAAATAAGGAACCACTGTCCTCACACAGACCCTAGGTTCCCTGTACCTCAAATAGAATTTCAGGAATCTATATATCTTCAGAATCACTCTTATGGAGCCATTTTTAAGTCCCAGTGGTCATCTTGAAGATGTAGATGGCAGAATACTTTCCTGGAACGAAGAAAACCCTGGGTTTAATCCCCGAGTACCCCATATACTGAATATGGTGACGAAGACTGGCAATCCTAGTACTTGGGAAGTAGAGGAAGGAGGAGCCAGAGTTCAAAGGCATCCTTGACTATATATGGAGTTGAAGGACAACCTGGACTACATGAAACAATATTTCTCCCCAAAGCAAATAATGATAACAACAACAACAAAAGATCCCATGCACAAGTGAAATTATACCTATTCCTTTCTTTCAATGTAGTTTGAAGTTTTACTAAATTCTATTATTGCTCATGGAGGGAAACCTGGTCATTTTACAACCTGTTTGTATTAAACTAGAAACTCATGTAAAGACCTGAGTAAAATCACCGGTGATTACAAAACACCAGAGCTGGATAATTTTCACAGACTCTTGCTTGTTAAAATATCATGTTCTAGACGGGTAGTGGTGGTGCAAACCTTTAGTCCCAGCACTCAGGTCTCAGAAGCAGGCAGATCTCTGAGTTTGAGGCCAGCTTACACAGCCAGGGCTACACAAAGATACCCTGTCTCAAAAAAACAAAACAAAAAAATCAGTCAACCATGTTCTAGGGCTGAGATAACTCATTAGTTAAGAGCATCCATTGCTCTTCTAGAGGACCCAGATTAGATTGCAAACACCCACGTGGTACTTGGCAACCTTGTACAGCCATAGCGCCAGGAGACTCAATATCATTTTCTGGCTTCTGCAGATACCAGGCATACATGTAGACAAAACACACATCCACATAAAAATAAATATAGAATTAAAAATAAAATTAAAATTCCATGTTCCCCGGGACTGGGGAGATGGCATCGTTGGTAGAATGAGGTAGAATGGTAGCATGAGGCCCTGTGTTCGAATCCTCAGATCCCCAGAATGTAAAATTCCAGACATACTGAGATTTGCTTGCAATCTGGTAGAGATAGGAACATTCATGGAGCTCATTGACTAGCCAGCCTTAATTATGTGATGATGGCAGTATTTGAGATCCTATTTCAAAAAATAAGTTGACTTCTGTTCTACAGCCTACCTACCTACCTACTTACCTACTTATCTACTTACACTCACGGGAAGGGTGGGGGAGGAGAAGGCCAAGAATCATGAATATCATGTTCTTCCTCTCTTCTCTCAAAAGGTATGGTTTTATTTCATAAGGTTGGGCTGACACTTGTGTGAGTATAGCTTTAATTTACCACCCACCACGAGGTTCTGGTCCCCAGCAAGATGTTAGCTTCAAGCTGTACCTTTGCTCATCAAGCACATTCATTTGGGTCACTGACCTGAAGTCAGATTGCATCATAACAAAGCTCAGACTAAAACGGAGGCCAAAAATAGTAGCAACAAATAGAAATAGTATTTTAATAAAGATTCAAAACCAATGCAGAAAAACCCGATAACCAAGGAAGTATCCAACTTTAAAGAAATAGAAGGTCCAAGTCTTCACTTATCTGTACCCTGTCCCACTTGAATAACCACCCATACCTAGTGCCAGTTAAAATTTACAAAACCAGCCAGCCAGCTGTGGGTCATGGTTTATAGTATTTATTTATTAAATGTTTTTATATTATTATTATTGTTATTGTTTGTGAATGTGATGAGTTTGAGGGAATGGGCCTGGGTCACAGTGTGACTATGAAGGTCAGAGGACAGATTTCAAGAGCTGCGTTTCTCCTACAAAATCGCTCCATCTAGGAATTGAACTCAGATATTTGGGCTTCTGTAGCAAATGTTTTCACCCACTTAGCCATCTTGCTGGCCAGGGTTTGATTTCATTTTGAACACTATGTGATGGCATTATTTATTCAACTGGGATCCAGATCTTGGTTTCTGTTGCCATTCTTGAATAGAAAGAGCTGGAGCCCCTTGGAGAAATGACTGGTTCTAAGGATGAGCCTGGAAATAGTACAAGCACCTCACAGTGCCAGATAGTAAGCAAGTCCTAATAAACAAATAAACACGAAAAGCAAAAGCACCAACAGGACGCACCCCATGTGCCCAGTGAGACAGTGTTCAGTGACCAGAGCTGGAGGAACCAGAGAAACCAAGTAAATATTACCATTCTACAACCCAATTATCCAACATGCAAAGAGCATAGCCAAGAATCCACATTAATATAAGTAAAATTTATTCAATCAGTGAGCTATTGAGCTAAGGGAAGACTGTATACAACAATTCCAGGTGGTTTGTGCAGATATTTGCTCTAACAGAGGTGGAGCATAGTTCTTTACTGCTTACCTGTAACCTGTGGTTACTGACTCTCCCATGAGTACAGTATATGGAAAAGAAAGAGGTAGAACCTTCCAGTGGTGAATGCTGCCAAGTGGTACCTCAGCCAGGTACTCAAAGCCAATATCATCAGCCATAAACCATATTAATGGGATAAAGTTCAGAACATTTCCATCAGAGGAATAGTCTATAACTATACTCTTCAATCATCAGGGTCGTAAATAAACAAAGCAAAACACTGAAAAGCCTGAGCCAAGCAGAACCTAAGGATGTGTGACATCTAAACGGACAAAACAAGTAAAACCTGAGAAAATGGGAATTAAATGTAGACTATAGGTATAATAACATACCACTAATACCTCACAACTCCTAGCAAAGGTACTTACAAAGCTACGATTGTTAATAATGAAGGAGAGTAAAGGGTAGGAACACAGCTGAGTAGCACAGTGCTTCCTGAGCCTGAATAAGGGCCCCGAGTTGCATTCACTGCACTAAAAAAAAAAAAAAATTGCTTTTCTTAGCTTGATAACACTTATCTGAAATCTTAGCACTGGGTCCAAGAGCAGCCTAGGCTGTGTTATGAAATCCTATTGTAACATAACAAAAAGTAAGAAAGCCCGAGGTGGAGTATATGGAGCTTTCTGTTCTTCCTTCTCATTTTTTTTTTTCTCTCTCTGAAGCTAAAGCTATCATAAAATATAAAATATTTTAAAAACATTATTTGGGTGAATGTTTTCATGCTCCCTTGATTTGCATAACCATGATAATAACCTCCCTTTCTTTGCCATACTTGTGGCCCAGCTCCAAATGCAAAACAAATCCCTAGCACTGAGTTTCCTGAAACAGAACTATGCACACACTTTTATATGGCCAGTGTTCTTTGTGTGTGCATCTGAAGAAAGTCAGGCATGATGGTTAAGACCTATATTTTCAGCATTTGGTATATTATAGCAGAGATTGCTGAGATTTAAGGAAGGAAAGAAATAAGGAAGGGATGGATGGAGAGAGGAAGGGAAGGCGGGAAGGAAGGATGGAAGGGTTAGCGTGCAACCAATCTCTTCCTTATAGTAAACTGCATTGCACCACCATCCTGGCAGATGCTAACCATCAATTTTTGCTTCCTGGGCCTGCTTTTAGAAGCCTCGACCTCGAAGTCGGTTTAGTCCTTCTTCTGTTTGTCTCCTAGTTCCACTCACACCAATACTAATAAGAAAGGACAAGCATCTGTTTAAACCTTGAGGTTGTAGGTGTAGACCTTTCCCTCACCCTTCCCTCCACCTCCACACTGTTCATTGGTGCAGAAAAGCTAGGCTGCCTGCCCATAGCAGAAATCTGGGTAGACACTTTGGTTTCACTTTAGTCCCTCAGGTGAAACTGCATGAATGAAAGAACAATACTGAGCAGACTTGTCTTTGGCACAAAGATTTATTTGGAGGAGAGTTGAGATTTGAAAATAGTCCATGCCGACAGTAAGTAGCAGAAAGTGCCTGTACCATTTGCTCTCTGATGAGCTTCTCTGTAAGAAGATCCTTCAAAGAAAGGATGACTGAGTCCCATTGGAGTAAGTATATGGGTCTGGTGTCTGTCTCCTGCTAAAAGAAATGCTAGAAAGGGAATGCCAGTGACACCATCCGGCTTCATTGTAGGCATTATCTTTGGCTATCGACAAATGAAGGTTTGGATCCCATTCTTTTGTTCTTGGACCCCTGAGTTGTGTAACAGTGAGACCTGGACAACAGTGCAACATTTAGCCATCACAGAACTTGCATTTCTTGATGTGTAAAATGGGGACACCAAAACAGTTGCTCTGAGATTAAAGGAACCAGTGCGCTCAGCCTACAGAATAGATGCCTACTAGATGGCAGTCTTCATCAGTGGAGGACTACAGCTTGGGCCAGGATAGGAAACTTCCATTAGAAACTGTCTCCAGAATGACACTGAAGATGCTGACTGCCTGGGACCCACTAGCTTTCCAACATAACACATGAGAATTGGTTCAGGACCCAAAGCCCTCCTTCAGAGAGTCCTTGAAGAAACCACATAGAGTACAATGTTTTTCCAAGTGATGCCCACATGAATAACATTTCTTATCTTTCTCTTTTCGGGCTACTGGAAAGAAGGGGGCTCTTAATAAGGAGTTTTCAGAGAAGAGGGCTCTGGAAGCTTGACCATGTTTTCCTCATCTATTTGAGGGTGCATTTAATATTCTTTGAGTTGGAATGTATGATGAGTTTCCTCTAGGCTTTGTACTCAGGGCCTTGAAAGCCAAGGGCAGCAGCATGTACTTGCCTTCCCAGGTGCACTTCTGAGAATACCCTGATAGAGTTCTTTCTTTCTTCTTTGTTGCTGTTGTTTTTGTTTTTGATATTGTGCAGCTGAGGACCAGATGAGGTTATTGAAAACTGAGAGATAGAGTGGAAGCTAGAAGCAGCTGTTGCCACAGGAAACAAGACTTCTCTGCTTAGGGAACACAGTGCTCCTAAAGGTTCTATGGGGGTGGAGGTAGATACAGAATGGCAGCTGTCCTCTATCCAGATCTTTCTTTGTGTAGCCAGAGGTTAGGCTGAGCTGTGGGTGACTAGTCTGTAGATTACAAAAACCAGGAAGGACAATTCCAAACCAAATTCTTGGCCTCTAAAATTTGCATCCATGTTCTTCTTTTGGGTTAGAGCTAAGGAGCTCATCCTGTGGTCGATCTACCATCTCGTGCCCAAACTGCCTGTTTCAAAGGGCTGACTAACAAAAGGCCTTGCAAACTGGTCTTTGCCGCTGCTCATACTCTTTATACCTCTGCTGAATTCCACATTGAAGAGATAGATATTAAGCAACCAAAGGCTTGATATGCTGATGCTTTAAATTTAGGTCCCAGCTGCAGGTTGAGGATAGGGATTTGAGGGCGGGGAATTTTCCTAGCTAGATACTTGAGAACTCATGATATTTCTATAGTGCTTTGCTTCTATAGACAATACTATGCTTATTTGGGGGGGTGGTATATGCATCCACCCATATTATTCTACCCAGTTCCCATACTTCTGGTCCATCATAGCACCACTATAAAACCCTGGACCAAAGAAACCCCTAACAGATGTCTGCAGTAAAAACAAAGTGAGCAGCACTACCATTGTAGTTTTAAAAATAGACTGTGGCTTTTACTTGACTTGCTCACTTCCCCACTTCCTGCTGGAGTGATACTGCCCAGGCAAAGTGGTTCCGGGGGTTTCCTTGGAGCTTTTTTTCTTGATTGGCGTCTTCTGCTTCTAAATAAAACCCCAAATACTCCTTCCAGAAATTCAAGTCAATCAACATTTATCGAGCACCTACCGGGTTCGTGGTCCTGTTCCAGGCCCTGGAAATGGAGCATGATATTGCAGAAACATATGTCCCAACTGGACTCAATCCAGTCTGGAGATAAGGTTGTGGGAGTCTGGCTGGGAAGAGACTTCTGACTCCCAGTGTTCCACAGAAAACTTTAAGATTGGATCTCTCTCTCTCTCTCTCTCTCTCTCTCTCTCTCTCTCTCTCTCTCTCTCTCTTTCTGTGTGTGTGTGTTCTGTTAAACCTCCTCCATCCTTGTTAATTTGCTTGTTTCTGAAACACACTGACCTGTATCCCAAATGGGCCTAGCTCATGTTCAAAGCCACATGTTGAAACATCATTAGCTCTTTGCAAACCCCTTTTCCTATTGGCATATAGCTTCCTCTTAACCCTGCCAGTTTTCTTGAACTGTTTGTCAGCTGCTCCTGCTAGAATCAGGCTTCGTTCCTGAGAATATTTTCTTTACAGCCAAGCAGCTGTAACTAGTGACATTGCCCCTAGCAGGCTGTAGTGACTATAGATCTTTGATGCTGTGCTTTGATACAAGTGGATTGACTGACTCAAATAAATCAGGCAGTGTTGCTCTTGCCCCACCCCCACCCCCAACTCACTGTACTATTTCCTATAAGCATGAGACCCAAAGTCCAAGGGTGCTGACCATTCATCTAGCTGTTTGCCTAGCATAGATACATCAAGTTAGTTTACCTTAACCAACTGGTGGTCGATCTTGATTGAAATCCATGTGGTGAGTTTAGCTAAGGGAATTTCTATACCAGTCTTGTTTGGCTACACTAGATACTTTGCTATACCCTGAAACCAGCATGTGTGTATGGCACACACACATTTTATTTTCTGTCAGGATTTTATGACTAGAGAGGATTGCTTTACAACTCCAGTACTGAGGGCTTCATTTGCTCATCACTTGGCTGAAGTTTCTAAGGAATTTAATATTAGCCCCAGTCCCTGTGTTAAAGAAACGTACCCGTCCTCCTTCTCCTCAGTGCCTGGACAGGTCCCCTGACTCTGATGCATTGCAGCAAGTGCTATAATAGCGGCAAGAACAGAGCATGCCATATGAACCAAGGAAGGAAGGAAGGAAGGAAGGATCACTTCTACTTGGGAGGGGAGAAAGCCAAGAAAGGCTGTTCAGATGAGGCTATATTCAAGCTAAGTCAGGTGGAAAAGCTATTCTAAGCAAGGGAAACTGTGAGCAAAGGCATTCAAGGTATTGGGGGAACCTTGTTTGG
Organism: Arvicanthis niloticus; assembly: GCF_011762505.2. Taxonomy (NCBI): domain Eukaryota; kingdom Metazoa; phylum Chordata; class Mammalia; order Rodentia; family Muridae; genus Arvicanthis; species Arvicanthis niloticus. The sequence continues at coordinate 110,888,739 of NC_047679.1, read as the reverse complement.
GAGGTGGGAGGGAAATAATTCAACAAAGAATACGCTATTATAGAAGGGTTCTTTCCAACTTCAATCCAGTCATTAAGACTGAACCACATCCTGGTCAGCATTTCTAGATAAAGTGATGTATGCAGTTGTAGATTGTTTGCTCCTTTAGTGTCAGGGGTTGGTATGAGGCCACCTTCCCTTAAATGGTGGCAAACCTGGAAGCAGCCAAGGACAGCAGCTTTATGGGAGAGAGGAGTTAAATCTGAGATTTATTTTGGTCCCATTACCAGTGGTCTTTGCTGAGTGAGGCTTAACAAGAGGGAGACTCCTAATGAACTCCCGAGTGTGTCACCAACATGTTCAGGGTTGGCTCTCAAAGGCAAAGAAATGAAAAGAAAGAAAGAAATCAAAGGGTCCCTCAAAAGAAAAGAGGTAGACAGTAATGGCTATGGGGTTTGGGGTTGCCCGTGTCCTGATTGGCAGGCTGGAATTACAGCTTAGCTGTGTTTGAAGGGTAGGTCCCCTCTAATGCTGTTATTGATACGAAATTCTTTTTTCCCACACAGAGAGTTATGTTGAGGAAGAAAGAAAATATTTGATCTCTGATTCACGGACATGTTGAATGGCCCATGCAGTTGCTTTATTTTAAAGGGGAAAAAAAGCCTTTTCTTCTTCTTCTTTTTTGGTCCCCCTCAAAATTCAAAGAAAGTAATGTAAGACTTTTGTCACTAACTGTGTGCCTTTCATATGCCTTTATCTTTCAAACATTACAACCCTGCTGCTTCCTTACCATTGCGAACAGGGGAATGTCAACCTGTAGTCTGGAGAGTGTGAAGCCTCCGGTGCCACCACCTACAAAGGGATGACAGGCCAATCTGTTCAGCAGCTTCAGTCTACTTTCTGCCCCATGCCTGTCTCACCTCAGGCAAGCAAAAAGATCTGAGAGCCTGGAGTTAGGAGGGGCCATAGAGAACGAACACTGAGTCCAAGTTGGTCAAATTGGGAAACAGAGGCTCACAGAGTTTCTCTCTGTAAATTTGTTCATGGTCACGACACTACCCTTGGAGGCAAAGCTAGGCCTCATATTCCGGTTTCTTTCTTTGTCTTTTTACCAATCATAGGTTGTGGCCTCTCTTTCTGTCTCTTTCCCTGTTGAAGAGGAGATAATTCTGGAAATGAGTGTCATCTTTGCTGCGGCTGCTACAAGGTGCAGAAAAGAGATATGGGCCCCCTTGCTGCTCCTCTCTCTCACTTCAACTGCCTTCTCTCTGTGTTCATGTTTCCAACCAGCAAGCTTGCAGTCTGTGTCATATGTCTTGTTAGAGACTCAGTGAAGTCACGAGGTTGCAGAAGAGATTCAGGTAGACAAATCCACATTATAAGACCAAAGCTTCCCCTTGAAAAGAGGTATGGTCCTCAAATCAGAGTCAGGCATGGTGTGATGTATTGCCTCCTCCAGGAAACATTCCCTCATTTCCATGCATGAGTTGTACAAGTCTGTCCTGGTTTAACCCTTAAATGGCCGTATACCATTATTTATGTATCTCTCTCCCTTTCTGGGATGCAAGTTCCTTGGGAACAGCAGGCCAAAGTAAAGACAATGAATATTTTTGAGTTATGAAGGACCTATGTTCTCATTCTAACAAAGTTTGATGCTTATTTGCCCAGCAACTCAAAAAAGGCAATTATTCCAAATAAAGCAATGGGCCTGCAAGCTGAATTTTCATTTCTCTTTCTGGATATGATACTTCCTGCCACTGCTGACCCAAATCCTGAACGGACTCTTTGTGGTGTTTGCCTTGTGTGTGCCAGCTTAGTCCTACACTTTGTTTCTGTCGGTGTCAGTGACAAAATACTTTAGGAAGCAGAGTGAATGTCATTTGATGGATGCTATGGTGTAATCAAAGGATGGGCTTTAAATTCTTTTCTACTTCACTTGAGCACTACAGGAAAGAGACATTTTTCCAAGGCAGGAAAGAAGATCATGGAGATTACGAAGCTAGAGTTTCTGGTGAGAATATCTTCTCCCTTTTCCAAAGGTGGTACCTTTACATTAACTTTTCTTGGGGTGGGGCATGAAAATAAACGTGCTCACCTCACTTAGGACACCAAGGATAGACCAAAGAAACGAGCACACCCAAAAGTATCTTGGCAAGCCACTGAGATTAGCTGGTGTTGCTTAGAACTTGAGTGGGGAGTTACTTATAGCATCAGAGACAGCTTCACAGTGGCTGCACTCCTGGTGAAAAGTCACCTTTAGCACCCGTTTGCTGTTTGCACATCTGCTGGGAGGGTGGGATTGCATGCATGTGGTGTACTTCAAGAGCCCCCTCCTTTCCATGATGAATCTTGGTGGCCTCAACCCATGAGAGTCTTATTTGAGCAATCATAGCTTTTCTAATTTTAAGATGGCAGTGGATATGCTACACCCAGAATTCAAACAGAATTTCAGAACAGGCTTGGGTCTAGTTCTTTGGCCTTGGAATGAGTTTTGTGGGTTTCTATTGAAAGGTCTTTTGATTTCTAGAAGGTATATATCTTCAGGATCCTGCCCTAATTGTTTAATGCAGTATTTTTTTTTTGGCATACATGCAATCACTTTAGGAAAATAAATGAACATAGTATCTTTCTTCTTTTTGCTCTGTAGCCAAAACTGTACAAGGTAACTAGTCCATCCTTAATTTTAAAAAAGTCTGAAATAGGAAATATTTTAAAACAAAGCTTTTGAGCTATGACAAAATTCCACAAGCAGAAACTCCCCACACAGCACCCCATGTGACAAGTTTCAGTAAAAACATAGAACATTATTTAAAACATTATATAAAAATACAGTCTATGTACATTTGTTATATATGAAGCAAATGAATTTTGTATTTGGTCTTGAGTCCCATTCCAGAGATATCTCAATATGTATATGCAGGTATTCCAAAAATCTTAGGAAAATCTGAAATTTGAAACATGTAAGCATTCTGAATTTATTCAAACTCATGAATCACTGGAGACAAATAGTGTGCTTTTGAATTCTTACTGACCCATGTCTATCACGCTCAATATTTAATCCAAATTCAAAACCATTCATAAAAATTGAAAATGTAACTAAAAGTTTGGCTAGAAAAATGAAAACTAATATTGGAGCTCTGAGCTTACCTCAGAAGTACTTCCTCAAAATTTTATGGATCTTGATTAAATATCAAAAACTCAATTTGATTTTAATGTGTAATGCAAACAATTGGTCTAGGGGAAGTGGTCATCATTCCACTGTCTCAGTGTATCATTTCGCCCTGGCTGGCTTTCAACCAAACAATCTAGTAGTCTAGGCTGATCGTAAACTCATTTCTCTATTCTCCTGTCTCACTTCCTGAGTACAGAGATTACAGGAACCAACGTCATACGTGGTTTAGTGTATACTGTGCTGGGGAGTTCAACACAAGGCCTCATGCATGCTAGGCAAGCACTCCACAACCCTTGTTCTGTACAAGGTCCAATAAATGTCCTTTTGAACTACAGCTCTTACAATTTCTCCCAACTCTGTGATGGATGGTTTGGAACACAGCAGATTCTGAGAGAGGCCATTTGGAGAGCTGCTTCCATTGGATTTCAGCTTGAGTCCACATCAAATTCGGATATGAAGTATCTGGATGAAGCCACTCTTCCTGACATGTGTTTCATAGCCAGCAGACACTAATGAGTTTTTCTTTGACTTCATTGATCGCTCAGCACACTGCGTTATTCCTTACAGTTACAGAATATCACATACACTTTAAGTGAATGATTCCAGAAACCATGCCCAGAGCTGTTTTCTAGAAACTGTTTAACTGTCTGTGAATGGTATGTCTTTGAAAAGTGACCTCCATACTTCGATTCCCTTGTTCTGAATCAAATGGTATTCATTGTGGAAACAGATCTTTGACGTTAGAGCTTTTGGACTCTAGGATTTACCAGAGAGCTCTTGGCCGGGACGTGGGGGGCATTTTGTTCATAACCCCAAGGCATCCTGGCTATAGTTCTGTGCAGTCAAACAGGCCAATGAAGTGAAAACAACTTAGCCAATAACTGAAGGAATGATAGTTCATATAGCTGAGAAGGCTAGCGGAGTCCCTCTGCAAGGGTGAAAAACACAGCACTGTTACTTAGTATGCGTAATGACCAACTGATAGCAAAGCATCTGCTTAGCCATTAGTGAGAGGGAATTAGCCCAAGCAGTGGAACCCGATTTGTATGAAGATATCGAATGTCAGGTGGCCTTGATAGGTGGCTTGGGCAAGTTAGCTTCAAATCATGATAAGTCCTTATTTTTTCATATTGTCATAGCTGAAGACTTGGTTGATGTACTTAGCACAATGCATAAAATTGGTCAAATAAGTGTTATCTGTTAGTCACAACTAAGATCATTATAATTATTAAGATATTGCTCCAATTCTTCAGTCATGGGACAATGCGTGTTTTCTTCAATTCTCAACAAGGTAGTTTTGGTTCGCCATTTGCTCCAGTTGAGAACGTGAGATACAACATGTACACATGACCTGGAAGTTTGCCTTTTCTACTCAGCTCTAGACATTCATTGCCCTGTTGCTGAGACTGAGCTCCAGGTCCATGAATGTCCCCACCGTGTGTTCACCAGATCCCATGGGCATAGTAAGTGGATTGCTGCTAAACTTGCTTGGTCTCCCAGACCCTTTCTCTAGTTGACATTCTAGAACCTCAGTCTGCACCTTGACCTTCATCCACAGCAAATACCGTGCTGTGTTTGGCTTGGCCAATGGTTCCAGCTGCTCACTGGCTTTGTTTCATGCTTTTCTAATTCTATTGGTTGTGTCTGCCCTTAGGCAATGAGTGGTTGTTATTCATTTTCATGGTTTGAGACTTGCTATGCTCTTTTTCACGAGGCTACTTTCCTCGTTTCTTTTTGTAGCTTTGTGAAATTGGAAGTGTCTGATTTTCACTTAGCTTTACCCTGAAGGCTGAACTCAGACCCTCAAACAATAACTGCTTATCCTCTGGTGTCATTTTGCTAATGTTATTCTTGTGCCCGGACAGGGCTGTATACAATTTACCTTAAAGTGCTAAACTTGTGAATTATTGGTGGATTTGACAGGTGTATCTGTTTTAAAATAAAATGGCCCAGCCTTCAAAAATTTATACATGACATGGAACATGAGATAGCCATATATGACTTACAAATTATCTACATAGCTCTTTTCTTCAATTGATGCATAAAAATAATAAGAGTCAAGTTTTGAAGGAGCAGAACAAATCAAACCCATATGTGCCCCTGTTGTTGAGGAAATGCTGATGGTTCTCCCACATTTGGGATAATCCTTCTTTGGCCATTATGTAATGAGTTCTGCAAAGGACTCGTTGTATGGTAGCATGCATAGAAGATTGGCTACACTGGTAGCTTCTTCCTTCATGGCACTGGAATCTGGAAGCTGGTTTTTGTTGTTGTTGCTGTTGCTGTTGTTGTTGTTTTTCCTATACCATTTTAACTTGTGCAAACCATTGCCTAGCTCCATGTCTCACTTTCTGATTTGAGCTTTATCTGTTCTAAGAACATCAAGAGAGTCTGCTCAATAAATGAATTAACTTGTGTCATTTTTTTTTGTTGTTTTAAAAGGTTTATTTTGCTAGTTAAATGTGTGTGATGGTTGTACGTATATGTGTGTGAACTCGTCTGTACGTGTGTGACTGGCAGAGGTTGAGGTTGTTGTCTTCCTCAAATACTTTCTATCTACTTTTGTGATGCGTTTTCCCAGAGCTCACCTTGTTCAGCTAGACAGGCTCACCGGAATGCCTGTCTTAGAGCCCTCAGAGGTGGGTACTGCGACTCGAAAACCTCAGGTCTGATACCGACATGGCAGGCAGTTTACCTACTGAGCCATCTCCCCAGCCCTTAGTAATAATATTTCTTGCATGTCACAAGGTAGATACTGTCATCCTCCATTGCACAGGGAAGTCTTCACGGCTTAGAACGGGGAGGTAGCTTTTCCAAGATTGCACATCTATAAACATCCGAGCTGAAATGAACCCCAAGCTAAACACCATCAAATCTGTGCTGTTTCTTCTATACCAGGCTTGCTCTGAGATTAGAACAAGCCTTACACAGCATGAGAATTTGCTATTGATTCTCTGCTCCTCGGAACTTGGTCCCTGCTTTCTCAAACAGCTTTGCCGGCACAGGTATCCAAGCTTAGGCAATTCAGAGTCCTTACAGTACAGCAGCTGCCCCTCTAATCTACCTCATACTCCATGGTGGCTGAGAAGCTTGCAGAACGTACTGACAATTATACACCCAAAGTAATTGTGTTTTCTCAAGCACAAAGAAGTAAATCAAAGTGTACTCATAATGGAACAGACGGAAAGAAGGAGCTGGGAGAAACATATTCCTCAATCTCTGATCGTCATCAGCCAGTTCCCATGATGTATCATTGCCTATAATGATGGATAATCTTTTCCTTATTTTGCATATTAATGATCCAGGTCCCAAGTGGAGTTGAAAGGCTACCTGTATTTCGCTGTTCCCTGCCTTTCTGTGCCTGTGTATCAATTTCTGCAACTGCTTCCTCAGTTTCCCTAGCCTTGTTAGAAGTGTTACAGGCTTTTGCCTAACCAATGGAGGATTGCCATCCAGTGGTGCATATGGGGAATTGCATGGCTTCCAGAAAAAGAAAAAAAAAAGTTGCTTGTCCCCATTCTAAAGGCCAAGCCCATCCATTCTCCACTTCTGTCTTGGGGATTAGTCTTTTCTTGTCTTGTTAGTCATTAGGAGCAGAGCAGAAGTAAAACAGGGAAATAGAAAACAATGCAGGATTTCAGTTCCCAGTCTGGTTCTCTTCTCACTCATCTCTGAGTGGTTTTCTGGGGGAAAGGTGCTAGAAAGGTCAGATTGGGTGGCTTCTTTCAGAGCTACTGCTCTCCTTGGGTAAGATAGTTCCAAACTGATTACATCCGAATTGGATGTCCTAAAAGAGGCTAATGCAAAAGAGTAGTTCACTACACATTAGGTACAAACAGGTAAAAGGATGAACTTTACTAATAATTAATGAACTGTAAGTTAAGTTTAACAGTGGAAAATATGTTCACACATGAAAGTGCATTAGAGATGTTAGAGTAAAAATTTCCAGGGCTGAAGAAGAGTCAGTTAAGTGCATACTTTCATATACTATTAGCAATAGCCATAAATTACTCAGCCCTTTTCAAGAGAATGTTCAATAATGTGATGGAGAAAAGTAAAAATATGTATGTTCCTTGAGCCTGTAGCTTCGCTAGCATACATTATAGCTTAGAAAAGCTCTTAGATACAGACACTGCTATACACAGACCTGAAGCATCCCTTAACAATAGAACCAAAGCACAAATTTGGAAAATTTTTCAGTTGTGCAACCTAAGTTAAAGTATAATTATAGATTAGGTTATGGGTTAGGTCTTTATCTAGAATCATGTTCTTAGGGAATACTTAAGGATTTAAAATTCTAGAGAAAGGATTAGTGTCTGTCTGTCTGTCTGTCTGTCTCTCTGTGTCCCTCGTCCCTCCTCTGTGTGTGTTATATAAAAATTCCTTTTTGAAAAAAACCCTGATCACATTCTCACTTTTTTTTTTTAAAAAAAAAAAGGAGTAAAATGCATAGAAAATGGCTGAATTGATACACTAAGTAAATAGCCATCACCTCTAAAATGGAGGATTCTTGGTAATTTTGATATTTCCTTCTTTTCTATATTTTCCTTTTTCTATAATAAGTATGCAATAAATTTATATTTTAAGATAATTTTTGCAGTGCTGGGGTTGGGACCAAGGGTTATCCCATCTATAACTTCACTGTTAATTTTATAGTCAGAAAAAAAAATGGTAGAAATTTTAAAACTGGGCTAGAAGAATGCTAGAGAAACTTATATGGCTGGTTGCCACCAGTGGAAATGTGAAAAACTTATATTCTGGAGTCCCAAGTACCTCTAGTGTGGACTGCATCAAAGCAATGAAAATCTTCTCACTATCTCCCTGGCACATGTGCTCAGACAAACCTTTTCTTAAATACTGTTTAAGGAACTCACTGCCTCTGGCAACTACTTCTTCAGACATTATCTTATAATAAGTCTTCAAGAATCTCTTAGTTTATACTTAGAAAGTTCCAATAAGACACTCTTGTTTCTCACAATCCTGCATGGCCAAATGCATTTGTCTGCTTTTTCCAGATGGTAATCTTGAGTTAACTTGACTCCCAATGGTAAAAGATTTTGTCTGTAGGAGAATCAGTTACTTATATGGTTGCAATCCAGTCAGGTTGATGTTTGGACTGAGTCTCCACTGTATCCAGGGTCTCATTTTAATTGACCTTATGCCAGTCTGCAAAAGCTCTGGTCTTTTCCTCTGACACCTTTAGATCTCAGGGAGACAGCATCAGATGTAAAGTTGAGGCCTCAGCTGCACAAATGTGGCAAGGGCTCTGGGGAGAATGAAGAATCTGATTATTTGATTCTCTGCACTGCAAATCCCACCAGTCTCCACTTGGAAACCTGCAACTGTATTTAGGAAACATTGTTTTTATAAACTACTGGTTGTTCAATAAGGCATAAAATAGCCAGTAGAAGATAGTTATTTGCTCTACAAAATCGTTTTTGTAACATGACTTTAATGTCAGAGCAGTTGCTGCATTTCTTTTAGTTTCCTAAGAGATGTGACACAGTAGATTAACCGTTGATATGAAAATGCAGTTTCCCTTAGAGCTGTGAGCAGTCTTGCTCCATTCTTTTCCCCATAGTTCTGCTGCCTACCTAGGAAAAGCATTTGTGCACATCCACTGCAAGGTCTAGTCCCAGAGCCATTTGGATTTGTCAATGTCAGGAGGAAGCAACAGGAAGATAATTTTGTCTGACCTTGGGAGGGTGTCTGTGAGTTAGGTAAAACAAGACAAGATTCAGTCCACTGAGGGTTGTCCTTGTCCAAAGGTATGACCCCTGTTCTCCATCCCATCTCAGGTTCTGTGAAGGGCAGGACAGGCACAGTGGAGTTTTCAATCCTAGCTGAGGAAGCAAGAGAAAGCCACTGGAAAAGAAGACTGAGCCAAAAAGAACATTAGGGTGTTCACTCAAGATACCATGTTCTGTAAGGAAAGTTATTAAGTAAAGGCTGCTAGTTCAGGCCAAGATTAGGATAGAAACATGCCCTGGCCTAGATGCAAGGGCTAGGTGAGAACACAGACAGTAGGCCTGAGGACACCGTTGGGCCTTGTCAGGTACTTTGCCTGGTCAAAGACACACCTACTTCCAGAAAGGGATCTCTCAACTCTGCAGGAGTCTCGAATAGCCTTCCCATGTCTAATCTACTGACTGCTGAAGCTCGTGCTTGCCTGTCCTAAATTTGGGGCCTTCCCTCCCACTAACCCTGTGAAGATCAAACTATATTTTAGCCAGAGAAATGCCAAACAGCTGTGCTTGCCCCTTCTGTAGGCTTGACTGTTTTCCCAGCACTGACCTGAGGGATTTGGTGAAATGAGTCAGAAAAACAATCCATGGATTCTATTACTGGTGTTGGGGGTGGGATATGTATTATGGAAGATGAAATCAGCTTGCAAAAGGCTAGATTCCTGCTCCAGTTCCAGACTGTCTCTCTACCATGCTGCTAAAATTGTAAGGGCTAACAGCTAAGTGGTGGTGGGGCATCATATGGAAAAAAGTCACAAATAGAGTTTAATATGTGCTTGCAACTGCATAGTGGCTAAATGCTATCCAGCTATCCCATTACCCTTAACATGGGCTAGTAAGTTCTCATAAGAGCAATAGATATTTCTTCCTGAGCGTACCAGAAAGTGTTCTCTAGCAGATGTTAGGATATATAAAGATAAATCACTTACCATGAAAGGATTCTTGTTAGTTCTTTGAGATTTTCATTCCATCTATTTTGACCATATTTGCTTCCAGCTCCTCCCAGATTTGACACCCCCTTTCCCTACCCACCCAAATTTTTGTCTTCATTTTGCTATTAAAAAACCTCATCAAGTCTAATTTATGCTGCCTATGTGCTCCTGAATGTGAAATGCCCACGATCTTTGTGATCTCATGCTAGAGAAAACCCCAGCACAAAGAAGGAAAGTGGATACGGTCACAATGAATGGATTATAAAAATTATTTTCAGCCTCAGTGATACAGCTAGAAAGAGCAATTACATTGCTTGCCCAGTGCTGACATATGTTATCATCACTATGGTGTTAAGCTATATCTTTAAAAAGTGTTATTCCTACTAGGACTGGGTATGAGTTTTATTTCATCTTGTGTGAAATTTTATTTTCTATGTGTATGGGTGTTTGCCTTCATATATACAGCAAGCATTGTAGTTCCCACAAAGACCAGAAGAGGTCTTGGACTCCTCTGGAACTGGAGTTACAGACAGTTGTGAGCTGCCATGTGGTACTGGGAATAGAACTGGAGTCTTCTAGAAATACAGTTGGTGCTCTTATCTGCTGAGCCATTTCTCCAACCCAGAGGGCCGAGATTGTTATTTATTGTGGATTGTATATATAAGTTACTTCTTAGTTACTATACATCTAACTTTAGGTTCTTTCATCCCACTTAATACAACATTCAATTTATCACAAAGAAAGAAAGGAAGGAAGGAAGGAAGGAAGGAAGGAAGGAAGGAAGGAAGAAAGAAAGAAAGAAAGAAAGAAAGAAGTCAGTCTTAGGTTCATGTGTGATACAGAATTACACATTAGAGCCTTGTCATTATGTGCCTACTTTGTTTGTATTCTCAGATCCTAAAATATTCTCAACCTAAAATGTTTATAATTAGTTTGCCACACCGTCTGGACTATTTGACCCTCGGTAGCAGAACCTCCCATTTTAGGCCTCAGGATTGCCATTCGTAAGCAGAGAACATCAAATTAGCTGAGCTTTGGTACCATGAATTCATTTCTTTGCTACCTTGCTTTCCCTGCCACCTAAGGATCCTTAGTCTCCAACTCAAACTGCTCCTTCTTCGTGATACCATCACCCCAAACTCAAATAACCCCAGATTATATGAACTACAATGTGGACAACATAATGAGAGTGAGCCTTGAGATAAGACTTCTTTCAATTCCAATGACTGTTGTTTAGAAGTCTCCACACCCTCATTCCAGATTTTGTCTCTTTAGATCTTAGCAATTTAACTGACCGCACAGGTCCTACTAACTGCATGGAGTCCTTGCCACAGGCTGCCTTTTGCCATTTGGCATCTTATGAACATTTTTCCTTGGAACTATTAGAGTTTTAAACCTTCTTGATAACTGATTTGACCTTCTTGACCCTTGTCCTACTGTCCAAGAGGTTCTGTAGCATATCTTGAATAGAGTGATTGTTACCTAACCTAGATAAAATCTGCTTTATCTCTTGATATCACTGTCTTACGAATACTGATAAATGATTCTGGTCACATACAAACCTCTTTCCCTTGAAGAAGACACCAAGTGATAGTGATGTATTAGTTGTTCAGCTGACAATGACTAGGGCACCAACAACATCTCTTTATTTTTTGCGTTTGGTTTACATCTTTCAAGTATGCTTGAAGGAGCAAAAAATATATCATTTGGTTTGTCAATTTGAAATGATAAGAAAATAAATTGTGTCTTATTAATTTAGTTTTTGTTATCATCATCTTTCTCTGGGGTTTTTCTTACACACAACCTACCACCTTCCCCTTCACCTCTCATACCATCAATATTCTTTTGGGGGGTGCTCATCTCTGCTGTGATACTGTATCTTTCCAGGTATTTTGGTCAGTATTCACTTGTTCTCATTCATAGGTGATGTAGCAAATGGTGAGTGATATCCAAGACTATACAGTTGGGTTTGTATTTACAACAGGACATAGTGTCTTTTTATATTTATTTATTTTAATTTATGTCTCTGAATGTTACATGCCTACTACCCAGAGAGGGTCACAGTAGGGCATTGGGATCCCCTGGAACTTATGTTAGGGATGGATATGAACTGCCATGGAGGTGCTGATCAAACTCAGGTCGTCTTCAAAAGCACCTCTTCAAAAGGTGTCCTCAAAAGGTACCCCAGAGCCCTCTCTCCAGCCTTAAACATACTCTTTTTTCCCCTAAAATTTGGGCTTTGATTAGAGATGCCATTGTTTATGAAAAGATAGACTGTGCTGATTGAAACTGCTCACTTGAGTGTAACTGAGATCAATGTGAGAATAACAAGTGCCTAGTATATTTGGAACATCATGAGAACAGAGGAGACCTGTCCTGACCTCAAGTGCCTAGGAGGAGAAGCCATGTTTTTAGAGAGAAGAATGAGCTGTGGTGGTTGTCAGGTGGATATCATTTGATCCCCTGGTAGTTTTCAACATTTCTGGTCATTTTATTTTATCTGCCATTTTAAAATCCTGTTTTCTCTTGGCATGACTAATAATTTACTATTGGTTGCATTTAAACAATTCTGCTTTCATTCTTCTGTGGCTCCCCCCGACACCTTTTCCTTTTTACCTGGGATTTCTTAGTCCACCAAATGTAGCTTGATCTTCTGTTCTTTGTTTTTGCATTTGTCTGTGAGGACAGCCCCAGTATCTGTGGCTCAAACTGTCTTCTATTTCTAGTTTGGAGAACTCATGGATGTTCCTGTAGTCACTACTGACAACCTTCACTTCTGACACGTGCAAGCCAGAGGAGAAGTAATATGAAAATAAGAAAATATCATAATAAAACCCATTATTTTATGTAATTAAGAATTTCATATAATGCTAAAAATGTTAAACAAGACAATTATTGGTCATACTTCTCCTTTCAATTAGTAAAATACACACACACACACACACACACACACACACACACACACACAGATTTTAAATATAGAAACTCTCACTATCATCTTGGACTATTCCTTTTCTTCCACCATCTGCTTATCTAACTGCATGGAATATTCTTTTTGAAAATCACGAGATTTTAGAGCTACCAGTATCCTAACTGTTTATCTAGTATAGTGATTTCAGAAAGAGAGAGCTAGGTTGATTCATTTACTAGAACTATCTCTAGGGAATTAATTTTTATAACCATAAAGCAAAGATAAATTTCATAAAGTCCAGGAGCAAATGACTGATGTGAATCTCTACTTAGCTTTCTCTTTGGGTAAATACCCTAATTGTTCTGTGCGTCAACTGCAAAATGGAGATAGCTGTATTTTAAGGTTTCGTTGCTAGGATTAAATGAGAAAAGACCATAAAGCACTTAGCAGTAGCTAGAGTCTATCGCATCATTCCAGACCCAATGTTGATACTTTCTAGATATTTTTACTGCTAAATCATGTCTATGGTTTCTAGAATCTTTAGACTCTGAAGATTTTTTACTGTTCTGAGTCCTATTTTCCTATTTCCAGATTCCAAGCCATCTATAATTTCAACAAATGTCTAAAAAAATTGTATAAATGTGAATGGATCAGAGTTAAACAAAGATAAAACAGAGCATTCATCTGTAAAGGTCTGTGATGTAGCTTCTAAAACAATTCTTTGCTGACATTAAGAGGCAAAGTAGCCTGGCAGTGGTGGCGCACACCTTTAATCCCAGCACTTGGAGGCAGAGGCAGGTGGATCTCTGTGAGTTCAAGGGCAGCCTGGTCTACAGAGTAAGTTTCAGAGCACCAGGGCCACACAGAGACACTCTGTCTTGGAAAACAAAACAATAACAAAATAACAACACAAAAAGAATCAAGCAGTTCTCCATTGGTCAAATTCATGACATGTCAGAACCAGGGGCCAACCAGTTCACATGTCAGTTTGAGGAATAAATCATACTGAATACACTGTTTAATTCCCCATTGTCTTCTCACTTGACAATATATCTTTGTTATCTATTGTCAAGGAACAATTTCTGCTTCATGGGCACAGTTAAGAGAGTTAAAAGGTCCTGGAGGGACCAAAAACTGCATGAGAAATAGAAATTTCTTGACCTACACAGTTCTCTAACAGAATGAGACTGACTTTCCCACTGTGGGGCTAGGGTACAAGTTTCTGATAGTAGAGGACAGAAAGCAAAGGCAGGGGGAGAAGGGTTCTTAAGAATGTATTTGTTCATTGCCTGACATAATAGATCTCAAGCCTTATGAACCACTTGCTAAGACAAATCAACATCTTTTTCTAGAGAAAAATCTTTTGTGTGCTGTATGGTTGCATCACTTGTCAATTTAAAAAATCCTATGGCCTATAAGAAAGGGTAGAATAGAAAGTGGGACATCTGGTAGGTAGAGAGGATTCTGGGATAGAGCCAAGCACAGGAGGATTGGTCCCCAGATAGAGAGGAAGAGGGTTACCTGCAACTAAGGACCAGGTAAACAGTCATGTGGTAAAACTTAGAATAGAATAACAGGATTATTAAATGGTTAAACAGTTGGTGAATATGCCTAGCTATATGGCCTAGGTATTTATAAATATATTTCAGTCTCAGAGTTGTTATTTTCAGAAGTTTGGTGGCAGGAGGTAAAACATGTGCTTACAGAAAACTTCCTACTTTATCCTTTAATGTCACATACAGGGTTAGCCCTTTTCTAAATTATTCTGCCATAGCAGAAAGAACTTTATATGTATATTTATATGGAATATGAGGAAAATGAGGCTTTGAAAGTAAAACAAATTTCTATCCATGTTATTTGATCCAAAAATAACATAAGGGGCATTGTTTAATTGGCTCTGTGTGAGCACTGGGCACCAAAGTAAGATGAATTGTATTTTCTTATACATGCTTCATAAAGAAAATAAGTCATCTCTGTGCTTATGATCACCAGAAGCTTAATTTTTTTCACTCTTAGAGGATGGCTGCATGAGAATTAGCAGCCTACTTTGTCTGACCTTTATAGTGTTGATAAAGGCAACCTTGATTCATGATGCATGGGCCTTGGTCTTTGAAACCGATAAGAAATGTTTTGTTCATTGAACATGCAAACAAATTACTTTCCAAGGGCTGAAATTTAAACTGACATTAAGCTCCAAGAACATCTATATTTAATTATACATAAAGGCCAGAAAACAAATTGTAGCTTTAAAATAGTCCAATTAAGAGAGAAGTCCCACCTATGCAAATAATTTATTTCACAACAACACTACCCTTTTAGTGTTGGCATCATTTGTCTGCATTAGCAGCGTTCACTTCTAAGATATTTCCAGGGAAACCCTGAAATTTGAGCTTCTATTGGAAATAATCAGCCAGCACAGTTTCCAGGGAAGGTTGATGCTATAGAATCAGGAAGTGTGCTGGCTTCTAACAATGCTTGCCTCTCAGTAGGAGGAATACTAATGAAATGCTATCGGTAACCATATATTTCTCTCAGGATGTGACTAAGGGGTGAAAATGTAGTGGGAGGAACATAGGCAGGAAAAGCAAGGGGATCAGGATCTTAAATCTGACCCAGGGCAATTCCCTTCTCCAGTCTTGACCTGGGGTTCCTCATCTGTAAATCAAGAGGTTGGAATTTGATGGCCAAGTTGGAAGAAAAGAGGAGGAATTAAAATGAAAAGCAAGACTCAAATAAAAAAAAAAAGATGGATTGATTGTTTCTATTTACCCCTTGCACACCCCACACACACATTTTCACAGTACACACATAAATGCATACAGTACCTTTTCCTCCCAGTCATGCCGCAGTGTGGTATTATGAAGAGATCACTGAACTAGAATCATGACGATATGTTTCTTAAATAATTACTATGCACGAAGGCAAATCTTTTCCCTAACTTCGAAGTGTGACTGTTTGGTGCTCATTGTTTTCCCAAAGCTGTATAACACACACACACACACACACACACACACACACACACACACACACACACACGATATGGAATCCATGCTATCTAACAAATGTTACTGTCTTATGGTGGGTGTGCTTTTTTATTTGCCTCCTGGATAATTCCGATGTGTAGTTCTTCTAGCTTAGCATCCTGGCTGGTGTGGTTCCTTTGGCCATCCCACCACTACTATTTTGAGATACAAGTAAGTGGTTCCTGGGGACTATTTCAAGCCTTCTGTGTCCTGCTGATTTTGCTCTAGTGATATGGGGATTAGCCAAATGTGTTTTCAGCCTGTTCCTTCCCAGCAGAGTGTTTTCAGAGGGAGGGATGTTTGTGTAGGGTAGGAAGGTGGTGGGCATGAGACACACTCTGTGGAGTTACCAGATGGCAAGCTGCCAAGACAACTTTCCAGTTGTCAGCCATGTGAACTTTTCTTGAACCATACAGGGACCCGATTAAATTAATTGATTCCCAGTTTTTCAAAAAAAAAAAAAAAAAATCTCTTCTTCTTTAAAAATCAAGATGTTTCAAGAAGACAGTGTTATGTTAAATTCTTTATCTTGGAGAGATCAGGGCCTTCGTGAATAAAAATAAATGGATAAGTAGGAGGAGGAAGCAAGGGAAACCTTTGCCTGCATATCTCGGCCAGTTTAGCAGAGCATGCAGACCAAATGTTCTCACAGAGCAGAAGCATGAAGAGTGTGGAGGTGGCTTGGTTTGGAATTCATGGGGCACAGTAATTCGCAGCACAGTGCTACACAGAGGAAGAGTGTAGCTTTAATTCTTTCAAAGCCTATTTTAAATGATGGTTCTTAAACACTTTTACCTCCCTTGTAGTCCACCACCCACCAGAGGTAGTGGAAAAGAAAGGATACATACAGGGGAAGTGGACCTGTTTAGAAAGGTTTTTTGGAGCAACTCTGGAAATCAATAGTTCAGTTCATAGGTTACCAGCAGCAGCTCAATCCATTCGCAAACACTTCATGGCTACACCAGCAGTCCAGTTGGTAGAGTCAGGATAGCAAACACAAATCATCAGCACTACCTAGCAGAGAGAGTCAGGCCTCAGTTTTAGCACAAGTCAGCAGGAGGGACCTGGAGCGATGCCAGGAAAAGTTCTCGCCTGTGCCTCTCTCAGTGAAGCGAAGATCAGAAAAGATGTGAGACCCACAAGTGTTGCACAGCTAGTGCTATAAGCAACCCAAGCTCAGCCTCGGGCACTGTCCTTCGAGTCCTATTTATACCCTCCAAACATCATGTGTCCTCCACATGTCTTGCCTCAGCAAGTCACTCTGCCAATCAGCCCAAGTCTGCACAAGTGGCAAGAAACTGCGGCACACCACCAGAAGAATTTTGGTGTGTTTGTCTATATGGAGTCCCTACAAATGCAGCTCAGCTATGCAATCCAAGGCAGACCAAGACATGTGTGTTATTAGCAAAGAATCCTTCATCACATGTCCTTTCACATACTTGCTTTAGCAGAACAACCTTTCACCTGTATCTGCCTCAACTCAACATTCCTTCATGTGTTTGCCACAGCAAACAAAACACCATCCAACCAACATTTGAACATTTCCACTTCAGGAGAGTTCAACAACTGGAAGGTTTTATGGCAGCCAGTTAAAAAGAAGCTCACTGTAGATACAGATATGACCCCAGCTGTTCTTGACTACACACCCAGAACCCTTCCCCAAGTTCCATGGTCTCTTACAATGAAAGTATTTATACCATTACTCATTTTCAAACTTGGTCTCTCAGAGTTCCAAATAGGAAGACTGGTGATTGCTTTCAGTTCCTCTGACTTACCACCCAGAACCTCAGGGCATCAGGACACAGCTACCCTTCAAATTATGTTTTAGCTCTGGGCATGATTCTGCATACTTATAAAACAACAGTGCTTAGGAGCTATAAGCAGGAGGATTACAAATTTGAGTGCAGCCAGTGCTATGTAGCAAATTAAACGGGAAAATAGTTTATTACCAGCATTTCTCTTGTTTTTCAGTCTTAGGATCCCTTTATTCTCTCCCCAAATTGTCAAGTACTCCAAATTGGGGTTTTTTTTGCTTATGTGAGATATAATTATTAATATTGACTATGTCAGAAATTAAAACTAAAAATTTAAAATACCTGTTAATTCATTTAAAATGAGGATAGGATACCTAATAAATGTTTCTCCAAATAGTACAGAGACTAGTCGTATGAAAAACTAGCTGATTTAAAAAGCAAAAATTAACAAAAATCAGTGTTTTGCATTTTGCAAATTCCTGGTATTTAGCTTCATAAATACCAGGAATGTATTTATTCCTGGTCATTGGTTTTCATATAAATGCATTTATTTGATCTGATGTGTTATAGATTGAGTTAGAGTATATAAAAAGAATCCAGCCATATATAGGAAAATATCCCAACACTGGAGTCAGGGCAAGACATACACATTCCAGGGGTTCTCTGGCTTACCAGCCTACTCTAATTGGTGAGCCCTAGGTCCTAGAAAAAAACCCTCTTGTTTCAAAAGATCAAAATGAGTGACTACTGAGGAATGACTCCCAAGACTGACCTCTGACTGGAAAACACATACACAGCAAACAAACAAGCAAAAAACAAAGGAAAAATACTCTACTAATATAATTTCAAAACCACTCATAAAAATCTCAGGTAATTGAAGAGTCAGGATTTCGAAACTGAACAGGATCATCAATATTTCATTTCCAGGCTTTCTTTCCTTTCCTCTTAACATGTTGAGGAGGTACTGTAGGATTGTGCCTCAGCCCTTCCTGGATAGTGAGAGGTATGTCATCTTATCAGTGACAGTTTCAGTGCCTGAAAATAGCATGTAATGGCTTGAACGATTTAATGGCATCTCAGAATGTGGCTGAGCTGCCCACAGAGTGATATAGACTGCAGGAGCCATGGATTCAGTAGCTGTCCAGCTGTCTGATCGCTGAAGGAGAGAGATGGGCCATAAGGGCAAGTTTCAATGATATACTTACATGCCATCATCTTGAGAGCTAGATATTCATCATTATTATTTATTTCCCAGATCTACATCAGACCTTCATTCCAAGGGATGGGAGCCAATGTCAAATACCATGGGAATCTAATAGCCTGCCGAACCCACTGAAACTTGTAATTTCTCATGCAACAGAGAAGGCAGCATCATTCCTTCCCTTCTTGCCATAGTCAGTATTGATTTTGTGAAATTTACTTCATAAAATCACCTGGGAGTCTGTGGCTTTGGTTTTTACAATTGAGAACATTCTTCTCCAGGTCTCCTGCTGAACTGGATGCTATGAATCCCATGGGTATGAATCTGGGGACAGGTCAACAACAGTCAAGTGGACCTTCTATCTCTAACCTCTAGTCTGTGTACATGCACAAGACATACTCCCTGAGCTGTGGAGGAAGGGAGGGCTTCTACTCCCATCTGTCCTTGTTTGCTTTGTTTCTCCTGCTGGCCCGAGCATTAATTTGGGTCCAGACCCAAATGCCCAGCATTACAGCCAATCATTTAGGCTAATCGGGTGTCTCCCATTTAATGGAACTTTTCTCTGAGAGTTAAAAATAGAGCTAAAACTCTGGGAGAACATGAAATCTTGTACAATTCTGATGAGGATGTAAGATGGTGCATCTGCTGTGTGGAAGACTTTGGCAGTTTCTCAAGAAGTTAAACATGCTATTACCATATGATTCACTGTTCTGCTCGTAGGTATAAATCTAAGAGAGATGAAAACACGTCTACACAACAACTTGCATATGAATCTTCATAGTGGCATGAATTGTGACTGCGCCAAACAGAAACAGCCTAAATACTCAGAAGTAGGTGAATTGATAAGCAAAATGTGGTGTCTCCATTCAGCGGAATATTGTGCAGTCATAAACAAGAGCAGACCTTTGATATTTGCGGCAACGTGAGCCAATCTCAAAAACGTTATGCTGAGCAGTGAGATATGCCAGATTTTTAAAGGCTGCATTATATGATCTTGCTTAGATGAATCATCTCATCAGGAAAATCCATATAGACAGAAAACATATTTCTGGTTGTCATGCACTGAGGGGTTTGCGAGATGGAATAACATGCATTTTACTCCTTACAATTTTTGGATATGAATTATTTTGGTTATGAAAAGGAGGGAAGGAGGGACAGATATGGTATACAACACAGATGAATCTTGAGAACAGTATGCTAATTGGAAAAGGCCAGTCATAAAGCACAACAACTACCACATGAAATATCTCAGAAAGGGCAAATCCATAGAGTCTAGAACTACATTTATGGCAGTCAGGGTCTGAGAGAGCAAATACATAGGATAACTAAATATAAAATGTTGAGGATTTATTTTGGAAATGATAAAATGTTTTCAATGATAGTTGTACATTTCTGTGAGTATACTGAAAATCATTAAATTGTACACCTTAAAACAGATGGGTTGAGTCTGAAATGAAATTGTTACACTTACATATGTCAGAGGAGTAGAGAATACATTCTGAATCAAAGGGAGATATGCTTGTAGTTTGGAGAGATGACCATCCCCAATGTAAAGTACACGGATGAAGGGTTTTCTAGAGAAAGTTCCTTTAAGTTGGGCCTCCTTTACAGGAGCAAGTGGTGTTTATTTCCAGATCATTACCCACCTGCTAAGGGGTCAGGGTAGCTTAAAGCCAGAGTGTGAAGGGCAATTGCCAGAAGTTGGGTAGCTAGAGATTGATTGTAATATATGTCAGTGGGAAAAAAAGATTTTATTTTCACAAACCCAGCTGCCCGGTGATTTCTGCTTTGACCCAGAGCTCCCCATTGTGATGAGGACGAATGAGCAAGCCCAGTGATGGACCATCTCTGTAATTAGCAAGTTGTCAGGTCCAAATTCAAATAAGAAATACCAAATTTTCCTTCCATTCATTGGGTAAGTGCTCAGAATTTTCATAGTTATCAGACTCTGTTATGCTACTACAAATGCATGGAGGTGGGACTCGTTGCAACGTGTGTGGAGACACTCTCTGGGCGCTTTGATCCTATCCTTCTCTCTTGCAGGGGTTACAAGGTTTTCTTTTCTTTCTTTCTGTTTTGTCTTTTTACAAGAAAATGGTGGTGTTTTATAAAGGCCTAAATGGAAAGTGTAAGGCCTAGGAGAAGCTTTGAGGCCCGTGATTAACGCTCTGACCCTTTATAGATCCCTTTTTCTCTCCAAAGCTATGAATTAAGAGTTTGAATTTAATGGTCCCTTAAGAATATCTTTCTGTTTGAATAAGTTTATAACTAAGTTGTGATGACGTGTGCTTGGCCTGTTTCACCATGCCATTTCATGCCAACACCTATTATTTCCCAAGGTGTCAACCCATCCCCTTACCATAGTAATAGCACGGACCTTTTTAGAATAAGGCACACAGTTTTCTTGCAGCCTTCTCCCTCTGCACTTTGGTACCTTTGACCCACATTTCTGGATTCTGTCTGTCTGCTCTAATCATATTTTTGTATTGATAAAAATATAGAAATGATAGTTTTAAAAGGCAGTTCTTCCCCCTCCCTGTTCCAGAGAGACCTGATCTGCCTGCCAATTTACTTTCCCTGAAGGTACCTGGCCCACCCACAGCCACTTGATTTATGTCCAAAGCACAGCATAGGTCCCAGGAAGATTTACACTGAGTTCTCATCCAGGCCCCTTGTGTTCAAGTGGTTTGCACGCTATTCTGGTATTCAAAATGAAAAATAGTCCCTTGAGAAGCTTGAAGAGAGGCGTACATGGAAGCGCTTTGGAGTGTGCTGTTCCCAGCTCTCAGTGGAAGTGTGTTATGCCTAGCTTGATTATATACAGTGACCCTTTCAATATCAGGGCCACAGTGAGGCAAGTACAGAATCTAATGTGCAAGGCATAGTATCTGGGACTGGAGGACTGAACATTTCTAAAGCTACATTCCCGGTAGCTTTACTTATTAGCAATATGACCTTGAATAAGTTGCAGTCTGATACTCGTCTATGTTCCCTGTGAAATGAGAATGATGTCTACCTCACAACATTACAGTGCAGGTAAAATCAATTTCAGTTAGAACAACTTAGTGGCTAATGAGCTTGGAGACTTTCATCCCAGGATTCTGGATCTGAATGCAGACTCTACTACTTACCGAGGTGCTAGTCCCTCTGAGCTTGATTTTTCTTTTCTTTTTGAATTGTTTTATTTCTAATTGAATTTACTTATTGTTTGCCTTATTTGTTTGTGTACACATCATACATGTGGGCATTCACATGGCAAGGTCAGACAAAAGCTCGAGAATGTTGCTTTTCTTCTTATTCAGGTAGGTCCTGGTGTTCAAACTCAGCTTGTCAGGCTGGCCAAACAACTACATTACCTATGAGTGATGGTTTTCCTATCTGCACGATAATTTTAGACTATGTTTTGGGTTAAATAATTCCTGTAAAGCATCCAGTGGTTGGCATAGAGGAAAGACTCGTTACATGTTAGTTAATGGTATGAATGTTGTTATTTGCTCATTAAGGGATAGGTCCTAATAATTCTGGGAAATATATTTTTCTGGTCGATTCTGCAACAGTGTCCAGTGTTTGATATTTTGAAGGACAAAAACACTAAATATTTTTGTCCTGGTTTTGCCCCATAGTCCACGAAATTGTCAATTGTTTATTTTTTTTTTTTTAAAGAAATGCTTCCACAGATAGTGCAGGGAAACTTTAATTAGGAACACACGGTACATGCTCTATTATTTATTTATTTTTGGATAGTGTGGTAAAATACCATCACCAAAAGCAACTTACAGGGGGAAAAAAAAGGAGTTTATTTAGGTTATAGTCCCAGAGGGAAAGTCCATAAAGGCATGGGAGGTATGTAAGCAGGCAGAAATAAAAGTGTTTACTGTTTGACATGTGTGGTGGGTTTGAATGAGAAATGTCTACCCATAGGTTCATGAAGTACGATACTTTTTCTGTGGTTGTTGGTGCTGTTTGAGGAGGTTATGGGGCCTTTAAAACTTTTTGTTGTTGTTTGTTGGAGTTTTCTTTTGGTAGTTATTTTGAGAACAACCCCAGAAATGTTTTGTTTTGTTTTGGGGTGTTTCACATTGGAGGAAGTCCATCTCTGACATCACACTTTGAGAGTCTATATAGCCTTGTTCAAATTCTATAGTTCTCTCGCTTTCCTAAACATGGAAAAAGACATAATCTCTAAGCTCTCAGCTTCTGCAGAAGATACAGGTTGGGCAAGGGGAGGCAAGAAGAGCAGTGGTCCACCAAAGTCCTTATCACTGCTTCTTTTAAATCATGAAGACCAGCACCCAAGTGTTTCATTTACTTGATCTATACATTGCATCTTCAGAAACATCTGAACAAGATGACGCAGCTCCCGACCCCTTAAATGAAGAATGTCCGGTGTATCAAATTGTACAGAAATTTTATGGCTCATGCAGTTTGTGTCTTTTGCTAGGAAGTGCTGGAGATCACAAAGGGCTCCCAGTTCTGTTGAGAAAAATGAGACTGACAGTTTGATGTAACTAAAAAAGAGGTGCTGTGGTTCCGGAACACAGTTGCAGGGCACTAGTTCACCATTCACTTTTTGTTTGGGACCAGCTTGAATGAAGCTTCCCATCCAATCCATTGTTGTTACCATGATTTGACTTCATCAGAGACCTAAGCATCCCCCTTCACTGCTGAAAAGGACTGGCATATATCCATTATGCACCATCCCATGAGTCTGATCCTGTTAGTGACTTCACTATGCAGTTCTTAGGAATATCTCAAGCCTTACTTTAGCACTGGCCAAATGATTCCTTGTTAGGGACCCTGTGCAATTCCTGTGGCTAAACATGCTAACACAAGTGAAGCAGTTATACTCCATGGTAGCAATTTGCAAACCTTTTTGTCTGTGTCAACATAAAATATTAGAGATACAATGAAGTAGGGCTTTGCATGGTTGACTGTAAAAGATACAGTGGAAACCTTTCTGCTGGTTTGAACCAGTGCTTAAATAATGTGCACTGTGGATCTCCCAGACCCTAAACTCTTAAGCCTAGAAGTAAAATGGGAGGGAATGACTCCAAATGCTTGCTTATAGTAATCTTATATTGTAAACACCACTTTCAAGTCTATTTTACAATGAATGGCAAGTCTGTCACATTCAGGGAAATTCCCAAGGGAGAAGAGAATCATGATTGAAATTTCCAATCAAGAAGAGAATCTTGATTCTCTTCTGCTGAAAAAAGTATACATGTGACCAAATTGAGGAAACATATTACAAGGTCCCATCATACGATTACAGATGTTTGCATACAGGGAGCTCTAAGGCATGTATGGAAATATGCTAGATTTCAGCTGAAGAGTCATGTTGTGCCTGCACACGTATTTTATACCTCCCAGGCATCCTGCCTCATGAATGTTAAGATCACTCAGGAAGCAGGGGGTCAGATTTTTTAAGGTTTGAGGCCCTCCATTTTGTTTTGCTTTGCTTACTCCATTACAAAACACTCATTTTCCTGACTTGGGGAAGAATAAATTGATAAATAGGTGACACAGAAAGGCTTTCAGATGGCCAAGGGCAAGTTAAGACTGACCCCATTTCCCACCAAAACCTGAGAATTCCTTGATCCCCAGGTTCTTAATTGGATCATCACTAGAGGGCACTCTTATGATGCCAAAGTGGGGGAATTTTACTAAATTTTGGTGTATGAGGGTGAGAGTGGGGGAGGTGAAAGGAGGATGGTCTGCAAGGAATGCAGACAACAGAGAGCTGAGAACAGGCTTCTGCTACTGAGGACTAACTGCCTTGCCAGCAGAGAAGAAAATCCTTATGTGAAAAGGCTGTGCAGCAACCTTCCTCATCAGCTCCAGAAAAGGCTCATGTGTTGGGCATTGTGTTCCTCAAATGAAAAAAAGAACAGATAGCTGAATGAATGAAGTAGTCAACTCTTAGCAGAAATCAGACTGAGTAAAAAGTTATCAAAAAGCATAAAAGTGTTTTTATACATTAACAACTAATAGAAGTGGAGGATGAAAGTCTTCTGTAGTTGTTTTTAGAGTCTTTTGCAATCCCAGCTCTTTACTTGCTCAGAAGTGTGGTGTGGGTGTGATTGGATCTGAGAGAAGATGCTCTAAGCCAGTAGTTTTCAACTTTCTTAATGCTGTGGTCCTTTACCACAGTTCCTCGTGTTGTGATAAGCCCCAACTATGACACTGTTTTTGCTAATACTTCATAACTGTAATTTTGCTACTGTCATGAGTAAATATCTGATATTCGACACCTGGTTGGGGGGTTTCGACCCACAGGTTGAGAACATTTGCTCTTCAAGGCCTCTAGTACACATGATATGAGTGACACGCTATTAAAATGGGTCCTGGCCTTAGCTCTGCCATTGCTGTGCTCTGTGGTGAGTCCCTGTCCCCAGCATGATTTCAGCATCCAGAAATGTTGAGTGACTTCAATAGTCCCTAAAAGATGTCATCCAGTCCTCAGAGTGTCTGTTTATATATCCTCATTCCAGGGACAGATCCATAGAGGCTGAAGCTAGACTTAACAGTAGTCAGAGTTTTAGAAGAACAAGTGGATCGGGGACTCAAATCTAAAATGTCAAAGATGAGTGGTTAATGCTAAAATAACTTTTTGTATCACTTCTTTATAGCAGCCACTTGTGTTCTGACTCAGACAGGATGTGATATGCAGCTTGGGATAGGTGCTGACTCTGTTACCATTAAAGGTGGTAATGAAAGGATTTGCCACCCCCAAAGTGCTGATGTGTCCATATTAGTCACTTGTTTAGGTTTATGGCTCACAACGAATGTAGCCTCAGAGATTTAACATACCAAGTCATCAATAGAGTCCCTTAAATTGGTTTAATATGCCCCAGTTAGGCAGCTCCTAGCTTCTGTGCTGAGCACTGTAGAAATTCTCAGGCATGGCCATTCAAAGACGTCTGGGGAGCTAGTGGGTTGTCTAAGGGTCTGATAAGAAGAGTAGGCTACTGAGGAACAACTTGCCTAGCCAGCCCTTGGCATAGGGGTCTCTACAGAAATTCAGGAGTGTTTTTGTTTAGGTCTCTGTCTATGAGACTGGGGCTATATATATGGAAAGTGCCTGCCTAAGCCAAATTTATCAGAGTCTTAGAATATTACAGTAAATAGGGAACTTGGGAAAGGTACCTAGTCGGCCATTTTACCTAATTAGGAATGAATTTGTCAAAGTTTTGAGCCAGATACTGGCAGTTCTGAAATGAGGGCCTTAATTATTGCATTCTAGTTCAAGCTACCTGCATTGAATCTAGGGAATAAGCAACCAGTAGCTATGAATTAAACACAACACTATAATTGATCAATGTTGCATCTCATGTTATTAAAAAAAAGTCTTAGTTGTCAGAGGTTGGAAGGTAAAAATCAATGAACAGTAATTACAATGGTTCTAAAAGACTCTCTATTCCTATGACTATTGCCAAAATACAAAAACCAGATTGAAATCCATGTTGGCTGGCAGGAAATGGAAAAGCATGAGGGTAAGTTTAGAAACCGACTTGAGTGTCTTAGAGAAAAGGGAGACACTGTGAAAAGAACAATCAAAACAAACTCAGAGGACTTTGCAGTTGTGATAAAGGCTGGGACTTGTGAATTAAAAACAGATAATCAAAGTGTACTTTGGAAAGATGATCTGTGTTGCGGTAAATCTCTCGCCCATTGGAAGTCCATAGAAGAAAAGACACAAGTCAATAAGTATCAAATGAATGTTGCATGCCTAGATTGGGCAGATTTATCATTAAACTACACTATTCCCCAGCTAAGAGAGCTCTTAACAACTTGCGGTTTCCTAGGTCTTCTTCGTCTTCTCTCTCTCCACCAACTGCCCTCTGCCTCAACCAACTGCCAACTCCGCCACTTCTCTCTCCTCCTGCTCTCCTGGTCTTCCTCTTATCTCCTTTCCTTGCCTCTGGCTCCTCCCACTCCTCTTCTACTGCCCAATCACTGGCTGTAGCCTTTATTTAACAAATTTGATTGGACAGAAGGTTTACAAGATTCACTCCTCCTTCGCAGCCCCTCCCAGGAATGGAGTTACCATGACAACAAGAGGCTAGGGCTATCCACCACAGATCTGGATTACAGTCTTCTCAGGCTAGCCATGAGGTACCCTGTTCTATGCAGTATGCATTATTTCATGTGGACGTGGTACAGACTGAGAAAGAATGCAGAATGGCCAAACAGTATAGGGCACATCCCTCCACAATATTAATAAGTGTGATTGTCTATTGACATATAGGTATTTTGGAGCAATGTTTTTGACAACCTAATTCTGTTCCCAGTGAAAGATGGCTCAGTGACAGAGGTCGGGGAGCTATCTTTGTGGTCTGCCACAGTCAGTACCCTTTTGGACTAGCCTCATTTTTAAAATAATTAATTTAATTGTATTTTACATGCATGGTGTGAGAATGTCAAAGGCCCTGGAACTAGAGTTACAGAGAGTTATTGGTTTGGGAATTGAACTCAAGTCCTCTGGAAGAGCAGCCAGTGCTGTTTACTGCTAAGTCTATTCTCCGATTCTCTAATCTGCTTTTCCTCCTAGATAAAAGTAATCCTACATAAAGGTTGCTGCATGTTGACTCTGATTCTTGTCTTCTGCTACAGAATGTCTATGTATAATCTCAACTAATCATTACAAGTAATTTGAGAACTACCATATACTCAAACTCATTGGCATGCTTACAAATGACACCAGGTTTCTGCTCTGAGTGGATTGGTTTCTCTTCTAACTGGGCCTCAGTCATAATATATTTTATACATGTTGCATATCATTACTAGTATAGACATTATACTTGTCCCATTTTGTAGGCAAGAGATTCAAATAGGCAGTCAATGATAGTATATTGCTGCCCAATCTCTATAATTCCTAGGCTTATTTCATGACCCCAAACCTCTGATAAAACCAACGGTTTAAAGATTTGTAAGGAAAAAA
This sequence comes from Arvicanthis niloticus, assembly GCF_011762505.2. Classification (NCBI taxonomy): domain Eukaryota; kingdom Metazoa; phylum Chordata; class Mammalia; order Rodentia; family Muridae; genus Arvicanthis; species Arvicanthis niloticus. Next base: position 110,861,082 of record NC_047679.1, on the reverse strand, counting down.
TACAAGTTGTAACAGGACAAGCATCCAAGCCCTTCTTTCTGGCTCCTCCATTTGTAGCAGTTTGAACAATCTTATTTTTTTTTTTAATTTATTTATTTATTTTATGTATGAGTACACTGTCTTCAGGCATACCAGAAGATGGTTGTGAGCCACCATGTAGGTGCTGGGAATTGAACTCAGGACTTACTAGAAGAGCAGTCAGTGTTCTTAACTGCTAAGCCATCTCTCCAGCCCTCAGTTTGAACAATCTTTAACCTAGGGTTTTGTAGATGTTAGATCCTTTTCTAGTTATAGGGAACTAATTAGCATGGTGAATGTGGACAAAGTTTCGTCATCATTAATTGTTGTTTGTTTGCCATTAGCATATACTACATTTGATCCTCAGAAGCCAAAGGAAGCATATAGTATGAAATAGAAAATGAAGCGTAGTGAGTTAGTTGACTGATAATCATCAGTCAACTGTCATCAGAGCAAGATGACACTGAAAAAAAAGTGCAAAGGCACATTGGAGAGGAAAAGGGAGAGAGTGAAGGAGAGAGGGAGAGAAACAGAGACAGTGACACAGAGAGACAGACCAAATGGACCACTTGCTTGGAAACCATTTGTTTGGAAGCTCTGGAGCCATGGTAAGCAATTGCTTCCTACAAATTTGCAATCAGACCAAATGTTGCTGTAGGAAGAGATTTAAGTATCCACCACCAAATTGGAACATCTTTTATTTGAGATCCTGTGGCTATAAAAGTCTCTGCAAAAACACTGTTCTTACCCCATCCCAGGCTCTTTACAGATAAGCCATGTATATGAGGAGAAAGAAAAATTGGAGTGAGAAAATGTTGGTCAATCAGTGGTTGATTTTTGATAGTTTCCCAATTTTTGATGTAAATTTTCCACCATAAAGAACCAACCACTTTGTCTATTTAAATAAATAGAGCTGTTTCCCCAGAGAGAATAATGGCAGGCCATATTTCCATTTGGATGCTGTTGTTTTGACCATGTCTCATTTGCTTGTGAATGCAGGAGTGCTGAGCTCTCTGAACTACCAGTAGAAGGTTGTATTGAGAAAACAACTAGACTAACACAGTTCCAAAATGGAAAGTAGAGAGATGTTAGGCTTGGAAATGGGGTGCTTTAAAAACCAGCTTGTTGGACTATTTTATCTCCAGAAAGACAATGAAAAAGATTATTGCAGAAGATCAAATGAGTCATGGGGAAAATTGGAACCAGAAACCAGAATCCTGATTCTACATTTTTTATTCAATTTTGCTTTTCTTAAGGTCTTGATTTGGGTCTTAATATCAAAGTGAATTGCTTTATTTTTTTCTGAAGCCCCAAGCACCAAACCTGATCATATAAATACCAAAGGTAGGTGCCGTAGTTGGAGATTCCTGGATCAGATGAAGCTTCATCTGAAGTCATTTTCTTCAGTAGTCTAGTCTAGACACTTCTAAGTTTCCCAGAAGCCAGTGAAATAGTCTCTGTCATTTATGCCCATGCAATCTACCCTAACTAAGCTCAGTGGCTCACAGCAAATGACCAGAGAGTAAAAGTGATCATTTCTTGGGCAAGGGGGAGCAACAGGAGAGGGGGGAAGCTAATAAAAACGCATTGGACGAGATAGTCGCAAAGAAAAGGTGAATTCATTCCTCTTTAGGATTTCAAAATTCCAAGCACTCCCACATTCTGTTATTCCAGTGACAGGTGTATTGCCTTCATTTCAATCTTTTGCTTTCCGACTAACTTGACATTTTTAAATAGCTGCTCCCTTTTGAAGGTTGATCCCATCTTCTTGATCTTAGAACAGCATCCAGGTCTTGGACTGGATAACCAGGCCTCCTTTGTCTTCCCAGGCCTGCTGTTTTCCCAGAATGGGGCTTTCTGAGGGCTAATGAGTTTAATCTCAGCATGTCACCTGGCCACCTCTTAGAGAAAACAATAACAGCCAATGAGGAAAACTATTAAGATGTGGAACTGATCTATTATTTTCTTCTTTTCATAGTTTATTTTTTTAAATTCACATTACATCCCAATTATAGCACCCCCTCCTCTTCCCAGTACGACCCTTACAAATCCCTCTCCCCATTATACCCTCCCCCTCTCCCCAGGGAAAGGGAAATGCCTCCTGGGTACCACTCCACCCTGGGACATCTACTCCCAGCAAGACCAAACACCTCCTCTCCCACTGAGAACTGACCTATTATTGACAGGGATTGTTTTCACAACCTTTCAAAAAGCATTGGAGGCTCATGGGACAGCTGGAAAGAACCCTCCCTTTGGGGAGGGCTTTTAAGGGGAAGAGACCATACATTTATAGTGTTCCTTCTAATCAGAAAGCAGTTTTTTCTACTACAAATGTTGACCGTGATGCCATTGGGTATGTTCTCCATACATAGAGAAAAGAATAAATAAAACCAGGAGCAATACTTTCACATATGGTATATTTCTGGAGAATTCTTATTTCAAGCAGATGGTCCACAAAATATTCCACAGGATTGCAGACCTTGCAGAAAGGACGGATTTTGTTTGTTTGTTTGTTTTATCCACTGTTATATCCTATAGAAATTCCTGGCACATGTTGGATAATAAATGTAGTTTGAATGACTCTTCATGATTAAAGGATCTTTTTAAAGGATTTCATTTGAGAACCATTCCAAAAGGAGAGTGTGTGTATAGTTGTGTAAAATAAGTTTTAAAATTAATTCCTTTTCTTCTAATCAGTGTCTCTGTCTGTCTGTCTCTCTCTCTCTCTCTCTCTGTCTCTCTCTCTCTCTCTTATTTTTACCTTTCTCCCATGGCATTTGCTCACCTGCAATGGCTTCCATGCTTTTGATTGATGTACCTGTAACATCTTCATGGCTCATCACTGAATATTGCACCTCTGGCCATCTGGACTCTCAGGTAGGGCAATGTGCTCTTTAAAATCTTCTCAGTGCAATCACTGGGAAATGTTAACAAGCAGGAGGGAAGTTTGCCTAGAAATGAAAAGTGATATTCTCCAGAGATAACAACTCCCTGATTGAAGTTAAATTTTACCCAGCCCTGATACAAATCAATAAATCAATGAAAATATTTACATCATTTGAGGATTTCCATTAGGAGACTATAATAAAAATTATGGTTTTTGAAACTACTGTATATTTTACTTTGGAAATTCCTGGACCTAAAACAAAATCAACACATGGCATCATATTTTCATTTTAAAAGTACTTTCTCATTGTTTTTGTTAGGGCTTTTCTTTGTTTGTATTTTCATCCAAAATGTGGATTTTCTTTTGTTCACCAGGCCAAGTGTGGTGCAAGGGCTTCTAGGCTGTCTTCATTGTGTAAGGATATTATGTCATGGGGCAGATTACTATGCTCTTAATTTCTTCTCTGTTGTGGTTGGACTGAAAGAGAATACATTGAACTTTGAATATCAAGTCAATTCATGGGGGTATTTTGTTTAAAGATTTAGTGTCAAAACTCACCAGGCATATCATGTTGGTTTCTCAGAACACATGTTTCCCCAGAAGTGTTAACAACCAAGAAGCAGGAAAGTGAGGTATAACCACACCAAGGACCAAGATTTTTAGAAAGTAATATAGTGTTCCCCAAGTGATGATGCAAGCAAGGCTCTGATACTGGCTATACTATTAAGAGATAGACTTAACTCACCCTAGAAGCCTGAACATATTTTTGATGTAATGAGACACTTCTCCCATAACAACGTACAGACCCTTATAACTTTTTTCTTGTATACACAAGGAAGTGTACAAAATTGTAGTGCCCCCTGTTGTGTAATTAAAATCAGAATGCTAACTGAGTCTCAAACTGACCTGGCACAACTTCAGAGATAGGCGCTACTCAGATGAGAAGTTAGCTAAGATGGCCCAGTGGTCAGGGAGCTTGCAATCAAGCCTAAGGGCCTAAGCTTAATCCCATAAGCCTACATAGTAGAAGGAGAGGACCAACTTTTGCAAATTGTCCTCTGACTGCTATATGCATATCAGGCTGTCCTCTGACTGCTAAACATATATGTACGTATACACACACACTCTTAAACACTCAAATAAATGCAAAAAAAATTAAAAGAAGTTCACACTGTAGAGTTACTGTTTTGTCACTTCTAAGACCTGTGTTATGAGAAAGATCTAAGCAAGTTTTATAAATGGAGAGATATATTGTTTACTTACTTTGATGGATATCATGTGTTTGGGTGCCAGACGCTACAGTAATGAATTATTTATCACTGTGTGTGTATGTTTGTGTATGTGTTTGTGCACACACATGCTTTGAATTTTCATCTCATTGAAAAGTATGAGCAAAGTCTAAAAGTTCTTTTCATTTCTTTTGTATGTGTTCATACATACCCAATGATGTGAAAAATCTCCCCTAAGTCCTTTCACTGAAGCATTTCAATTTCATCCATGCTTGAGGGTTAGGCTTGGTCTGGGTTTGGGTTTCTTGGCTTTTTTCTTTGCTGAGTTTGCCACTGCCCCTTGATAAAGAGAATGGAGTTAATCTGAGTAGTAAGCAACATATTTCCCTACCCACAGCAATCCAGAGGTTGGCTCTCAGTGTTACCCTTCTCCTTTTAGCCTTGTGACTTGGGATGTTCCCATTTATTTTATGTGAGCTAATGGAGAACAAAATGGGAAAGCCACCCATGGATTATTTCCTTTCAGTTTGGGAAACTGTAAAAACATATTTTTTTTCTCTTGGCAAGCTCTTGCTACTGGTTTTACTGTTCCTTTAACAGGTGGAGGATTTTTCAGATTCTAGATGCAACAAGGTAAGCAACAATATATTTTTAGTTTAACAAATCCCAAGGAAGCAAAAAAAAATTAGAAGTAAAAAAAAAAAAAAAAGAAAGAAAGAAAGAAAGAAAGAAAAGTAGACTCTGCAATAACCTGCCAGTTTAATTGCAATACAAAATAGTTAATTTTTTCTCATAGATACTTGGCTTGTTTGAGTTGAAAGCAGCATGAAGTCTCAGGTCTAATGGCAAAACTAATTTGGAAGTGAGATGAAGGTTTAGCTTGCCCCACTCCAAACAGTTAGCTGAAATTGGATGGCAGAGTAGACTGCATGGGTAAGAGGATCCCTTGCATCAACAAAGTCTTTCAGTGCTGCAGACATGTTACCTGTTCCTAGGGTGAATACAGAACAATTGCACCAATATTTCCTTAACAGGAAATCAGTTATTTGACCATATCTTTTTTTAAGTGTGCAAGTATGTGGACTTCCAAGGTAGAGTGACTCCATTAGGAGGCTGTAGGCCTTTACTTGTCATATGAATGGTGCTAGAGCACAAATCTAACCAAGCATAAGAAAGTTATATTCTATGTGGAAAAAGAACATTGAAAATACTCCAAGAAAGCACCCACTATTGCCATGGGCTGTATCATATTGTCTCTAGTGCCAAAGAAGCTAATGAGAATTTTTTTAAAGGCATGCTCTATTTTTATAACATACTTTCTTCTAAAGTTGTGATGTTCACCAATTTTATATTTGACTTGTGGAGGTTTTTTTTGTTTTTGGTCCAGAAATATTTACCAATGCCTCTGTTTTCTCTGCCTATATACCTATGCCTCTCCCTCACCAAATAAGTCAGAGAGTAGAAAGGTGATGAGTTTGGCATTTCTCCACTAGGTCAGGCTCTTATAAAAATAGATTAGATGGGGGGTCACTGTAAGATGCCCAATTTAGTTTTCAGGAGCTGAGATACCATTCATCTCAGATATTTCAGACTATCTGAAAACTGAGAAAGGTCACTGTTTAATGTTATAGTTTGTTTGTAACGCATTAAAATACACGGTATAGATAGACACCAACACTTAGTCACACATTGCTATGGGAGGGTATTTTTAAAGATCAAAGTCTGGATACATGTCTTTGTGGCAAGAATATTACATGTTGTTACTGTCTAGAGCAGTGACTTTGAGTGTATCCCATTTCCAGTATGAGCTTTAATTTACTCCGGTGTGAATAAAATTGGGTGGATGATTATTATCAGAATGGTCAATAGAGGAGAGATTATTTTCCCTATAATTGCTTTTACAGAAGTGTTGATAGTTTTTATTTCCTTTCTGCTTTAAAAGTTACATGGTAGCACCATTCTGACATACTGCTATTTTTATTATGGTGCTGCTCAGTTGGAGCAGGAGTTGTCAGGGCAACCTTATACAGTCTTAGTGAGAAAGAAAAGAGGGGTGCAGGTGGTGAAATGGGAAAGAAACAGCTTTGGTAAATATTGATGGGGCCATTTCTGGTGGACATAATGAATGATTATGAAAACCATTTGCAGGGCTTGCATATTTTTCAACCACTGGTAAAATAATAAAGCAACGACTCATTTGGTAATCTTCATTGTATATGCAGTTTCATAAATGTACAAGATTATGATTATCTCTGCCTCATAATTAACAATTTGCCTAAGTGCTTGCTATTATTTAGCTGTCTGAATGGATTTTTGTAATCCAGAGGAAGAAGGGAACAATCAGAGCAAGCCACCCTAAATGCCTAGTATTATTGCTACACACATGCACAATTAGCAGCGATCCTAATTGCTTTAGACCAGAACCTCATTTGGTTTTCTATAGACAGCAAAATATTAATTGCTTGAGTTTCTCTCTCTCTCTCTCTCTCTCTCTCTCTCTCTCTCTCTCTCTCTCTCTCTCTCTCTCTTTGTTTTTTTTTTTTTTTTCCCTGATAGTCGACTGGGTCTTCTAAGATCTTCGTTGGGTCAGAGGCAAATTAGTTGGTTGGATTTCTAGGTATTTTGGATTTGGTGTCGAGTTTCCAAGCTTCGATTTGAATTCACAATCAATGTCTTTAACAGCCATGGGGTTATTCTTATGCTATTTTAAGGACTAATAGGATGCTGACATGCCAACCAGTTCTGCTGCTGCACTTCCATTCTCCTTAAAACAACTTCTCTTTGACATTATTGGCTCTAGGTCTGCATGCAAAATTGTCAAAAGTTAAGGCTAGAAGAGGCCTTTTAAGAGCGTGCTACCCTACCCAATTCTCCTCAGTTAACTTGATTACTACTAATTGGATCTTAAAAACAACCACCTAATCAATGATGCCACACTCTCAAAATAATTCAAACCATTGGGAATTATTTTAGCAAGTACATTTGAATGACAGCAGGTTGTTTTCCAGTCATATAGATTTTAGTTTTCTTTATTTAATAAGAAGAATCCCAAATAGAATTATTTGAACATGTCCTCATAAGGCTTTACTAAATGAAGGCTGAAAGTTGATGGCACATGTGTGAAAGAAGATACTCAATGCAAAGAAACCCAACAGATACTAAGAGACACTTCACCAGTATCAACTAACTTCCTTCTCTTCAAGCAGGACTATTTAACATGAGTGTGGATGTGATAACTTCAGTGCCTGACAGCAGGGACTTTTAGCTTCAAATAGAACTCTGGTCCCATCCTAGCACTACCAGTCTATGTGACCTTGGGTAATTTGTTCAACCTTTGTTGGCTCTGGTTTTCTCAAATACAAAAATGTAGCAAATTTGCTTTTTAGAGTTATTATAGGAATGAAGATGAAATCATGCTCAGGAATACTATGCATTGAGTCCAGTGCACGAGGAACAGTAACAGTGGTTAACTTTATTGTCTGGGATAGTCCAGTACCAATCTTATTCTTACTAATGTTTAATCTTCTGGTGCTTTAAGATCTGCACTGGTGTATCTTGTGTACTTTCATGTGTGTCTGGTCACATAAAATCCACAAGAACCACATGGGAAGACTACTTTTTTTTTTCAAAAGTTACGTTTGACCACCATTTGTCACAATCTGATGGCTGCTTCTTGGCTTCAGTCTTCTGGACATCTGAAGATGCTGGCACTGGACCATATCATCTTTTGCTTAAAAGTATTCACCATTTATCTTAGTGTTTTCACAGCATTTATTAGGTTTTCTTTGTTGAGATCTCTAGTACAAACACACACACACAAAAACAAACACATACACACTATACACTAGTGCATGTGCATAAGTGTTCATTATGCACATGTGTGTGCACACATTTTCTCCCTGTTAAATGGAACAACTTCTGAGTTCCTGCCATTGATCTGCATCTTCTCTCTTGCTATGTTGGCTCCCTGGATAATTTCATTGCTTCACGTAGTTTCACCTTTAACCTCTATACTAATGATTCCCAAACTGACCTCACCAATCCTTAATTCACTCTGGAGCTCTGAGCTAACTCCAATTTCTAAATGCTTGCTGAGAATCTCCAGGGCAGGATATCCTAAGAGGCTGAAAGTGTAGTCTGGCTTTTGTCATCCCCTTAGGAGAACAGATGGAAGCTTCAGAAGTATTAGGAATTGAAAACAAGGAACAAAGATGGGCTATTGACCTAATCAGAAGTAAAAGAAGTCTAAGTTAGCAAAGTGACACAAACTGGGCCTTCGAATCTCTGTTTTTTATGAACTGGAGATGTCAGTACCAATTGGGTCTTTGAAAGCTGTGTGCTTTCTAGGGAAAAGGGAACAGCTTTCTTGATATAAATTGAGTTCATTTTTAAGGTGCTGGATGATTGGCATGTTTGGAGGGAATGTTAATTAAAATCATCTTTCTTGGGAAACAAATGGTTATTATTTCAGTGATTTGTCAAAGGGAAGAATGACCGTATGGGAATTTTGAGAGTACTTGTGTGCACAGGCATACTCATATGCTGGGTCAGGGGTGTCTGAGATATTGTGAATATAATTGTTGAGAGGCAAGGTCTTAAACTGTAGCCCATGCTGGCCTAAAACACTCACTTCTATAGCCCCAAGCCAATCTAGAATTTGCAGCAATCTTTGTGGCTTAGGCTCCTTAGTTCTGGGATTGTGGCATGAAGTATTATGACAAGCTGAAAACAATTCTTTCCAGGGGTATAAAGAAACACTTTCATTCATTCTGTAAACATTTACTAAATATGCAAGAATCTCTGTGGAGAAATGAGGCTGTGGATACAGGACCTATAAAGTCTCTGCCTGTAGACTCCTGATCCATTTTCTTTCAGTTATTGCAGATACATCGAGACTATAACTTTGTTGACAGTCTTAATGATGAGAGGAACTTAAGGGAAATAAGACAGATCCGAAGTGGAGAAAGGATGTGCATAAATTCGAATTACAATTGATTGCTTCATTTAAATTTAGTAAATATTGAGTTGCTATGGGGTTTTACATTCCAAGTGGGCTCGTCAGTGTTTCAGGCCAGATGAATGATTATATCTCACCTTAAATTTTAATTAGAGCAAGGGGATAGACAAATCTTGGTTAATGTGTGTGCCTTCATTTGGAGACCTAGCTATAAACAAACTTCTCCCATGGAAACTATGGTCTCAGCACTGATATCCTTAGCAGAGAAAAATCAATCTCTCTCTCTCTCTCTCTCTCTCTCTCTCTCTCTCTCTCTCTCTCTCTCTCTCTTTCTCTCTCTGAAGGATAGCCCCACTCTCCAGCTCCAGGGCACTTCCTGTCTTACGGTACATGAAGAACAGCTTAGCTGCCAAACACATTGGGATCCTTGCCCTCATGGTTGTACCTTACTTCCTTTTAGAGCTCTGGAATAGCTATTGGATTTGCAGGTTTCAATTCCAATGTTCTTGTCCTAGCTCTTCATGTCAAAGTCTATTTTAAGTCCTTTCTCAGATCCCAATGTCTGGTCCCTGATTGAGCTATTACAACTTAGGGATGTCCTGAATATCCCAGAGCTCCTGCCTGTGCCTCATTCCACCATGTTCTCCAGTTACTACCGGCCATAGAAACTCTTATATTAACACTATGTACACATTCCTAGCACTCTTACTTCTTTTGCCTTGAAGGATTTAGAAACACTGATGAATTATAGACTGTCGTTCTCACTGGATGTCAGAACAGTAAAAACCAATCCTCAAATTTAGACTGTAAGATCATTTTCCCACACATCTGACCGACTTAATCTAACTTTCTATATCTTTTTCAGATTTGTTCACTCGATGCATAGGCATTGAGGACTTCACATGGTCTGAGATAAGCAAGCTCACCCAGTGTCCCTATGTTTCTTAAGGAATACATATATACGTGGAAGTAGTTGTTGGAGAAAATTAAGGCTGAAGTACAGGAACATGATAGTCCTAGAGAGTGGCCAATGCCATGAAGGAAATTGAAATTGGATAGAGAATGATCAGATGGATGGGGAGTGGTGAAGGAGATTAAATTTGCTCTTTGCTTTTGTTATGTTTTGTGGACTTTACACTTTGGACCCTTTCATTTCCTCTGCCTCATGCTTTCCTGGCTTCAGTACCAATTCTCATTTCCTGTTTCTGCCCACACTATCATTCTCAAGCATAGCCCAGTACAGTCCCTTGTCACGTGTCTGTCCCACACTTTCCTTGTCCCTTTCATCATTAGAATTTGGTCATATCCCTCCTTTGCCTATTATAGAATATGAATGGTGCTTCTAGTCTCTTAGGGATACTTTTTCTGATCAGTTTGAATATCTTTGTTATTCAAGGCATACTACCTGTTAAAAGGACATAAGCATTCGATTTTGCCTGTTTGTGTTTGTATCAGGATCTTGTTATGTAGCCCAGGCTGCATTCTTGAACTTAAGGATCCTCCTCCCTTCATCTCACCATGACTGAGGTTGCAAAGATGTGCTGACATGCCTATCCTTGGCTTTGCCTATTTCTGTAGTGGGAAGAGTCCCAGTTGGGAACTGGAAAACCTGAACTCTGCATACTGCTTCTTTCCTCATTTCTTCATCAATAAAACTGATGTTCAAAGCACATAACCCCAAAGGGTCTTTATAGCTCTAAAGTAGTACAATTAGTTGCTTCCAGAGATATGGGCCAAGTCTTTCTCTACCTTTCTGTTTAATTCTGTAAAGTGGATATGTAGGAATCAATTTTCCAGTGTATCAGAACTGCTTAGATTAAACATACATTTTCCGGCGAAAGCCAGCTTTACAATTCTTGTAAATGTCACAGGAAGTTAAAACACTGCTTCTGGTTCTGACCTCTGCCAGCCATGGTGACAACTCAGCACCACAAATGCAGTAGTCAACTTCTTTTATATGAGTATCTGAAAACCCTGTATCTCTCCTAGCTTGCCCATGGGAAATCTTCAAGAAGAAGCAAACACCATGGAATTAAAGGACTGCATTGGAAGTGGGCTCCCAAATGACGTAGTATAGGTGTTGCTGACCAGCAAGTTAGTTGCCAAGAAAGGCCTGTTAATCTTAGAAGGCCTCTCAGTATTCATGGAGCAGGCTTCATGTCAATTGCCCTGGCAGTCAATCCAAGTCCAGTCAGGTCCTGAGGTGAGAATTAGAAAGCTCACCTTCTGACTTCCCTGACGTCTCACAACAATAACTTATCTATGTACATGCAATTAATTAGACACTGGAAAGGAACCTAGCTCAACTGAATCCTGTCCTATAGCTTGACATGTAATTAACTATGTCTGCTTCTTGTGCTTGCTTGTTTGACTGCCTGTGGGGTGTGTGTGTGTGTGTGTGTGTGTGTGTGTGTGTGTCTGTGTGTCTGTGATTCATAGGAGATATTTTGCATATATAAACTGGAGAAAAATAAACTCACAAGTTAGGAATTATTATGTAATTTTTGTTCCCTTTCTAGATTTGAAGTATTTTCTATTTTATAAATAGCCCTTATCTGTAATCTTAAAATTGTACATAGCACCCCCACCCCAAAAAAAAAAAAAACGGTAGCACCATGGGCTTCTTGTTCCACCTGCTCCACTGGCTCACTGCTCACTGGGTCCTGCTGTTTTCTACACATTGCAGCCTTGCATCATCAACTAGACACTAATATTGTAATAGGACTTCTTCAAGGCCTTGTGTGGTTTGAAAACCTTTTTGACTTTCCTAGTTCAGATGCTATAGATGCTGGATGCCATTTGTAAAGGGCAGTTCATGGCACTTTGTTCTTTCTTCTTGGGACTTCTATCATTTCCAATTTGATATCTGCTGCCCACAGGGCACAGTTTACCTTATCTTTTCTGGAAGAGCTTATTCATTTGTTAGGAGACCTAAAAGAAGATTGTTCTACATGTACAGCTGTGGCATATCACTCATATTAAACTGGCATAATGTGTCTTTAAAATGGTCTTTACTGGTTGTTTTGATATTGAAATGAAGAGGCATATGAGTCTAGATGAGGAGATTATACATAATCTTTCTCCCATTTCTTCATATGAATTGATTTGACAGTGTCCTTGATGATGCATGGAAAGGAATAAAAAGTACAGGGAAACATGAACATTGTAGATTTCTCTAGGTAGAAGCCATTTTCTGACTCAAATGCCTTTTAAACAATAGCTTGCTTTTGAATCTGTGCAGGAGAATGTGGTCCTGATGATGTATTTTTGATTTGATCACCTCCTAAAAATAATGGGAATTAACTTCTGCTTGCATAAACATAGAAAGCCTGAAAAATTCACAAAAGACGAAATAAATAGTCAGAAATAATTAGATGTAATTGTAAAGATGCTGGGATCTTATAAGAAATGAAATAGAGTCAGAGGATTTGAGGAGTTTAAGGCTCTCTAAAAACCACAAGATGTATTACTGAAGAGCCATGTAATTCAGTACTCCCACTCATAGAATGCCAGGCAAAGCCACGCACCAGGAGAGTTAAGCTTCATTTACTCATTTCTATATGAGCGGCTTCAGTGTCTCCTTTACAGTGCTCATAAAATATTTGTAAGTAAAATAATACTCTTGGAGCTGATTTTAAATTCAGCCCATGTAAACTATGACTTACTTTGAATACCTGAATTGCATTTGTAATTGAAGTGCACAATGAAAGCTGAATGACTCGGGGATGGTCCTGCTTCTCAGCTTTTAAACTGAAGAGAAACAGATGACAGCTTTTGATAGATGTGGGGAAACCAAGCAGGGCTCCACAACTTGGTGATTACCCAGTAGTATGGCTGTGGATTATGTATTTTTAGTGTCATAATACTAGACAAACTAGTTGATATGCTCCTTCATATTTTTTAAGATTTCTTCTTCTTCCTCCTCTTCTCCCTCTTCTCCTCTTCCTCCTCCTCTATTGTCTTCTCGTCCTCCTCTGTCTGTGTCTCTGTCTGTGTCTGTGTCTCTGTCTCTCTCTGTCTCTCTGTCTCTCTGTCTCTCTCTGTCTCTCTGTCTCTCTGTCTCTCTGTCTCTCTCTCTGTCTCTCTCTCTCTCTCTCTCTCTCTCTCTCTCTCTCTCTGTGTGTGTGTGTGTGTGCGTGTGTAAACAATTTGATTATGACAGCTTTGAATTTAGTCCTTTTTATTTCCCCAGATTCAATAAGGTAAAATTTTACTTATGCTGCTTTGCATCAAGTAAATATAGAAAGTTAGTGTAGTACGTTGAAGTGTTGAGGAAGAGACTGTTGTAAGCAAGGATAATGAGTCAGAGGTGAAGAGTAGGAGAGCCCCAAGTCTATTGAGTTCTTTTTCTTGGCTAATGTAGATGGTCTCTACCACCTTCTTTTAGGGGTTCTGTTTGTTCTAGAACTAGCCTCAAGAAAATATAATTAGTAAAGTTGGTTTTTCAAAATAAGAAGAAGCCAACAATAGAAATGTAATTATATCTTAGTATGATTTTTGCTCCTTGATTTTGGAAGCACTGACCTGATCAACAGGTGTTTCATTGAGCAGCTACTTCCTCTGCAATGAACTGTGACAGGTAGAATGCCTGTGAGGGGACAGAGAGAATGACATTGTTTAACTTATACTCGAACTGGGAAGAAAAGAACAATAGTGTAGTAAACACTAATATCTGTCTGCTAATACAAAAGTACATCTTATTTTTTTCATTTTGAAGCATTAAGTCTACTGCTGAGCAATAGAACTAATGTATTGCCTGTTAACCTTAAGACTTTTAATGGGCACTGAACAGAGAATTAAGGCAGCCTTGTCTTCTGGGAGCTTCTAATCTAAAGCAGACAACACATTGGAAAGGATATGTTTCACAGCTGATACTCTCATTTCCTATCTCATATAAAGCCAATGAAACCAGGAAGTAGTAGTGAGTCCTATTCTACAGGAACTACAAAATCTCTGCATGTTCTCTTTCTTTTGGTGATTCTTCAAGTTGACTATAATAAGCAGTGTATTATGGTGTTGCTTTAGAAAATGAGGATGAGAAAGTAAGCAATATCCTTACCCCTTTCTTCCTCTGCTTCTCACTGTCAACAAGTTCCATTGGAAGTTATAGATTAAATTAAAATTGGATTTGTGATTTGCCATGGGGAAATATGTGCAGCGTTTCAAATACTCTAAGGTCAGGGTCAACCAGGGAGTAGATGAGGTATCATAAAAATTAAATTAAGAAACTACCCCTGAGATATTTTGTAGTAATCCCAGGGGAGAATGCAACATCTGTGGAGTAATAAAGGTGACATTTTTAGCAAAAAAATATTTTAGCAAAACACGACCAAGGCTTGAAGGTGAGGCAATGCAGTAAAATAATGAGGCTCTTCTAAGTTTTCCTATGTTATAAGGATGACATCACTTATGAGCAGCCTTCTGTGCCATGCTAAGAGGTATGTACATGAGAACACCTATAGAAATGAAGATAAAGATAGGTAGACAGAAAGACCAAATCATGGACAAAATTGAAGAACTGATAACTAGCCAGCCTAGATAATAGTTCAAGTCTTCTTAAATTCAGAAAGCTTTGTCAGGTCATTTTTCTCCAAGCCTCAATTTATCCATCTACAAAATGAGGGGATATGCCAGAAACTGACAACAGAATTTACAGATCCTCTAGTACTTCTTGTGAGTGCTACATAAAAAGAATTAGTGGGGAGAAAATATACATAGGCAGCTTTGCAGATAGATACTGCATATGTGCAAAGGCTAGCTTGATTTAAACAAAAAATAGGGCAAGATTAAAACCATGCTGTACACCAGTGAATCTTAAAGTGTTCCAACTAGAACCTCAAAACTATCTTCACTTTTGGCATTGCCATCGTAAACTGAATAATTGGCTTCTTTACACTGTAGCGCCATAGTTCCTAGGGGACAGAGGTGAGGCCTTCCAGCTGACTTGGTTGCCTCTCCTTCCTTCATGGGCTTGGAAGCATGGGTGAGTGAAAGTCTGTAAATGATCTTTCATGGCCAAGTGGGAGAAGGAAGAATTCATTTGTCAAACTTTGAATGTATGATCACTACCCTGAATTCTTCCCTGCCCCCAGTAGAACTCTCCTTTTAAGAGGAGGAAATAACGGACCTGCTCTTTGAACACTGGAGGGTGTAGGAAAGCCAATGACCCTTATGTTTATTCTCATGCAGTTTCTGTCTAAATATCCACCTTTAAACTTATATGGATAATTTAAAGCAGACTGGGTTTCCAAGCTTTCATAGTTAGTTTAACACTTTTAAACTTGTGTGAATCTCATTTACAGAGTTACAGAGCTGATACAATAATTAGTTCAAGCTAATGTTCCAGCCAGAGAATCACTTCAGTAAGAACATAACGATATACTTAGCAAGTGAGGCAAAGGGTGAGGCTTTTCTGATTAGTTTTTAGGATCTGGTTTCTTTTGCCTTAAGTTGGCCTTGCAGGAAGTAAAATACTATGATTCTCTTGCTTTGATTGCTCCAATTTATCATATCTCACCCAAAATGATGCACCCAGAAGACCCCAACAGTTTCAGCTGAACTGATAGTAGGTGTACCTGTACAGGAAGTGGTTAGGCATTGGTCTCCCAAGAAACTGATATGGTGTCTGAGTACCATTATGTGAATATTCAAATTTTCACATTTCAGTGCTAGCAGATATAGGAAGTGCATTTAAAGAATAATTCCACTGAAAATAACCTCCTCCAGTGAAAGGTATGTCATTACTGTAACAGAATCTGCACTATGTCCATTTCTATAATACCCCTGATTTTGATGATCAAAGGCCCAGGAACAAAGTGCAGGATGAGCATGGTATATAAAGAAGAGAAGGTGAAGTTTGGTTGAGACATATGCAGCCTACATATCAACATCTGAGAATGCCTACAGTCAAGGGGTAACAGAGGATGTGGAAAGGTACTTGTCTTCATGTGCATCTTCGGGTTCCCCTCTCCTTTGAACTCTCCAGGTTGCTATTAACCAACATCACAATCCTCAGTTCCACTGGCAAGTTTCCATGGTATCTCACATTTTTTTAAATTAAACTTGGATGGCTTAAGGTATTTCCCACCTTAGCAAATGACAACTGTGACCTTTTAGTTGCTCAAGTGACAATATGAGTATACCTTTCATGCTGGTTCTCTTAGGCCACATAGCCATTAGCACATTCGATTTACTCTGCCTATCATTATATGTTAGGGATCCGTCTGGCTCTTGCCAACCCAATGAGTTTTAATTTCTTAGGTGAGTTTCTATAAATCTACTGGTTTTTCTGATCTGTAAATTGGACTCCTATAGTCTTTTTAAAAAACCAGGCCTTACTATATAATCCACACAGGCTTTAGACCTGTAGGCAGTACTGTTGCCTCAGCCTGCTAGGTGCTGGGATTATGAATGTGAGTCATACCTTCCTTGAAGTCTTCTACCTGGTCACATCTCAATGCTGATCCTTTAAAAGTGTCAGCTCACTGCTTGTTATGCCATTGTCCTACACCCTACAGTGGCTCCCTATCTCATTCAGACTATAATGCTGCATAGTCTGTATATAATATGTATAATATACATATATATGTATAATATATATGTATATCCAAATATTACTAAATGTGAACTACCCTTGAGCCTGCAATCTTTCATTTACCTATTCACCCCAGTGTTGATCCTGATGATATACTATGTATCATACCATTGAAGAAAACTGACTTTCCCTCTCCCAGCAGCAATCAGATGCAAATAATCCTTTGGCTAGGGATGGGGCTCACTTCTCCTCCATTCTGTGATTCAGTTTGGCTTGAGTGTGTGCAATTGTTATGCATGCTGTGATTTCATATGTATATCTTCTATTTTGTGTCTGGGAAACACTGTTTTCTTGTAGTCATCTATGACCTTTGGCTCTTCCAATCTTTCCTTCTCTTTCACATAGATCTGAGTCTTCAGGGCAGGAGTGTGTGATAGAAATCCCACTTTGTGCTTTTGAATACTCCCAAGTCTCTTATTCTTTGCATGTTGACATTTGTGTATCTCTGTGTTAATTGCTCTCTGCTTCCTTGCTTTTCCTTAAATTAGCAGGACTGTTGCTGCTGCATCATGAGACTTTACTCAATCCTCTCTCTCTCTTCCTGGAAAACTCTTGGCCTAGATATCCAGTTTATTCCTCTATAAATGCCCTACTCTGCTCATAACCACACTGCATTTTAAAATGCATTCATTGGACCTGGACAGTAGGAAGTCACTGATGACTTTTAAGAGAGAAGTTGCAGTCAGGTGGCACGAGACGATGCAGGGTTTTGTTGTTGTTTGTTTGTTTGGTTTTTGTTGTCCATATTCCTTACTGGACTGTGCTTCTTGTGTCTGGTACTGATGATTCACCTTGGGTCATCCGATCCTATGCCTGGCTCTCAGACAGTCGCTATTTATATGTTGAGAACAAGTATCTTACTTTAAAACATTTGTTTATATAAGATACATTGTAGTTGCTGTCTCAGTGTTTTCAGAGGATTTTTGCCTTCTTTACAGACTCATTCCTTGAGTCCTGATGTAAGTCACAGTGTTAAACAAGCAGTTTGGAGGTTTATACTATGTGCAGGTTAGAAAGCAAGGCTGAAACCATCTTTTCTTTTCTTTTCTTTTTTTTTTCTTCGATTAGGAGGATAGGAGGCTTCAGAGTGTCTGCTTGTCTATTAACTGCTCCATTTTTCTTTAAAAATTCCCCACTTTAGACACTGGAAGTGTTATTTAAATTCACAAAGCTATCTTTACTATCACACAAAACTCCTAGTAACTTTAGGATGAGCTACTTGAACAGGTGATTTGGAGAGTTAACACTCTCTAGGGAAAGACATAAATAATGTGAGGTCCCCAGGAATTTCATTGAGTTTACCCTTTTCTTTATCTCCTCTTTTTAACTTTGGCAGCATATGCAAGAATGATAGTCTCATATGCTGCTTCTTTTAAGCTCTGCCTGCTGCAATCTTTCCCTAGCTACCAGCTACAGAAGAGATTGGCCTTCTTTGTACCTATTTATTCTAGAACCTATTAACCTTAGTGGTAAATCCTGATTTCCAAGAATTATGTAAAGGTCACTCCTGAAATGTAGGCCCCTAAGCCAATTTCTGGGGAGTCTTGGCAGTATTCTGTACCCATGGCCAAAATGGTTCTTAAAACAGCTCTGCCTACAGTAATATATTTTAAGTTCTCCATTCATGAAAACTGATTTTGCTCTGTATCCTGTTATGCCTATTACAATCAAAGAGGCTGTCCTACCTGCCCTAGTGTTTACCATGTTTATCGTGTGCATTTTTTACTTGAGTAGAAAAAAAACACATTTTCTCTGAGAATAGATAGCTGCTCTATGAGGAACATACAAAGTTATTCATATCCTACAAAAGAGGATTTTTTTCTGTACTCTGAATCTTATAGATGCATACATATATACTTAACTAATATGCCAGTCAGACTCAGTCTACGAATTTGCCAAGTACTGATTGAGCTGAGTATTATGGAAGAGGGCCACATGTGAAGGTGAAACATGATCCACAAACCTTCAAAAAACCCCACAGTTCCCAGAGGATGGAATATAAAGATGAGAGTTTAGATGGATAGTATGCTTTTAATGTGATAAAATCCAGTAAGAACAAAATGGAGCCAATTGGAAGAGACTGATAGATATTGCCTGGGGCTATAAAGAAGACTAGCAACAGAGAAGGCAACTGTAGGCTTTCAAAGAAAAGTGACAAGGACAAATATAGAAGAGCTCAAAAAGCGGATGGCACAGTACTTAGAACTCTATAAGGATGAGTTCTAACATGGAGGTCTGAAGATGTAGACCTGATGTAGATTTAGATGTAGATTTAGAAGGCAATAGTGAGTTATCTTACTATGAGGAAACAAAGAGATGCATGTCTGGTTTTGTTATCAAAGATGGAAGATAATGCTGGCTCAGTTGGTGATCACAGAAGGGAAAGGTGTCTCCTTTACTACTTATTACCCTATTCTGCTCATAACCAACCACACCACCCACACAAAGGAAAGAAATGTTAGTAGGGTGAACTGCAATCCCATCAGTCCTTTTGACGGCTGGTTCACTGTGTAAGGGGGGGAGGTGAGGGAATGTGTGTATTGGGGGTGGGGTAAAAGCTCCTTGTTTCTAGGCCAAACCCCTCTGTAGGAGACTGTTTGTAATCATGCCTAAAATTATTTCATTATTGGAACCTGTGTTTGATCTGTGATTAGGAACTGGATGAAGGAATCAAGCAATCAACCACTGAAATTGTAACCGTAAATTGTTCTATAAACAACCAGCTTCCCTTGTCTCCCCGACCCCAAGTAATGAACTTGAAAACAGATGCTTTTCCTGTTGTTCTTTTCTCTCATGGGATTTAGCCAGCCTTGTACAAGTCAGAGAGCAATGCCTGCTAGCTTCAGGATCACCATTTCCTTTACATCTGGATTGTGTGTGTTCTACCTTGTTAGACTAAGACAAGACACCTAGGGAATATAAAATCATGAAAAATATACAATTTATTAAGATCTGTGTCCAGTGAAAGTAAAGAGGTTTACTTTAGCTAGAGTTCATGATGGAGAATAAAGAGGATATCCTCAGAGATGCTTGCCTTTTGTATATAGTATTCTAAGTAGCTTTTGTCCCAAAGGGTTTTACTAACTAGTCCAAAGGCAATCAAATGCCACTGTCCATAGAGATATATATTTTCCCAATTCAACTGTATGGATTGTTGACTTCTTCTTGTCCAGAACAGCAATGTATTCTTTGACACATCTAGTAAAAAAAAAAAAAGTCACACATTCTTAGCTAGGTCTAAAGTTCATGTTGCTGAGACTGTAATGCCACCTAGGGCAGGAATGTTGCAACCTCAACTTATCTTGCTCCCATTATGCTTGGGGACAACCGGGTGAGACAAGCTTAAGGTATTTCCTCATTTCTTTGGTGTTATGAGGTAGCACCTAGTAACTATTCAAAAAATTTCATGATCTTCTGTTCTTAGGGTAGACATCTCAAAACATATGGACATTATAACACTGGAGGGCATATACCCAGAAGATGCTCCAACATATAACAAGGACATATGCTCCACTATGTTCATAGCAGCCTTATTTATAATAGCCAGAAGCTGGAAAGAACCCAGATGTCCTTCAACAGAGGAATGGATAAAAAAATGTGGTACATTTCCACAATGGAGTACTACTCAGCTATTAAAAATAATGAATTTGAGAAATTCTTAGGTAAATGGATGGATCTAGAAAATATCATCCTGAGTGAGGTAACCCAATCACAAAAGGACACACATGGTATTTACTCACTGATAAGCGGATGTTAGCCCAAAAGCATGAAATAGCCAAGATTCAACTCACAGACCACATGAAGCTCATGAAGAAGGAAGACCAAGTGTGCATGCCTCGGTCCTTCTTGGAAGGAGTGACAGAATGCTCAAGAGAGCAAATATGGTGACAAAGTGTCTGCATTAAAACCATCTGGTCCTGGGCTTTTTTTTTTTTTTTTTTTTTTTTTTGGTAAGGAGACTTTTAGTGACTGTTGCTATATCTCTTTAGGGGCTATGGGACCATTTAAATGGTTTATTTGCCCCTGATTTAACTTTGGTACCTGGTATCTGTCTAGAAAATTGTCCATTTCATCCACAATGGATGATTCTTAAAGATCTGTTCAAACCCTTTCATGTCACATAAGGGCAAGGCTCACAGAAATTCATTTCTTCTCATGAACTAAAGCTGAGGTATAGTCACATTTGCAACCCAGGTGTTTTGTCGCATCAGATAAAGACAGCCTGTCACCTGCCTCTTGGGAGTAACTCCAATAAGCTAATAATAACACTGGCATGTTCATAAGTACACATTCTTGTACTCAACATATCACCACCATATTAACTGTACCTAATGATTCTGCAGAAGTCACTTTAAAAGTTGCTGTAGCTGGCTTCACCATATTGTGGTTCTGAGGAAGGAATTCAAGTCTTCATACGTGCTAGAGAAGTGTTCTAACACAAAGCTACACCCATGCCTTTACCATAGCATCTTTAATCCCTACCAGTGTTTCCATTAGTAGTACTGGTGGCATTTTAAATGTCATTGTTCTACAGCCATATTGGAATATGAATTCTTCCTTTGTTGAAAGAGAACTGAGAAGGATTTTATGTTCTTTCTTTCTTTCCTTCCTTCCTTCTTTCTTTCTTTCTTTCTTTCTTTCTTTCTTTCTTTCTTTTGTTTTTTTTTGTTTGTTTGTTTTTCAAGACAGGGTTTCTCTGTGTAGTCCTGGCTGTCCTGGAACTCACTCTGTAGACCAGGCTGGCCTCGAACTCAGAAATCCACCTGCCTCTGCCTCCCAAGGGCTGGAATTAAAGGTGTGTGCCACCACTGCCCGGCTTATGTTCTTTCTTATTTTTTTTTAAAAACTGCACATATGTATCAGAAGTGCACCTTGGTCTTCATGCCGGTTCCCCAACAACTGAGGTTAGGGCTGTCTCTGAATCTGTTGCCTGCCTGTGGATCCTGTTGCTGTAGTTGGACTGCCTTGTCTGGCCTAGTCCTACAGTGACTTGATGTGCAGAGGGTGAGGTAGGCGGTGGGGTGAATGGTGGGTAGGGAATAATGATGAGCCAGGGGTCTCCCCTTCTCAGAATAGAAGAGGAGGGGTATGGGGGGATTTGGGTGCACTAGGAGGAGAGGAGGGGCTGAGAATTGGGGTATAAATAAATAAATCTAAAATGTGTAAAAACTTAAAAAAAAAGACTTAGCAATAAAATACAAAAAGTAGTGAAACCTACCATAATTTTTCCTTAATAAAACCAACCAAAGGGGAGAAAACTTTGCTGATAAAAATTAACATATTCTCCATATAAGAATACTTCAGGATCAGACTAGTTTTAAAGTATAATGAGCAGCTCTAGAAGACAAGGAAATGGATGATTTTAGGTCAGGAATAAATGCTTATAATGGGATTTCACATAGTCTCGGATTATAAAAATACTGAAAAGAAACTATAGCTACTGAAAGATTGCTAGAAGAAGGGAGGCAAAAGGAAGAGGCAAAGGAAGGAACTTTCTATATAAAGAACTAACAAAAGCAAAGGATCTCTACAACCTGCCCTTCCAAACTCAGACTTCTTTGGGGAAAACCACCAATAATTGAATATAATAACCCCAAATCTCACAGAGCATAAGTTTCTCTTTCAAAATGAGTGCTTCAAGAAACTCAAGACTTTCTCCCTTCTCAAGCAGGTTGCCAATTTAGAGTTTTACATCATAGGTCAACCAAGTCAGGACCATTGTAAGTCATTGCACTTCTCGTCCAACTGCAAGTACTGAGGATGAACCCCAGAGCCCCACAGTGAAGTGTGCTGCCACTGAGTTATATTCTCAGCTCCATTGCAGAGTTTTTGGGTTTTTTGTTTTGTTTTGCTTTACGGGTGATCTATGAGCTAAGAATAATTTGTGTATTTTCAAATGGGTAAATAAAAAAACCCTGAACACTACTTCATGACACTTGAAAATTATATGGCATACAAATTTGAGTGTCTGTAAATAAAGTTCTGTTGGAGCCCAGCCACGAATTAATTTGTGTGGTGTCTGTGGTGCTTTTGTGCTTCAGCAGTGATGTCTTCAAATGTGAAAATATTTCCTATCTGGCCTTTAGAGAAAATCTGTGTCAACTTCAGCTTCCTGATCTAAAAGATTTAAATTGTTTGCTCTGGAGCCCAGCTCTTAGCTACCAGGGGCATTGAGGCACACTGACACTCTGGGTCAGTGAAACTCAATTCAGTGGCTTGCTCTTTTTAACCACTGTTCTTTTCAGTAGAGGTAGAAACACACAATCATTGCTTGCAGTCTAATTATGAATTATATTCTAAAAAGATATGTCAAATGTTTTAGTGCTCTAAAATGTAATATTAACTTTCCCAGTAATTCTCAGTGAGCTTAGGGGGAAATTTTGGTATTTGCCCTTTATAACAATTTGCTTTGTATAACTAAATTCAAGCAGTTTTGGGTCTGCAGGCTGTTGGAGGGTGTGTTTTGAGTCTATTAGCTGTAGTTAAAATCTGAATAGTTAAATCAGCTATTTGACTTAAAATGAGCCATAGACTCTATTTTCTTAATGATTAGATTTCAACAGCTTTGATATTGAGTAGGTTATGGGGCAGGCTATCATATGTACCAATTTTGACCAAATTATTCATTGTGGTATCTCTCACAAAAATGCCCTATCAATGTTGAGTTTCCCAGGGGGTATTTTTGAATAATGATATCAAAGCAGGAATTTACATGATCATCAAAAGCTTTTCTCTGGGCCTACTCACCTACTTAGAGTGAAGGAGGATTGGTCCTGGCCTGGGACAGATATCAGGAGATAAATGAAGAGACTTAGAATCAACCTTTGGAGGTCAGGAAGGGCAGAATTTTTGCATATTAGAACGTTGAAACTGAATCATTTCTTGCACAGTCTAAAGACATATTTTGTATTGATTAGCTATCACTGGAGCCTATGCAATTCAGGTAGTTTTCTGCTTTCTACTTCTTTACTTAGTACTTATATCAACTGCAGCTTAGATCTAAGACGTAAGTGTGAATCCTACCCCTAGTGGAGATTTATTCTATTAGCTACAAGGGCCAAGGGCCTTTCTGTTTCAGATTGCCATCGCTGCCTCTTTGAACTAGAATGCTTTCATGAATCCTATACATTGTAATTTTCCCATTTGTTTCTTGTATTTTGAATCAATAGTCTCAGATTCTTCCAACCACACATCTCCATTGTGCTATGCTTTGGAGATCATGCTATTTTTTTCATGGTTTCTTTTAATAATGCTCTTGCTGTTGGCCTTGTGGAGTCTAGGAGAAAGGTCTCCCCCACCACTACCCACAGTCCTGAATCTTCTGGCTTGTCTTCTCTGATAAAATAATCAAAACCACCTTAACTTTGTATTCCACAAGACTCTGAAATAAGAACATCTTCCAATGACTCTCTGGTCCCTAGACTGAAGATTTCTATGAATAGTATTAAAAGTGTTGCCTTGTTGTCTTAACATCCATACCACGTTCATATGATGCATCTTTCATTGTGCTTCCATGTCTGCCAACTGGTTTTAATTCCACATGTTGCACCTGAATAGTTTAGAAACTATCATTTATCTGATAACCTTGAATGATTTCTAGTCAGCCATTCCTTATCCCCAAAGGAGTGTCACTTACAATGAAATTCATTCAGAGAAGTATCGATCTGCAGGTTGTCAGACGCCATTGCCTCTCCCCTTGCTCAAGATCAGAAGAATGTCCTTCATGAGACCAGAATGTGTATTTATCAAGGGTACCATCATTAAACCAAGCAACCCTTAAAAGCAATGAGGCTATGAGAATTTTTGGTGGTTGTTGTTTTGAAGTACTAGGAATCAAACCTAGGGCCTTGTTCATGCCAGGCAAGTGTTCTATCACCAACCTACATTATAAGTCTCTCCTTTACTTTTTTCTTTTGAGACAAGTTGCCCATTCTGGCCTTGAACTCACTCTTACCTCCACCACCTCATTTGATCCTCCTTTTCCAGTCCCTACCCCCATCCATCCATAACTATATATTCTATTTCCCTTTCCTGGGGAGATCTATCTGCTCCCCTTAGTCCCTTACTCTATTCCTAACACCTGTGGCTCTGTGGATTGTAGTTTGCTTATCATTGACTTAACAGCTAATATCCATATGTAAGTAAACACATACCATAGTTGTCTTTCTGAGTCTGGGATACCTCACTCAGGATGATGTGTTTCAGTTCCATCCATTTATCTGTAGATATCATGTTTTTTAACTGCTGAGTAATGTTTCATTGTATAAATGTGCCAGATTTCCTTTATCGATTTATATGTTGAGGGATATTTAGGTTGTTTTCAGTTTCTGGCTATTATGAATAGAGCAGTCATGAACATGGTTGTAGGTGTCACTGTCTAAAGATAAAGTGTCCTTCTGGTATATGCCTAAAAGTGGTACACTGGATCTTGAAGTAGATCAATTCCTACCTTCCTGAGGAAGCATCATCATTGGTTTTTATAGTGGCTATCCACATTTACAATCCCAACAACAGCAGATTACTCCTTACTTGATATCCTCATCAGAATTAGTTGTCACTTGAATTCATTCTTTCAATTCTGTAACATCTTTGAGTATAGGTAGCTCACAGTATATCTTTGTATCAGTAGCATTTTATCCATCGCAGATGCTGAATATATTGTTATTGAAACAATAGTACATCCACATTATTTGAACCATAAGTCCTATAATGGCTATAATGAGCATAAAGCAACAGCCATGACCACATTTTAACTGCAAAACAATTCATGTCAATATCGTCTGCCACTTCCAGTTCACGAGCATTAGACTGCATTGTTTCACTCCACATTCTTTTTGTGTGACCTGAAACATACCAGTCAACTGGAGGACTGGTGTAGTGGCTTCTAAGAAGAACCCCAATTTTTCACTTCTCAATATGGCCCTCTCAATAATCTGGATGGAATCAGGAGCTAATATACATCCATACATCGGTTTTATTTACAGAAATCTAATTAATATCACTCACTCCCTAATGAGATACCTCTTTTGACTGTGAGGCAAAGCAGAGACAAGCAAGTGACGTCAGAATGCCAGAGTGAATTATTGGGCTTGTGTCAAGCCAGGCAGGGATGAAAAATCACCTCTGTGGACTTAATCCAGGAGCAATCAAAGAGCCAAAGTTTTAATTAGTGAGGGTAGTGATTTACATTTGCGTTCAGCCTCCTAAGATTCTGTATTAGTTTTTAAACTTCTGCGTTTTCCCTGGTTGTTGTCCAACACTGGTTAGGATAGTTAATGTGCTATTAAATAGCACTGTACTTAATGGACCTTTGAAGGTACTGACCTATGAATCCATTTTCTCACCTGTCAGCAGAACCATTTCCATTAGAGAAGTCAATGAAAGCTCATAGGCAGGGAAGCAGGCATTTCAACAAGGTTCTTTCTTGTATACCCAGTAAGAAAAGGCAGAAAATGTTACCCTGAAATACAGATTGTAGGATTCATTTCTACTCAAAGGCAGAATGTTATCAAATTACTATAGTAAATAAAAGAATCCAACATATTTATTTTTGACACAGCAGAAGTGATCGATGGAAAGATGTGCTAATTTCTTCAACACGTCTGACCTTTCCATGTTTCTACACTGTTAGAACATTTGACAGTTAGAGCATGTTGTCATGTCTCTGCACAGTTTTAAGCTGTCTTTTGAAGGAGAATTGCAGTTTT
Source organism: Arvicanthis niloticus (assembly GCF_011762505.2). Taxonomy (NCBI): domain Eukaryota; kingdom Metazoa; phylum Chordata; class Mammalia; order Rodentia; family Muridae; genus Arvicanthis; species Arvicanthis niloticus. The sequence continues at coordinate 110,834,690 of NC_047679.1, read as the reverse complement.
TGAGTCAATTGCATTTCATCTGAAGATAATTATGATGTAATTGGATAGCCAAGCCTATGGTTGAGGCCAAAATCCAAGTGTCAGCACGTAGTCATGAATGATACTTCTCGTGTGTCTCATAACTTCCCCTAATGACAATTACCTGGATGAAGCCCTGAAAATGTGGACAACTTCAGTATCCCTGAAATTCTCATACTGCCTTTATAGGTGACACCTTTGAGAAAAGCAGCATGCATTAGATATAGTGTAGGCTCTGATGGGTTGCTGAAGATCTGTTCTGAAACTTTATCACATTACCTACATTGACTCTTCATTTGCCAAGCAACTCTGAGCATGTCTCTTTCCAATAGTCTGGAATGAAGCTAGCATCTTTCACAAGTATAAATTTACCCAAGTCTAATGAATGCTTCTTACTTACTAATGAGTTACTCCTTTTGACTCCATAGACAGGCAGAGCCAAATACATGATGCCAGAATTCCCTAAGTGAATTATTGAACTTGTGACAGCCAGGGCAGGAATGAAAAATAGCCTCAGCATATTTAATCCAGGAGCAATTAAAAGGCTGAAGAATTAATTAATGTGGGTTTTAATTTGTTAAAGTCTAGAAGGGGGAGCCCCTTTGTTTGCTCTGGAGCCCTTTTATGTATCCTCTTTGATTACAGGTAAGTATGCTTTCAGAAAAGGATAACTTCCCTTACACACTTCCTCAGTAACCTACGGATCAAAGAAAAGTGGGCTCTGAGACTTCACAGCATATCCAATTGTTGGGTTTGCAGCTCAGGTACTGAGCCACTACCTTGCTATGAGGAATAGCTTTGGGGGGAATTGATAGGCGGCATAGATGGAAAATTTCAGATAATGAAAGCAGATGGTAAAAAAAAGGGAGAGAGAATAGATATACAATCGTTGGATAAGAGAATAACATTCCAGGAGCCCTGAAGAAAGAATTGGAAAGAAGACCAAAAGGAAATCATTAGCATGTTTGTAGCTTTCAACTGAGTCTGTCTGGCTCCCTACCTGTTGAACACAGAAAATACAGGCATAAATTTTGGGGCAGGATCTAGACAGTTGAGTCTACCAAGGAATGTCTCAAACCCACCAATATAAAAAAATAGCCAAAGTGACACAATTCTTCCTGCTGTTCAATGTGCAGATTGTTTATGTTCCAATTTATACTTTTACAGAAACCAGAGTTCTTCATTGTCTTCAGTAGGATGTGATTAGATTATCAATAAGGATGTGCCCCTACCACATTAACTTAGCATAGTTGCCACTGCCATCTTTTTTATGTGATATCCCCAGTGGCTAGCTAAAGTTTCCCAAATGGAAATTAGACTCATTCAACTTCACTTTTTAAATAGTCTTTGTGTAGATAATTAATTGCTAGATAGGTAGGTAGGTAGGTAGGTAGGTAGATAGGTAGATAGATAGATAGATAGATAGACAGACAGATAGACAGACAGACGGATGGATACATACATACATACATACATACATACATACATACATACATACATATAGATGGGTAGATAGATATAGAGAGATGAAAGACGGAAGTGGGGAGGATTCTGTCTTTCAGTCCTGTAAAATAAGGATTGCTAACACACACATGTACACACAAATATATAAAGTTTGATTTTTCTGACAAAGTAGCATTTTTTTTTTATCACAAGTTGACAATGCTATTAGCCACCATGTTTCCATTTTATTCTTGTTGCTAGGAAACTCACAGTAACTCCAACCTACAATTTCTTTAATTCAAGTAGACCAAGGTTTTGTGGATTAGGCTTTCTCCCTTTTAAAGCCCTTTTGTTGACTTTGTTTTCCCCATCTTATAATGCTACTTCCAGGGAAAGTCCCTCAATTTGAAGATAAGTGGTATGTTAGAAATGACAAATTACTGATCCACTCTAGACTGAGAGCACATTACATAAGCTTGTATTTTCCCTGCCCCATGCTACTAGCTTGGGCCTATTGTTCTTGTTATAAACTTGGTTTCTGTTAGCCAAACTTTTGATGCTATAGGTAATGTTCATTTTTACTTATTCTTTCTTTCTCCCTAAATATCAGTAAAAATGGAGGGATCATTGAGCAGCATGCACAAGAAAATTTCTACATAATCAGAATTTTTCTGCACTCCAATTGCTGAGCCAAATCACTGACTTTTCGAATTATTTTACATAGTATCTCCTTTGACTTTCAGTTTGTCATCCTTACTTTACAAAATTGAAATTGGACTCTGATTCCAGGAACCGTATTGACTCAAGAAACAAAGCATCTGTATTTTTTCCAGAAACAAAATTCAGATGGGTTAATACCCATGTCTGCAAACCATATGTACCCCATAGTGTGTGGTCTTCCATAGACCACTGATAGCTTAACTCTGGAATTATGTGTGTTGCAACAAAAGTGCCTTCACTAGGTCTAACTTGACTTTTGACATCTTGGCAAGCATGCAGTAAAGGAAGCATCCATGTAATTGAAACAAAACTCCAAGAACCTATTGAGGATGAGTAAAGCAATAGCTTATAAAGGGAAAAGTTTTAGAAAAGATTTAACAGCAAAGCTTTCTGCATATAAAATGCTTATTCCCTTCCTCTAGGGTTTCTCTTTAGTGTCTCTAGGACTCTAGAATATTAACACTAAATTTTTTTCCCACAAGCCCTAGATATGTTGAGTACATGAATGCTAACTTTAATAAAGTATTATGGAAAACAGAAAGAAAAGATAATTGGCATTAAAAGAGGCCACAAAATACATAATTATAAGAGTACTGATAGGGCCTTGTGGACATTAGACAGCTATACTACATTTTAACATCTCTGGCCCTTAAACAATTTTTATTAATTGCATCTATCTATCTATCTATCTATCTATCTATCTATCTATCTATCATCTATCTATGTGCATGTACATGTATGTGCATAACACAACATACATATGGAGCTCAAAGGACATCTTGCAGAAGTCAATTCTCTCTTTTCTGTCATGTGGCTCCTGGGGCTAGAACGCTGGTTGTGTCAGACTTGAGGACAAATATCTTAAATGATTAAGCGATCTCCCTATCCATGCAATAGATTTTAAAAGCTCATTTTGCATATCCCCAAGCTACAAAGTATTGTTTGTATTCATTTCAAGTAACTGGTTGGATACTTTCCCCCCACATCTGAGTTTCTCTGAATTAAGTACCATCTTGTCTCCCTTTAAATGCCAACCCTGTTTTTTTTTTTCTAGCTAGAATCTTCTGTTCTGCCTCCAGGGCTCTCTTCTTGAAGAGCCATCTGGAAGACTTATCTACTTCCTGGGACCTGATGATTAACAGAGATCCCTGAGCCACAGTAAAAGTTGAATTCTTCACAGCTTAAGTAATCTGTCTACCTCACATATAGAATCCTTTCAAGCTTATCTGAGAGGTGTTCAGACTCATATTCTTCGGTTGAAGGGGGAGTCTAGAGATGACTTGACATTTTATGGTATCCTTTCGTGGATAACCTCAGTAACAGTGAAGACAGCCATTTTCTTAACCTTGATGACTTCCAGGAAGAGAGCTTGTCCTTCCCATACTTGCATCTGCCAGTAGCATTTGAGCTAGCCATGAGGACATTCACTGGAAGGGCCTTCTTTTGTTCTTTTCTTCTCTTTGTTTTGTAGACTTTCTCAATAGAAAGCTGCCTTCGGCTTTTCATGTCTTGCCTCTCTGTCCCTGCATTCCCACTAAGCCAAGAAGTGCTCCCACTGATGCTGAACTCTTTTATTAAAGTTCTTGCTATCAATTGATGGAGACCTAGTTTGTTGTGTTTTAAAGTGGTATTTAAATAAGAAGTTGGTTGTCTAGTGACTGGTGAGAAATATAGAACTACTATTTTCAAAGCCAAGAACTAATATTACAAAGATGTCTCCAGGCCTTCCCAAGTGATAAGACAAGTGGATAATGGCATCAAGTGGATTTGAATTCAGAGTCTACCAGAGTCAAGCTTTGGTTTAGAGTTTTGAAGTCAAGATCAGGGTGGTAAGGCTTATTTCTGATTTTGCATATACTAGAGAAATCAAATAAACCAGTAAAATAGTCAAAAGCCTAGTTTATTTTTATAGGTTTATTTTTTTAAGCATAACTATATTTATATAAGCCTTAGTACCTTTTGTTTATTCTATAACAATTTCTTGTTTTATTGACCTTTGTTGTAATAAATAAGGCCGGACTGAAAAAAAAGAAACACATCCAAAGCCTATAATTATGAATTTGGCTGGTGTATGATATTCTTCCTTCACTGGACTGCAGGTCATCCTTGCCAGGAATTGATAAAGAACAGGTTGGATGAAATCAAGAGTTTTTCACTACCAAATGCTCTTGGTGTGATAAAGGACAGGATGGTGACTAATGAGGAAGCAGAACTAATTAGACAAGTCAACTAGGAAAAAGTAACATACAGCAGTTGGAATCCTTGGACATAAAACAGTCTCGTAATCAGCAAATGAGTTTCTTATGACTGGAATTCTCCTGCTCTTAGATTCAGTTTCCTCTTTGGCTTTTGCAAGCACACAAATCTCATATCTGGTTTGTCCTTAATCATCTTCCTTGGCAATTCCTTCCTCACTCAGTGCACTCCATATATTCCCTCTGTGCAGTCTCTTAGTCTCTGTGGGTTTGAACTCTTACAGACTCCCAGATTTGTGAAGACCAGTCTTCCGCTGAGATCCCTATGTCGTACTAAATTCTGTATTCATATATCCAATTGCCAAATCAACATTTTGCTCTGTGGTCCCATGGGCATGGAAAAGTTCAACAAAACTGGCCCTCCATGTACATATTCCTATTTCCGAGCACAAAGCCACCCGCCCTTATTATCTTGGCAGATGGAGCCACAGTTAATTTGTGTTACATCATCTTTGGTTCCAAGCCCCCTTGCCTTGCTTTGCACTTCATGGAGATTATGGGCCTATTTTCATGTGCCAGCCAAATTCTATCATTACGTTCATATTTTATCCTTAGATAGTTTTCTTGGATACATCCCATCTCCTCTTTGGGCTTCACTTTCCTGTCTCTAAAGATTCTTCCAAGTTTCATATTTCTGTGAGCCTTAGATTGTAGTCAATAGATTCTTAATCTTTGGCTCAGCTAAATGCCTTGGTTTTGACTCGACTGGCTATTTATGAAGAGGCATCTATTGTTACAAATTATATGACTAGTATCTAACAGTGATTATGAAATGATATAGAACAACATGTGTTACTTTCATGAATCTGTGGGATTTTAATTGTATATGAGCATGTATTACTCATTACTTATATTACTTACAGTAATGCTATTTCTAACTGTAACAAAGCAGAAAGATGCTATTAAAATTGGAGCATGATTTATAGGAACTTTCTTCTTTTACTACCCCAGAAAACATTTTTCAACCTGAAGTGGCTATTCCACTTGATTTCTGTGATTCCTGATGGTCTTTGTAATCTTGGGTGCATTTATTTGGCCCCCATGATACCAGTTAAGATGGCAAGAAGTAGACACTTGCACTTCCAATATTGGCTTTTAACGCCAACAGTAGCTAAAAAGATTAGTGTCTGACTTCCCATTGTCAAGATCAGAAGTCTTAGATCTAAACAAAAATGTCTTGTTGATGTTGTTTGTTCAAATTCTTCCAGAGAGTACAGAAATAGAATATGGTCCAAGTTCTGCCCGATTCCAGGGCCTAGATTTCCCTCACAAACCCAGGGTTGCTTTCAGTTGGGTAACACTGTGCTCTGAAGTTGCTGACACACTCTGATTTTTACTGTATTTGAGTGTCCTATATGTGAGCACCAGGGCTCAGGAAATGGTACTGCAATAGACTATCATCACTCTTTTAGGCGTGCAGTGTGATCTGACATAAGTCATTTGAACAATAAAAAAAAGGCTGTGTGACTCTATTAACAAACTCTTAATGTAATATTTTTCAGCCAGCCAGTTCAGTTCAACAAATGCATGCTAGCAGCCAATTTTTCAGATATGTTTGCCAGTAAGCCAGTATTGAAAACTTCCTATGCACTAAATATTATGAGCCTTTATGAATACATTTGAACAGTTCTGAAAAATACCATCATAAGTTTATATTTATTAGAAAGTAAAAATAATCAACGATAACCCAATAGGGAAGTGTTTCTCTCTACACAAAGACTTTTGGCTTATTTTATTCTGCTATATAAAATAAAATTTCTGTCAAGTAAATAGACTTCTCTTTTTTCTTCTTGTGTTAATTCCTGTCGTACTATTTGGCTGCTTCAGCCTTTCCTAAAAAGTTCACTGAGACTCTGGCCCACTCTGGGAACTCCCTAATATAGAACATTCACAAACAAGACTCTAGTTGTGAATTTTTAATTATGCCAGATCGTTTTCAGTAAATAGAACTGCAGGCTCAATTAATGCTTGTCAGATCCAATTCTTGTTTTACCTGCTATTGAGCTCCACTCTGTGGCGTTTGCAGTAATTGCCACTTCCTCAGGAAAGAAGACTTTCTCCAGAGATGCTGTAGGAAGCTCTTTACATCTTCTATCCCCTGCCCTTCAATTGTATTGTCTGGAAACCGGGGACAGTGAATATCGCTGATTGTTCTCTTGATCTCTACTGCTGTCTTGAGCAGCAGTGGTTCTCAAGCTGCAGATCATGGGCAGACAGCATTAGCATTTGCTGAGAATGTGTTAGAATCGTAAACTCTCAGGTCCTTAATTTGCTCCCAGAGAGCTTGTCCCCATGTGCAACTGTGGTTTTATTATTGAAGGATGATATTCCTCAACCACCCAAAATGGTACCTTATGGTGCAGTTAGTAAGCCAAAATACAGAAACAAGGTCGAAAAGGGAAACAGAAGCACAGAGGAAAGTCAGAGATCTTAGTTTCGACACTAATATTTGGTTAGTCCTTGGGAATCTTGGACAAAGCAAAAGATTTGAGCTGGAAATTAAGCTTGTGTTAAAGGATTAATTTTGTCCATCAGCCAGGGCCCTTCCTACACAAAGATGGCAGAATTATGGGAGGGACTGTATAATGGCTTTCTATTCAGGATTGACAACGTTATTTCTACCCACTCTGTACCTAGCTAACTTTGTCAACCATAAGTGATCTATCTGAACTAGGGCATGGGAACTAGCAAGAGAGATATAATGAAGAAAGCTACTGGGGTGTACAAGTATCAAGGCTTGCCCTTTCCCCCATTAACCTTAGCACTGACCTTTATACAACAAAATCAACCATCATAGCCTCTTTTACTTGGATTTCTGGTCTACGGATCTTTGCAAAACCCTTGCAATACCCACAACCTAAGAAGGAACTAAACGTTCTGGCAAAACATTGCCACCAGAAATACTTGCTTCTTAATCCTAAGGACCACAGTCCTATCGGGTCTCACTTCTTATCTTATGGCTTAGGTCACCCCTTTGGAGCTGTGATTAGATTCTTACTCCGCCTTTCTTCTGGAATTACAATGCCATCTCTTTATAAGTCTGCCAGGAATTGCCATCCAGCTTGATATGTGCCAAGCCAAATCTTTTCTCGTCTTTTATAAATTATACTTTCTCTAAACTAATTTCTTTCACCTGGAGAGCAGATTTGTTTCCCAGTCATCTGGTTTCTGAACATTCTCTGCAGCTGTTATTTAGAGTTTATTTTCATTCCTCCAATGTAGTCAATCTTCAAGTTCTGCTATATTTTCTTTTTTGATTCTGTGCATGGTTTCATGCTTTCCACCTTCCTAATGACCATGCCAGTCCAAGCACCTTTTGTATTTCAGGTCTCAATTACCCAAAGCCATGTAATGTCAGAACTATGATTTTTGTTCAATCTCCCATCTGATGAAGAAACACCAGAGCTTGATGTGAATACAGAAATAGTACAATAGCACTTATAACTGTTATGCAAAATTCCACTGGCCTCTGATACTCTGAAAGCAAAGTCTACACTCTTTCACAGTATGTAAGGGATCAGCCAGCTTAAACGAAACCATAATATAATACAAAATCTAGTAATCTAATTTTCCCCTGACCCAGTGAGACATTAAGGAATGTGACTACCACTCCCTTGGCAAAACAAAACAAAACAAAACAAAACACCACCCAGCATGTGCCAATAGGTGAAGAGAGCAAAGCACCAACAATAATCAATGAACTTATTGCTGCAGCCCCTGGTGCCCTGTGGTGGGCTGCTAGAGTGGGGAGTTAATGGAAGGGGAGAGGGCAAGACAATGCATGTGCCCAGCCTGACTTGTCTGAAAGCTTTGCAGTTACAGAGCAGCTGTGAGCTTCTCTGTGAATGGTTTACCTGATTGGTTTAATATCCTCTGTTTTACATACAACAGTCCTAAGACAGCAAAAATTTAGATATCTCACTGGCAGCCGGGATTAAAACTCAGGACTCCTGCACAACTGCTTTGAGCTTAGGAGTTGTTCCTGAGAGACTATACTTATTCTATGAGACATAGCAATAAAGATGAGCCTTTGTCTACTCCAGTTGCTATCTGAGCATAAGTCAAGAGAAACCAGGGAGAGAAGCAAATTAAAGTGCATCTTAGAGAACTGACCTTCCTCTGCTTGATGAGGGACAAAAACAGAGATAATGAGTCTAAGAGACTCAAAGGACAACACACTCAAATTCAGCCACTTCAGGTAGGAGGGGAAATGAAAAAATGAGGGGGGTGCAAAGAGAAAAAAATCCCACTCAGGACACAACAAGGCAGGGAAATGAAATACAGATGCTTCATCAGCTTTCATTAAAGGAGTCGATATTTGAAGAGCGTTCTTACTCAGTAATAGAACAAGGGCAAAAACTACTTCAAAACTGGAGGCATCTTGGAGAAGAGAAAGGCAGGCCCTCACCAGGAGGTAGTTGGGATTTAATAGCCTCCCCAAGGATGGATTGTTGAGAGGACTCAAACATGTTTGGGATGCACATTGGATGAGTGTGTTTCCGTACTAGTGGCTGGTTTAAGTACATTTTCCAATCCTGGGACCTTCCTGGAGCCTAGATTCTTTGCTAAGAGCACAGAATAGCTAACCCTTCCTTCCCTCCAACAGAGACTTGGAACAAGCCCTCAACATCTTTTTTTTTTTTTTTCATCACTTACAAGAACATGCATTGAAAATCATTAGAAAGCTATATGATTGCAACAGACTTAGTACTACAATTATTAAGCAGTATTGTCCCATCATCCAAGCATGTTTGCTTTAAATATTTTTTCAAAACGCACCTGTGTTTGCAATAGACCGTAAGCAGACTCCAGTTCTCCTGGACTATTTGTGAGTCATGGAAAAACATGTGACATGTATGTCACCATTTCTTTTTCTAACATTGTTGCCAGACATTTTAATCTTTGACGGTAATCTTTCCATCTGTGCCCAAATGCAGGGCATTTATTCATTCAAGATATGTTTATGTGCTTTGCTTTGCCTGTTTTCTGTTGTATTAACCAAATTCATGAGCATGGAATAGTTACAGGGAAAGCCGGTTTGTTTTTCACAGTTGTAAAGGCATTGAAGATCGAGATGGGACAGTTTGATGCTCATTGTCTGAAACCAAAATGACAACCACATTCACTCCTGCTGGAGTTTTCTCAGAGAGGTAATTAGGAGGGGTCATTCAGTCATATCTCAAGTCCTCCTGCTGTTCCACAACATGGCAGAAGATCAAAGGACATGTGAGAGTAGCAAGCAGGTATGGGCTGAAGAGAGCAGATGTATTGTGGAGTGCTAGACTCCCTTGAGAGCAACTTACTCTTGCAATTAAATAACCCATTCATAAAAGCTCTGGCCCTATGTTCCAAATGTTCCTGTTAAATGCTTCACACCTACCAATACTGTTAATTTGGAGACCAACCCTTGACATGGCTTTCCCCCAAGACAAAGGATGTTTAAACCATAACAAGCACTGACTGACTTAAAAGTTAAAGCAATAAAATGTAAGCAGCACCGTGGAGCCATATGGTCACTGCTCAGAAATGATATGGTGACAGTAGTCTGCAATCAATCATGCCTGCCTCCTGAAATGCAATTTTCAAGTTCTTAGGACTCTAGAAATTCATTTTTTACAATTTCAGTAACTCCAGAAACAAAGTGTTTTTCTTGGACCTGGGCCTGTTTCCAAAAAGAGCTTATGATATATTATGAGCAGTACAGATTTCTGCATGCCCACCAAAAAAATGGGCTAAGTCACTGGGGCATGTAGTTTGGTAGAGAATATGACCTGCATGTATAAGGTTCTAGCTTCAATCCCAAATAGCAGTAAACAAACAAACAAAAAAGGTGAAGTGTGTTTTAGTGGTTACTAAGTTCTTTGCTCATAATTATTCCTCTGGCAACAGGAAAACAAACAAACAAACAAACAAACAAAACAGCCAGCAGGAATGGGTCTGGTTGTCATTTTGGTTTCTGACAATGGATATCAAATTGTCCCACCAGGAACTCTGAGAATGCTGCAGACTTGGGTTCCTCACAGTTTTTTTACTTAGATGGAATGTGCATAATAGTTTCTTTCCTACCCTTGTAGCCTTTGGAGCATGTATGGAGCCTGTAGAGAGGAAAGCCTTCTTGATATTAGTTGTTAGTGATGACAGCCCATCAGGCCGTCAGAGGAAGGCTGGCCTGCATTAACTTTTCTTATCGAAAACTCACCTGGAATTGGTTTCACAAGCCTTTGATGGGGCCCTGAGGCAAGCCAGAATCTTATCTCAGAAGAAGATACTACTCAGGTGGGGTTCAAGAAGGTTGGACCCTGACCTTCTGGGATCTCAACCACAGCTCTCAAGATTACAATTTAAAGAGATGAAAGTGGAGAGAGCTGACAAGTGCTGTAGAACCAGATGGATCAAACGAGTGACAACTGAACATGTCTGTTTCAGATGCATAGGTTAGGAACTAGGTCAAATTCAGCTCAGCTCCTCCCAATTCTCATATGCCACAACTTATCATCCATATAGCTTAGAAGCAAGAAGACATTCCTGTAAATCCCTGGGATTGTTCTGGATGTTTCGGGGACCTGAATTCTTGGAAGCATCTTAATCTTTGGGCCTTTGACCTGTGTCTTTCCAGATCTTTGTGGCTCCCAGTAGTCTGGTGCAGCAGTGTTTTCTCTTTATCACTTATGAGGCACTGTGGGAAAATTCAAGGCCCCCAGACTTACTGCTTTCATTCTTTGTGTTTCAAGGTTTGAGATTTACAGCATCTTGTCCAGGTTTATCTACCCAGCCTAGATTTCAGAGAGAAGGAGCAATGGCTTCTTTTTGCCAATATTTGGCTGACCTTTCTGTACAACTCTCCTTAGGATAGCTACAAAATTGCCCTCCTAGGATCCAAGCCTGCCAGAAGTTTCTCTTGTCCACTCCCCCTTCTGATACATTTCCCACTGGGAACCCATCTGTTATTTGCACGGAATACACATTTGGAGACATTTGAGTACTTTCACCTCTGGCCTTGGTGCCATACCTTCCCTGTGTGATTTATTCTTGAAAATGTTTGTGTTTCCATTCCCCTCAGATTTGCACTACTGGGATTTGGCTGTAGGTCTGGGGGGGGGGTGGAGTGGGGTCGGATCATTTCCATCATTAAAAGGCTGCTGCCCCAGGATTTCCACCTCCAGAGAAGCAGTTAACAATAAGGCTGCCATTGCAGGCTGCCATTTTCCCCTGATATCTGGCTTTTGCAGACACAGAGGTGGGGATTTAACAGTGAGAATGGGTGTTTTATTCAAAAGTACAGGGATGCCTAAACTTCTGGGCACACAATCTGAGCCTGTAGTGTACTCAGGGTGATTTAGAAGATCCCTGGTTTTAGAGTGCTTCCAAACAAATTTCCCACTGCCTACTTTGTGAGTGAAGGATTGGAAGAAGCCCAGTGCCCAAGAATGTAGAAGTGAGATGGTTTGGATCTACTTGCATTTTCCCCCTTTGAATCAGGGCCTCATCCTGCCCTCAGATTTGATTCAAAGCTGAGAACCATTCTAAAACTTTTGATCCTCCCACTTCCACCTAAGTGCTGGATTACAGATGTACACAACCACATGGTTTCAGCTGTGTGCGCTGGGGATCCAACCAAGAGATTCATCCATGCTAGCCAAGCATTTTACCAACCGAGCTATAGCTCCAGCCTCTACTTGTGCTTCATAACTGGAAGCTTATTGCATCCTTTGCATCAGACTTAATGCACTTTTTGAAAACAAGAATTTTGAATGCTTCTGAATGGGAACTAGCTTCCTTCCTTTCCTCCTCCCTCCCTCTCATCTCTCCCTCCCCCTTCTTCCTTCTTTCCTTCCTTCTGCTATCTATTACCATGTAAAGTAATAGGTATCCGTAAGGTATTTTCATACATACTTCTGATTGCTCTTTCTGACCCAGAATCTTTTGTCCGGATTTGAATTGTGGCAACCAATTTCTGACCTTGGTTCTTGACAGAGAGAGTCAGTGGTATTCATCCCTGAACTGCCTAAAGAGTTCTTTCACAAGAAGTCATATCAGCTCCTCAGTCTCCATTAGCAGGGAGCACAGGCTGCTGAGTCAGTGAACAGCACAGTCGAGAGTGTCCCCGGTACTTCACTGTTTACAGTCTCCACATTTAACTGCAGAGCCACATACCAAGCAGCAGAATCAGAGTCTACCTGCATAGCTCCCATTTTACAGGGCTGTTTTTGGCCCTTGTGGACACTCAATCCAGACTGCTGTAGCTTTTGCTTGTATCCACTTCTCCTGTTAGTGTTTGTCTGTACCTATACATCTTTATTACCTTTGCAATCACCCCTCATTACTTCTTGTTCCAATCACACCCCGGTGCCCATTTGAAGCCAGTGACAGTAGAACAGAATGTCATTTATGATGCCCTCCCAGCCTTCACATAAATGCTGCTACCCAGAGACATTTTCAAATGCTTTAAAGATTCATAAGAATCTAGAAAGCTCTTTTACATTCCCTTAGACACTATTCTCTCCCCTCAGAAGGTCCTGGACTCGTGAACAAGTTGGCTCAGCAGGTAAAAGCAATCGCTGACTGGACCCAACAACCTCAGTTTGAACCTGGAACCTTTGGCTGAAAGAGAAACAACTGAAAGTTGCTTCCTGACTTCCATATGCACACCATGATCCACACCAGCACATCTCCCCCCCAAACATCACACACACACACACACACACACACACACACACACACACACACACACACATTAATAATAATACATTTCAAATTTAACAAGAAAGGTCCTGGGCTGATGAGATGGCCCAGAGCACTTGCTGCCATGCCTAATGAAGTAATTGCATCCCTTGGGTCCCGTATAGTAAAAGGAGAGATCTGTTTCCAACAAGTTGTCCTGTGACCTCTATGCACATACTATTGCACATGTGCATACACACTTGAGTGTACATACACCATAAGTAAATGAATTTAAAAATAAAAAGAACTTCCATCATATATCTTGAACAATAAAGACAGGAAGCTTTTACCTTCACTATATATGAAGTTATGCTGACGTAGATTTTAGTAACAGAAAAAAAAATCTGATGAAATTAGGATAAAGAATTCCACACACCAAGTAGAGAGAAAGGCGTTGAGTTGGTTTCCATGGAAATCTGAAGATGAAGTAAAGTATTAATTTCAAGGCAAAGCAGCTGAATTGAAGATAATGGTAAAATAGTTTGATAAAGGAAATAGAATAAAGTAATCAAGGAGACTCCAATCAATTATGCCCCTTTGTTTACCTCAAGGTGATTAATTTGCCTTCGTTTATTAACCTGATGAGATTAAGCAGACCCTTCCTTGTGATTTATTTAGTAATTGTTTCCAAGGTTTGACATAAGCTGTGGAGTTATTGAAGGTGGAAATTTAAATTCAATTACTCATGAAGCAAATGGTGCTTCTCTGGCAAGAGTATCTCAATTCATGGCCTTCCCATGCAACATTATGAGTGAAAATTATAAATTCATCCAATGATACTATCTCCCAAAGACATTTTGAAGTCTTTGGGATATGGCATCCATATCCTTTATTGAAAGGCGGCAGCTTTAGAACTGAACTTATGGTGCAGACACTCCAGTGGCTGGAAATGTAAGAGTCTTAACTATTCCCTTTTGACTAAGTATTTTATACCATTTTTTTTTCACTAGAAACTTCTTGGGAGCTTGGGCTAGAGTGCTACGATTAATAGAACCTAACAGGTCAAACTTTGAATCTTTAAAGGGCAGTTGTTTTATTTGACCTTGGCTAAAAGTTCCCACTGTTTTTGACATTGAAGGACATCTCTGGATAAAAACATGCTGGGGTGGGGAGGGGAAGGAGAGGGAAAGGGAGGGAGTGAGGGAGGGAGGGAAAGGGGTCTTGAAAATCGTTAAATGAAATGACTAATTGCTTTTTGTCTTCGTGTTCTTTGTATATATTTTTGTTTTGTGGGTATAGTAAGGATAGATGGGGTTCTTCAAACTTCAACTCAGGTGCCAACTCTGCATCCGCCACAAAGTCCCGGAGCACATCGAAGAGTGGGAAGTAAGTGAAAAGCACTGTTGTGCATCTCACAGAGTTACCACAAAGCCATGTACCTTCAATTTGTCATTCATCCTTATCCATTCAGCAAAGATGTGTGTGATGCTTTTTGTGCACTTGACAGTGGGAATTGAAAGAACAATATCTATGTAAGTGATACTGGTACAAGGATGAGGGAGGGGGAAGAAAAGTCAGTAGATGATTTTGCAAAAGTGAAGCAAAGGCAACACTGGTCCATCACTTTATGCTTTATGCAACGTATGGAAATCTGTGTTTTGAGATTTGGGGTTGAATTAGACTGATATGGAAAGCCAGTTCATAAATGTCCTCATTTTAATACATTTACATTTTCATTGTATCACTGACTACATTATGTGGTATTCTTTTCACAATAACTAGCATGTGCATTCTATGTCGTTTGTTGCATTGCCAAAAACTTGTATTGATTAGATATTTGTGGTAGTAGATTTATGTCTTTAAGATGGTTCCAGAAGACAGCTTTAGCTAATCTCTCATCTTGGAGAGTACATGGTATTCTGTGGTGTGTCCCCATAGAGATGACATACCTTCAGTTAGGCAGCTCCCTCTCCAAGTAGCTGCAGCCATTTTGCGAACTACTCAGCTCTTCTCATAAGCTCTCTTTCTCAAGGATGTCGGGCTTTGTGCTGGCCTGCATCTAGAAGATGAAAGATGCCTCCATTACACTAGAAGCTCTCATTGAGTAATAAGATATGCCACAACAAGAGTGAGGCTTTGCAATGGAAGGAGGATTTGTAATGGTCATATATTATATATATTCAGCACTGGACACTAAATACTGTACTTGGAATATGATCTTCTATTCAATTCCCAGTGTGAAAGATCTATTGTCTGCAGTTTTCTTCTTTTTACCTCCTGAATAACATTTTACTTTTACATATTAAGTCGATCACAGCCTATCCATGAAAATACTAAAAGTGGTGGCAAAAATATGGGACTAACTTCTCTGAACATTTAGAATTCATTTCAGTTATTTATCTCCAAGCACTACGGTCAAAATGCTGTATAAATTATAGAGGAATGGAGCTGATATACACTTTTCCAAACAGCTGAAGGTTTCCAAATTAGTCCCACTCCATTGTTACTGCACACTCTCAGTTCACAATGAACCACTGGAGAGTTGCTTTAATGCCAGGCTTGTAGAAATGATAGACTCCTGTCTGGACACAGCCCCTGTCACACACATACCTGTCACACTAATGATTCCACAGTGCAATTTCTATTCATTAGATCCTGATATATAATCACGGATACTTGTGATTTGCTGATGCACTTTAAAAAGGAACATTGCTTTGTTTCTTTGGACTTTGCAGGTGCCCAATCTTTTATCTATTAATTGAGGATGCACTGTGTATCATGTAAGGAGCAGCTGGTATAAGTGAAGCTGATGTAGAGAATGTGTGATGAATACTGTACTCAAGTTGTTCACAACAGGAGGGCTGAATAAATGCGTCCCCATGTAGATAGCCATGATCTTCTATCATAGCTACTATGTTTGCATCTATCCTAAGCTTCTGGCATTGCTGCATCCTGAGATACATGTCTTTTATTTGCCATACACAGTATCTTACAGATAAAACAGTTTCTTTTTAACTTCTCACCAACATGGTTAGTTATTAGTATTAAATTAGAATGTCGTTGGATTCCTTTTTTCATGGTTGTGCCAGTCAGATTCCTTTGTATCACTTATTTCCCATTGGTTTGGAGTGGTAGAATTTTTTTCTTACTCTGTCACTGCATATTTCCTCTGCCTTAGGCTATCTTTGGACTCAGCAACAGTGCTGGTGTTCTATGGCTGTGATAAGACACTTAGGGGGCCTTCTTCACACCTATTAGAATACTGTCTATCAAAGTTTAGGCATTATGTCCTGAGGATCAGAGAAAGGTGTTCTATATACTTCCTGCTGAGTTGTCCTTGCAGTTCTTTGGCTGCAGGGTGTATAGTGGTAGCTACAGCCAGCATTGAAGATGCCATTCTGCTAGGTTTTCTGGCATTATTTGATCTAATGACAGTAAGATATGTAGTCACAGAGTAGTTTTTTTTCTTTAGTTTCTCTGTGCTATTTTTGAGGCTAGATATAGGCTGCAAGAGATAAAGAGAGTATGTCTTTGAAAAGAAGTCAGCTGTTCTGTTTTCTGAATAAAATATAAAATGCAAAAGTTAGGCTATGTCAAGTTCGCCTCATGGCAAAAATTAATAACCTATATGTATTGCTTGTGTGCTTATGTGCCAGCCTATGTATGGTTCATGTGGCATATTTTTCCTCATTAATCCTTGCCCATATGAAACTCATAACGTAGACACTATTATTATTATTATTTCTACTTTACAAGTAAAAACATGATTCAAGAGATAATTATATATTTAATTTAGATCTATTGTTTTTGCAAAGACCATCTTTGACTCAAGTCTTAGAAGTTATTATAATATATCTTTATATATGTGTGTGTGTGTGTGTATTTATGAAATGGGGAGAGAGACAGAGAATCTACTTTGTACCTCTGTGCTGTATCTGGGGCCCCATAGGTAATAAATAAAACATCCAGCAAGGAACAAGGAGCTCACAGTCTTGGTAAAGAAAACTGAGAATGTCAATATGCTGTTTAAGTGATGCAGTGAAATACTCACAGGCTATGACTGGAGTCACCCCTGACCTATGCAGTTATTGGGGTGCAGCAGTCTAATCATGTGGGGATACTGGTGAAATAAATTCTAAAGCCTTTAATGCTATCAATATTCATCTCTCAAATAACAAGGATAGGTCAAGTACAGAGAAAATGCAACTTGCAGGGATGAGCAGGTAGCTCAGTGAGTAAAGCACTTTCTCTGCAAACATAAGGACCCATGTTCAAATTCCCCTTTCCAGCACAGAGTATGGTAAGCATATACCTATAACTCTAATGTTACGGGACTAAAGCAAGTGGGTGCCAGGCGCTTGCTAGCTAGCCAAACTCATTGAAACTGAAAAGGTGAGCTTCAGGTTCCGCTTCAAGGAAAGAAGGCAGAGAATAATGAAGACCCATTACACCTTCCTCTTGCCATCATGTGTGTTTGTATGGAGATGTGCTTATCTGCATTCACACATACATATACATATACATATACATATACATATACATATACATATACATATACATATACATATACATATACTGCTCACCCACTTGCCCACCCTCCATCTTTCCACTGAGAAAATACACACTGGACAGACAGGTGGGTCAGAGAAGCGGGAGTTGTGGAGTAGGTCAATGCTAAAACTGAGTGAACAATTACTCCTTCTGACTTTCCACCTATTTAGAGCCCACTGAGATCCAGTGAAGCATAGGCAATGTGGAGCGCAGGAAACCTCCAGCTTGGAAGTTGTGTCAATTCTGCTTGCTCTGTTGCATTGCCCAGATCTGAAGCTGGGCAGCCAACCTTCTGTTTCAGAGAGGAACAGATGGAGTGAGATACAGCTGAGCAGCAGAGCCAGATCACCCTGGCAGTGACTTCCAGCGAGGAGCAAGCAATTTCTTCAGTGTTGACAGTGAGTCAGATTGACAAGACAGAGACAGAAATCAGAACAGAACCATAACATTTAGACCAAACAGTGTAACTTTTCCAGGTGCTGCTGACCCATGACCAACCAGGCCAGGCCACAACACTGAGCCTCACATGGGGCTTCATTTTGGAATATAAACATGTTACTCTGGCCAACAGAGCAGTCCACAGTCAATCAGTTACTTCTTCTTGGATCATCTGCAGAAGGCACTGAAACTCTCAAGCGTTACAATGCATAGCTGCCACCAGGCGTTCTCAAAGTGTTCAATTTGGCTTACTTGTTTTGGTTTCTTCAGATACTAGTCATACCATGTTGCCCAGTCTGACCTTGAACTCACAAATTCTTTACGCTCTTGAATTAGGGGCATCTGCCATCACATGTTAAAGGTGCTCATTTTGTATCAGAATATTTTCATTCTTTACATGAGACCAATTCTTTTCATTGCTGATACGGACACCACTGCTAACAAAAGGTAAATCACTCCCCTTGAATCACACATCCAGTTATTAGCAGATGGTAGCCTAGAATCCTGGTCATCTAATGCTCTCCCTAATCCCCATGTTCAGTAATGAATAGTATCATTCTCCCAGAGAACATCACTTCAGCTCCTGGCCTCTTTTCGTCGCTGAGGTCCAACAATGTGCTTCACTCTCTATATTCTATGATGCATAGATTGATGGGCGCATTCAGTGGAGTTAGTGAATTTGGACGAATTGGAATCATTCCACTTTATACAATATATAGCTGTAGTGGTGAGAAAAGGGAAAAGACGCGCCCATCTCCAGTTCTTCATTTCTCTCTGAAATGCCATTCTGCAGTGTTTGGAGAAGGAGCCCTTTCTCAACATTATTGTTGCACGGTCTGAAGCTTTGGATGTAATGCTTTGCTGGTGGTGATACAGTAATTAGAATGTACAGATCAACATAGATGTTTTCTCTCAAATCAAATAACCCATGCTGCCGGTCATTTCTATGTAGAGATATAGATACTCTTCAACTTATAATAGGGTTTCATCCTGATAAACCCATCATCAGCCGAAAGTATCATCTTAAAATGCGTTTAAAGGCTAATGAGATAGCTTAGTCAGTAAAGTGCTTATCATGTAGGCATGAAGACATACCTGAGCTCAGTCCTCAGAACACATATAACAAAGCTTAGTACATGTGTGTAATTCCAGCACCATGAAGGCTCACACAAACATCCCTGAAGATCACTGGCTAGCCAGCCTAACCTGTTTGATGGGATCCAGACCAGTAAGAGACCTCTGAACTCCACATGCACATGGTCACAAACGTAAGTGTGTACACATTTTTAGGAGGCTGAGAGAGACAAATTGGGAATCTGAGGTCAGCCTGGGCTACATAGCAGAGCCCTGTCTCAAAAAGTATACTTAATATATCTTGAATTTCCAATGTGGTCCTTGTCACACCACTGTGTTTGAACACGTGGGCCCTAGCTACTGGTGCTGTTCTGCGAAGTTATGGTACCATTTACATGTTGTGCCTGGTACAGGTGTAGGGCCATTAGGATGGGGCTTGAGCTTATAAACCATCTCTGCTTCTAACACATGCTCTTTGCTTCCTGACCTGGAAGATGTTATAACAAACTATTCCACAAACTCTTGCCACTACCGACTGATGGAGGCTGGCAGCCAGTATGTTTCTTCATTTTTCTAGACTGTATTTCCTGAATTGTGAGCCAAAATAAAGCTCTCATCCCTTAACTTGTATCTGTCAGATATTTTGGTGGAATAAGACTGATTGATGTGTGTGTGTGTGTACACTAATATATCCAGTATAGTCCATATTATCCAGGCATAACCATTAAATTAAATTGCATGCAAATGAGATGATACTAGAAATTAGTTAAGCTCAGTGTGAGATATTTTTCACATAGGCTGAGACTATGGAACGGCATGGACCAACTCCCAATTTTAAATACTCTTTTTTTTCTTGATGCAAGGCCTTACTATATATCCCAGGCTGATCTGAAGCTTTATTATGTGGGCCAGACTGACCTTGATCTCATTGAAATCTGCCTTCCTCTGCCTGCTTCGTGCTGGAATTAAAGGCATGCACCATGTCTTGCTCAAATACTCTCGAAGGTCATAAATATTAAAAGCCATGCCAGATCAACCAACCATGGTACCTGGTAACTGATACCATAAATAGTGAACTAAATACTCTAAGTATTTGCTTAAATGCTAAGGGAAGGGACTAACAGTTATATGATAAAATGACAAGGTCCAACTTTTGCTCATGTCACAAATCTGCCCATGATCACCCTAATAGCAGATGCCACATGATAACTGACTACAACCAAGACTGGCTGGAAGATTTGTCGAAAACAGAATTCTGTTTTCTACTCAGCAGTATCTGGATGGGAGTAGGGTGAAGCATGGGTTTGGTTGGCAGGAGCCAAACAGAAAGGCTTTCCTGTTTCAGGAAGAAGTGAGGGCTTGCTTGCTTGCTCTGCGGGGACTCACTCAGGCATGCTTTTATGTTTGGTCTAGCTATATACATGTTGGTTGCAGGAAATAGTATGTGGTATAGCATCATTGTCCTTTTCTCTTATTGAGGCACATGTGGTTGCTCTGAGCAACTAAGCTGTAAATGCTTCTAAACTCTGAAGTTTGCCTGTGTGTATATCCCTTTGCTTCAAAATTCTGGCATGCTCTGTTTTAATCAAGTATTCAAGTGTCCAACGTGTCATATGATTTTGTAGTTTTAGGTGGCAATATTATCAATAGTGTCCTTTGATTAGCTATTAGACCAATACCACACAGCTCATACAAAACCAAATATTATGCTGATTGTTTGATTTCTCCCTCCCTCCTCATTACTTCTTTATAGGAAATGGGATGAAACAGCTCCCAAGTAGACATGTCCAGCACAAGTTCCATTGTAGCCTGCCTTTTCCTTCTGTAGTCAGGATACTAAGAGAGTTTTGGTTAAAACAAAAATTTCAGATAAATCCTAGAAAACACATTCATTAATAAGGCAGGAAGCTTAAATAAGCCATTTTAAATAAGATTTACAGTGGCCAGGGATGGATAACATAAATTCCCCATACTTTGATGCTTTGATGTTTAACCTCGGGCTAAGGAGCTACAGCACACGCCTGTTCCAGTACTTCTTAAAATAAATTAATCACGCAGCCTTGTATTCATGAAAAATATCATCCTTGGAATCAGATAGATCTGGATTTGAATCCTGGCTCTCCTGCTTCATAACTTTATATGTACCTCGCTGGGCTGTTGTGAGGATTAAATATCCTAATCCGAGTAGAGCTTTCATAGTGCCTGGCACATGGCAAGTGTTCACTAAATGTCAACTAGTGATTATGTATGTTTCCTTTGCCAGTGTATTGCAGCTGGGGACAATGTGACCTGGCCAATAGGATTATGGCCAGTAGAATTTTGATAAGCTCTGGTTGGCTCTGCTTATCTGCTTATTTGCCAGATCTTGAAATGGAGCAACAGTAACCTCACCACTAGCATATGCATAATATAGTTTGGAAAAGAGAACTAATGAGTGACACATCTATAATAAAGAACACTTGCCAGCAAGTTGCCACACCTCTCCATCAGGTATAGTATATGTACTGAATGTGAGTGCCCCTCCCTCCCAAGGAGAGCAGGTCAGTACTGTTCCTGATGGGTGCCTCTTGGGAAAGAAAATGTGTTCTGCTGGGTGAACCTTGGAAAACAGGACCTACTTTTTCTTGTCTGCCACCCAACACAAACACTTTCTATATAAATTCAAGGAGGCAAGGTGCTGCTGCTCTCTGGAATAAGGATCCCCCAGATATTTGCAAGCTAAGGTGATTACAGATGCTAGAGGAATGGTATCAGTGAATGCTTCTGGAACAGATGTATTGGTTTTCAGATAACTGGCCAATGGAGTGCAGCTTACCTTTGGTTTAGAGTACTAAGATAGTATGGAAACAGGAAGTGAAAGTGACATGCCATCTAGATCACTACTAAGAATCTAACACTGACTAACAATCTGAAATGTGGAATAGGTTTTTTTTGTTGTTTTTGTTTTTTGGTTTTTCGAGACAGGGTTTCTCTGTGTAGCCCTGGCTGTCCTGAAACTCACTCTGTAGACCAGGCTGGCCTCGAACTCAGAAATCCGCCTGCCTCTATCTCCCAAGTGCTGGGATTAAAGGCGTGCTCCACCACTGCCCGGCACATGGAATAGTTTTAAAACAGAGTGGATCAGAAATAGGACTTGGCTATAAAATCTTAAGGCTTGTCCCCAGTGACCTACTTTCTCCAAAAACATTGCTACCCACTGGAGACTAACTCTTCAAATACATGAACCCATGGGGAGTACTTTATATTCAAATAATATCACACACTAGCAGTACCTTCTGTATAAGGTTTGCTTTTTTTTTTTTTTTTACTGAGTACAAACAATGTGTATAATACCATTCTGGAGATTCAGAAAAGAATAATCTCCACAGTAGTCTTTGCATTTTTTCCAATTCTAGTGGGGGAATATGGTCACTAAACAAATAATTACATATAGGCATGGTAATACATACCTGTAACCCTGACTCTTAGGAGCTGGGAGTAGGGGAATTCCAAGTTCAAAGCTACATAGTAAGATCCTATTTCAAAATGGAGAGGGAAAGGAGGAGGAGAGAAAGGGAAATACAGATATGAATATGTGGTATTTTAAGTGGGAAAAAGGCAAGGGAATGAGCATGAAGAATAGACGGAGCAAAAATCTGTTGATTTAGATGAAGTGATTGTGGGAACCCTCACTGAAAGATAACATGTGAAAGGTTTGACTTATTTAAAGGAATTAGTACATTATCCTAGTTTCATTTCTGATGCTGTGATAAACTATCCTGACGCAAAGCAGCTCAGAATAGAAAGGGATTTCTTTTGGTTTATAATTTCAGGTTACAGTCCATCATTGTTGGAAAGTCAAGACAGGAATTTCAAGCAACTGGTCACATCAAAGTGAAGAGCAGAGAGAAATGAACCTGTACATGACTGCTTGCTTGCACACAACACAGCTAGAGTTCTTTGTTCATACGGTTCAGTATTGCTTGCCCCAGGGAATGGTGTTTCTCATACAGGGCTGGGTCTTCTTACACCAATTAGTAAGAAAATCTCCCACAGACATGTCTACAGGTTAGCCAAATGTAAACAGCCACTCATTGAGATTTTCTTCCTAGGTGATTCCAGGCTAGATTCTTTCCAAATTAGAAAAGGATTTGAAAAGAATCTCACATGTCATAAACTATCCCAACGCTTTATTATCTGTAATTTGTTGAGTGTTTTCTGAGTCAAACACTGTGCAATGTTCTTTACATATTTCCCTTGTTTGTTCATTAGACTAAACGTATAGAGTAAGAGCAATCAGCCCTTTATAATGAGGAAAAAGTCCAAAGTCTCATAGTTTATAGTTGATAGAGTCAAAACTATTATATTCTGTGCCTGACCCCTGAATATAAACTCATCTATTCTTTCTAGAGATACACTTTATACTTAGTGTGTTAGAACTAGAGTTACAAAAAGAATCAGAAGACTGGTCCTGCTGAGGCTGACTTTAGTCAGAGGGAATGGTATTGAGGGAGTAACAGCTTCTTCAGAAACTGGGGTGAGTGGTTCGAACTCATCTTTAACTTGAAAATAAGGCTTGTCTTTTCTGGTTACCCCACCAGTATCTGGCTTGGAAACTTTCATTACTACCTTTATGTTGTGCAAACAACCCAAGGAACGGGGAGGACAGAAATAAAGCAACATGATTGGTCAGGGATTACTATATCATTAAAAAAAGTATCTTGGACTTTTCAAGAAGATAGCTTGTCAAAGTTTAAAGAAGAAAATATGAAAGAAAACACAGTTCAGTGATAAGTGAATTATATATTTTGCCTGGGAAATGCTGGCAATGCTACTTTTAAAGTGGCTTTTGTACTGGATAATCAAGATATCAAATGCATTTGAAGAATAATTATTGTACATCTGCCTCATATATCCAAAAAGATTCAGGATGGTAAAGAAAAAATCAAAGGAGAACATCCTGTTGTAGCTGAGGCTATATAGTTCAGTTGGTGTGGTGCCTATTTAACCAACATAGAGCACTGGTTTTGATTCCTTACCACCACGCAAACTCAGTATGCTGGCACATATCTAGAATCCTTGCACTGAGTAAGTAGAAGAGGCAAGATCAGGAGTTCGGAGTCTGACTTGACCACATAGCAAATTGGAGGCCAGCCTGGCCTGTGTGAGACCCTGATATACTCACCCATAAAAAGAAAGACAGTACCTCATATTACTTAAAATATATATTTATTTGATCACTTACAACCTACTGTTTTGGGTAATTTGAATGGGATTGAAAGAAGGACTGGATTATTTAATAAAAGTGATCATCTCTGTATATCGTCTCCCTGCCCCTGCACATCTGGCTTCCAGGACTAATATCCATTTGCTTCTCTGTGATGGGCTGGTCTTGCTTGTCCAGTTGACTGAATTTGGGAAGCAAACCTCTGAGTGTGTCTGTTGAGGGTGTTTCCAGAATGAACTAAGGAGCAAGACATACTCTGAAGATGAGTGGCATGGAACAAGGTCCCAAAAGGAATAAAAAGAGAACAACAGAGAAAATGAGTTGAGCATCTGCACTCATCTCTCCACTGCTCATGTGCGGACATACTGCATGCTCACATCACCAGGTCTTTCCATACACTAACATTGTCTTCAAAACTTTGAATAAGTGTGGGGGACATGAGGAGGAAAAGACTTTAATTTGGCCGAGCCTGAAATTCCCAGATTACGAACGAACATACAATAGCTTTTCATAAGTGTTTAAAGAGACTTTGAAGCCATTACTTGATTTAATTGTACTGTCAATCACATGATTTTGTACCTCACAGATGAAAAAACTAAACTGACAGAAACTATGTTTCTCTCAAAGCCATGTAACTAGTAAGTTTCAGAAGGATGATTGAAATCAGTGTCTATGAAAGTCTATATTATCTTCCCATCTCTGGAGCGCACAAGCACAGGTCACTCTGAAATCGGGACAATGAATTTTAAGTACCTATCCTCCTCAATATTTTATATATTTGCATATAGGTAGAAAATGAATAGAATTCATTTCCCAAAAAAGGTAGTAAAGACTGTTAGATCATACGGAGCAGGAAAATTTTTAAGTAATAAGAGGTGGCCTTTACTAGATGCTTTCTATGTGTTGCCCTTTGTTCAAGATTCTCTAAACACATGCATACTCTCACTTAATCCTAGAAAGTACAGCATAACATTAATTCAAAGAGAGCTTTTCAGGCATTTTTATTTCATTGGCCCCTACAAATTTCTGAAGGGACCTGGGAGTGAGCATTTAGGTCTTTCCTACAGTTATGACTCCTTTTAAGAGTCATTTAACTGATTTATGTGTATCAATATTTTGCCTGCACATCTAGCTATGCACTTGTGTATGCCAGGTGTCTGCATAGGTCAGAAGGGGACATCTGATCCTCTAGGAGACTGGAGTTACAGATCTTTGTAAGTTGGCATGTGGTTGCTGGGAACTCTACCCAGGTTCTCTGGAAAAGTGTTGAGGACCACACTGCCTCATGCTTGGGGGCCACTGTGTCCCAGCCCAAGCTGCTGCTCTGGTCTGAGGGTCAGGGTCTAACAAGAGAGAGAGTTGGGATGGAGGGGAAAGAGACAAGAAGAATGGAGACAAGACAGAGGGTCTGATCAAATCTCATTTATTGAAAGGAAATCCAGCGTATATATAGGCTTTGCCATGTGCCTTGTAGGCATGGATACCAGGTATCTTGCAGCTGGGGACACTAAACAGTAAAACAAGTTATGTGGGATAAACAAGATGTTTTATCAGAGTGTGCTCAGCTGTTGTAGGCTGTTGAAAAACAGGTCTCTTGTCAGGGTATATGGCCTGAGATGGCTGCAAAGATGATAGCTGCTTTTTGTTCCGAGTTGGCTCTTAACAGAAAAGCACCAGTACTCTTAGCTACTGAGCCATCTCTCAAGTCCCCAGACATGGCTTTTAATATGGCTGAATTATTGTTGATGTTAGGCAGATCACAGGTTGTCCCAAACTTTTAGTCTAAGAGTTCTCCTTTTAAGCATCAGAACTCTAACAGAAGAATTAGGAATGGTGGGCTTTCTTCCATATGTCACTTTTTCATAGTGGCTAGAGAGGAGATTCCTGCATGGACAGCATTATTGAGATGTTTTCTACCCATATATACCTTCTTGTTCCTATTTATGCATGTGAACACTTGAGGGATGTCCAGACCCTTTAGTGCCTTCACAGAGGTACCAGGGTAACTAGTTAGGCTGTAAACATTGTTAGAAAATAGTCTGCTGCCATTACTTCCCTGCATTACTCTCTCAGGGCAACTCCCATTCCGTCTGCAAAACAGAGACTTCTTGCTACTCTTCCTAGTATCACCAAGATGGTGAAAAGTGAGCAGAGCAGTGGGTTGTGTCCAAAACTTACCAAATGCTTCTAGCTATAAGTCCACTGTTAAGTGGTCATCACGAACCATGGGGGAAAGCACATTTCCACATAAATTGACAAACTTAGACCATCTTCATGCTCCCAATGGGCCTGGTTTGCATTGGTTCCCCTTCCTCCACCTCACAGATTATCATGTCCTTTTCCAGGCATAATCTACCTAGTACCTCACCAAATACTCACTTTTCAAGTGGTAGCCTTTAGCAGATATGATTTGGAGAATAATTAATGTAGCCAACTCTACCCTTGAAACTATACAATTGAAGGCTGAGAGTTATATTCCCTGATTATTTGGCTACCTCCCACTTGGTGGCAGACAAAAAAAGGACTGTTTTTCGGGGCTGTTTTTCTTATTGTGTTCTGGGTATGAACTTCACTGCAACAGATCACATGCTGCAGGCTTAGAGCCCAGACACAGAAAGCACTAACCTCATCAGTAGCTTACTGTAACAATAAAGGCATAGCAAATGGAGTGATTAGGAGCTCGCTCACCAGAGGCATGGCTTTTGAGAATATATGGTAGCAAGGAAAGAGTGGGGTTTTCCTGTTCTCTGCTTGCTCCCCACATGCCTTCCCCTAGGATATCTGTGTCTCCCAATCACCACAAGCCTCTCCAGTTCCAGGTTTAGCTTCTAACTGGTGAAAATGCTAAAAGAAATAGAAAGAAACCACCTGGATTTAATGACCCAGGACAATGTACTTAATGCATCTTTCCCTTGTGTGGACGGACCAGTGTTTCCTATCTGTGTTCTGTCCAAGTCATTTGAGGCAAGCATGGAGAGCCTGTTGAAATTGAGAGTGATGGATACACTGAATTAGAAAGTACTTGAAGCCTCAGGCCCCAACTATGCCTCTTTCTGAGTGACTTTGTTTTCATCTGTTTTATATTTTCCTTTAAAAAAAATTTAACTGTTGAGAACTAGTTTCTAATTATGAGTGTAGACCTAACCAAATAATAACTAAGGAGAAAGGTATGAAGATTACTGCCTAGGTTGTTCTTGCTCCACCTGCCCAGGGACAAGGGAAGTACTCCCCTTTCTCACTTCCAAGTGCTCTTTTTAAAAAGACAAAAAAGAAAGAGTCCCCTATAATGTGATCAGATTGTTCTGCCTGAATGGAAGGGACCTGATGGATAGATGACGCTGTGCAAGATTACAGCCTACATACAAACTGATCCTAAAATGCTTAGAAGAAAGAAAATGCCTTTGCTTTTGAGTGATGCTCCCCAACTGGCTGCTGTTCTACAGACTAAATGAGCATGCCCTATTCCCACTCCATTTCCTTCCACTGGCCTCTGCACAAACATCTAATGAAACCTGTAGGGGGAGGAAAGAACATTAGCTTCCAGGGAGGGCTCTTTGAGTTACTGAAGCCACCCTCTCCTAGAAAATGGTCCAGCAGATGTTTTGTGGTCAAGGTCTAACCTGAATACAATTAGGAGGCCAGTGATTTTTCTAAAATTTATTCATTGCAGATATTTAGTACAATTCTGAGTACAATTTTGCTTTGAATTTTAAAAACTTTCTTGGACATTTTGCTGTATATGCGTTCTTTGGTAGATTCAACAGAATCCCTAGCCACAGGCTAGCAGTAACCTCTCACCTCTTCATCCTCCTGGATCCCTCATCCACAGGCTATCATCACAGCACCATCACTTGACCTTTATCCCTCAAGTACTCCAGTCCAAATCTTAGTTCATTGGCAAGAGACATGGCATTGCATCTTGACTCTAGCACTTTAAGTAATTTACATATTTGAGCTTTAGTTTTCTCTGTAAAGTGGGAGTAATAATTAAATCATCCTGTCTAGCAGAAATTATTTTATAAAATTAATTGACACACAAAATTATATAGATTGTATATTAATATGCATGGGATGCTATACAGTCAGTATTTGATATAGATATAAATTGTACAATGGTAATCACGTTTATCACTTCATTTGGTGATATGTCCCTCCACCTGGGTCTTTGAAATATATACTACATTATAGTCTAATACTGGAGAGTCTTACAGATTCAGTAAGATGACTTATACTAATATTCTTGGCCATTTTGGAGCATATAAAGAGAACTCCTGTTATTACATTTTTAAAATAGTGACTATGCCTTCCTCTCTCCTGTCTCTTCTCTTCTGGTACACTCTTGAAAACATCTCTCAATCTCTCAATAATATCTGTTTATCATTTAATCAGGTGCTATGTGTGTTATTACATTTTTAAATTAATTCAGTCAGTAAATTTTTACTGTGCACCCAGACAGTATCAGTGGTGATGCTGGTATGGCTGAAGGTAGACAAGTGTAAGGGAGGTGGTATATTGAGTCTGAAACACATGACAAAGGTGTACTTCTTTTGTCTTCTGCAGACTCTGCCCCAATACAAAATAGACTCTTATTATATGGACTAAAGTAAGACATGTCTGCAATGTATTTGTAATAAGCACAACAGTGTTTGTGGTGCACCCTGGAATGGGCCACTTATTCTTTTGCTTCCTCTTGTTGCAAAACAAAGAATAAGCCTGGAATTCTGTATGAGAGAAGGTTTAAATAATGGCCTCGCTTAAAAAAGAAATGAACAGAAGATAAACAAAAAAAATGTCTTTTTCTTTGAACTTGAAAGATCCTTGAACATATTTTAAATGAAGTTGTCTCTGTTGAGGAGTTTTATGTTGAATCAAGTATAGGACTCATTGCATCTTCCTGAGTCCTGTGAGATTTTAGAGAGAGATGCTCAGATCCAATTGGCCCTCTATCTGAACCTTCTCTTCTGCCTGCTTTTCAAGAACTATTACCTAGGAAATTGTTGCTGAGAGTGCTTTGAAAATACTTTATTGATATATAGTTGGTGGAAGAGAGGGAGAGATGGAGAAGCAGAGAGGAATGGAGAGGCAGAGGTTAAAGGCAGGTTCCAAGGACTTGGCTTGTGTATTAAAAGTAGGCTAGATACAGTCTGGAATAGAGAAAAAAAAAGTCAAGGTAAACACTGAACATCTGTTCCCAAGTCTGACCCTGTCTGGCGCTGCCATCTTGAGAAAATCACTTAGCCTTTCTGGGTCTGTGCTTTCTATGCTATTAAATGAGGAGGTACTTTTGCTGACTCCAGTACAAATAGCTAGACAGTCCCTCATTATCTGTATCCACAGAAACAATGATGCCAGAAACATCTATTCCTTTCCAGGTACTGCTGCTGCAGTTTAAGGCTGGTAAGCTTAGAGAGGTGTGTTTTAGAAGAAGGAAAACGTATTTCACATCTCCCTATATAGTGCCTAAGATGGTCTATTAAGAACACATTTAATTGAAATAGCCTAATTCTGTATTCCTCTACTCAGGACTTCAGATAGTTCAGCTAGTGTTTTTTGAATGGGACCTTAAGCAAATTCCTTTCAGTGAAGCCTAGAGCTGATTTGCAAAAGGCAGAGAAGTGGACTGCCCACCCCCAATCTATTTTAAAATGTTCTCTTTACCATTGCTAAATTTCATTACCACTTGCAAGAGCTACAGCTCTGAGATTAATGATCATCCCACAGGGAAGGCAATGATGGTCAAGAGAAAAAAAACCCAGCACATGCTATTTACTATTCTGCACTCTCTGAGAATTAACATCAATAATGGCATTGCAACATTTTTCAAAATAAAGAATAGAGATTTCTAATTGTCTAGTAAAAAATTCGAAGTCTGACTCCCTTGAGAAGAAACCTGAGTTTAAATCATTAACACCACAAATCTCTGAAAAGTGTGGAGTATTTGCAAGTGCTTTAATCTGGATGGTGTGGCAGTGGCCTATTTTAATTTGATCACACTGATTAAGTTTTTGTTAAGTTAATATATGTTGCATTTTCAATTCAATTAAATAAGAATATCCTGCCATTAATAGGTATTATCAAAATGCTCTGATGAATAAAGGCTAGACTTGCCATTTTCAATTACTACTGGCTTTCTGATTATATAATCTTTGTATTAAATGGAATCAATGAACATTTGAATTAAATTCAGCAAACTGTAAGCACTAAATATATATTTTACTATACCTTTGTATATTTTTACCTTGAGCTATAGAATCTATTAGAGACTCATTGATTACTTCCAGGGATAAATTTTACAAGACTCTCTCCCCTCATATACCACTTCGTAGAACAGTCTATTCAGTTCAAGGTGCTGTAAATGTAGATGATGAATAGGTGCCCTCCCTATTATATGTGTATTATAGCTGGGCCTCTTTTTAGCTGGAGATAAGTGTTATCTTATGTAAATGCAATTGCTTTGTAAATGTAAATGCCTATTGGGTCATCGATCACTCCATGATAGCAGGAACAGAACAATACAGGGAGTTTCGAGAAAACCTGTCTGGGGACAGAAATGAAGAAAATTGCTAAGTGGGTCAGGGATTGAATCGATGGAAGTTGAAGAACTTTGTGGAGGGGGCTGGGCTGGAAAGAACAGTGCACTGGGAGCGTGTGTTGGGGCTGCGTGCTAACTGGTATTTGTAGAGGCTGCCAACTGCCTTGCTTTCCTGGGGATCTGGGGACTGAAGACAAGTGGACCCAGTCGGGGGCAGTTTGCAGCAATACGTTAGGTCCTTTTTATGGAGTCTAAATTTTAAAATGTGCTGTTCACCAAATGTGTGACTCACTGAGTTAATAAAGCCCTCTAAATCAATGTGTAGGACATCCTCAAGATAAGCAGGGGGATGGCTTTCTATTTTTGCCTATACATTTACTTTTTTATTTTCAGCCTACTTCCAAGAAAGATTTGAGGTGACTTCCAAAGACATCCTTACTCATGCCCAGTAGTATTTAAGAACCAATTCTGAGACTTACCTCCACACAGACCGTATAAATAGAAAAGAATGAATTATAAAAACCAGTATGTATTCGGGTCCTCTCCCTTTAGCTCTGGAGGGTGGATAGATGAGGGATTTGGGGATTCTTGCTTCAGTGTCCCTGTAGACCCTCTTCCCTGGCATCTGTGCTCTCCACTCAGTGTCATTGCTCCCTTTCCTGTTGCTTTATCTGCTTTCTAATAATGTCTGCTAATTA
This sequence comes from Arvicanthis niloticus, assembly GCF_011762505.2. Lineage (NCBI taxonomy): Eukaryota > Metazoa > Chordata > Mammalia > Rodentia > Muridae > Arvicanthis > Arvicanthis niloticus. The sequence goes on along the minus strand of NC_047679.1, from coordinate 110,803,094 downwards.
ATGAGCTTGCACTCACCAGAGGCTTACTGTGTCACTTGCCTATAGCCTCTAAGGATTTTCTGTAGTGGCCAGGGGGGAGATTTGAAGGCAGGAATGATCCTGTTAAGGGATGACTCCTGACCTATAAAGAGTGTGTAGCTTAGTTATAGATAAAGTAACACATGTCAAAACTAGAGAAATAGGTCCTTATTTGTTTCTAAAAGTACAGAGTATGGACATCCAGCTAGAGCCATGTCAGGTCAGAACCATGCAGTGTTACCCAGGATATGCTCCAGGAAGAGGAGAAACAAGGCAACCAGGGCCCTTTGGATGCTACTGTGAGGAAGAAGAGCACCAATCTGCTTTTTCCTTCAGCACTCTGTTCTGTCTCTTGGCCTCCTGCATGCCTGCACTGCCCCAGCCTCTATGGCATTGCCTTCTGATCTGGTCAGTTATCCTTGCTCCTGTAAGAAGTTTAGCACAGAAAAGAGTTCTTCTGGATGACAATGAAGCCTAGCAGAGTGGTGTGTGTGTGTGTGTGTGTGTGTGTGTGTGTGTGTGCATGTGCATGTACCCATATCTTTGAGTGTGCAGACGATGCTCATGTTGATACCAGAGGCCAACATTGGATATCATTCCTCTGGAGTCACGAATGTTGTTTTTAGAGACAGAGTCTTTCACTGAAATCAGGAGCTTACTAATTAGGCTCTTCCGCAGGCCAGCAAGCCCAGAGATCTTCCTGTTTCTCCCCCTCTAACACTGGGCATACCCCATGTCTAGCATTTTATGTGGGGGCTGGGAACTCCACTTGAATCCTTGTGCTTTTGCACAGCCAGTACTTTCCTAACTGAGCTATCTTCCCAGGCCCCAGGAGTGAGCTTGAACTGTTTTTCTTTATGAAAGGCAATATAGATCATGAGCATGAAGTATGTCACCACCCTCTGTGAGCTTTGAATACTTCCTCTTACCAGAAAGCTGTGTGACTTGGAAGTTGTTCAACCTCTCTGTGCCTTAGTTTCCTTTACTGTTAAAAGGAAAATGGCAATACTAGTCCTTACCATGTAGGTTTGTTGTGATAATGGAGTGAACACACTTTAATTCCTTAGAATTGTGTCTGACATACAGTCAAAGGTGAGAGAACATCTGTGACAGTTGAGTGTGGATGCATACAAGCCTTCCTTGAGGCTTTTAAAGACTCCCTGACTGATGAGTCAGAACTATTCATATGGTTTGAGTACCGTGCATTTCCCTGTACTAGAAAGACTATATTGGGATCAACTTTAAGCAATTTCCAAATGCCAAGACAATAATACCTATTGTCTGCTTTGGAACCACAATTTTGCATATGCACTTCCACTGAGACACAGTGAATGAGGACCAAGAAGAAACTGCTCATAGCCTCAGCCAAGCTGGCCCCAAGGGCTACTTCACATCCAAGCCTCCACTACTTCCACAGCACTTATCATTTTGAAACCAAATGCTGAACAAATAGATAGCTCCAGAGCAGCAGGCTTCTGGTACCATTTAGAAAATTGTACCTGCAATAAGGCAAAGAAAAGGGTCCGGCATAGTATAAAACCTATAATCCCAGCTCTCAGGAGGCCGAAGCAAGAGAATCAGCGTGAGTCCCAGCTTCTAAAGGATGAGCACAGTTGAGGTCATAGGCAGATATGCTTTTGTAGTCCTTCAGCTTCCAGTTCTATCTGACCTATACCTGTAACTTTGGCAGCTGCTTGGCAATTCCAAAATGGTGTGTGTGTGTGTGTGTGTGTGTGTGTGTGTGTGTGTGTGTGTTAAATTCTCAAAGAATTCCCTCTCATAGCTTTACCTTGGCAGCATAGGAACAAACAACTCCAGTGATCAGCCCAGAACCAAGATGGATCATGGGACCAGTCATTGTCATGGCAATGGCAGTCAACTGCTCCCATCTTATCAGCACAGCCATTGTAATCCCAGAGCCCAGGGAGGCAGGTTCCCAGTGCTAAGTAATGTTTCCTTAAAAGATCCTGAAATGTGTGGAGGGTAACACATATTTTATCATAGTTATTCTAGCTCCAAGAGTGCAATGAAAATGTTAGCCTTGGCATATCAATCGTGTTTTACAGATGACTGTAATTTCCTGAATGTCAAAACTCCAAATTTTTCTACTAAGCAAACTTTTCAGTGGCAAAACAGATTGCCTCCATAATGTATCACTGTGGGCAGGAAAAATGAAATCTTTATGCACTGTATTATGAATCAATGAGGCATTGAGATTCTTGGAAGGGTGAGTGGACTCTGGAAAATGAAAAACTGCCGCTATTCCATCTCCACAAACCGCTGTTCGGGGAGTGGAGGCTTTGGTGGCATTCAGTGTGTGGGGCACGAAAATATCAAATTCAAGTTGAAATCAGTTCCTGTCTTTCCTTGCGTTTTAAGGAGCAAACACCACTGTAAATATATCAGGAGTCAGGCCATTTAACAGCTTCTTGTCCAAAGGCCTTGCTAGTGTGATTCCCTTTGCTTCTAGAATAATGGCTTAGTTGGCTATGGTTAAAGGGAGCCTGATAGGGCTGACATTTCATTAAGAGCAAAGTGATACACTAGTAAGAGTCTAGGGAATATTTTATGGTTGGTAATTCCAAACCATACATACACCATATATACATACATACACCAGTACCAGGTGTCTTGTACTTTGGTAAGCTATTTACGTAGGCTATCCCATTGAAGCATCACAGTTCTGTTAAGTAGATGCTTTCAGAGGAGGAGAGCTAAGTTTAGAGACATTAAGAAATGTACTCTAGAACTTGCCTCCAGGGTATTCTACCCCCAAAGACTCAAATACAAAGCATTTGTCAGTGCTTGGATTGACTGCATGATTCTGGGTCTACAAGGCCTGCTCTCTTCATGTCAAGTGCCCACGACTTTGCAGACCTCAGACACGAATTACAAAGTCAGATGAGCAACATCTTCTAAAGCAGTGCTTCTCAACCTTCCTGATACTGCGACCCTTTACTACAGTTTCTCATGCTGTGGTGATCCCCCTCCCCCATCATAAAAGTACTTTTGTTGCCACTTCATAACTGTAATTTTGCTACTGTTATGAATCATAATATAATATCCAACTTCTCTGGGGGTCATGACCCCCAGGTTTGAGAAACACTGCTCTAAAGAATGTCTAGGCACTCATTTCTGGAGGTTTGTAGGAATACATCGTGGTTTCAGCTGTAAATATCAGAAGGAAAGAAACCATCTGAAGACAGTAGAGTTGGTGCTCTATATTCACGGCATCAATATCTGTAGGTTCACCTAACTCTAAAGGAAAATTATTTGGGCAAACATTGTGACTGTCCTGAATACCTGTAGATATTTTTACATGGAACTCATCCCTAAAGAGTAAGATGTTAAGAATTACTACCATAGCATTGGCATCGTGTTTGAATTTCGTTTGGACATATAAGTAATCTAGAGATGATTCACCTATATGGGAGGATGTGCATGGGGTGGATGTGCCCCCACACACCAGTTTATATAAAGGACTTTGACCACGTGGCTTGGGGAATCTATAGACACTTCTTAAACTCATCTCCTCTGGGTTGCCTATAAGCTATTTAGACACAGAGAAAACAGACCCTGTTGTAACTGGAGAAAAGCACATGAGCAAAGCTCTTGGTGGCCAAGTGCTGGGAGGCAGCAGGAGGTCGGAGTGCTTAGTGTGTGTGATTCCACACACAGGGAAGCAGCACTGAGACAGAAGAAAAGACCAAACTAGTAACTTAGCAATCAAAGGCATTGGCAATATTCTGCCTTTTTTTTTCTTTTTTTCTTTTTTGTTCTTTCTTTCTTTCTTTCTTTCTTTCTTTCTTTTTTTTTTTTTTTTTTTTTTTTTTTGCAAAGCCTTGGGTGTCACCCTTTGCAGCTGTAATTTCACATGCAGGTGATGTATTATTACGTTTAGCTGGTGCACAAAGTTCATTATTGTACCTTGCTCTTATTTATCCCGGTTTCTCCTTCTTCACTCTCGCTGGTCTCCATATCTCTCTTCTGCATATCAGGTGTATTTTAAACCAGAGATCTCTGATAGGTTCTCAGCTCTAGTATATAATTCATCTGGGTCCTTACTGTTCCTTCTCACCTGCTTTTTTTCTTTCCTCTAAACCTGGTGCTTTGTAGTATGCATGTCTCATATACCTCCTTCTCTATCCTAACACGTCTCATCTCAATGTGGGATCTAATTGTAGGCTCATAGGATAGGCTGGCTGTCATTTTGCAGGTTGTTCTTCTATGCAAATGGTAAGTCTTGATACCTTATGACTCTCCACTTCTTATTCCCTATAATTCTCACCAAAACACGCACATGCACACACATGCATGCGGGCATGCTCACCTGGCAGATACTTAAACAAAAGCCATAAATCTTGTATTATGGACTTCTGATTACTAAGAGATGGAGGGACTCTGTTTGCCTGCACCCTTGAAATCATACCACACTGCAAGGCTGGCTTTGGTTTCTTATGCTGTTAAGAGTTGCAGAATTCTATGTCCCACCAAATTCCTTTCATTCTAAAAAGAAGCAAAGTGGCATGGGATAAGCAGAATGAGTCTGGATGTCTAGACATGGGTTTAAGGCATATGCAACTTGATCACTTACTAGGTATGTGGCCTTTCACCTTTCTGTGCACTAATTTCTATGTTTGTGGACTGGGTTAGACCTGTCTATTTTACAGGCATGCCGCGGGGATATAATGAGAGTGAAGGCAAGTGTGTTAAAAGATCTCTTTTAGGACAAAAGGCAAAAGAGGGTGTGGTGCCTTTAGAAAGGTATGGGGCAATAACACTTTAATCTTCACAAATTAACCAAAAAATACCAAGTTTTCTAGTAGAGCATGTCAGCAGAAATGGCCTCATCACCTGAACAGTTTGGTATGCTGAAAGGCAGCAACCCCAGCCTCTCCACAGCCTACCTGCCCATATATCAACTGTCAGTACATTGTTTCCACTTCAAAGGTGAAGGTTGGTGTGTTCTCCCCACACCTTGACTCATGAATGTTACATGGAAGGAGGTGGAAAAGGGGAACAACAGAACTTCAAAAATAGCCCTAGGGAAATCAAACCTTGCTTTAACTTACTGTGTTCATGACTGATTCATGATTCTGAAAAGGAGAGAGGGGAGGGATGTGATCAAACTGTCACCAAATGGCCTCATTTCAAATTCCTTTGCTTTCTTTGAGCAGAAAGGAAAAGGCCTCTTGATGCTGACTATCGAGGCAGCCTTTCTCTGTACACAGTAACCAGCTACCTGCAGGCCGTGGCTCCAGGAAGGCCTCTGTCCCTCTTGAACTCTCCGTACTAAGCGAAACAGGCATGGTATTGCCCTTTTAGGGATGCTACTTTCTCACATAAATTGTCTGGTGCTGTTAACTAGGTCAAAGGTATTAATTCTTTTCCTCCCACACTTGAGGTTTGAGCAGTTTAAACAAAAAAGGGGAGGGAGGTGGCAGAGAGACAGAGAGAAGACCAGATAGGAAGGCTCAACTAATGTGAAGAAGACCTGCTGACAGTACAGGACAAGGAGAAACATCAACTACAGGTAGAGGACTTCAGGCCTCAGTGAGAACTGGGAAAGAAACAGCCTTTACCCCACCCCACCCCCGATTCAGGTATCATTATGATTGTTACATTCTCTGCTGCTGGGGAAGTACTGGCATTGGGGCCAGGAGAGTAAGGTACTGTAGCCAGAGGCAGGCTGGTAGTGGAAGAGCAGGGTTTGCCTGATTTGGACTCAGAGCCAATGAGTTCTGGTGGATAGAGCAGGTAGGAGAAAACTAAAAGGAACATCCTGGGAAATTGCAACGTTTCCTGGTAGAAAGTTCATCAACTATTCCTCAAGTATGGCACCCTGTAGTATTCCTAAAGGCTGAATAATCAAAGAAATGTCTAACGTTTATTAACCAGACCACTGGGCTCATTGCCCTCCCTCCATCCCTTTACACCTCCCTCTCTCCTCTTACAGACTAATAGCAGTAGATTTTCTTCAGCCAGTCTTTGTGGGCCACCAATTCAGGCAAGAGGATGTCATCCAGAATAATCATCTGTGGCCTCCAATCCACTTTAAGTCACCATCTCTGAGAATGAACCTCAGATCCAGTAAGAAAGACAATGTGAGGAAAGGAAGCCCTGCCCTGTAAGTGTAACAAATATCACAGCAGCGAATGCAGCTTCTTCCCATTGGCACATGGTCAGTTGTCAGTATTGAATGAAAAAACCGCAAGGAGGGTATTCCCTGTAGTATATGCCTTCAGCTGAGAACTCAGGATCAGATGTTTCTCTCCATTGGCTCTGAGCCTCTTTTCTGGCTCTGAGATCATGCAGTGAAAAGAAGTGAACTCCCACCCAGCAGAGGAGCTGTCTTTGTGCAAAGCTGATTTCTGTTTGCCAGTCACGTGATCATGCTATCTAAATAGCAGAGTAGTGCTAGTAATTATAATAATAAATAATTTAAAATACAACAATTTTAAAATCTGAGCAAGGAGTTGGAGACTTGGTTGGGGGTTATAGCTCTGTCGCAGACTGAATGTGCAACCTTGGCAGGTCCTCAGAGTCTTGGCATCTCATTACTCAAGTGTTTGGGCTAAGGAGCCTGTAAGAGGCCTGCCAAGATTCTGAGCAAAATACAGATTTGTCATCTACACCTAGGGATGGCTTCTGCCTTTAATCAGATGGCCAGTTCTACATACAAGACATAGCTTGCACTATCTACAGAGCACAGATGAGTCCGCAGAGACTAGTATGTGGGACATTCTAAGGCAATGCCCTGAGAGAACTGCTCCACAGCACAACAAAATAGCTTGGCCCTGCAACTTTCCTACAAAGTGATGCTCTCTTGTACACATGTTGGGGTTTATAACTTGCCGGTTTTTAAACTTTCTACTCTGTCAAAAATTGTGGGTTGTTTACATGGTCACAAAAAAAAAAAAAAAAAGAAAACAACCCATGATTTATATCTTACAGTATACATTGCTGTTAGATTTCATGCACTATAAATTTACTCAATCTGAAATGTGTTGGGCCTGAAATGTCTTTCTCTAGGAGTCCAGACATTTTATTTTGATGTAGAATTGCTACTGGCTTTAGCATATTGTGCATGGGAAAGGGATGGTGAGGGCACTCAGCCCTTGGCTTCCCAATACTGCCCCACCGATTATGACACTCATCCCCCTTTTTTTTTACCTTAAAAGGGGAACATGGCGGTCCATGCTCCTTTATCTACATAAAAGATAGATCTCTATTATACAGATCATATAGCCCTCTTACAGGCTTCCCACGCTAACCTAACTCTAAAGATAACATCTGCCAAAGCAGGAGCTTGACATATTCAGTCTCTCTCTTCTCCTGTATTCACACCAGTTTGCTGTTGGATTCTTAGGTAAAAAGGTTAGATGGCAGACTAACAGGTTTTCTTTCTCTGTATTGTCACCATGAAGACAGTGTTACTATACTAATGTTGATTTGCACATATATGCAGTATAGCCCTGTTCTTTAGTATGTGTGCCTTTGGCAGCTGGAATAACTTAAAAACCTCTCTGCAGGGATAAGTTGCATGGCCCATCCCGCCCTTGAGATTCTGAATGGTTCTAATTCTTTCCAGTTGAAATGGTTAAGAAGGTCTGTATCTCCCCCACTAAAGCCAAAGTTTGCACTTCACTTTTCTTAGCACCTTAAAACAATACTGGAACTCATTAACATCAACCCCGGGCACAAGAAGGGCAGCCTTCATTTAGGAGAAACTTTTCCCCTGTACTGTTCTGGAAATGAGCACACTGTTGAGAGGAAGTATTTTTCTAGGTTTCCTCTAATGATTTCTGCAAAAGAACACTGGAGGAAGTGCCTGCTTGCATGACAGCGTGTATACAGCAGGCCCTGGGCAAATGAGTGGGACTGGCTGCAGCCAGTTTAAAATTTCACTAAATATTTATTGACTACTTCCCATGTGAAAGGGCCATGACTTGATTCTGTGCCATTGTGGCAGTCCTGAAAGAGGTGAGTTCATGAGCCTCTGCGATTCTCACAATTTGGATATGGCAAAGAGAACAGACTATTAAAGGCTTGAGTTAGACTGGTATACATACATACATACATACATACATACATATATAATACTCCAACCCCAAAGCCCTGTAGGTCTGAAAGGCTTGGATCCTATTCCTTTTTTTATTTATTTTTATTGGCTATTTTATTTACATTTCAGATTCCACCCCCTTTCCCCATTTGCCCTCCCTAGAAAACCCCTATCCTATGCTCCCGTTTCCTTTTTGCTTTTATACATTTTTAAAAATGTTAATCAAAGGCTTTGTAAGTTTGGTAGCACTCAATCAGAAGTGTAACCCAATACCTAACCTAGATATATCAACTATCTTTGACTGGTGGCAACACGTGAACATCTGCTTTGGATCCTATTCCTAAGGGTTCATAGTGGGACCACAAAACTTGTGGTATTAGTTCCAGTCATTTAATAACCTGTCATAGCCAACTGATTCCTATTTCAGGTGTCCTTTCCCTTAGCAGGCTGATTTTGTTCCTGGTCTATGGCAACTGAACCTGTACAAGAGTTTGGGCTCAGGGCTTCTATATAACTGCCAGATAACCAGGATCTGGCTCTGTGATTTTGAAGGATGGCTAACTTGAACCTTATGGCTGAATATCCTCATCTTAAACTCATGATGCCAAGCAATTGAGTGCATTCTGGGTAAAGACTGGTGAGCATGGGTCATAAAACTTGGAATTTTATGTCTAGTTTAAAAAAAAAAAAACATGTTTTCTCACTGGTTGCAAAATGATGTTCTTTTTGGAACCTGTGGGACTTCGGGAAAGAGGGGAACTACTTTTTAAAAGTGTTAGTACCCCCATGACAGATTATGTGAAGAATGCCATCCTGAATTTGAGTTTAGACATATTAGAAGTCTTTCTTCTCTGTAAATGAAAAAAGTTGAATCGCTGTTTGCTCTGTAAAATATGTCACCACACTTCAGTTTTAGTGAAGGGCATTTGTGTTCTGATGAGGTTTCCCATATCACAGGTAGATAGGCTCACTGCTAATTAGCCAGAGATGGGAGATCAATTTGTTAAAATGTTACTTTATACACAGAGAACTATTCTCTTGGATAAAGAACAGCTAAAACCTCTCCAAGAAGAGCAGAACACAGCCATATGTTTCTTAAAGACTGGGAAATGTCTTGAGACATGTGCCATTGGTTCTATGAAGGCTGAACACCGAAAGGGAGGAATTCGAGGATGGGGAGGGAAGAGGGGGGTAGGTAGGGGCACACCCTTGTGGAGGCAGGAGGGGGATGGGATAGGGGGTTCCTGGGTGGTGTAGGCAATGGGGTGAGGGGATAAAATCTGAAATGTAAGCATAATATCCAATAAAAAATATGGAAAAAAAGAATATTTGTTGATGTCTAGGTGTCATAGAGTATGCTATACTAACATAAATAGTATAGTACAATGCATGCCTAGGCTGCATTTTAATTTTGCATTACTATAATATGTGAGTTCCATCTTTGACAAAAACAACTTAACTTATTTTGTGGGAATGAGACCTTCAACCTATTCCTTTCAGCCTATTAGTTTTTTGTTCAATAGATGGCTCCCTTGAGTGACCATAGTAAGTTTTGGTCATCCTATAGCTCTGTGAGTCCCTAAGAATTGGTCCCATCCCAATTGGATTCCTGGGTGAACCAAGCCAAATGATGAGCAGAGTATTAACTTGAAAGGGTAAAGTAGACAGAGGTTCAACATCCACATCATTTGAGACTTCCAGTGCTGGGAAGACAATGAAATGAAATCATGGGTGTCAATGCCCTGCGCAGCTCACTATCTGCAAATGTGATGGCTCACTCTTTTCACTAGAAGAAGCTTGACTATGAAGCCACAAGACTGTTGTGGCAAATGTACCAAAACCGGAACATCTGAATGAGCGTCCACCCGCTTCAAAGTAGTCCCCTTGCGAAGCCCCACTCTTCTTTAATGAGGCTGCTGCCACTGCTGATCACAGCACTTATGGAACTCCTCTTTGGGGACTGCCAATATATGAGGCACACAAAAAAATCAATTCAAACAGCAACTGCTAGTCCCATCAGAGGCGTATTTGCTTTTAATTCAATTTACTGCACTTTTATTTAGCCTAGACTTACATATTAATGTTGTTTGAACTGAAAGTCATCCTGCTTGCTTGGACTCTGTTATTTACTTGCACTGAGAGGATCAAAGCACTTACTTTAGAACATTTTAGCTGAGGATGGGGACCAGATTTTCAGCATTAATGACTCATTCACATGTATACCCCCTACCGTCTGTTCAGTTTACTCTGGACCACCAACTACAATTCCTGGTTTTCTATCACTCTTCATTATTCTAAAACCAAGGGAAGGTGTGGAAAGGTTGAACTTTCAGGAAAAATTTCAGAAGCAAGCTATAGGTATAATAAAATTTTGCTCTTATTGATTTGGCTTAAGAAACTGTTTCCTTTCTTAAATTAACTTTTTATTGATCAATCCTATGACCTTAACTGCTATGAGTTTGCTGGCCTTCTTCCACTTAAAAAAAAAAAAAAACTGGCTTTGATATTTATTTCCTCTATGGCCTGTGTAGAAAAATCTTATGATGGCCTTTTGTGAAGCAGTAACCTCCAAGAAAAGCCAATGTTTACAGCTTGATACTCAGAACTTTGTGCAGAGAATGGTCCCTGGGTAGCTCCGGACAGAAATGAGCATCCCCAGAGATTCTCTAACCAGAAGAAGCTAGGGCATTCTTTCTCTTAGGGCTTCACTTGGTTGGTAAGACTTCTGGTTGATGACACCACACTTAGGCCAGACATTCCTAGTTCCATTGTGTCAGCTCCAAGAGAACTCACTAATAGCATAGGTTCCAGAGCCCTGAGACCCAGGTTTTAGAATAGTGGAGAAGTCAAAAAGTGCCTAGAGCAGTGGTTCTCTACCTGTGGGTCATGACTCCTTTGGGGGGTGGGGGGGCAGAAAGACCCTTTCACTGGGGTCGAATTTCAGATATCCTGCATATCAGATATTTACATTATGATTCTGAACAGTAGCAAAATTACAGTTATGAGGTAGCAACAAAAATAATGTAGTTGGGGGTCACCACAACATAAGGAACTCTAGTAAAGGGTTACAGAGTTAGAAAGGTTGAGAACTACTGCCTAAGAACATGTTGGTGGTGGTGCTAGGTCCTCACATTTGAAACCACTCCTTTCAGTTCTTCTCAAAGCTGAAAATCCTGGGGTTTTGTCTCAGAACTAGAACAGAAAAAATAACTTGAGAAATGACCTTGGTTTATGTTGTTCTTCTCAATCTCTATTTCTTAATCCATAAGTGATAGGCACAAAGGACTCCTAGCTGTGAGCCTATGATAAGGAAGTACCCATTCTCAACAGCCAGACCTTTCTCCTTATTTGGGGTTAGTGAGTTCTTTAAAGGTCAGTTGAATGTCAGTTGCTCTCAGCAACTTGTGGCTTCTGGATAAGGCCATATCTCTGTCAAGGCCTCAGCTTCCTGTTCATCTAAACTGGAGGGCTTGGATGAGATGATTCACCGCTGCAGTGGTTTCTTCTTCTTGCTGTGACAATTCCAAGCTTCTGTAACTCACAACTTAGGCTCTTATTGCAGGATAAGTGAATAGCAAAACAAGAAGGAAACTGTGGTTGTTGCTTTTTTATTGGCTTACATTTTAATATCTGTGATCTTCCCAACTTCCTTTTAAAGTGGCTTACTGCATGAGAAGTCAGGTAGAGCCGCTGAATATAACTGGATCTTAAATGCTCCATCACCAGTACAAAATGGTGTATCTGCTACTAAATAGTGACATCTAGTGGCTTTTCAATATCTAGGCCTACAAGAACACATTTTCTTGTTAACCTCCTAACTCACAAGCTTTGTTGCTTTGGCTGCCTTCATTCGATACTCTTTCATTAATCACTTACTTTATGTCAGACATTATGCTAGGCCCAGAGGAGCTCATATTGATAAACAATACATAGTCTCTACCCTGCAAAGGGGGAGGCAGTAAAATCACTAGACAATCATAGCATATTGTAGTGAATGTTCCAATAGGAGCTTCCCAGGACAACCAGGACAGAAGCAGGGAGCTTGTTTTGTCCTGAAAGGTTTCATGAAGGAGAAAACCTTTGAGTTGAGTTTTAAAGCGGTTGTTGTTGTTGGCTTTTTAAAAGGTGGTTTATGAAGGACAAGTCCATGCCATCTGAATGAGTGGGTGCACTACATACAAAGGCAGGGGCCTTGTAGAATTGTTGACTATGATAAACTTGAACAATGAAAAGTGTTTTATATCCTTGGAGCATAAAATATATAGAAGAGAATTTCTCAACTATTGCCATTTGGGGGATGAATGATTCTTTGTCATACAGTGCTTGACCTTGTAGAATGCTTAGTGAGATTATAGATTTGACCCATTGAAACCCAATCCTAACTGCTCCTTCTAGTTGTACCTGTCAAAACATATTTTTTCAACTGTCAATACCCCTGAGTTACCATAGTGAAGGGTATGCTTGTTGGAGATTAGACTGGACAAAAAGAAAGGTGGGCTTCTAGTGGTTATGTGTAATGCAGAAGACCTGGGCTTTTATCCCCTTTAGAGTGCATTATAGAAAGGACTTACTGCAGAAAGACAGGTCAGAGATATTGTGAAGTTATGGAAATGGCATGGGACTGGATGCATAAAAGTAGCCTGAGATGTGGCTGTAGCAGTGATCTAGTAGAGAAGGGATAATGGTCTGCCACCTGGATAGTAGCACAAAAATTGGATTTGAAAGACCTACTAAGATTCAGGATCAGCAGGATATAGGGAATTGTTCAGCTATAAATAATTCCTGAAGCAGAGGAATTATAGATGACCCCTGAGTTTCCCACTTACACAGAATTTTCATTGGAGTCTCTTGTCTCTATGATGTCTTATCAATGACAGGCCATTGTATATGTGGAGCAGGCTCACAGTATGGTGAGTCCCAAAAAGACAGAACATAGCCATACACAAATTATGTGAAGTGAGTTTCTTCATCATAAACTGGCAGCAAACACCAAAAGCAGCCAGGATCCATTGTGAGCTACTTTTCCAAAGACCAAGAAATCTACCTGGGGTGCACAGGGTTTCAAATGTGCATGCTGGAGGCAGGTGTGGTGCTAGTGCATGCTTGTAATCTGACTACCAAGGAGGTTGAGGCAGGAGTATCCTGAGTTCCTGGTCAGTCTGGACTATGTAGTAAGTTCCAGACCAGCTTGAGCATCTTAGTGAAACCCTGTCTCAAAAACATAGTAAGTATGTGTAGCTCAGTTAGACCACAGTAAAAGATCCCAAATTCAGCCCTCAGTTTTATATCTGGAAGAGAATGGGTGTTGTGTACAAATTGTAGAAGTACAATGAACTTCTAGGGTGAAGGAAGAAAATGTGGGCAGTTCCTCCCTAACTACAAGATGTATTCCTTGGGAAGGACAGGAGCAAGGCTGAGGCTAAGGACAAATGGAAGGCTGGGGCTATTTCACGAAGTTCCTATCTCAGAATATTACATTCCAAGCACATTCTGCAGTTATCTCAAAAGCTACAAGCAAGAAACAAGGCAAGATTGGGTTAATCCAAGGCCACCTGGAGGGCAGCTGTCTTGAAGTAGGAGGTGGCCAGCTGTGGGCTGCCTTGCGCCACTAGAAGTACCACAGGCATACACACATGCACTGAATGACAAACAGGCATTCCATTAACCCAGGAAACTGATGGAAAGTCATAACTCCAATTTCACAATGTGAAACCTGTTCATTTTAATTAAGTGACCCCTTTGGTGGCAGGACAATACTGTCCAATTATTAATGAGTGAAACCAACTGTGTATGATTTTCCTGGGGATGAGCGTGCCTTGCTCTTTGAAAATTAAACCAGTCTGTTTCACAGTACCAGTTGGATTTATATCAACCTAAAGGGGGGATTTCTAGCAAATATCATAGACCTGAAACATCTTGTTCTATTTTAATCAGTGCCTGGATGCAGACATTGCCAACAAGAAGAACGTATGCTGGCAGTGCTGGGGGATACAATCAGATTCCAGATGCCTTTTTGAGAGGGTTCGGTTTCCTTTAAAAGAAAGAAATTAAGCAAGGTCACCAACAACCAGGATGACTGGATTTCAGAACTCCTCATCAGTTTCTTGGGTTAATGAATGTCAGTGCACCTGTAGGCCCAGGATGCCTCTGTGGCACAAAGCAGTTCAAGGCTGACCACCATCTATTATGCTACCAGCAAGATAGCTCAGTGGGTAAAGGCACTTACTTCCAAGTCTAATGACATGAGTTTGATCCCTAGGGTCCATATGGTACAAGTATCCTTCTACCTCCTTCTCTTGAAAATTGTCCTCTGACTTCCATACAGGCACTATGGTATGCACCTGGCATGCAGTCATGCACAAATACACATAAATAAATAAATACATACATACATACGTACGTACGTACATGCATACATACATACATACATACATACATACATACATAAGTCGTGTGTATGTGAAAAACAGAAAAATTTTGTGCGCTACATCAGTGGTTTGCCCTGGCCTCCAAAAGGCTCACTGAAATTTGATCTTAGGGCACAGGAACAGAAATGGTGTCAAGATGAGGGAAGCTGCTTCTTCTTGACAGTCATTAGATCATGCCCAGAGGCCATGTTCCAATAAATTGGGATACATTCAGAGGTAAACAACAGGGTGGTGAGGACCTTAAAGTAGTAGAGAATAGGAGACAACCAAAGAGCATAAAGAGAAGCTTTGGGTCCATAAATGCTGCCATGAGACACCTAACTCAAGATTGCTTGTCTGAATGTGTCATTGAGTCTACTTCAGGTCCTCAAAGTTATCCTCCAGAAACCTAAGAAGCACCTTTAAGCTCCCTCTCCCTCTCCATTGATGTTTGTCACCACCTCTGTGATAGATGCATATGAATCCCATACTATGACACCTAAGTTTTGTCTCAACCAGGCCCTGACTACTGGTCCCTCTCCAGTTCCTGCCAGTCTCCTTCGCTGCACACTATTTTTCCATAAAACGAGCTGCTTTATGCCTCTGTGCCATTCATTGTTCATGCCCTTCTGTCTCTGCTTCCTTTGTCTTGCTCTTCCTTTCGGCAAGCCTAAAGACGTCATCAGAGTGCTATCCTCAAATTCTGTTTCTTGTTTCCATTTGCTAGCCTGTATGTTGTCCTGGGTTTCCCAGATTCCTCTACCATGGCCCTACCTGCTTCCCTGGTGTCTTTCTCCACAACATGAGCACAGTAGGTACCAAGTACACACTCCCAGAATATATCTTATCCATGTTTCTGGATTTATTAGTTTCCTCTAAGTCACTTATTGGCTATTTCCTTACAAGTTCTTCTGTCAGAATACTAAATAAGCATACTAGATCCTTAGTCTGGAAAAACCTCCAAGGTGTTATTTTATGTTTGTTCATGTGGCTACTCATGCACATGTGGGTATGAGTGTTAACAAGTCAATATTTATGACTTCTTTGAGACAGGGTCTCTCAGTAAATCTGGATCTCATTGATTGGTCTCATCTGGCTGTCCAGTGAATTCCATAATTCCACCTGGTTCTGCCTCCTCCACAAATACAAACACATATTGCTACACTTTGCTTTTTATGTGGATTCTGAGGATCTGAATTCATGTCCTCATGTTTACAAGGCGCACTTTACCAGCTGAGCCCTCATTGTGGACCCCAATGTAGTATGTTTGCTCGTTTTCCAACCTTTATCACACAAGTTAAGTTCAGAGGCCAATGTACACTCCATCCACTCATTCTGCTCCCAATTGAGCCCATTTAGGTCACTGACACTATTTTCCCTGGAAGGAGGGGGCTAATAACATAATCTCTAGTTTTTGGCACCTGAATCTACATAGTTTCTCTCTCTCTCTCTCTCTCTCTCTCTCTCTCTCTCTCTCTCTCTCTCTCTGTGTGTGTGTGTGTGTGTGTGTAGCAGCAGTATGGAAATTAAGACTCCTCCCACTGTTCATGTCCTCATTTTATACAGGAGACATTTGGTACAGAAGCTTATGGGATTCCCACATACGTTATATGAGGGACTTTTAGGGTATTATCTCAGTCCCTCTTTGATGCTTTTTTACTCTTTTCATGTGTGGTTAGTGCTATTAAAATAATGATCCAGACACTCATCCTGGTGGTTGACTCTATCTGGTCTGAAAGGATAAGCTTGGAAGAGAGAAAGCCACAAACTTGCACTGTGGTGCACTCTAAAATTTGCCAAAAGATGTCAATATAGACTTAAACCAGCAGAACGATTAGAGTAGGAGGGCTGTGAGCTGGCCACTAAGGGGACTTCATTATGAGGGTTAACTACCCCCTACTTCACCCCTGCCCAGGAGTCTCCATTGCAATGTATGACTGCCAAAACTGGTTAAAAGGTTAATCCAAATGTATCACTGGGTTAAATCCATTTCTTTTTTTCCCCCTAACAATCAGGGTAATTGCCACTAAAATCTTGCCTTGTGGTTTGCATAAAGGTTCCATAAATACCTTCTGAATGAACACAGGAATGACTGAAAAGCAAAAGTAAGAGTGGGAGGAGGGACTCCATGGATATAGTGGTTATCTGAATTCCTAAAGGATGCTGAGAAATGCTGAGAAACAGAAACTGCTTGCTACTCTGCAATAATGGGTATTTTCAGAGATACATCTTAGTGGCATCGATGGTATTTCAGCGATAACATCAGTTACGTTCTAGAATAGGTTCAGAGAGATTAATGGGGATACTCTTGGCCCACACTTAATTCCTACTCTCAGATTCTGTGCCTGATGGTCGTTTATTTCATGAAAATGTATAAGGTGATTTAAAAAAAATAAAGAATACCTTCCTGTGATATTTATAAGGCATTTGTGATATGATCAAGAGTTTTTCTGTGATGAGGCATGTCCCCAGCCCTGTCATCCTTCATACTTGAAATGGTTCCTTAAGTAAGCAGTTAAAGGACTACAGAGATTCTGTTTTGAATCAGGCACATAGACTAAAGTAGAAAGTTGGAACGTGTGGTACAACAATTATAGAAACACAACACTGAGTCTGCATTCTAGAAAACACTGTAAGTAGAGATACAAATAAGGAACTATAATTTTGTATGAAAGAGTCTAAGTATAGAAGTGTTATGGCAGTACAGGGCAAGGGGGAATGCCAGTAGGCTTGGCTTTCCACTTGAACTAGACTTGAAAGAAATATCATCCTCTAGTCAACAAAGATTGTTCTAGGCAGATGAAGCACCACTGGTACCACATGACAGAGACACGCTAGAAGGCCATGAGTCTGAGTTAGGAGAAATCTTGCCTTGTTCAATAGGCTAGGTAGTTAACAAGGTCCTTTCTGGTTCCTTATCAGAGAACATACACGATTCCTTCCGATGAAAATGACAAAATCAGAAAAGTTACGAGCCATTCCCCGAGTTTCCTTTAAGAAAAATGAATTCTCGGTATTTATTGTTGTTTTCCTACCACAAACATACTCTCACAATGACCTTATCCTTTGTCTACATAAGAGTGTCAATTCATGTCTCACAAGAACAACTGAGGGAGAACTTCTCTCTTTGATTATGCCTAACCACACAGACCTTGATGTATCTGGGGTGTGTGCCACAATGTAGATGTACTATGTATGTGTTTGACTGTATCAGCCAGTAAGTTCAAATATCTACTAGACTGCTGTCAATTGAGTCTCCATTTTATGATTGGTTTAATGAACATTTAGGATTTTACAATATGAAATAAATGGGTTGCATTCTGGGCCAATAACATCATTGGGAAGAAAACGAAGTAGGGAAAACATGACAAGGTTGTTATCCAGAGGCTTTTTTATGCCTGCTGTGGATACAGTGTCAGGAAATTAGGTATCTGGTCAGACTACCTGGATATAAAAAGGAGATCGCAACATAGTTCACAGGACGGATGCCACCACCAGATCACTGTCATTCCTCCGTTGTCTTCCTTAGTGACCATGAACTTCACCTATGCCACACACCTTCCTGACTGTACTTATGTCAGGCACACTTCTGACTGTTGTCCTTTATGCTTTATCCATAGGAACTTCCATTATATCACCATCCTCCGGGACCCAGTGTCGCGGTATCTGAGCGAATGGAGACATGTTCAGAGAGGAGCAACATGGAAAGCATCCCTGCATGTCTGTGATGGAAGGCCCCCAACCTCTGAAGAACTGCCAAGCTGTTATACCGGTGACGACTGGTCTGGATGCCCGCTCAAAGAGTTCATGGACTGTCCCTATAATCTGGCCAACAACCGCCAAGTTCGCATGCTATCTGACCTGACTCTAGTGGGATGCTACAACCTCTCTGTCATGCCTGAAAAGCAAAGAAATAAAATCCTTCTGGAAAGTGCCAAATCCAATCTGAAGCACATGGCGTTCTTTGGCCTCACTGAGTTTCAGCGCAAGACCCAGTACCTGTTTGAGAAGACCTTCAACATGAACTTTATCTCGCCGTTTATCCAGTATAATACCACTAGGGCCTCTAGTGTTGAGATCAATGAGGAAGTCCAAAAACGTATTGAGGGACTAAATTTTCTGGATATGGAGTTATACAGTTATGCTAAAGACCTCTTTCTGCAAAGGTATCAGTTCATGAGGCAGAAAGAGCATCAGGATGCCAGGCGGAAGCGTCAGGAGCAACGCAAATTTCTGAAGGGAAGGCTCCTTCAGACCCATTTCCAGAGTCAGAGTCAGAGTCAGAGTCAGAGTCAGAGTCAGGGTCAGAGCCAGAGTCCAGGTCAGAATCTGAGTCAGAATCCAAATCCCAACCCAAATCAGAACCTGACTCAGAATCTGAGTCAGAATCTGACTCAGAGATCAAATCCCAAGTTGATCCAGAGGGAGAACCGGGGAAGTCAGAAGCAGGGCTCAGGCCAGGGGCAGAGTGATAACACCAGCAATGGCACCAATGACTACATAGGCAGCGTAGAGACATGGCGCTAACTGGCTCTCAAAGGCTTGTGCACACTGCTTCCTAAAGCATCACCAAAAAGATGGCGTGTATCTTACAAGATGAAAATGTCCAAACACATCCTGCTTCCTTCATTTTGGAAGTTCAAAAAAAAGTGTAGACGTTGCCTTTACAGTTGCCTTTTGATTCAGTGTTATACTGTGTGTGGGTAAAACAAATCTCAGTGTATAACTGAATTGTCTGTTTTGGGATGAACTGCTTCTGAAATCCAAGAGCCAAACCAGACTCACCAGAAATTGCAGTTTAGATATTTTAAGAAGTTCTTAAATTAGGAATGGGAGACACAAAGAAAACATGAAATGTGGCCGTTTAAACTTATGGCTAAGAAACAGACTTTAAATGATTCCGGATACTCTGTTAAAACCCAATCTTGAAAGCACCCTCCTCCCCGCAGGGAAGCATAAGTAAAAACATGAACAGAACTAAAAGACACTCAAAACCATTCATTTCCTTGTTTTAACAAGGAGCCTATTTAAACAGAAAAACAACTGATGATAAATTTTGCCAAATTGTAGAAAGTAAACAATTTCTCACTTAAATGTAGGTGGGTTTGTGTAAAAATAATGGCTTTTCAAATAGATCGGGATTCATGTCTTGTAATTTAACAGATGTTTAAAATTTAGAATTTTTCTACCTTCTGCTGATTAAAAGGTTTTAAACAGGGTATATCTCATATTAACAAAGCATTTTTTCCCAAATGGAATACCAAGGGAAAGATCCAGTTTCCAGATGGTTTCTGGGCACTGTAATTTCAACAATTTCAATCTTTTTGGCGCTGCTTCGCATTCACTTTAAGGCTTCTCCGAGTTGTGCTCATTCCAAATAATCCATGTATAGAAATTTTCTTCATCATCTAAACAGCGTGTTGCTAAATCTCTTGTGGTATTTAATCCTGGACTAAAGTCAGGACTTTCTATAGAATTGTCTTATCAATGTCTGTGTAGTAAGAACCTTAAGAAGAACTCTCAAACAGGATAATGTGTCTCTTAATATTGCTGAAGTTATTCTTCTTCATCAGATTGAACTGAACCTGAATATGAACTGTTAATTATTTTGTTTATTGTAATGTTTCCAGTTTGGCTGGCTATTTCTGGCCCATGGTTTTTTCTTGTATTGACAGATTTGTACACAATAATAAGAGCAAAAATTTTCTCAAAGACAATGGTAGACTAGTCATTAAGATAGCCAGAGTTACCCAATAACACCGAAAGCTGCCTCTTGATAATTGAGGTTAACACTTCTACCAGGTGTCTGTTTGTGAAAGATCAAAAATGAAAAATGTTTTGCAGTAAAGCTAAGTGTTAGGGACATACAAGTTGAGAAGGATAGTTTTGTAGTTTCCATCTGTGAATAGTATTTTAATGTTTTCAATTACAAATTGAAGAAAGGAAGAATTACATACACACTGTGTTGTATCATGCTGCTTGAAGCTTACACCTCGTGGTTGTTGCTACGCTTCTATAAGAACTTATATTAATTCCTTGGCTTTCAATCTAACAAGGTAACTGAAGTGGTATCAGTGTTTTCAAGATGGACATGCTTAGAAGTATGATCATAAAGTCACATCTGTCATAGTCTGCCAAAGTGCATGACTTGGTTTCATCTGTAATGATATCCCACAAGTTGGACAAGAAGTTGAGTATCTGTCTCTGAAGGGATTTTCTGACTCTGAGCTTTGTGACAATATTTACAGCTTTTGTTTTGTGGTATTGCAGTGTTGACAATGATGATACCTAAAAAAAAAAAAAACAAAACAAAACAAAAAAACCAAAAAACAAAAAAAAACAAGGAAAAAAGAAAAGCAAAAAAAAAAAAAAAAACTGGAAGGAAAGTTTAAAAGCACATCTTGAAGTCAAAGTATTTTAGAATGAACTTATTTGATGTATATTGTGTTCTTGAAATATTCTGTAGATCACTATGGTATTTCAGTAATTTTAGTTTTAATTGAGAATGATTGCTCTTAAAAACTGACAGTGTTGAAAAGCAGGACGAAGTCTGAGCCAGTGGAAAAGCTCATTACAGAAAAACAAGTGTTCTTGCTGTGGTGTGCATGGTTTGCAGAGATTAAGTGCATTTTCTCTGTCTCTACTGATTACTGTATATAGAGAATGTTATAAATATACATTTTTGTCATCATCATGTAAATCCCACGATTTCATACTGTAAACATCTGTTCAGTGGTGTAGCTTTACAAACCGTTCACTGATTTTGTGTAATTTAACAATAGATGTGAAATAAAGTTTCAATTGCAGGCTGTGAGTAATTTCATGATTTCAAGGTTTATAGTCATTAGACATTATGGTACCATAAACAAACCAGAATGGGAATTTTTCTAAAACAGTGTTTTTCTTTACACTTGACAGCTAAGTATGAAAGTGAGATGGCCCATTCTAATCCCTCACTCTGAAATGGCCTTAATTTGGGATGCTTCTCCCTCGGAGGCCATGATTTGAATAAAACAAAATTGTTCGTGAAATACAAGGTTTACCATGCAAATGAAGTATACCTATGTTTTAATTTAAAGGTTATTATAGTAGATGTTTTCATATGCCATAAGATGCAAAAAGGAAAAATAGCACTCTTAATTGCCTACCTCCTTTATCCACAAGACAAAGGTTAAAGGTAAGCATTAATATTTTGGCCTTGACCACAGTTTGCTCTAACTATATACAACATACACATTTTTTCCAAATCCTTAGGGTGAGGATTGTGGGTAATACCAACTCTTAAGCAGTAATCAGGAGACCAAACCTGGGGCATAGCTCAGTCGTAGAATGTTTAACATGGTTTCTAATCCTAGCACCACAGAAAAGTGGTCACCAAAAGGTCTTCTTTTTATGAAGGCCCCATGCTTCTTGGGGATGGGGGGGGGGGCTGGATGCCTAAAATGACTTTATCTGTTAGTTACATTTTTATTGGAATTACTGAGACTTCAGTTCCACAAGGATAAATGTCCATCATGGGGTGGGAAGCATGGTAGCACACAATAGCCATGACAGCCAAAGCCAGAAGCCGGCAGCACATCTTTCAATGGCAAGCATGAAGCAGAGAGAAATGAAGACAGGCTTTTAAACTCTTTTATTGGATATTTTATTTATTTATATTTCAAATGTTATCCCCTTTCCAGGTCTCCCCTCTGGATAACACCCTATCCTAGCCCCCTCGATTACTTCTATAAGGGTGTTCACCCACTCTTACCTTCCCTCCCTGGTATTCCCCTACAGTGGGGTATTGACCCCCCTCAGGCCCAAGGGTCACTCCTCCCACTGATGTCCAACAAGGCCATCCTCTGCCACATATATGACCGGAGCCATGGGTCCCTCCATCTGTACTCATTAGTTGGTGGTCCAGTCCCCAGGAACTCCAGGGTGTTTGGCCAGTTAACACTGTTGCTTCCCCCATGGGGCTGCAAACCCCCTCATCTCCTTCAATCCCTTCTCCAACTCCTCCATCAGGGACCCATCACTCATTCCAATGGTTGGCTTTGAGCATCTGCCTCTGTATTTGTCAGTCTCTGGCAGAGCCTCTCAGGAGACAGCTATATCAGGCTCCTGTCAACAAGCACTTCCCAGCATCCACAATAGCTTCCAAGTTTAGAGACTGTATACGGGATGAATCCCCAGGTGGGGCAGTCTCTGGATGACCTTTCCTCCAGTCTCTGCTCTACACTTATTTCCAGTGGCATACTTCCTCCAGCGAGGCTACGCCACCTATACCAATCCTAAATAATGCCACCAACTGGGGATCAAGGGTTCAAATATAGGAAACTATAAGGCACATTTGTATTTAAACCACAACACTTAGTAAACAAGGGACAGCTCCATTTTTCCTTTGGGAAATATCACTGAAGAAGAGGATATACTCACTGAAATGGAACACAGGCAGGTCTCCTGTACATAGCTTCAAGACACCATGGAAACGATGTCCTGGGAAAATAGGCTATGTAAGCCTTCAGCTGGAATGAAGAAATAACTAGTTGACCTAGTTCCCAGGGGCTTTAGATCTGTGTGCATGGGTTACTTTCCCCATCACTGTGACCTCATAGATACAATTTAAAGGAGGAAGGATATACATTTATGGTTTAAGGCTACAGTTCATCATGGTGGCAGAGTTGTGGGGTTACTTGCTTACATCTCCACAACCAGGAAATGAAGATGGGACACAAAGCAAGGACCAGGCTATAAATCTCAAGGTCCACCCTGACAGCTACTAACTTCCTCCTCCGCTGGGCCTCTCCTCTCAAATATCCCACAGTATCCAAAAACAACACCAGGAACCAGAGACCAAGTGGCCTAACCTGGGAGTCTGAGGGACATTTCACATTTAAACTGTCACAGCTCCTAGATTTATAACACAACAGCATTGGGAGAGGGGTTGAAGAGAAGAGTGATTTCCTTTCATGGGGGTGAAAATAGGCAAAAGTACAGTCTCACAGGTTTGGGGCAAGAAAGCCAAGGGAAACTTCTGGCTACCAATGTGCAGGCAATCCACTGCTTTCTGACATTGTCCTAATGACATGGCTTCCAACACTAGCATGCTGGGAAGGGTGAGTATAGTGCATCAAGTGAGCCAGGACTTTCTGCCTTCCTGTCCTCACTGGGGGTTGAACTAAACGAAGACTGCTTGTAAAGTATGCTAACAAACAAAAAAACAAGGGTATGACAACTCCCAATGCCACCATCAGGAACTTGGATTTCTGATTATTTATACAGGAAGGAGGAAATACCTTGACACATCTCTCAAGGAATTTGACTTGAAGCACTAACATGGCAGCATACATCCCTCAGATCTTCACAGATTCTCAAAGGCCCAGAAACTTAAGGAGAAATTAAAGTGTTGTTGGAATGTAGCACGGTCATTGCTTTATTTGTTTTCTCTGTCTGCTTCTAATCTACAGCAGCAAGAGTCATTAAAACAGAGCTCAGGAGCCTGAAATATTTATTTGCTTGCCCTTTGGACAAGAAGTTGATTGACCCTGAAGCTATAGAGCAAGTCCAAATTCCCTATGTATTAAGAACTGAACAGATTTTCCCAGAGTCTAAGGGACTAGAGGGGTGACTCAGATGGCGTGCTTCCCAAGTGCATCCCATCACAAGCTACATTTATTGAGTATACCAGCAGGAGTGGCTCCCCAGGCATAAAAGTGAGGAGAGGCTGATTTTTCACTTTGACAACCAAAGACACTGAAGCCAGATGCTGTGTCAAGGGGTACGAACATACACTCAGGTCTTCAGTTGTATCAGATGCTTGCAAGATGTTCACCAGTTCTAAGGGAGGGGTGGATTAATTTAAACATGTGCTGGTAAGAACTAAACTATGTAAGTATGTGAAGTAAACATAAACATATTGGTTTTGATAGGTAATTTTATGGTTTATTCGAAATGACTTGTAAAAGCTCCACCCATCCAAAGGAACTGTAAGTCTCTTGATACCAGTCACACTGAAGTCCATCTACTCTTGCAGTCATCCAATCTAAGATTCTAAATCCAATCTCTTCTATTCTTCTCGTCTCCCCATTCCTGTGTTCTCTTGTCCTCTTTCTCTTTTCCTCTCTTCTTCTCTAGCTTGCACAACCCTAAATAATATTTATTTAAAAAGATGTAATTTAGTTTTTTCCACTCTGAGTCGATTCTCCTCTCTTGAAGCTCACCCGTGTCTCATGATTTTCCTTCCCAACTGGCACTACATTGAATGGTTCCCCCTCACCCTGCACACTGACTGCTGCAGATGTTATAGGTTGAGAACAAAGGTTTCAGCCACATACCGTCTGGCTTTGATCCAAAGCTCTCCCCAAATGCCAACTCTAATCTTTGAGAAAGTCACTCTCCTCCCCATGTTTCCATTCCCTTCTCTACCAATGGAGAAAGCCATAGCCAACACTTGAGAAATTCCTGTGTGAGTCGAAATACCTGTCTCCCAGACATTTATGAGAGTGACAGAGGTGCAGGGAGCCCTGCTTATACTTGTCAGCAGGGTTAGTATTGCCACCCATAGCATGAAGGCTAAGTATCTGCCAAGTGCCTCTGTCTCCTGAGATCAAGAAATCCTGGGCTGTGAAGCAGCCTGGCAGTATAACTCTTATCTAGAATGCACATGGGCCTCATTTGGACTCAGCTCGGGAATGAATGAATAATTCAAATTAGAATAAAACTCATACTATGTCCTATTGTGACTAATCTAAGAACAATTCTCTTGGTGGATGTGGTGGTTTCTCATGTTTTATAATGTATAAAACCTCAGATCTTCCCAGGATCTCAGCACTTGGAAGGCAGAGACATGAAGATTGCTGAAAGTTTAAGGCCAACGTGTGTAATATAGTGAGTTATAGGTCATCTTAAGCTAGAGAGTAAGATATGTTCTCAAGCCCCCAAACCTTTTTCAAGAATGATATATAAGCTTTGAATGTAGCCAGACACAAAACATTCTGGAATATCTTACCCACTAAATGCCAAGTGAATCACCCTCTCTCCAACAGTAAAAATGAATTCTCTGATAACCCTACTTGATTTGGGACCTACACTTTGGCAAGGGCAACTTGTAATTTCATTCCTTCCCCATTCATCTCTCCACCCAGTATCTCCAGTGGTCATGTTTATCTGATGAGGAGATCTGCCAGGGTTCCAAAGGTCTAGCTGCCTCTGTAACAAGTCTGGCCTGGTTCTTGGAATTCCTATATACCAAGACTCTATTCTGGGTGACATGTATAAAACCAGGCATGGTACTAGTGCATGCCTACAATTCTAGCACTCAGAAAGTAGAGGCAGGATTATCAAAACTATCTTTTGCAACATAGATATTTTCAGGATGAACTGGGCTGTGTGTGAAACTCTCAAAAAATGGTTATGTACTATTGAAGAGGGAAAAGACACAATAACCATTTACTCACACATGTTAGTTAATCAGTTTTGTAGTTACTATGAACTCTCAGGGAAGGTGACATAACCCTTTAGATGCAGACACCTCATCTCACTTTAAAAAGGAAAGGATGCTTGCTTTTATCTCATTTGCATCTTTACATTCCAGTGTTGTTGCTTTCAGGACAGCATAAGGCTCAATAATCGTTATCAAGTTTTCTTGTCTATTTTTAGTGTGCTTAGCCCAATCTTATGACTTCACTAATCTTGGTAGACTTTGATGATGCCCACCTGGATATAAGAAACATTTACTAGATTTTGTGACTTAACCATGCTCTACTGGAATTTATGTGACTTGAGAGGACCTGAGAGGGATTGTCAAGTCCTACAAGAGGGTGTGATACCATAGGACTTAACTACTCTCCAGGGCCAGTTTTATTTGACCTTTTAATGGTGGCTTTTCTCCTCTGGTCTAAAGGTATATTTCTGTCCCTAAAGCCACCCAGAGCGGGATCACTTGTCTGTATTAAGGCTTGTGAAAGCAGACAGCAAAGACTTTATGAATTTGATTGAGGTTCTACAAAGCAACGAGGAGCCTTGCTCTCTGAACTGTTCAAGTCAACCACAACTGACAAAGAATGAATTTGACCAAAAAGGCACTAACAGGTATGACAGAGGTCAAGTTTCCAAGCCCTATCTAGAGCCCATTTCAGCTAAAAATATGCTCCCTGATTTATTTAGGAATTTAAAAAATGGCCTTCTTTTGACTCCCCCTTCAGGCCAACGTTCTCTTTGTCAGTATCCTTCCATTTTTAGCTCCTTTCTTCATTGCCAGATTCCTTTTTCTAAAACTGTTTCTCAAAAACAGATCCATATACATGTGGCCTGAAAATCCTCAGCATTAAAAAAATAATCACATTCCCCAGACCTCAATGTTCACCTTCTGAATTGGAATTTCTGAGGTTTAAGAGATCCTGTCTTTCCGTGAGAAATCCCAGGAAGTCTCCATGTTCTGGTACATACGAGAACTGCTGACATAATAGGCCTGATCATAGCTGTGCATTGTTCCTGAAAGCAAAAGCCAGCTACTGAAGTGCCAGGATGAACACAGCACCCTTCTACTCACAGCAGCTTTTTCAAGAAGTAGGTGTTGCCAGTTCCGATCTGGAGTGCTTAGAGGGCCCTGCTCTTGGATAGAGGTTTCTGAATTTATAGGACTGGAGACAATTGCTGCAACCCCACTTCTCCATAGGAAAACATTTATTCAGTGCAGACACCTGCAGACACTGCAGGGACCCTATCAGGAGATTAGCTCAGTTTGTCTGTTCCTTCTGGCCAGACGTGAAGAGCCCACCTCTCAACGAGGCTGATGAGCACAATGGGGACCCACACTATTCCATCAAAATACCTACTGCATATCACATGCTCTACTTTTTTCTTCATGTAATGATAGCAACTCCTTATTGAAATTTTATTATAGCTCAGACACTCTACAAAGTCATTCATGTAGATAACCTCACTTAATAACCAGAGCCACTTAAGAGGAAGGAGTAACTACTTCCCACATCTTACACAAGAGTGACAGAAGGCTTGGGAAAATTTAATTCATTAACCCCCAACTTCAGGATCAAATCTAATTCTAATTCTAAATCCAAAGCTCATCTCTTTAGGGTACTCAGTAGTTAAAAAGCATTTTCTTATGAGACTCTTCAAACTTCTACAGAAGCAGAGAAGGATCATGAACACCTATTTCCCCATCCTGCAGCTTCTGTCAGTATCAGCTTTTGTTTGCATTTCATTTGCTTGCCATTGTATGTATTTTATACAAAAGCTTCATTTCCTTTTGTAAAAATCTATGAACAGATAGTTGTATGATTTTCCCATTATATAGGAAAGTTAGTTGAAGTTCTGGGATATATATCTGGGGGGCCAAAGAAGTAGGGTTTATTTTTTTCTTCTTTGTTTAAAAAGCCAGCACTGGTCTTTAAAAAAAAATCATTTTATATCTCCCATCTCCTCTTCCCACAGTACCTCCCCTGCCCCTCCCTTTCTCCTTTGAAAGAATGGTGCCAGCCCCTGGGTATCCCCTAACCCTGGCACACCAAGTCTCTGCAAGGCTAGGCTCTTCCTCTCCCACTGAGGACAAACAATACTGCTGAGTTAGGGGGACCGATTTTACAGACAGGCAATAGCTTTAGGGATAGCCTTGCTTCAGTTGTTCCAGACCCACAAGAAGACCAAGCTGCAGACCTGCTACATATGTGTGGGGAGGCCTAGCTCCAGCCTGTGTATACTCATTGGTTGGTATTTCAGTCTCTGATAGCCTCCAAGGGTCCAAGACTCTGTTGGTCTTCCTATGGAGTTCCTATCCCCTTCTGGGTTCCTCAGTCTTTCTCCAAACTCTTCTATGAGAGTCCCCAAGCTCTGTCTAGTGTTTGGCTCTTGGTCTCTGCATCTGTTTCAGTCAGCTGCTGGGTGGAGCCTCTCAGAGGACAGTCATGCTAGGCTCCTGCCTGTAAGCATTACAGAGTATCATTAATAGTGTCAGGGATTGGTGCTTGCAAGCCCATGGGATGAGTCTCTAGTTGGGCTGGTTATTGCTTTGCCACTCTCTCAGTCTTTGCTCCATCCCTCATCCCTCCATGTCTTGTAGGCAGGGTAAATTTTGGGTTGAAAGTTTTGTTGGTGAGTTGGTGTCCCTATTGCTCACCTGGGGTTTCTGCCTGGCTACAGGAGATGTCCTCCAGGTTCCATGTCTCCTATTCCGTGAGTCTCAGCTAAGGTTACCCCCATTGATTTTTGAGCGTGTCCCCTATCCCAGATCTCTGGAATGTCCTTGAGATCCCCCCACCCCTCCATCCCTGCCAGCTGCATGTTTCCTTTCATTCTCATGGCTGTCTGGCCATCTCCTCTGTCTTTCCCCACATCTCATCCTGAAAAACCCTCCCCTACCCATTCCCTCCCTCCATCTGCCTCCCATGACTATTTTATTCCCCCTTCTAAGTGAAATTCAAGCATCCTCACTTGTGCTTTCCTTCTCATTTCACTTCTTTAGGTCTGTGGTGTGTAGCATGAGTATCCTATATTTTTGGCTAATATCTATTTATAAGTGGATGTCCTTTTGGGTCTGAGTTACTTCCCTCAGGATGATATTCTCAAGTCCCATCCATTTGCCTGCAAAATTCATGATGTGTTTGTTTTTAATAGCTGAATAATATTCCATTGTGGTATAGTGGAGCTTTTTTTTTTTTTTTTTTTTTTTCTTGGTTATACACCCAATAGTGGTATATAAATAAATCTTGATCCACCTGCCTCTGCCTCCAGAGTGCTGGGATTAAAAGTATACAAGACCATACCTGGCAGCCACATAGAAAGTGAGAACCCTATCTAGGGTCCTCCTCTGTAACTGAAACTTCCTTTAGCAGAGCAGTTGGCAGTAGAGGACTATGGAACTCCTACGATAGTCAGCATGGGAATCCACTGCATTCCTTTCCAATTACGTATACTCTAAATGCAACCAGCTTTCCTGAGGTTCTTTTATTTTGACTCCACCCTGCAAATCACTTGTCCCTGGTACCAAACAAACTCAGTCCACACCGGTAGAAGGAAACAGCCTAGTTGGTGTCTTTACCACTGAAGAAGCAACAGAAGAATTGAGTTTAATATAATTGGATCCATAAATGTACTTTAGAGTCTTGAAAGGGGAAAAAAACCACTTGGTCCTTGGGTCTTGGGATGTTGCTCAGTGGTTAAGTACTGCTCTTGCAGAGGATCTGGGTTCAGTTTCCATAACCCCACAATAGGCATCTTTGTAAGGACCTATAACTCCAGTTTCAGAGGATCCAATTTCTTTCTTGTGGCATGCACCTGTAGCAGGCAGGTATGCGATGTAAATACATATATGCAAGTAGTCATCCATGTACATAATACACACATGCACACACAGCAACAACAGTAACAACTACAAAATCTTGGCCCCAGTGTCAGAGTTTTTAACCGATAGCATTAGACTTACATTTTTTCAGTTTCCAAATTTTTGATCCACTCTGGACCATTAGAAAAGATTTTCATATAAAATACAATTGTTTTGGTCTCTAGTCTGGTTTTGGCTTACTGTACTTTACATGTTGTGATTTGTAATTATTTTTTAAGTTAGCATATAAAATAATGGGGTTCATTATAGATTTTAATACATATTTATCATTATGTCCTGCTCTCATTTTTTACACTCCACAATGACCCTCTTCTATGCCTCTTGACTCTCCCACCAGTTGCCTTCCTTACATAACCCCTCTTCAGTTTCATATACACTGCATTTCTTATTAAAGTCCATCAGTAATCACATTGTATTGACTGCTTTCGGTGCACGGAGGAAGGCATGTGCTCTGCATACTCGGTGGATGAGACATATCCGGAACAGCAAAACTCTCTTAAACACATCTGACACATGTAACACCAACATCACATTCCAGCCCGTTTTCACTTGCCTTCCTCATCTCCCAGGGTTACTCTGAGGACCTCAGAGGGCAAATGGCACAGCTGAGGCCCAGTCCCACCTCGGTCTACTCAGTATACACATTTTCCTAACAGCTAATAAACAGATGGGTAGCCTGCTTCTTTCCCTTTTTACCCTCTGTTCTATTGACTATATGTCTTCAAGTAAAACCAGTCTCGTCTCAGCCTCCTACTAGAGGAGTATAGTGGTCAAAAGCACAGTCTCTGGAGCCATCACCCTGGTCCTACCCACTTATCATCTATGATCTAGACTAAATGACTGATCCTTAGTACCCTCATGTCCAATTTGAAGTTATAATAGCATTCACTCCGTAGGTTTTCCATGATCATTAAAGGGGTTAAAGCATGCAAAGCACTTTTTTTCCATTTCTAAAATAGTTTATTAAATATATTCTTTATATTATTTGCAAAAACTGCATGAAAAGCTTTTATGTAGTTTGGGAAAAGTGTTTTCTTTCTTCTTATCTCACAAGTAAATCATCCCTGTGGATTTCAACTAAATGGTTCTCTCTATTCTACTTGGAAGCTCCCAATCAAATGAAACACATACTACTTCTCACCTGGATGAACTTTCTAAGGATTCATCAGTGGCAAAGTATCTTTAAAGCAGAACTCTGGTGTGTGTATGACAGTTTGATTGACTTAATGGAGGAAAACAGCTCTAGCATGCAAGCAATTGATTATTATTTCGAACTGGTATGTTTTATTCACTCAGTACACTTTTTATGGAACGCCTACACTGTTTTCCTTGGAAACATTTTAAATTCATTGCATTCAGATAAATTATCTGAAAGGAAATGCTTCTACATGGTGCCCGTGAAGAAAACACATTTCTACCTCGTATTTGTAGCTCCACATTTTTGTTGCATGTTGGGGGTTGGATGTGAGTGCCAAGACATGCGCATTGAAGTCAGGGGACAACATGCTGGAGTTGATTCTTTCCCTCTACTATGTGGGGTGCAGAGATTCAACTTAAGTTGTCAAGCTTGGCAATAAGCACTTTGACTTGCTGAAGCATTTTACCAAACCCTCTACCTTTCATACACAATATCCAATAATCAGGACCCCAATTTTAATCCCTGGTGATATACATTTTACAAAATTATGCCATTATAAATAAAGTCCACCCAATGAGTATACTTAAGCACTGGCCCTAATTCTTTAGCATCAAAGGGCCCTGTCACAACTCTTCCACGCCATGGCATTCTCTGAGATCCTCCTTCATGCTCTTGTGTCTTGGTTCACCTCAAAAGGTTGAGTGCAAGCTGCGCGTTGCCTTATATGTCTTCCTTCTCTCTCACACACTGCTCTTCTCTACTGTTCTTGTATGCTCCCTCACCCAATCACATACAACATACATCTCTCACACACACACACAAACACACAAACACACAAACATGCAAACACACACTGCATTGTGCAACAATTCCCACCAATAATAAATGGTCTTTCCAGGACATTCCTTAAGGCAAATGATATTAGAAAAGAAATACAACAACAGGCTGTTCTAAGGGGAGGTGAAACATCCTGCAGAAAGCTTAGAAAATAAATAACTCAGTCACTTCGGGAAGTCCTTGAAATTTCCCATCCTCCCTTCCCAAGGGTACAAGGCTGTGAAGGCTGTGAAGGCTGTTGATACTTCTGGACAGTCGGAGTGGAAGATCCTTAGAGCTGCCTGGGAAAGGCAGATCAGTCAAGCTGCCTAAAGGAAACAGACTTGCTGAGTCAGCTAAAGAAGTGGAAAGCAGCTAAACTGCCTGGAAGAGGCTCAGCCTACTTGGGCTTCCTGGAAGAGACACTTCTCCAACCTGTTGAGAGTCTGCGTGCTCCAGATTCCCAGCTTTGTGAGCTGTCACCCGCACTGGAATAGGCTGTGATGATGCAGAAGGACATGATAAAAAAAATAACAGAAAGAACATATTTAGGATGATAAAGGAAGACAGCTCCCAGGAAATGAAGTTTAAACCGACACACAAAATGATGAAAAGGCGGTGAACATGCAAAAACTCATTTTCTGTACAAAGCAAATGTTTGTTGGAAGAATTAGTGAATGGGTGCTAGGATTTTTAAAAAATTGTTCTGCCAAAAGGCTTTTTGTTGTGATGGGTCACCTGCAATGGAGTTCCTCACTTTGGGGTTTCCTTCCCAGCAGTCCCTGATGCTAAGCTCAGTCTTCTAGGCAGGAGGCTTTGCGGTTACAGCAAGCACTTTCAGCAGAGGGCGCCCCAAGCCAATCGTTCCATCGTCCTGTTTCCTGAAAAGCCCAGAAGTACAGGAGATTTAGACAGCCTTTCAGCTCAGCGCCTCCTCCTTAGGACCTTTCTTCCAGCTACAGCCAGCCTGTCACAAGACTAGCTAAGATGTTATTCTACCCGACTTCCATACACTTCAGAAATTTTGAGTGTGGTAGGTGTAGCCATGGTGGTGAATAGGGTGTTTTTTTAGTCATTTCTATATAGCTGGCTCTAAGATCCACGATCAAGATCATTTGTATGTGCTTTGAGATTTTCTTACAAGTCTTACCACCATAAGTCATCTTAAATGTTTGTGTGTGCCAGGCTTATTTCCCTTACCGAACTATAACCCCCCCCCCTCATTAGCGCTGCACACCTTCCCATGCATTTGGCTAGTCCACAGCAGACCCTTCAAGTTGTGTGTTTGGATTAAATTTTTCCTATGGAAAAATTGAGCAGTCTTTTCACCACTGCATTATATTTCCAGCAAAACTTCAGAAGTTGATGGGAAGCTCAAAGGTTGGTCTGTGTGCTTTGTATGGGGTCCATCTGTACTGTGGCAGAAAGGAACAAGAGACAGAACTAGTTATAAAGACATTGTAGAGAGGAGAGCATTTGTGTCTGGGATTTGACAGCATGTAGCATAGGAGCTGTTGAACAATCTCTGTAAGTAGAGTTAGTTACTTGGTATCTCATACTGAAGTTTGAATTTTATGGATGAGAAGGGAAGGTGTCCCTTAATTTGTAGAAATGAAACATATCTTGGGACAGAAATTCCAGGATACATAGAATGCTCTATGGATCAGTCACAGGCTCAGATCACAAGGTAAGTCAGCACATAAGGGCCAAGGTGTGTGTGCAGAAAACTACCTATAACTTTCCTTCTGCCTTCCAAATCTTCTATCTCAGTGCATTTGTTTATGAACTATTCTAATGGGGGTTAGAGACACAGCTCAGTGATAGAGTCCTTGCCTAGCATGTGTAAGGCCTAGAGTTCCCTCCTGAGTTCTCGAAAACTACACAACAAACACACAAATCTTTTTAATTAAAAATACATACAGGAAAGGGGAGATCTGGGAAACATATACAATTCAGCCTAGCTATTACAATGCTGTACAGAGCCAGTGCAGGAGCCATGATTTTTTTGATCATTACATGCTTCAATTTTTTGCTCCATCCCCCTCCCAGAGTTCTTCATCCCATCTCTCCTCCCCTTTGAGAGGGGGCTCTATATGCCCATGGATCCCCCTTCCCTGGGTAATCAAGTCTCTACAGGATGAGGCACATCCTCTCCCACTGAGGCGAGACATGGCAGTCGTCTGCTACATATGTGCACAGGGGTGTGTGTGGCGAGGCAAAGGAGGCTCAGGCTAGCCCATGTATGCTCTTTGGTTGGTGGCTTAGTCTCTGGAAGCTACAGGGGCCATGATTCAGGACTCACTTTCGGGAGCCACTATGCTCTTTAAAGTCCATTGTTTGTAAAGGGTATGAGACCATGACCAGTTCTTTTCCTAGGTATAAGTTAAATATTTAGTTGATCCAGTCCCAGTGTACTTTGAGTGAAACTCTTTAAAATATGTCACACTGTCACTTCCCCAGAGTGACATTCCTCCGGCACTCCATAGTACTGCCTTAACTAAGGCTATTTGTATCTGAAACAGAATAGGATAATTTTTGTTTATTGTTTTGTTTGTGTGTCAGTCTGTGTGTGTGTGTGTGTGTCTGTCTTGCTCTCTCTCTCTCTCCTCTCTCTCTGTCTCTCTCTGTGTCTCTCTGTCTCTCTCTGTTCTGTCTCTCCTCTCTCTGTGTGTCTCTCTGTTCTCTGTCTCTCTCCCCGTGTGTGTGTGTGTGTGTGTGTGTGTGTGTGTGTGTGTGTGTTACTGCTCAGGACCAAACCTGGAGCTTCACACTAGGAAGTACTCTATCTCAAGTTCATCTCAGTCCCTAATGCTGTTTCTAATAATCACATTCGCTTGGGTGATTCTTACTGATGAAACTTCTCAGTGATGGCAATGTTGTGAAATATTTCATTCATTATGCCCTGTCAGCTGACTTTCAGGGTTTCTCACCAAGTCTTAAACATAGTTAAATATTTGAGGCACTTGAGCAGTTGTGGCTGGGCGTACACATCTGGGTACTGGGTGCCCCCCACCCCCCGACACACCACACAAAGAGGCTTGGGGGAAAGAGATCAACAGAGAAGAAAATACTGTGTGGAAACAGAATTTGACAACATGCCCCTTCTTTTCTGATTTGGCAGATTGAAAGAGAAAAAGACAAGACAGTGGCCAGCCTTTGCAAAGTTTCAGTAGAGGGAATCTTGGCTTCATGTTCCAAAGCAAAGAACGCGGCAGTTTGTAGATCTGGCCACATGGTGGTGTAGTGACCGTGCATATGGTGTTCACTCCAGGGACATAATCAAAACCTTCTAAATATTCAACACTCTTGCTTTTCCATATGGGACATAAGCATTGAGAAGGCAGCAAATGTGGACGAGAGCCAGGGAATTTGAGTATTGTGCCAAATATTATGAACAATGTTTGAGAATGAAGAAAATCTATTTACACTCATAGTTAGCTCTGGAATCTTGGTGAAGACTACTGGGTCTGCAATCTGTAAATGTCAGTTCATTATGAGCTCACTACCTCCTTGCTAGTAAACTTTGGGACATATTGGCACTTTTTATACAACAGATTCTCTTCTAGTTGGCTGTGCCCAGTGGGCTGCGGGGTGAAATGGGACAGAGTTTTTCTCCTCTAACCATGAACATTTCTCTTGAAGCTTGGAATCTGAGGTTCAGTTATCCTAGGCCACTTGAGTCCTATGCAAATCCATAAAAAGAAAATATCATTCAGAAGCACCAAATAGACTATTTTCAAATAAATTTGGATGTTGTGTCTACCTGGACCTTAACAGAATAGACATAGGTTTGTAGTGCCTGTTAACATGATTATTGAAAATAGGCATATGACCTGTAGGGCCTGCAATTTTTTTAGAAGGTAATTGCAAGCTAACTTGACTAACTGAGGGGAAAATGATAAACTCTGGCTTGACTTCAACTTAGCCACTGGTTAGGAAAATTAGTTGAATTTAACAGAGCGAACAGAACAAGAAAATTTTTATTTTACTTAAAAATAAGACTTAGTGATCTAGATTTTTAAATTGTTGGTTGCTTTTCTTCATGTAATGCCTTGGATCAAGATAGTTTTAGTTTTATAATACTTGAAAGACAAATGATAATATGCAAGATAATAGTTACCATACAACAAAGGGTTAATACCCATAAACACAAATAATTCATACACACTGATTAAAGAGGGGGCAGAGGGAGAAGGAAAAGGAGAGGGAGGGGGAGGGGGAGAGGGAGAGAGAGAGAGAGAACACAACAGCCAAATAAAAGTAATTAAGGAGCAATTCACAGGAAAATAGAAATAGCCAATTAACACTTGAAAAAAATGTTCACTCACCCTAGCTATTGATGACTGAAAAGCAAAGCCAAATAAAAGTAGCACTTCCCCCCTCTTAGATAAGAAAGAAAGAAGAAAAGAAAATTAAAGGATGATATTAGGGGGTTAATGGTATAAAACCTTTGATACTAAATTAGAATAGCAATTCTGGATAGAAATTTGGCAGTTTCCAACAAGAATTCTAATGTGTTTGCCAAGAATTCTACTTTCAGGAATATCTCCTCTTCTTTATAAATACTCAGTACATGCCCACATTTATGTATACAAATATATTCATCATACTATTGTTTATATGAGAAAGAGAGCCAGTATAATAAGCTATGGACTAAATCACTCATAAATAAACATGGGCTGTTAATACTATGCAACATGCCACTGTTAAAAGAAATAAAGCAAAAGTCTGTGTGTGTGTGTGTGAGCATGCACGCATGTGTACTTGTGTGTGTGAGCATGCATGCATGTGTACTTGTATGTGTGTGTAAATGCACAGAAACACACCTGAAAGAAAAAAATCAGCTGTAAACTGACAATACTAATTCACTTTAATCTGGTGGTGGGTGTATGGATTGTCAATGTGAAGGACCATAACTGTATTTCTCTTTCTATCACTCTTTTAGAGTTAATTCTTTTACTTTTTTAATGTTCATTGTGCATATTCATTGAATGTGGTTTTGTTCTATAAAGACATTTTCATACAAGTATACAATGTATGGTGAACACCTCCCCACAGCTCCTCCCCCTCCCTTCTCCCTGCTTTCCCTCCTATTGGCCTCCTTTGTTTCCCTAGACAGGAGTGCTTCTCTTTATACTCTCTTTACTATATTTTCCTAATGATCAGGTGTTAATGTACTACAAAACTTAAAAACTGAATGCACTTGAAAGATATTATTAGGTTTATAAAAGTCATAATTTCTCCTCTCAAAGCTTCAAATGTGCCCAAATAATGCTTAAGCACCAATGCACAAAGCTAAGACCTACATGAGGCAGACATTCACAGCTATGTGGCCCCGATGCCCCTTAAATTTGTTCATTTCAGACAGTGAATTCACCATCATTAGATGTTTTTGGCTGGCAGCTGGCAGCCTCTCTCCAAGGAATCATGTCAAAGGCTGGGGTGAGCAGCAAGAGAAGTAACTAGAAAATTGGGCTTTTCTTTCCATCAGCCTCCTTTGTTGCCTTCACAGATTTAAGACTGTTTTTGTACTTGGCTTTTCAGATCCTTTTTCATTTTAGGACTTTCCAAATAACACATATTTACTATTGTGTACTTTTTGGTGCTTGTCATTTGAGCTCTGTGCTCTGGCTAGATTTTGGACATTGGGAAAAGCATTTCAAGTTGCTTTCCAGGACTCTAGGAAATTGCACCAGAGCTACTCCATCTTTTGCTCTCTTTTCCTCTTCTTTCTTCCCCAGGACTGCTAATGACAGAAACTATGTCAGAACCCATAAAATTGTCATTGTTTCTCTGTTGACTATCTAGGGGTTTCTCTCCTTGCTTTTGGCTTGCTCAGAATATTTTCCCTCCTAATTGCCATGTTTGTAATGCTCTTGATTTCAGAGTCTCCTGTATGTTCCCTTAGCATGGCAGCATTCCATTAGGGTCCCACCCACATCCAACCCTTAACTATTGACCTTCACAGGCAAAGGGGAAAACCCACATGCCATGATGAATGCTATTCATTTCAGCTGATTACTTCACCTTCTTTGTTGCGCTGGTACCTTAAACACATACCCATGGCATATCTGGCAATTTGTGGCCCAGTGTACTGTATTACAAGCCTAGAGATTGCTAGTCACACATCACCCTCAAATTCTGACCTGCAGTGATATTTGTAAATGGTATTTCAGCCTTCTCCAATAGCTCCCTTGATTTGTTCATCTATAAAGAACTCCTTGCTGGAGACCCCTCTCCCCAGCATCATTTATTTGCCCTGTGTCTTTATCTGACCCTAGAAGGTAGTGTATGTCAAGGATTAGTCTTCCTCAGCCCTTCTTCCCATTTCCTTTGGCACGTAAAGTTGAAAAATAACGTAGTTACCATTTATAGTGCAATCTTGTATCTCCACGTTAAAAACTCCCTTTATTTTAATTAACAAGCATATTTTATCTTTCAAAGGCTGAAGATTGATGGAAATATTAACTGGTGTTAGCCTTAGGTCACACGACCCAGTGTGCATCTCTGCCTCTGGTCCTTATTGAACTATCAAAAACAACTTTGTCAATAGCATCCTCTAGCACCAATTGTGTCGGGTTTGAACCACATTTTTCAAGCTAGTTAATGAGTAGGTCATGGCCAAGAGCAGAATCAAAAGCCTTTCTAAAGTCAATACACATTATGTTGTATGGACCCCCAGATCCATTAAGTTCACTATCTATTACCAGCAGAAATGAGATTGGGTCAGCATGTGCTGCCCTTACTGTTCCCCACAATTTTGATTGTGAATTTTAAGGAGAAAATATACATCAGTTTGTCAGTGAATTGTCTTAAACTTTATTTCTTTGCATTCTTAGGAAAAAAGGGTTCATAGGTTCTTATCCCTTCACAGAATCTAGAGATGATTCTCTGCATATTTGGGGATGAAAGTTCTATGACATCATTCAGTGTGCTCAGTATCAACTGATGACATTCTGTATAAATTCTATGAAAATTGAGAATTTGGTAGTCCTTGTTGCCTGATGTCAGAGAGAGAGTATATGACCATTCCCTTCTAATTAACATCATGTTTTCATCTACCTACACATATAATCAATCCTACAGCCATGCTATCTTACTGAGGCTGGCCTTAAAATTCATGGGCTCAGGTGATCCATTTGCCCCAGTTCGCTGAGTTAGCTAGTAATGCAGGCATGCACCAGAACGCCAGAGTACCCATTTCATCTTTATGAGTAACTGTTTTAAATCCTTTGTGGGTAAGAGAAAAAAAGAGTAAGAAATAAATCTATCCCTAATGTTTCCATGAGTTGATTTGTCACAGTCCACTCCAGATGAAGACTGGGATTGTTTTCTCTAAGAGGTTGTGCTGGGGTGAAGGAGGATGACTGAAGAGCCTCCTTTAGAGTCCACAGTGGGTTTTGCCATACAGATATTTAAACAACCTATGCCCAGTTGTGCCAACCATGTACATTTTTTCTACACAGTGCAATGAGTCTTTTAAAGTAAATACATGACAAGCCAATGTTCTGGTACTTCCTGTTGAGCTTTTGCTGCGTTGTTGTATGATTTTGTTAAAATACAGATGGTGGAGTCACAACTTGGTGGATGCAAATATATCAAACTCATCCTCAGAGTTTGGCATCTGACAACCCAAAGAGAAACCAAAATGATATCTCAGGTTGGAAATTTACTCTTCTCATCTTTTCTTTCTAGCAAAAGTAGAATGGAAGCATAACAATAATACTAGGATAACTGATAATTATTCATTTATTGAGCACTCACTAGGAGCCAGACATTTTCTTAAGCAGTTTCATGGAATTAATATCTATTTCAATAAATAGAGGTTCAGAGCGGCTTGGTGGCTTGCTGAAAGTCAGGCTACTCTTTAGAAGGAATTGAACTGGGCAGGCCAAGTGTCAGAGATAATTTGCATGAGTGGTGTGCGTGTTATTATCATAGGATGAGCATGTGTTTTACAGCCTATGGTATTCTATATTTTTTTTAAGTATAGAATTTTAAATAAACAACATTGTTTCTATTTTTATGATAATTCTTGTTTAGAACTGGAGTTAATGTACAAAATAATCGGTATGGCATTTTCATGCATATATAATCATTATGTTTTGCTCACTGTATCAGTCACTGTTCTATTGCTGTGAAGAGATACCATGAACAAAGCAGCTCTTATGAAGGAAAGTTTATAGATTCAGAAGTTCATCTATCATCATGATGGCAGGGAGCATGGTGATATAAGACATGGTGCTGAAGAAGTAACTGAGACCTACGTCCTAGTCCTTAGGCACTGGAGAGAGAGAGAGAGAGAGAGAGAGAGAGAGAGAGAGAGAGAGAGAGAGAGAGAGAGAGAGAGAGAGAGAGACAGAGAGAGACAGAGAGAGACAGAGAGAGACAGAGAGAGACAGAGAGAAGAGACAGAGAGTCAGAGAGACAGGGACAGAAGAGACAGAGACAGAGAGGCAGAGCTCCTGGCATGGGCTTTTGAAATCTCAAAGCCCACTCCAGTGGCACATTTCCTCCAACAAGACCACAGTTTCTAATCCTCCAGTTCCACTCTCTGGTCAAATATATGAGCCGATGGGGGTGGAGGGGGCAGAATTATTCTTAATCAAACCATCACACTCATATTCTCCACTCCTTGCCATTTTTGCCCCCAAATAGTTTCCTTTCTGCTTTCACGGCACATAGATGATGGAAAGAGAGAAAAGTCTAAAAATGCAGATGTGGGTTGTTGACAAAAATCATAGACCAATACACACACACAAACATAGACATGCATTGCTATCACAGAAAGAAACTGATATTCTGTTTTCTGATGTCTCTACTATGAGTTATATCTGTCATATTTTAAAAGATTTAAGAAACATTCAATACCATCAATTTTTGTACTTCTGGCTTATCTTTCTTACATGTTATTCTCATGACTTTTTTGATTTACCTGATTTTTAGAATACACAGAATTCTCTATACTTTTAGATTTTCATCTTTTAGATTTTCATCAAATGTTAATTAAGCATTAACATTTTCTATGTCGTAGTCTATTTTAAAGACTATATAGTAATCAATTGTAGCCTTTCCCTCATCTAGAATTTAGGGTGTTTTATTTCCATTATCATAAATATCACTTTATTTAAAGTCTTTAATCCATAAATCATTGCTATGGTTTGAATGGGTTGTACCCATTTTCCTCAGATTTTATCACTTCATTTCATCACTTTATTTTGGTTTCAAAGACTTTGAAATGGCCTCCCACACTGAATTCATTTTTATTTATTTTAAGTGATTTATTTATTTTTATTTTATGTGTGTCTGCATGAATGTATGAACTGGTCTCCTTAGAGGCCAGTGGAAATTATCAGATCCCCTGGAACTGTAGTAACAGGTGGTTTTGAGCTGTCATGTGGGTGCTGGGAATTGCAAGAAGCCATCTCTCCAGCCCCATCCCACATCCGATTTTGGTTTAATTCAATACCTATGTTGCCATCAAAAAGACCATTCAACTGTACAGAACCAATCATGCCTTTTCTTCTCCACAATTACTTCCATTGTTCACAATTACTTTCAGTTTTCCAAACTCAGAGTAGCTTTTTATATCTTCATGGAGGGTTTTCATATAGTACCATACATTTGTGTTTTGTGGTAGGAACCCATGGTCATCTGTGGCATGTATATGGCTTCACTGAACCCCTTAATTTCAGTTTCCTTATCCATGAAATGGCCACAGTGGCATTACCTTACAGAGATTTGAAATAACATATAGGAAGCATTTAGCTCACAGCAATTATTCAAATACTTTGGACAAAGAGTAGAGAGATGATGCAATTGTTGTTTATGGGCATTTGTGCACACAGTTTGCTCCATCAGTAAAGCCCTAATCTGATTACTTGGTAAGTACCACTTGTTCTTTACAATTCTGTATGTATTTTACTTCTTCTGATGTTTATCCAGAACCATTTTCCTAATCTCTCCCTTTTTTGGAATCTTCTTTGTACATCAGTAGCATCCTAGATTCCACAGCCTTGTATTTTTTCACTGACTATAATTTAAAGTGTCTAAATCTTGGAAGCTGCCCCTCTGAACATCCACTCCAAACACAATCTTGATCTTTCTTCATTTCTGCAAAGGAATGCTTCAATGTTCTCAGATCCTAAGTCCATCTTTTACATTAAGTACAGGTGAACATTTCCATTTCATCTTCAATTACTGCCTTCCATATGCATGGAGTTGACATTAGGAAGCCACCTAGTGAATGTATTACATTCAATCCTTAGGAATTCTGCCAAGGAATAGCAGCCATCTTATCAGATGAGTATACTGAGGCTTAGAGAATTGAAGCAACTTGTCCAAAGTCATAAGTGGATAATTCTTGTGGTGATTTGCTTGGAGAAGGAACACATACAGATTATTCACAGTTTAATATAGACCAGTGGTGGTTGATAGAGACAATCAGTTGGATGAGGAACCAAGAATAAGGAAGAAATCAACATTCCAGACAACAGTAGGCAAGTATCATGGTGCTCCCACTCTTTGGCTGTGTATAAACTGGGCCTAGTTCATTTATCTCTCTGTTGCCACATTTTCCTCATTTGTTATGCACATGGATAACCATGTTATCAACCCTACAGAGTTATTGAGAGAATGAAACGACTCAATACATTTAAGGTCTAGAGGACAGAGCCTAGCATATAGTAAGCACATGATTAAATTTTAGTGACTATTACTGTCTTTGGAAAACAGGGGAAGTAGATGAAATACATTACTAACATTATTGATACTATTGAATCCCAAAGGGAACAGTCAATAGCTACTCCCTATTAAGTAAGGTAAGGGATCCAAACACCAGAGAGATCATACCAGGGAGGTAGTAAATTAATTCTCAATGGTGACATTGAAAATGACTTTGGGCTAGGACAGGGAAGTGGGCTCAGATACTTTGGTTATCCTGATAAGCCTTTAGAAACAGTGATCACGGGAGTGTTCATGGAACTTTGTTTATAGCCTTGCTTGTTATTTGACTATTTCTGTTTATGGTCTTGCTGGTTCCTTGACTATTTGCATCTATTATATTGCTAGTTCCTCAACATAAAACTGACCTTAATACTTGCATGTAATTAAAATGCTATAAAAGCAAAAAGGAATGGGATAAGGGCTTTCTAGGGAAGGGAAATGGGAAAAGGGGGATGATATCTGAAATGTAAATAAATAAAATATCCAAGGGGAAAAAAAGAAAAAGAAAGAAAGAATGAAGTACCACTCAAATACTAACTCCAAGTCAATGAAAAAATAATCAATAATCTAACAGAGAATAGCTCTGCTGCAATAGAATTTTAGAGCTGTATTTTCATCTCATGGTGTGGCAATGTAATATCTGTCTTCTCTTGTCTCCCATGTAACTCTCACAATAAAGATACTGTCTAAATATTTGAAAAAAAAAATGAAAAAAGCCAATAATAAGATAGTTGAAATGGTGACCATGGCCATATTTATTTGGAGAGAGCAGTGCTAAGAATTAACCCAGGGCTTTGCAAATTTGATGTAAGTGCTCTACTGCCATTTCCAAGTCATAAATGGCAATCAGTCTGGAGAAGTCACTTCATCATTTCATTTTTTCTCTGAGAGGTCAAGCCAGTGATTGATAGCCACGCTTCAGTCTTTGGGTTGGGATATTGAAACAGAAAATAGCTCTAAAGCATTGGGAAAAATACCTTAAAAGCAATACAACTGAAAAATAGAAAAGCATATATTTCAAACATTAAATATATCCATTGTTAGTATTTCTGCATTTACTCTTCTATATTTTTCTATGTATATGTAACTTTTTTTACAAAATAGAAATTATGCTGTAAGTACAGGGCTTAAATGAGTTTTTCTTCAATTAAAAACACAGCTTCAGTTCTTTTTCATCCCATTAAGTAGTAACATAACCTAATTTTCATAGCTGTCAAAATTTTATGATTCTATAAGCATAGATCTCAATGAGATAGGATGTAGTGCCTCAGGAAGCCAATGTGCTTGTGCTAGAACCTCATAGATACTGCATAGAGCCAACTTTGAAAAGGGATCCTGCCAAAACCTGGCTGGTGCTTGTGTGAAGTGACTCATGCCTTTAATCCAGCTATGTAGGAATCTAAGATGGGAGACTGATAGATCTAAGGCCTGCCTGTACTACAGAGTGAGTTCAGGGTTGCGCTTTGTATATTTGTGAGACTCCATCTCAAAACAAAATGTATGAAGAGGGCTGGGGATGAAGCTCAGTGCTAGAACACTGGCCTAGTATATGTTAGATCCCAGGTTAAAGCACTGGCACCACAAAATTAAATAAAAGTAAGCCAAATAAACCCTGATGGAATAAAACACTGAATATTATACAATATTGCATTGGTTTAAATGAGAAACAGTCCTCTGAGGCTCATGGATTTGAACACTTGGTCCCCAACACTTGGCATTGCTGTTTGGAGAGGTTAGTGAGCCTTTAGGA
Source organism: Arvicanthis niloticus (assembly GCF_011762505.2). Classification (NCBI taxonomy): domain Eukaryota; kingdom Metazoa; phylum Chordata; class Mammalia; order Rodentia; family Muridae; genus Arvicanthis; species Arvicanthis niloticus. The sequence goes on along the minus strand of NC_047679.1, from coordinate 110,758,835 downwards.
AGGACAGCCTTGTTGGAGGATGGGGCAGGCTGTGAGAGTGTGTAGCGTGGATCCACTTTCTATTTGTTCTTTCAGAATCCTGCTTCTGCCCCCTGCTGTGTCCTCCCTCCTTTGCCATGGCTCACTGTCCCTCTGGAAGCACAAATGAAAACAAACTTTCTCTCTTAAGTGACTCATGGTCATAGTATTTTATCACAGCAACTGAAAAGTGACTATTACAAACGTCATTTCTAACTTTCACCATTTTGTCATATTGCACATCTTTGTATGTCAGTATCTGTGGTGACCATGGTCATGTACATAGCAGATCTCCAGCTTTGAAGAGCAGAATGGACCACATGCCCCAGCTTCTATGTCCGAAGATCCTCTGACAAGTTTGAATTCCATCCTTGACTAATTAGGTTAGAATTCCACGGCACCCTGAGACCATTCATTCCCAATGTCTGCTCTAGTTCTATATTTTCTCACACTGAAACACTTTCATGTATAATCCTATCTGGGGACTCTTGCAGGATCAACTCAATAGAAAGGGCCCAGGTCAGAATCTGCTGTACATGTCTGCCAGCTACATAGAACCATGGTAGCAGGATATTACCCCATAACAATCTTGAAACGCTCAGGATACTGGTCCACCTATACTTGTCAAGAGCCATTAGGCTTAGCTAAATCAAACCCACATCTAGGAAAGTGATGACTGAGGCTTTGTAGAGAATAAACATGTAAAGTTGTAAATGTTCTAGCTCTCTTATAGCCTATAAATTCTAAGGCTAATGTTACTATGCAGCTACATGGTGACTCTAATGGTATATAGCATCAGTCAGCCTGATTTTGGCCAAAGTTACTGCCCTCAGTAATAGCACTGGCCCTGTTGATAATAATACTATGAGCCAATATTTATCAAACACTTAATTTGCTTTAGGTACTAGGCTAAACCTCATACATGGATCATGATGTCCTTTGATGTCATGAGCACTTTGTAGAGTTCATTATGTTTCTTTCCTTCAGGGCAATTGTGTTTGTAGAAAGTCAAATAACTAACTATTGGTAACATTCAAACTTGTAATCTAATTGTATAACCTCTGTTCTTAGCTATAAGGATCAGCACACCTGGAACACCCTTGAACCAGCTTTACCTTTTTTTTTTTTTTTTTTTTTTTTTTTGCTAATGGTGTGCCTAGCTCAGGACCTCAGGCTATTCTCACTCCACTGGCTTGCTAGGAAGTGATCCCCCCTAATCCAGGTTCTTGCTGCAATTTGGGAAGTGGTGTTGGCTGTGATTGAGTTTGATAAGGGATCTGGTATAAATTCTCAAGCCAGGTAATTTGTAGCCAAGAAGACAGCATCCAGTGTAATCTTTTGTATCTAACTGGCAGAGAAACTGGGATTAGAAAAACATGAGTGTCCATTTTCTGCTTTACATTTGAAGATGCCATACTCATGAAGAATCCAATGGGACAATCATATGGAAAACACAGCAAAGAAACAGAAGTGGTATATATTGGACTTCCCACACTCTTGTTCCAAAGAAAAAGTCAGGAATAGTTTTGTCCAGAAACAGTTCTCTGTTCTGTTAGTATCAGACATGTCATTGTGATTGCCTTAATGGTTGCCATCCCTCTGTGGCAGATGAAGTAACTGTTCTTTTATGACTCATGGGACATGTAAGAATTAGTATAAGACTGCAAGCTCTGCTCATGACATCAGCTTAGCCTGCACCCAGGCACACACCTAGCATCACCTGAGTTGGCTAGAAAACTGCTGAAGGCCTGTTTCCTCATGCAGCCTACTCTGATGATGGACATTTAGTGCAGTCTTAGCATCAAGACTATTACAGTGCTTGAGATGACTGTCCTAACTCACCCCCATTTCAAACTGTTACCTTCTTCTCCTCCCCCTCTTCTTCCTCCTCTTCTTCCACTTTCTCTACTTCCTCTTTTTGCTGCTACTGCTGCTCTACTGTTACTGTTTTCTTCTATCTCAGCTTCTCTGACTCAGCAGTGTGGAAACTAAGTTGGTGAATCAATGAGTTCCTTCCTATTGATCCTAAAGTCAAGTAGGCTAATAGCTGGCTAGCCACACTAATGTCAACAGACCAGAAGGGTACATTTGGAGCATTCAAAGTGATAGACCTTTGTCCAAGTGCTCAAGAGCTTCTGCATACTGAGCTGAATAACTGGATTGGGCTTTGATGAATTTCCTTTTAAAAATAATTTATTATTTATCTTAATTTTATGTGCATTGGCACGTTGGCCACATGTATGTTTGTGTAAGGGTATTGTATTCTCTGGAACTGGAGTTACAGGTGGTTGTGTGCTGCTATGTAGAACTTGGGTCCTCTGGAAGAACTGCCAGTGCTCTTAATTGCTGAGCCACCTCTCCAGTCCCTCTGGTGAATTATAAGAAATGGGAATATTTGGGTCATTCTCCTAGTCCCAAGTACTTACATATTTCCTGTCTTTCCCTTTATCCCCCCTTCTTGTATTTTTTCCTTCCTTGAGAGATAGACTCATCATGCAGCCTGAACTAGAACTCATGAGCCTTCTGCTTCTACCATCAGCATGCTGAGATAACAGACTCAAGTCACCACACCTTGACTATTATGTACTCATCATCAGTCACATATGTCTAAGGGAAGAAAGAAGAAGATGAAAAAGGTGGGAAATACATCTTCACATCATCATTACTGTAATTTACTATAAACTGGCCTCATGCTAAGCAACGGGATAAATTATCCCAGTATGGAGAGAAGTGATCTAAGAGAGGTACTAGCCACATATTATAAACCATGAAGTTTGACTCAGAGTGGCTTACTACTTTGCCCAAGTTCCTATATCGTTATGAAATGGCTAAGTCCAGTGCCTAGCCTAGCCATAGGAAATTCATGTTTTCTTTGGCACCAAAATACACATAAATATAATGTAATTATTATTAAAAGTATTTCTTGCATTCTAGAAGAGCATATATCAAATTGTCAGATTATTATAACTCAAGGATAAAATGTGTACTGCTGGTGAGAGTGTGCATATAGAGACTAGGGGTGTCCAGGAAAGAGAAGAAATAGTAAGAAGTGGAGATCTCATGAAAGAGTGCTAAAGAAGATACAAGTTTATTAGAGTTTGAAATGTAACAGTTGTGCAGCTTGGTCTTCATGTGGGACCATTACCAACCACAGCAGGGGCTGTTTCTGACTCTGTTGCCTGCCTTTGGGCCCTTTCCCCTAATTTGACTCAATAGAAGATGCACTTTGTCCTACTGCAGCTTGACAGGCCAACACTGGTTGATATCTACAGGAGGCCTATGCTTCTCTGAAGAGAAAGGAAGGGAGATGAAGGGAGAGATGAGAGGAAAGGGGAAGGGAAGAAAAACTCTAATAAATTTGTGAAAGAGCAAAAAAAAATTAAAAACAAAAAATATTTTCTGATTTAAAATCTTCAAGGTTTTATGCTTATTTTTGAGATTGTAATTTAATTACAGTGTTTCAACCTTTTCTTCCCTCCCTCCAACCCTCTCATATACTCTGCTTTACTCTCCTTCAAAATCATGGCCCTTTTTTCATCAGTTGTTACAGAATGCATATGTGTATTTACATACATATATTTCTAAATATAACTTGTTGATTCCATATAATATTTTTATTTTGTTTTCTATTATTAGCTTATTCATTTTTTTATACAGAAAAGTGAGCTATGTGATTCTGAAGACTGAAAATTGTTGAAGTTTGAACCTTATATTTATGCTTGGAAATTTTATGCTTGGAGAATTTGTATTTTGTAGTCGTTGGGAATCAAAGTCTTCATCGTTTTAATTTTAGGATATTGTGAAATATATCAATTAAATATTTCATATTCTTATTTTGGCCTCTTCTCTGAGTTATTGAGTGGGGATTTTTTAAAATTCCTACTTCTATTGGGCTTTTCTATTTCTTTTTATAGACAATTTGCTTGCATATTTTTAAGACTATGGCATAAGTGAATACTAATGTAAGGCAGTACTGAGATTATAGTTATTAAAGTAATCATCTTTAACAATATTTTAATAGTCACTAGCTTGGCTAAATCACATTTTTATTTCTTTAGCATGCATTATGTCTCCATTTTCACCTTAACCTTTATCTTTTTGATGGCTCTGCTGTAAACCACATTGAGTTAGCTCTTTTTACTAATCTCCTCTAAACACCTTTCTTGTTAGCTAACGCTTTTAGTCTACTTACATGTCACGTAATTCACATCTATTTAGAGTTCTATGTCCTGTATTATCTTGTGCTTTCTATTGCACAAACTGTTCTTTCCATCTGTACCATTTGTTCTGTGGTGTGTGTATGAGTGTATGTGTGTTTTATACTGACTTCAGACAGATTGGCCAACGACTAGACTTCAGAATACTAACTGCATCTATACTTCTAAGACACTAGTTAGCTATATGGGTTGGCAGATTACAATATTAATTTTTTCCTATTCTTTTAACCCTATAAGGAACTATTATTATATAAGTAGTATTTTATACTCCATCTTGGATGACTCTGTGCTTAATCTTCTGTCATACACACCTCAGAATCATGGAAATTGGACTGATGAGGCCTCAGTTTCAGTAAGCACCCTGATGGTTAAGAAGAACAATAGCCCTCAGCTAGAGCTCAGGTCTAATCTTTGCTCACATTCCTGTCCAATAACTACTAACATTTTGTCCATGCTGATACTACTATGAAGATGTTTTGAACACTTCATTCAACATTTTTAATTTAGTTTAGTGTTTTTATAAGGTAAGAGAATCAGTAAAGAAACCACCAAAATTAGCTAGCCCTTCTTTCTGTAACAGATTGTTTCTTTTTCCTGCCCTCTTGGATGTATCTGCTTCAATCCACTTTTACATATTTTTTTTCCTTAGCTTTAAATTTACCTCAGGAGGATTTCTTTTCTGGGTTCCTCTATCATCTCCTCATTTATGCACCAAAGGGGGGAAATCATGTCAAAAACGTGTAAGAGTAATCAAAGAGCTGCAATCAAACTGCAGAGGAATTAATAAATTATGATTCAAGATTCCACAATAAGCCAATGCCTTAATCTAAAAAGACCCTGAATCACAGAATCTCAACAAAATTTCTTTCTACTTTTTTAATCTTCACTAACTTTAACCTTCTTATTTTTAAATGCCACAAACATAAGAAAACATAGAAAAGTCTAACTTTTTATATTTTATTGCTACAATGTAGTATTAGTCTAGTGTCCTACTTAAAACTCACTATTTGGTTATATTTTGGTTAAGTACATATAGTCGTAAAGCTTGAAATAGTTTAAAACTATCTGTAAACACAGTCTACAATATTTCTATGAAACAGACATCTAACTTGTAGATGAATCTCAGGAACGCAATCTATTTTTGAAACATGGCCTGCTTGTAACATGGTTTAAAAATATATATTAGGGCTTGGCAAGGTAGCCTCATGATAGAATACGTGCCCATGACAGCAAGCTTATCTCCAGTAAAGCAAAAATTAAAGTAAACAAATACTTGTTAACACAACGTTATAAACATACTAAAGGAAATGTTTTAGAAAAACTTTTATGAGGTAAATACAATTTTTCGTTTCCTCTCTTCCTTTCCTAACCTTTATTTCTATGCTCAGAGGATTTTCTCAGACTCATAGGAAGTACAGTGTTGTATTGTACATTTTGAAACTTTCCAATGTTCCCTAGATACTCTTTATTGTTGCACAATTTCCTATCAGTGATTTTCAGTATCTACATAATATTCTGCCAATCTGATGTTCTGTTCTTAATAACTACCCTGTTGCTGAACTTTTAAAACAGATTTCAATATTCTGCTCATTATTCTGTTGTAAAGTTGTTTGGTGTATCTGTTTTCTTTTGAACTAGTACCTTAGAAGATATTTATAGCAGTTAATTTACTGGGTGTGGTCTTGGTAACATTTAATAACTTTCGGTACAGATTGAGCTCTGGAAAAAAATGGTTATCAATATGTAATGACACCAGTGACTGATGGGTATATTCATCTCCTTGACCACAATCAAAACATTATTTCCATTTTTTTGTTGAGTAATGTTTGCAAATGGTGCATTTATTTCATATATGATTATAGACCTCCTAGTGGATTAGGCATTGTGCTAGGAGCTATAAACACTGAGATGAATAAAATATGGACAGTGTATTGAAGAAATCACAGTTGGTCTCCTGCATGTACAGAGAGAAAGACTGTGGTCAATGCTATAACGGGGGCCTTACATACTTCTATGGAAATACAAATGAATATTAAACTAATATGTAAGCTTATTTCTCCTTTTAGAGAATATGGGTGAACCTACCATGAAAGTGGGTTTCTACAGAATACATAAGAAATTCCCCAAACTAAGCAGGATACCTTATATTAGTTTTTGGTTAAATGTGTAGTTCCTGATTGTCTTTAATCCAATTGTACTTCTTCACTTTAACCACTTTTGTTTGGATTGAAGAATTATTCAGTGTTTAAAAATAGTATTAATTGTAATATTTGTAGGAACATAGTACCACAATGAAACAAAGTTAATGAGGACAAGAATGTTACAGCTGTCTTCTACTAAAATGCAGAGAGAAGATCATGAAGCTAAGTTGGGACATGAAGCTGTTTGCTGGAAGGCATGACTGTCTATCTCCTAAAAGATGTCAAAGGAAAGAGAAAGAAAGAATGAAAGAAAGAAAGAAAGAAAGAAAGAAAGAAAGAAAGAAGGGAGGGAGGGAGGGAGGGAGGGAGGGAAGATTGGAGGCATGGTGGAAGGGAGGGAGAGAAATGTGTGATAGCCATGATGATTGTGATAGGACACCATTTTAGGCAGAACTAGTTCCAGCACACCTTATTAACTGTATCATGAATGAAGTAAAGAATTCTGGCAAAGTAACTGTTTATACCACAGAAGGGGGAATGCTGTGTGATGAATACATGAATAATCTAATGAAGAAGAATAAAAGGTAGCAGCTGTCAAGTGCTTTCTAGGCAAGGAGAGCGACAGAGTGCAATGATTGCTGGCAAGCTGAAGAAATCTAGATGCCAACAAGCTAGCAATGGGCTTTCGCTTTTAATCATCCAGTTGATGCCATGTTTCAAGAGTGTTCGTCAGTATTATCACCTTTCCATTTTTGATCAAACAAAAGTTCAAGAGTGCTGACACCCAGATGTGCAAGGACTGGTCCTTAAGGCTCTTGATTGTAAGCCTCTCACATTCCAAATGACAAATAGTTGTCATCCTTGATATCACTCAGCATAGTGGAGCTTTGGCCCAGCAGAAAAAAAATTAGACTTACTATTTGGTCTCTTTCTGTCACATCAATGGTCTCCAAGTTGAACACTAAGACAATTTAGTTGGAAGCACTGTGGAGTCTTAGAGAAATGGCTTGGCAAGCAATTTCAGGGTGCATTTTGTAGTGGTTGTTACCAGATGGGGATGAGTCCTTCGTGTTGAATCTTGCAAGTGTGTATGATCTGGCAAAGGCTAGCACTAAAAGGAGCACACATGTGAAGAGGGCACTTAGCATCACTCTCACGGCTGCAATGACACAGCCATTACTTTTGATTAAATAAGTAATATTCTTAGTGATCCACTTTCTCATCATTAAGGGCCATTAGTAACTACTCTTTGTCATACATGGACCCTAATGGAACGCTAGCAATGCTTTTACTGAAGAGTTTCTAATTTTCAACAGGAAAATGGATAAGACTAGATGCAGAATTTAGATCCTTCCTCTAAAGCTGTTTTAAAATACCTTTCCCATCCCCACCCCCCACTTTGCTCCTCTACTCTGGGAAACAAAGCTGCCACACAGGGCCAGGAGTCCTAGAGCAGGAAGAACATCTTTGGGTTCACTCTCCTGGGCTATATATAGTTCAGGCCTTAGTCACAGGGGAGCACACTCACCCCTCAATTGAAAACACACACACACACACACACACACACACACACACACACACACAAGCAGCTTTGCTGATTTCTCTGATTCTTTGGAGTCCGTGCGGTTCAATTTGATAACCAAATCATCTATTAGGCCAAAAGAGACCTCTTTAAAGCCAGAGACCCACTCTTATCTGTTCTAATATTCCAAAAGATGTTTGTAGGCTAACCTCCCCCAAATCAGGCAACACTGGAGTGAGGGTATGTTTGGGTTAGCTGTAGCAAGCTGTTTTTATCCTCATGGTAAAACTGTTTAATGGGGGTTAGAAGTTGTTTCCAAAATAATAGGCATGAGAGAGGCAAGGTGAAATAGCTACATGACTTCTAAGTAAGACTCATGAAAATCCACCCAACCCCCTGCCTCCCTATTTCCCCCCCATGTGTCTTCTCTTCAGTCTATTGAATTGGGTAAATTAGAAAGCTCTTTGAAACTGTAACTTTCCTTTGATTTTGACAAACGTTGGTGATTTATTGAGCAGATAATATTGAAAGTTTCTAGCATGATCGTCAAGTCACTGTAGTCACTGTAGATTCAGAGATAAGCAGGAGCACGGAGTCCACACAGCCAGAGGAAATTTGAGCCAAAAAGCATTAAATTTCATTTTCACTAACAAATCTGTACAAAATGTACAATCTGTACTTTGGTTTCTTGGCCATCTGGCTGTATATCAGTTTAATATTTGGTCTTGACATGATAAATACCAGTCAAGTAGACAGCTTGGACAGATCTTGTTTCTTTTACTAGGTGAAGGATTAGTGGGTAATCCTGAGACTGTTCTTTGTGTGTTCTTGAAGCCTGTGAATGTTAAAGCCATTAGGATATGGGGCACCGTGTGTCAGAGAGAAGACCACTCCATTGGCCAATGCTTTTTAATTAACAGAGGTTTGGTATCAGCTTTCCTGTCTCCCTGTTAAGTTTCCATGTCTGTGCAGGTGCATCCTGTTGTGATTACAGAACAACATAGGGGACGGTGATGGCAGAAGCACGTTGGACAATGATGATGATGATGACCCATGGCCTGTAGGCCCCCCCCCCCCCTGTTTTCTGTCTCCTGCTGTACAAGTTTCCAAAGACCTATCCTTTAAAGAAACTCTTTTGATTGATTCATTCTTTCAACAAATATTTGCTGAACACTGCTTTTATCCTTTGATCTTGTATTAGGCCCTGGCAATGAGCAAGGTAAATCAGCTGGGTAAAATCTAAGGCAGTCAATTGGGAAAATATTAAAGTACACTAAGGTGGTGAATGCACTACCTTCACCTCACATGAATGTGTCATTCACTGCCTCTCTGAGCATGCTTCTATGATGAAAACAGATGGCTCCAATGAAATGTTCTGGAATCTCAGACGTGATGTTGCTCCCAACTCTGCCTATTACCATGATGTCATGAGGCGTGTCATGGAAATGAAGAGCAGAGAGCATGGTGAAGTTCCATACATGACATTTGGTATGATTTTTAGTTCAGTTCATAAAATATGGGACTTAGTATATGAATCACCCTGAGGAAGAGTATTCCTTTTCTAAAAGCCTCTATCAGCAGACACCCTGGGGTTTGTATCTGGAGCTATTCTTGACCTAAATTGAAGAGAAGAAAAGATGGGGAAAGAGTGAGTGACTATAAGGATCACAGAGTTGTTGTGAAATTTTGTGTTAAGAATCTGTGCTGTGTGATCAGCTGGAGCTGAAGCATCAGCAGCTGTGATTAGCAGGAGACCAGCACAGCTGAAATGAAACCTTTGTTTTGCCAGGGTGATTGAACTTCGTCAGCTGGGGCTGAGACCAGCATCACGGAGGCAAAAATTTTCTGAGAACTATTTCCTCAAGGTCAGCACACAGAAGCTGTAGTCCAGTTGGAGACTGAGATGAATGTTGTGCTGGCAACCAAACTTGGTAATGTGGAAGAGTTTTCCAGGTGGCACTGATTTTGAAGGTCTGAATGGTGGACCACAGAGAACAACTAAGGCTTGGCACCATGAGATGTCATTGGTGAAGTTACAGCCTCAGTTGAAGTAAAAGCCCCAGGATTGAAGGGGTAGTGGAAAAGAAGTTGAGGCTTGGTATGCTGTGGCAGGATCAGAGTCCCTGGAGGGAGTCTAGCAGAGGGTATTTGAGAAGATGCAGCTCAGTTGCACTGTAGACCCCAGCATTTTGGAGATGCTAGCTAGTATCATGGTATGACTGCCAAGAACAGCAGCAGCAGTGGAGTGGAGCTTGCCTGAGTCTAGGAGAGAAGCTGTAATGTGCTTCAGAGGATGGAATCAGAAAAAAATGGCACAAGTGCTTTGGACTCAGAGGATTGATTGAGTGGGTCCCAGATGTCAAGCACTGAACTTTTTACATGGTTGGATTGTTTTCATTTGATTTGATTGTGATTATGCCTTGGTTATTTCCTCTTGGAGCAAGGAAGTGTTTAATTTGTTGTAGTCGTCGTTGTTGTTGTTTGATTTTACAGAAGCCCACAGTTGAAGAGACTTAGGACTTGGAGAAAATGTCCCAGCTAGTTTGGCCTGTGGGGATTTTTATAAATTGATGATATGTGGAACAAACCAGCTCAGTGTGAGTGGTGTCACTTCTGGGCTGCTGGTCCTGGGTGCTATATGAAAGCAGGCTGAGCAAGCCATGAGCAAATAAGTAAGTAGGCAGCACCCTTCATAGACTGTGCCTTGAGTTCTTGCACTGACTTCCCTGGATGGACTACCAAGCTGGAAGATGAAACAGTTTCTTTCCCAAGCTGCTTTTGCCCATTATGTTTTATCACAGCAATAGAAAACCTAAGAGAGCTTGCAAGTTCTACCACCTACATATTCATCATATGGCCCTGGACCAACAGGGCCAATATTGCCTTGAATGCTCTGTTCAGATCCTCTGAATCCTGATCTTCCTTTAAACAAAATTCCTTAGTTATTTCTATTCACAGAACATTGTATGAGAAATTGTTTTCTGGATAAGCTATTTACAAACTTTTTCTTTCACTTCCATACATTAGTCAAGTGATTCTGTATAGAACACAACTTTTTACATGGTTGGGGCATGTGGCAAGGTCACAGACATTTCTATACTATGAGAAAAATAATTTTAAAAAGCATTATGATGCAGCTGTGTAACATCATGGTTTAGAATAACTGATCTATTTCCTAGAGATGACTGGATTGCCTATATCCTTTGTCAAGCTCAAAGCAGATCTGGTACCAGGAACCCAAGTCTTTGGTGACCCTTTGCTTTTCAAAGGTTTTATTTGCTTGTAATAGTACATATTTATAAGGCACTGTGAGGTAACAATCAAGTTGGGGAAATTAATATTGCCACTTCCTTAGCATTACTTTGTTTTTGAAGCTTGGGAGTTCCTCTTTTCTAGTTATTCATCAATTATATAATTCTTATATAAATCAATTATATAATGCCAACAGTTCTCAACCTGTGGGTCATGACCTCTTTGCAGGTTGAATATCAGATATCCTGCATATCAGACATTTATTATTATACTTTACTACAGTAGCAAAATTACAACTGTTAAAATTTATTAAAGGGTCACAGCATTAGAAAGTTCGAGAACCACTGTGATACATTATTGTGAATTATATAGTATTTCCCGTACACTATAGAAAGCTAGCACTTATTACCCCATAAGTGTTTGTACAGTTTCCCACTATCTTCCCTCCTCTCCATCTCCACCATCTTGTTACTACTATTTCACCTTCTGGTAGACTGCAGAAGTCAGTCAAGACAAGGTCTCACTGAGATTCCAAGTCTTGTCTGAATCTTAAGATGGTCTGCTTCAGTGCTGAATCACCTTGCCTGGTGTCAACAGAGTAAACATATAGAATTTGTCTTCCTGAGTCTGACTTATTTTGCTTAACATAATCTCCAGTTCCATCATTTTCCTGAAAAAGTGACATGATTTCATTCTTTTTTATGGTCGAATAGAGCTTCATTGATTATGTATAATGCAGGAACTTTATCCATTTATCCATTTTTGTAAATAGTTTAGCAATAAACATGTGCAGATATCTCTATAATATGTTGAATCCTGAGGTATACACACAAGAGCACTGTAGATGGAACATATGGTAATTCTGTTTGGTTTCCTGAGTAGCCTCCACATTGTTCTCTGTAGTGGCTGCCAGCAGTGCATGAAAATCCCTTTTGTCAACATCCTTGCCAGCACTTTCATTTTCTGTCTTTTGGGTAATAGCCATTCTCACTAGGGTGAAATAATACTTCATTAATCGTTTTTAAAAATTCTATTTCCCAGTGTTTATGAATTTGTTAGCCATATTGAATTTCATCATGTGTGAGATGAATATTCGCCTCCTGTACTCATTCTAAACAGGATCCTCTTTTTCTGGTATTAGGTTTGTTTTTTGAGACAGGATCTTATTAGGTAAGATCCCATCAAGCTTGATATTGTCTTGATTCAGTGGCCTCTTGAGTGTTGGGATTACAGGCTTACCCAGATGTGCCAGGCCTCAGCACTGAGACTTATGTAAATTCATCATTCATTCCAGATAGTCCAAATAGTTATTCTTTGCCAAATGAACAGGTTGAATCTTCCTCCCAGTCTGTAGATTGTCTCTTTCCCCTTTTGTTTCTTTGGTCATGTAGAAGCTTTTTAATTTGTATAAATCAATATGCTTCCTTCTTTTTTCTATTTCTTATGCTTTTAAGCTCTTGTTTTTTGTTTATTTTGTTTTTTAAATTGTTGGGGATTTTTACCATTACCTAAACCAATGTCTTGAAGTATTCCCCTTTTGTTTTTTTTTTTTTTTTTTTCATTCTAGTTTTTGGTCTTATATTAAGATCAAGGCTCCATTTTGAGTTGATTTTGTATATAGAGAGTGATGAGGCAAGCTTTTCAAACTGTGACTATCCAGTGTCCTGCACCACTTCCTCAAGAAGCTGTCTTTTTCTGAATGTTTTGGCACCTTTCTCAAGCTCAATTGGGTATAAATGTGTGGGATTATTCAGGTTCTCTATTTTATTCCATGAAACATTATTTATGATTTTATGTCAGTGCCACGTTCAGTGTCCCTGGGGATCACACTGAAGTCTGTTCTCTCCTAACAGCCTAGTTCTCTTTGAGCTTTTTCTGTCATTTGTATCTCAGGCTCAAGGAGATGCCAGCTGCTAATACCTACAGGTGGCTAATAGGAATGTTTACCCACCTACCTTTGAACAGCTTGCTAATCTTATCACTGCTGGTTATAGGAGAGCATTTTCCTGCCAAGAACATTCTTTCATCTTTAAAGACCATTCTTTTCTGACCTTGACTTTCCACATACTCCATGTGTGGCACTTGGCACCTGCTCTTTGTGCTTACCTCCTTGCATAGCATACCTTTCCCAGTAAAGTGCATTGAACCTGCCACATGAATCCCTATCTTCCCATGAACCCACTTTAAAATTTTCCAGACTCTAGACCAGTGGTTCCTAACCTTCCTAAGGCTGTGACTTTTTTAGTACAGGTCATCATGATGGTTATGAGCCAACCATAAAATTATTTTGTTGTTACCTCATAACTGTAATTTTGCTACTGTTATGAATCATAATGTAAGCATATGATGTGCAATATGCAACCCCTGTGAAAGGGTCATTCAACTTGCAAAGGGATCACAACCCACAGGTTGAGAACAGCGATTCTACAACCTTCCAGAACTCTAGGTCCTAAGTCCAGATGTCTCTATTGGGTCTTAGCAACTTTCATTAACACCTCTAAAGGCATAATCTGGCCACCTTTTATTTAATGGCTGATTATACTGTGGGAAGCAAGTTTGTAGAATCTTTAACACTAATGAGAAAATATTTTAAAAGGAGAGCTTTTCTTTTCCAAGGAAGAAAAAGCGTCTCTTCCAGACATTGTGAGTATAATTCTATATACCTCAGTGCTTCGGCTTGAATGTGGCTTCTCTTTTCCAACAATCATAAAGAAGTCTGAATCCCGATGTAGCAGTGTTGGAAAGCAGAGTTTCTAAGAGCTTCTTGGGTCTTTAAGAGGTGATTAGATTGTTAAAGAGGATTAATGCCTTTCTTTTGTGACTGGGGTTAATTCTCACAAGTGGATTAATTGTTGCAAGTATGGGCTCTTAAAAAGTGGCTTGCATTTTTTCCCTCACCCTCTCTTCCATTCACAGCTACTCGTCAGTCTTGCATGCGCGCTCACCATGTCAGTCAGCTTGCCACATTATGATGCAGCATGAGGTGATCTGGATACAGCCACCTGATCTTGATTTTCCTTACCTCCAAAGTCATGAGCTAAACGCATTTGTCTTCTTTATAAATTATCCACTCCTAGAGATTTTTTTTATAACAACAGAAAAGAGAATAAAACATCCAGACTGATTTAGTGCTGAAATACTTGTGTGTATATGTGCATGAATGTGAATGTTATGTGTATAATTGTATGCATGCATTTTGTATGTGAACTTGCCTGTGTAGGAGTTCAAAGACAACCTTGGGTATTGATCCTTGTCTTTACCTAGTTTGAGACAGGGTCTCATTGTTGCTGTAAACACCAGGCTGAATGGCCTATGAGCTTCTGTGGATTATCCTGTCTGCCTTCTGCCTCTTCAAGGAAGCATTGAGGTTAAAGGTGCTCATTTTACCTGTCGGAATGTCATGTGGGATCTGTGAATTTGAACTCAGGTCCTGATTCTTGTATCGCAATTTTTTTTAAGTCATTAAGCCATTGCTCTAGCCCCCCAAAAGGCTTTAGATTGCCCAATATCAACATAATAAGAGAAGTTGACCTTGAACTCAGAATCCCACTGCCTCATCCTCTTCAGCATTTGTCAACGGGCATCTCATACCACAGAAAGCATTTTATGTATTTGTGTGAAAATTCACTTATGAAACCCAGGACCCAATACATGTACAATGAATATACACCTAATTAAGAACATTGTTAAATAAAATAAGAATATGGTATAAACAGCTGGCATCCTAATTCTAGGTCAATTTATTTCCTGTGAAATCTTGAGGTTTGTCTATTAGTGAGGAATATGACACTGAGCACTTGTTCCTGTCTATCCTATTTGTGAGATCTTCCTCTTTTAATTAGTACTTCCTATTGCCTTAACTCTCAGTGTTCTTTCCCTGCCTGTTCTATCTCCTAGCATGTAAGAGATCATCCGAACAAAATATCCAGTGCTACACACTTCACTGCTAGAACATCTGCATATGAAAGGAAAGGAAGAAGCTTAGTTAAAAAGAATGATGGCTCAAGACAAAAGTTAAGGCCTATTAGATGTGAAGTTCTATTGGCAGTGGGGCTTTTAGGTGCCGTTCGCCGTTCAGATCCCATCAATAGTTGCTTGTCTGCTTCTTCCATGGAGAAGGTCAGCTCTGAAGAGAATGACACCTGCCTCAACTTCCTTCATAAAGGAATTTGTAAGGATAAAATTAGGTCAGAGACCTTCAAGTGCTTTTGACCCAAATCAAATCAAGGCTTTGACTTTTTACCAATCTAATCTATCCAGCACCTTCGGCTCAGTTTCTTCCTCAGTCTCTCCATCCTTTAAGATGAGAATGTTGTCCTCTTGAACCTATTTGCAAAGCTGTTAAGTACAAAAGGAACAAATGTGTTCACTGTAATGCCAATGGATTAAGAGAGCCAGTGAAGCTTTAATGAGAACAATGGCAGGGCAGAAATAACGTGTGGTTGTTCGCAGCCTGCATTTCAATTGGTCTGATGCTAAGCAAGGCCTAGGTAGGTGAAAATTTCATACTTTGGATTCATTAATTAGAGAAAAGGGTCTGTATGTTGTGTTTAATGGCTTAAGAAAGAAAACAGTTCCGCTGTGTCTTAAGAAGAGACATGTGCTTGTTTTTTCAAAACATAGTGTCTTCATGTGACTTTAATTATTTTTCTTAAGGTATGGTCTTCCAGCCTATTGCATTAGAATAACACACTTTGTTACAAATTCAGGTTCCTGGACACCTTACAAAGGACACTGATTCAGGATCTCTCAGAATGGAATCAAGAAAGTTTTAAATAAAACTTGGATTTTTTTTGAAATTTTGATAAAATTGAAAAGTCAACATAGTACTACCTGAGAACCTAGCTATACCACTCCTAGGCATATATCCAAAAGATGCTCCAACATATAACAAGGACATATGCTCCACTATGTTCATAGCAGCCTGATTTATAATAGCCAGAAATTGGAAAAAACCAGATGTCCTTCAACAGAGGAATGGATACAGAAAATGTAGTATTTTACACAATGGAGTACTACTCAGCTATTAAAAATAAAGAATTCATGAAATTCTTAGGCAAATAGATGGAACTAGAAAATATCATCCTGAGTGAGGTATCCCAGTTACAAAAGAATACACATGGTATTCACTCACTGATAAGTGTATATTAGCCCAAAAATTCAGAATCCCCAAGATACAACTCACAAACCACATGAAGCTCAAGAAGAAGGAAGACCAAAGTGTGGGTGCTCTGGTCCTTATTAGAAGGGGGAACAAAATACTCACAGGAGCAAATATGGAAGTGTGGAGCAGAGACTAAAAAAGGCCACCCAGAGACTGCCCCACCTGGGGATCCATCCCATATACAGTCACCAAACCCAGACACTATTGAAGATGTCAAGAAGTGCCTGATATAGCTGTCTCCTGAGAGGCTCTGCCACAGCCTGACAAATACAGCCAACCATTGGACTGAGCATGGGTTCCCTATGGAGGAGTTAGGGAAAGGACTGAAGGAGCTGAAGGGGTTTGCAACCCCATAGGAAGAACAATAATATCAACCAACCAGACCCTCCAGAACTCCCAGGGACTAAACCACAAACCAAAGAGTACACATAGAGGGACTCATGGCTCCAGCTGCATATGTAGCAGAGGATGGACTTGTCAGGCATCAGTTGGAGAAGAGTTCCTTGGTCCTGTAAAGATTTGGTGCCCCAGTGTAGGGGAATGACAGGACAGGGAGGCAGAAGCAGGTGGATGGGTGGGGGAGCACCCTCATAGAAGCAGGGGTAGGTGGAATGGGATAGGAGGTTTGTGGAGGGGAAACTGGGAAAGGGGATAACATTTGAAATGTAAATAAAGAAAACATCCAATAAAAAAAGAAAAAGAAAAAATAAATAAAACTTGAACTCTCTGCCATGGTAACATATGTGAACCACTGTCACCACTAGATTTAATTTTTCACGTATAGGACACTGGTTCTCAATTGTAGCCACACATCATAATCACGTGAAGGATGAGTTGATGGCACCTATTGACCCACCTCAGAGCAATGAAACTCAACTTGGGATATAAAGGTTTCCTAATAGTACCCTTCTGCTGACAATACTTTGCCACTCATAGGATCACTAGCCCATTCTCCAGCATCCTAGCTAGTCTGAAGTTTATTTTGCCTGATAGTTTATGGATCTAAAGAACATAGAGAGCCCTTATTACATACTGTATCTTTGGGAATGAATCAAAAAGAAATTCTCAGATGGTCTACAATCGTCAGGGAGTAGTCGACAAAGGGACCAAAACTGAATAAAAGAAGTATTAATAATTTTTTTTTTGTAGTTTCCCTGGTGACCCTCTGAGTTCCCTGAAATAAAGGTCTTGGCTTTCCACACCCCAAAGTATTACTTTAAGAATTCCTCGCCTTAACTCCACTCTAGCTTCTGTTCCCAGCATCATTTAAAAGCTCTGCTGATGTGAGTTTTTAGATTTACTTCTTTAAAATATTATGGGCTTTCATGAGTTTCTTCTCAAGCCCAAAAGGTTCACTCGAGTATGAGTTACAGTAGGTCTCACTCAGGCAACGGCCCATAGACATGCTCATAACAATGTTGTGTTAGAATTCAGGTTAGAGGGATTACAATGAGCTGTGCTTTTCCCTATACCCAAGACATGTCTGGATCTTTGAATTCAGTGCCTGGGAAACCGTCTTTTTTTTTTTTTTTTTTTTTTTTTTTTTTTTTTTTTTTTTTTTTTTTTTTTGACAAAATTGGATTGGATTTATCAAGGAACTTTATCAGGGAAAAACCAATTCTAGTTTGGGTCAGTGTATGAAATAATGTTTCCCTCACCTCTCTCTAATAAAGGAACTTAATTAAGGGTAATTTGCTGTTTAATCATCTAATAAAGAATATGATCCATGGTCACTAAAGAGTTTAAAGTGCCAAATATGACATCTTTGAACTGGCAAGGCATTAATAATTCAGTTATAGCTTTTATAGTAAATAATCTGATAAAGGATTTTATCTAATAAAATTTTCTGTGGATAAATTATCTTTGGATTGTTAAATTCTGTTCTACAAAATACTATTTCATCAAAAGTGAGTTTTCAGTGACAATGACTTCATTTAATTTGACATTAAAGAGGCCACAAAAGAAATGTTCTCTTTTAAATTAGTATATTTTTGTACCTTCTTGGTACAAAAGCAATCTTTTTTTTACTTTTTTGAAATTAACCTATATGAGAAAAAAAATTCTCAAGTTTTAATTACCAGTTTGAAATAATGTTTTAAAGGATTCATTTGGGCATCCAGTTTCTCATTTAATATTCAAGCTCTTTGGGGAGTATACATTTAGGACATATTCACAATGTTTAATTTACAGCAACTGGCAATACCTCAAGAGAGAAGGACAGAAAGACTTGGTTGTAAACATGACTGCAGGTTGTCCAACAGAAACAGGCAAAGCTGGACCGAGAGTCCTTGGGCTACAGCAGCAAAGAACAAAATGTGTGAAGCAGATTCCTAAATTCATTTGAACATGAGCTAAAGGAGGTTTTTATTACAAATATGTAATCACCGTGATTAACCTTCTCACCTCTCCTGGCTTGCTTCATTAAGGTCCCAGACTAAGAGAGCAGCAGCTATGTGGTGTTTCTGGGACAAAAGTATGCATTCTCCATTTCAAAATTGTTCTAAATATGCAAAAAGCTCATAGGATTTTGTAACAGCTTTGTTGTGATATAATGTGGTTTATAATAAACATTCACACTGTAGTCATAATTCACTGAGGTGTGCAATCAGTAACACTATCCAGAACATTTTAATATGTAATATTAATATTTAATATTTTAAAATATTTCTTGCCCCAAATCCTCTTGATCATTGAGCCCAAACTTCCCTTTTTGTTACCACTGAAAATTATGACTCTGCATTTACATTTTTTGTTTTAAAATGTCATGTTATTTATTTTTTGGTTTTGTGTGTGCATGTGTGTGTGCGCGCACGTTGTTTATGTGTTTGGGTACTCACGTGCCAAAGTACTTGTGTGAAGGTCAGAGAACAACTTGGGCAATCAGTTCTCCTTTCTACCATGTTGGTCTGGGGCATCAAACTAAAGCTTGATAGCACAGTGCCTTTATTGCTGCACTAGCTTGTTGGTTCTTATATTTACTTTCTATAGTTCTACTTATTATGGATGCTTCAGATAAATGTAATATGCGATATGTGGTTTTCATGGCTAGTTTCTTTTCTTTTTTTCTTGGATATTTTATTTATTTACAATACAGATGTCATTCCCTTTCCCCATTTCCCCTCCCTAGAACCCCCTATCCTATACCCCCCTCTTCCTTTATGCTTTCATACCATTTTAATTACATGCAAGTATTAAGGTCAGTTCTAGGTTGAGGGTCTAGCAATACAATAGATGCAAATAGTCAAGAAACAAGCAACACAATAAACACAAAGAGTCAAAGAAAAAGCAAGGCAATAAACAAAGTTATGTGAACACTCCTGTGATCACTGTTTCTAAAGGCTTATCAGGATGACCAAAGTATCTGAGCCTACTTCCTTGTCCTAGCCCAAGGTCATTTTCATGTCTGAAGCCTACTTCCTTGTTCTAGTCTAAAATTTATATTCCTGTCTGAAGTTACTTCTTTATTCTAGCCTAAGATTTAGATTTCTACCTGAAATTACTTCTTTGTTCTAGCCTAATGTCAGATTCCTGCCTGAAGCCTACTTCCTTGTCCTTGGCCTATGTCATATTTCTGTCATGGCTAGTTTCTTTAACCTTACATTTCTTTAAGGCATATACATATTGTATCATGTATCAGTACTTTGTGACTTTGTGTTTGTGTATGTGTGTGTGTGTGTGTGTGTGTGTGTGTGTGTGAGAGAGAGAGAGAGAGAGAGAGAGAGAGAGAGAGAGAGACAGAGAGAGACTAGTGTGCACATGTGTGCACATGAGTAGGTCTGCTTTTATCTATGTGCATGTGAAAGCAAGAAGACAATCTTGGGTGTTGGTGTCGTTCACCAGATGCCATCCACCTTGTTTTAAAGACAGGGTCTCTCTTTAGCCTGAGGCTTGCTCATCAGATTTTGGCTGCCTCACTAATAAGCATCAGGGAGATTCTCATGTTTATACAGGAAGAACCTGTACCAACTGAGCTATCTTCCCAGGCCACTTACTTCCTTCATAAAGCTGAATATTGTACTATTGTCTGGTTATTGCTGCTTATGCTTCCACCAGTTGACAAGCATTTAGGCTTGTACTTCTTTTGGCTATTACAAACCATGCTGTGAAACACTGGCATACAAGTTTTTCTGTGGACATGTGCTCTCATCTTTTATGGGTATGTATCATGCATATCTAGTTAGCTATGAGTATTTGACATTCACTTCCAATTTTAGTCAAACCCAAAGAGATTGTCAATGAGTAGGATACATAGCCTTAATTAAATATATTTTTTTCTTGATACTATATGTGAACTTAAAACCCACCATACATTCATACAAAACATAAATCTTTCAGTTAGTGGATTTATTAAATGATTAGTCATATCTTAACATTATAATATCTTAAACAGAGACAATGCCTAAAAGCAAGAACATTATCTTCTTGAAAATACAGGAGGTAATTCATATTGTTCTCTGGTAATTCTTTTTTTTTTTAAATAAATATGCCTAGAGAAGTAAGGAGTAAAAGCACCTCTTCTAGTTTTACAGGTAAGGAATCAGTTGTATTCTTAGATGCTACACTCACATATGTGATGAGGAGGAGGCTTGGAATGGTCCTAAAGGGTTGTCAAGTCAGGTTCAGATGATGTGAACTCAAAGCAACGGTGGTACAGGAAGGCTGCAAAAACAATCCTTGAAAAATCTTGTCTAATCTTGAGACTTACTGTTTTTTGTGATGTTTTTGGTGGTGAGTATTAAGACAGTAACGACTGCAAATTCAGTGTTTCTGTATATTTGTATGTGCCTGAATATATTTGTATGTGACTATAATAGTGCTTTATGAACCCCATCTTAAAGGTCCCAGGGCAATGCTTCCCTACATTTCTAATACTGTGATCCTTTAATACAGTTCCTTGTGTTGTGGTAACCCCCCCACCATGAAATTATTTTCATTGCGTCTTCATAATTGGAATTTTGCTACTGTTATGAGTTGTAATATAAATATCTGATATGCAGTATATCTGATATGCAACCTCCAAAGTGGTAACAACCCATAGGTTGAGGAACATTGGCCAAGAGGTTAAGAAATCAGTTAAAGGTAGCAATAATAAATTAGTTAGAATTTAAAACTCAGGTCTGTGTAAATTAGGATACACACTAAATGGACACTACCTAAAGTCTAGTTTGATGAGAACCCTAGTGATGGCTTCAGAGTCTTCTAGCTCCGACTCAAGAATTCTCTCTCTCTCTCTCTCTCTCTCTCTCTCTCTCTCTCTCTCTCTCTCTCCACTTTTGCTTGCATATATTCTCACACTCCTAATTATCAGATGGCCTTGGAGACAAGTATAAGTATATAGAAAGGAATAGTATTCTGCTCTCTTCTTTATAGCTGTGATAACTATATTAGAAAAAATTCTAAGGGAAGAAGAGGGAGAGAAAGGAGGCCTTCAATGCTTTCCATTTGTATCTCTCTATTTTCTCTCCCAGCAGTGCCCTCCTACATACTCTATGTTTTGAAATATTGGTAGGGGTTAGTCCTCTGCACATGCTGTGTTGGCTTTGCTATAGATCACTGTGCGCAGCCAGTGAGAACCTTGTTCTTTTTTTTTTTTTTTTTTTTTTTTATCTAAACAAGGACTTGTCTTAGGCCACCTTCATGATTGGAAATCATGAAGCTGTGCTTCTCTGAGCACCTAAGAGACACTTATTTTCTCAGTTCAGAATGTGTTCAGTGTGAGAGCCCACTGGTAGAACTAGAACTAGATGTTTCATCCAGCCCCAATATTCCTTTTCTTACCACTACAATAAATCCCCTCCAGCTCAAATCCATATTCCTTTAAATATGAATATAATATGAAACTCATGAAATGACTATCATGAAAATAGTCACTAAGTTGAAGATTTCAGTGTCTCAAGGCTCTCTTTCTTGTGTCTGTGTTTCTCTCTGTGTGTTTCATTCCTAGAAACATCAGGAAATAGCCTCTAGTTTTTTTTTTTCTTCAGAAGGATTTAAGTCATTTTGAACAAGGTTTATTCTGCTAACCTCAGCCATAAGATATTTACACTACTAGCTTCTTAAGATAACATAAAGTAGCTCATCTTCTTTGCCACTTATTCCACAGAAGTCTTCCCACCTAACAGTAGATTTTTTTTTAAATCTAAGGTATGCCAACACTGATTTCCTTCTTCAAACATTTGCAGCTATGTTGATCTGGTTTTCTCTGCCCTTTGATTTATGTTGCTAGATCAGAACAGAGAGTTAATCTTCATTTTTACTGTTTTATCTTTCTGTAGTCGGCTACTCACTACTAAGAACCTGACGGGTTTGCTTTCACATCAGGAGTGTACCATACTGTAGTTATTGAGTGGGGATGGTTGTGGAAGAAAAGCAGGGTGGACGTTTAGCATTACAGTCTTCCAGATAGCTGGGGAAATAACTTACTGCTGGCAAAAGTCACAGAATTCTCAGAAGCTTGGGAAGTTAGGTGCAGAATGTGGGATACAAATTAATTGTATACAGCAAATGTTTACTAGGCTCTTATGTGTCAGGCCCTCTTCTGTCATAGATACTGGAAATTACATCAGTGAACAAAAACAAAGGATTTCTGTGTTCGGTTCTATTGTGTTGTTATGTGGACAGATAAGCATCAGGCTCTGTTACGTGTCACATTCTATTCTACTGCAAACAATGGGACGCCATCACTGAACAAAAACAAGATATTGTTGATCCCAAGGAAGTTATATCCCAACAAATAAAGACTGTGAAGAACCAATAGATACAAAATTCAACAAGTTATATGTTATGTTAGATACATGGAAGTACCACAGAGCTTTTAACAAAAGATGAAGCAGGGTTAAGGAGATTGGTAATACAGAGTGATTGATAAGTTGCACTGTGCAAAATAGAATGCTCACAACAGACTTGATTAAGAAAGTGACATTTGGGGCTGGAAAGATGGCTCAGCTATGAAGAACACTTGTTGCTCTTGCAGAGGACCTGGGTTCAGTTCCTAGTACCCACATGGTGGCTCACAACCATCCACAATTCCTATTCCAGGATATCCAACAGCCTCCTATAAACCCTGTAGGCACCAAGCATGCATGTGATACTTATGCATAGATGTAGACAAAACACTCATACATGGAAAAGGAAATATATGAATAAAAAATAAAGTGAAATTTCATTTTAAAAGTTGAAAAATTAGCTATCCACATATCCAGGTAAGAATATGGCATGCAGAAAGAGACCCCAGAACCAGTAAAAAAAAATATACCATTTTAGTCAATATAAAAAAAAAAACCTCCCAGTCGGATTCTACCACCACATCAAAATAGCCTTTTCATTTATCCCAACCACATGCATTTAGTTACATTATCCATTAGTGATTACAAAATATGGATGGATGAAATTGTATTATAAAGTACTTTCTTCATTATGGAATGGACTGTAGTATATTTCTCAAGATGACATCTAATATTAAAGAAATGGGTTTTGTTATGCTTTTTTTAAAGCTAGGGTCTCACATACCCAGGCTGGCCTTGAACTCACTAAGTAGTAGAACAGGATGACTTTGACCTTCTGGTTTTCCTATCTCCACCTCCCCCAAGTGCTGGGATATAAGCTTACACTACTAGTACCCTTCAAAGAGTATGAATTTTAGGCTAAAGAACTCGTGGTCAAGGATGTGGAGTCCTGGAACTGTTATTGGTGCTGATAAAGAAACTGGTTTATGCTGTATTTTTCAGACTATGTGGAATCTTCCCAGCACTCCCATCCTCATAGGCCAATTGTGTGCCTTGTGTCAATGCCTCATCTCTGCTTCCACCATTCTCACCTATACCAGACTGCTTCCTCAAGTCTATAGAAGTACATAGTTACTATGCAGAAGGCTGCCTATTGGGATTTTGACTAGTATGCAATTTTCTCCCCTTCATTCACCAAATATATGTTTTGCACATGTCCCTTAAATATGGATAGACAGAAGTGATGCTTAAATACAGAATAGACAAACAGATCAATAGGGTCAAATTCAGTGTTCAGAAGCATTACCTCTCATTTTCAATTATTTGGTTGTTGTCGTTGTTTACATAGCTATCAAGACTATTCAAAAGGAAAAGAAGCATCTTTTTGACAACTTGTTCAAATGGTCAGCAATGAAATTTTCTGTCATTATTTAAAATACTCTGTCACTTTTTCTCATGCATGCTCCAGTAGAGTCTCAAGATGCAGCCCAGGCTGGCAGCTAACTTATGATTCTCCTATACCAGCTTGCTGAATTCTGTGATTAGAGGCACTAATCACCACTCTCAGCTCCCTGTCACTGTACTAATGGTGTTTTTCTGAAGGGTAAAGGTGTTAATTTTGCTGACATTTCATTTCTCCACTTTTAGTTATCTTACTTACATTTTTGGTGTTGTATGTAAGAAATAACTGTTAACTCAGGGTCACGAAAATTTATCTCTCATGTTCTCTCTAAGATATAGCTTAATAGCTAGGAATTTGACACATTTTTTGAGTTGATTTTGTATGTGATAGGATATATCATATAAACCTTCATTGCTGACCATGCAAACAAGAATATCTCAGCACTGTTTGCTGAAAGGATACTTCTTTTCCTTTAGAATAGTCTTGGGACCCATGTAAACAGCAATAAAAACATCATTGAAAATTAGAGGAACACTGGATTTGATTTTATTGATCTATATGTCCATCCATATTTAAGTATCACATCTGTGTTTCTTTTGAGACAGAGTCTCATGTATCCCAGGTAGGGCTTGAATTCCTTATGTGACTAAAGAGGACTTCCGCTTTACAATAAAAAAATTTCTGAACCTCTTACCTATATTTCCCAAGTTCTGGATTTGCATGTGTATGCCAGGGTTCTACTGACTGTGCTGTCGTCCCACTCGTACACTCAAATTTTTCCTTGTTATATGCATTGAAATCGGTAGACACAAGATTTCCAATGTCATATTTTGCAGGATGGTATTGGTTATTCTAAACTTTCCCATCCTGTGCATCTGCTATTTGGTATTCTCTGATATTTCTCTATCCTCTAAACATTAAAATTGTACTAGATTGGGAATTAAGATTTTAGCTACCTTAGTGGCAAAAATATAACTGTGTGGCACAATAGCTATAGTAACCTGCTTTACTTAACCACACTTTATGACCTATATGTATCCTATAACATTTAATCAATTTCAAGTGATATAATTGATACAATTTACCTAAAATTCATTGCTACCACTTATTTAATATTTAGTATTTTACAGGACATACACATTGGGTGATCTGAATATGAGCTTCTACAAAATAATAGAAATAGGAATAAGGCAATATGAGATTTATTTCTCTTTTTTTTTCTTTCTTTTTCAGATAGGGTTTCACTATGTAGCCCTGGTTGGCCTGAAACTTACTATATTAACTAGGCTCATTTCAGATGCAGTAATCCTTTGGCTACTGTATTCTTAGTGCTAAGATTATGGAAGTGGACTAGTATACCAAACTACAGTATCTATCCTCTCGCCACTTATGCCTACATTTAATAATACCAATGCTAGTCTTTATATCACTGTCAAATGAGAGTTCTGCAAGTTCTGAAGAAGGGTGGTGAAATGAAAGGCTCTTTGCTTCTGTTTTCCCATCTTTTTTATTTCGCAATTATGGCAGCTCCCCATTCACAAAGCAGTAAGTAAGGTGTCTCTAATAGACCAATCGACCACGTCTCTACTATTGAAGGGGAAGTTAACCATTAAATGTTTTGGTCTTAACAATAGCAATAGTTCACATATTTACTGGAACCTCAATTGCATTGTTTTGGGAGTATCCATCAATATGCCAATATTGATCAATATTGTATGATATCAATATCAATATGAGTATCATCAATATGAGTTTCTAAGAACTCATACTAAGCCACAAGTTCTTAGAAATCAATAACTATGTTCCTTTATTTGTTCATAATTGTAACTTTAGCTTGTGTTGGATGGTTGACATGGACATTTATTTCAGTAAGTTATTGTGAGTTTGAATCTTTGAATTGGGAAATTAGTTGGGTGAGTGGAGTATTCAGGACAGACCTTGTCCCCTCTCACTTTTCTACTTTTATTTTTCCTTCATCAAATAAAAATCAGCGTTTTATGTTCTGGTGCCTCCAGTTGTCTGCAGCTGACCTCATAAAGGCTCTGTTATCATATAAGACTGTCAGGCAGCAGTGTCTTGACTAATGGTCTGTAGGTGTACACCTCCTGGCAATACTCACAAATGGTTCCTGAGACACCACATTTGGGTTCTAAACTTCATGAAACATTATATAGCATGTCCTTTTATAAATCATGCTGAAAATACTGATGATTTTGCCATCTGGCATGTTTGTTTGTTTGTTTTGCCTTACTGGTTGGTCTTTTGCTTATATATTATGGTTTCTGATTTGTGTGAGTTTGTATGTGTGTGTGCGTGTGTGTGCATGTGTGTGCATGTTTCTTGTGCCTTTTTGTTTTCTTTGTTAAAAAATGTTCTGATTCATTTGTTTTATTTACCTGTTTGATTTCTAAAGAAAGGAGGAGGACATGGAGTTGGATGAGTGGGAAGTGGAGAGGATCTGGGAGGATCCTTGGGAGATGGAAAACCATGATTAGAATATATATGAAATTATCAATTAAAAAAAGAAATCTGAAAAAGTATTAAAAATTAAAATGTAATATTAGAAACATTTAAATATGTTGTAAGTAACTAGCTTTACTTAAGGTAATTAGTGGAAGCCTGGATTTCACCACAACCCACCTAGTAATGCAAACCAAGTGATGGTGGCACTTGCCTGTGGACTATGAGAATAGACAGAAATATGATGAAGTACACTCTTGAAATGGAAACTTCTGGTTTTTTTTGGAAAGTCAGTTCTGTCAAATGATGGTTTGCTGGGGCACTAAGGTGAAAGGATATCTTGCTAAAGCAGACAGGTGAAAGAATGTTTTCCTGAAGCAGACACAGGTGAAATGATGTTTTTCTATAGCAAACATATGAAAAGGACGCATGATGTTCAAAAGAAATATAAATACGACTCCACAAACGGTGGGAGCTCAAGCATTGATTCATTTTGTTCCACCTCGCTAGTCTTTGCTGTGATGCTACAGAGACAACTCGCCAAAGAACTTCTCATGAGGCTCCTGCAGCTTCTTGTTGCTTCCTCAGCCAACAGCCATTTGGTGAGCCTTGTGGTTACTTCTGGATTGAACTGCTCTTGCTGGTTCATGTATAGTGACTGCCAACTAGATTGGACTGCAGATGCTGGTTCATGTGTGGTATCTGCTGAGAGGACTGAATTGCAGCTGCTGCTTTGTATTTGGTGTTTGCTACTAGACTGGTCTGCTGATACCCTGACAACAAAGATTAGACTCGCCCCCAAAGAATGATTTCTAAACAGGTTTACTTCCCTTATGTCCTAATAACTTTTCTTTTCCATTGCTTATGGTGGGTGGTGGGCTAGAGGGGAGGTTAAATGCTTATTAAAGTAGGTTGAGAAAAATTTATGCCTACTCACGCTGAGTTAAGAAAATCTGATGGATTAAAATTTGAATTTATGCATGCTGATTGGTTATTCAATATCAAATGGTCAGTCCTGAAGACACACATGGGAATGCCATTATACAGACTGACCAGTTTGTTTTTAGGAATATAAAGATATATGTGTAAAAACAATTTATGAAAAAGAGACCATGCATTTGAAAGAAATTAGGGAGGTGTATATGGGAGAGTTTGGAGGGAGGAAAGGAAAGGGGAAATGATATAATTACAATCTGAAAAGTAAGAAAAAAAGAAAAATGTATCCTTATGAACATAATAAATCAGAATGGGCATTTATTTATGTTAAGGTAATAGTTTCCATTTGGAGAAGAATATGGATGAATTATTTCACTTCTTTGTGCTTGTTGATATCATTGCCTCTATCACTTAAATAATTTATCCCTGTTTTTGAAAGTGATTCTGAGAACAGTCACTAGAAAAAGGACTGTCTCTTGAATAAGTGAGAATACTAGAATATAACATGCAATTTTGTAAAGAATGGAAGAATGAAATTACATTCCTATCTTATACTATGTATCAAATCAAATTAAATAGATTAATGACTAGAATGTAAGACGTAGTTATAGGAAATAATGCATGGAAATATTTCATGCCAGTGGTCTGAATAATGACACTGAATTGTTTTTAAAGATTTCTTCCTTACTTGTTAAGTGTGTAGGGGATGCATGTGCATGTGAATGTTATGTGTACACATGAGTGCAGTGTCCTAGGAAAACAGAAGAGGATGAGGTATCTCCTGGATCTGGAGTTACAAGTTGTTGTTAGCTGCTAGATATGGGTGTAGGAAACCAAACTTAGATCCTCTGTGAGAGCACTACACAGTCTTAACTGCTGAACCATCTCTTCAGCCACTGCCATCATTCTTTAATTTAACCTCTAAAGCATGGGCAACAAAAAGTAGACAAATGGTAGATGCAAACATAGCCAAGGAAAAACGTCACCAGAATGAAAAGATGACTTATGGGATGAGAGAACATATTTTCAAACCATACATCTGATAAAGGGTCAATGTCCAAAATAGAGAAGGAACTTGACAGTTCATGTAAGATAGTAAATAAACCTTAAAAAAAAAAAAAAAGACAGAGGACCTTTTCAAAGACACTTCCACAAGAACACATGCAAATGACCAAGAAGCATGTGAAAAATGCTTACTATCAGTAATTATCATGGAAATTCAAATCAAAACCACGATGAAGCACATTCCTGGTACACACTGGTAAATCCCCCAACTTGGCCAGCTGAGATAAGAGGTTTATGAGTTGGAGGCCAGTGTGGGCTACATAGTAATATCATGTCTTATAAAAACAAATCATAAAACAATGTGCTATCACCTCACACCCACCAGAATGCTGCTATAAAGGTTTAGAGGATATAGCTGAAAAGGGACACTCATTTTTTAAAAAAAATCTTTGGAATTTTATCAGACAAAGCAAACATATAATCAAGTAATCATACTCCTAGGCATACATACAGAGATATGAAATCAGTATGTTGAATTGACATCTATATTCCAATATTCATTTTTACCAATATTTATAGTAGACAAGATATAGAATCAACTATAAATGTCCATCATTAAAATAGGTGTGTGGTACAAACACACATGGAATACAGCCAGATTTTAAAAGGAAGGAAATTCCATCTTTTGTGACAATATTGATGAGCCTGTACATTATGCTAAATGAAATAACCCAGGAACAGAAAGATAAGTACTGAATGATTTTCTTCCTATGTGAAGCATAAAACATTCGGATAAATAGTGACAGAGATCAAAGTTATATTTAACAGAGGCCAGATCAAGGGCAGATTTGGAAGACGTTATAAAATTTCAGGTTGAGAGATAGAATAAGGGCTGGAGAGATGGCTCAGCCATTAAAGACTAGGCTCACAACCAAAAATATAAGAGAGAGAATAAATTCAAAAGACCTATTGTACACAGTGGCAATTTGCTATTAATTAGTAATGTTTTAATGAGTGATATTAGAAAAGAGAAATGACATTAGTTTCTGTCTTTTCCAGAATAAAGTTATAAGTACAGTGTGATGGTTTCTTTTATGCTTAACATTGTGGTATGTTATACCACAGACTTTCTTTTTATTTGTATTTATCCACCTAATCCTAATAACATAAAAGCAGTTTTACATGTGTTACTTTTAATAAAGGTCAAAAAAAATGAATGTAGGAAAACTAAATAGCCTACATAAGGTTGCAGGTAATCGCCCGAAGACCAAGAGTCTCTCTGACTCCAACATAGACTTTTCCCCTTCATTTCCTTGGTTTCACTTGCCTTATTGTGGGGTCATTTGTCTGAATCTATCTCTCACATAATTATATTCATTCTATTTGTTCCTGGGACTCCCATGTCTGCACTCTTCTATATACTTTCCATTGGGAATATATTATCCCCTGCCCCCTGTGACTTTAATAAGCTGTATACTAACAATTCATTCCTCCACAATTTGTATGAGGAAAGGGATGGAAACAGAGATATCCAAGCGGACTCAATGAATCTTGGATAGAATAACTGCATCCACTGAGGCATCATTTATCACCCAAGACATACAGGAAGGGAGTAGGCTTGATACAGGTAAAGAGAATGACTTCTGTTTGGGACTTGAAAAGCATGAGATAAGACAACAGTAATTCAAGTGAAGATCTACTTCAAGGCATTTGGCCATATGAAACTGAGACTTCAGCAGAAATTGAAGCAGAGACATGGAAGAATGATACCCCTGGCTGTCCTGGAACTCACAGAGACCAGGCTTTGGAGACCAGACTGGCTTTGAACTCACAGAGATCCACTTGTGTCTGCCTCCCAGATGCTGGAACTAAAGGTGTGTGCCACCACACACACTATCAGTTTTCTGTTTTAAATGGTTTTCATTGTATATATTCATTTCACATGTACTGTATTATATAAGGGTCACAGCTCTGAGACAGTTTTCATCCATCAGAGGATGGAAACAGATGAAAAACCCATAGCCAAATATTAGGTGGAGCTTGAGGAGTGTTGTGGAAGAATGGGGAATAGGATTGAGGAAACAGTAGTAGTCAGAAAACCTTCAGAATCAAAACTAACCTTGGCATCTCACAGAGTCTGAACCACCAATCAAGGAGTATGCATAGACCTAGTCCCCCTACATATATAGCAAATATGCAGCTTGGTTTTCCTAAAAGTCCTCCAACTGGAGCAAAGGCTGTCCCTGACTCTATTGCCTGCTTGTGGATCCTCTTCCCCTAACTGGACTGCCTTGTTGGGCTTCAGTGGGAGAAGATGTGCATAGTCCTCCTGCAAGTTGATGTGCCAGGGTGGGATGGTACCCAACAGGGTCTTCCCCTTCTCTGAGAAGGAGGAGAGAAGGCAATGGGGGAGGGGTTTGTGAAGGTGGAAGTTGAAGGAACAAAGAGGGGCTGTGATTGCAATTCAAAGTAAATTAATTAATTAATGAAAAAGTATTTTCATACATATATAGAACATTGAGCATATTTTCCCCATACTCCTTCCTTCCCCATTTCATCTCTTTATACTATGGATATTTAAAATTGTGGATACTTAGGGAGCACTCTGACATCTTCCAACACTTTTGTATACTGTGTTATATTTGGTCAGTATTGACCAAATAAGTCATTACCTTTCTATTTCTTTAGTATATGGTTTTGTTTAGAGTCTTTGAATTCCTTTATGACTGTCATGAATCATACAATAGTCATTATAAACTGTAGTTCTTCACTGTGCTGGAGAACATTTATACCTGTGTTTTGTTATGTATTATTGAGCTTTCCTCTATCCTTTCTCTCTATACCATCACTCTAATGTTTAAAATAACCATTGATTGCTATTATCTTGTCTTTGTTACAGTTTGGATTGAGTAATTTTTATGTATCCATTAACAGCAACATCAGAAGAAATAAGTTGTTAATGATCCTGAACTTTTAAGTTGCCAATACAAGGGAAAGAATGTATAAAAATTCCTCTATTGTCATTTATTATAATAGAGAAAAGCTTCTACCTCTGAAACCCTTACTATCAACTTGGAGAATTTAGTTAAGCGGAGAATTTTTGGTTTGGTGCAGTATAGAATCTTTTCAATTCTGTAGGGGCACGATATATTAATAGTCACTATAAGCTCTCCAATGACGTATTCCCAGATTCTCCTGTGAAATGTCAAACACACCACAAAGAAGAAAGACAGAGGAACAGAAGAAGGGAAAAAAAAATCAAGGAATGATATCTTGTTAGAAGTGTAGAAATATTTGATTCTTTATTTTGAAAAGCAGTACTTAAATATACAATTTAAGTTGTGGAAAGTTGTAACTTTCATAGCGGCATGATGACCATGCCATTGAAATAGTACAGTTAGAATATGACAATAGGAGGAAACCACACGTGACAAATTATGTCAGATGGAAATTGCATTAGCCAGCTACTAAATCCAAAGCTTTAGAGTAGATTGTGTGTGGGTGTATTTTCATACACAAGCTAAATGAAAATTAAATCAATTATAAGTATAATTCAAGCCCTAATCTCTGAAGATTTGCTTCAATTAGATAATTGATGCAATTTTGTGAAAGGTTTTTGGGGTAGATGTTGCTAGTCTGAATTATCTGAAATTGCTTTAATTCTCCAATTCACTTTGATTATGTAGACCCAGTTGCTGCTTGAGTTTGAGTGAACTAAAGTACCTGTGATGGTACGAGTTCAGATAATTCCCTGCTCTACGGTCATCTTTTCCTTCTCCCATAAAATGTGATCTGCAGACTATGTTTGTAAGTCAATTTCAGAGACAAACCCTCCAATTTATAGAAATGTGCAGAGCTTTCTATGTAATACATCATGGGAGACAATTACTATAAAAGAATGATCCAGAGAAACCACTCAGGAGTGAATGTTGCTCCCTCTAATATTTTCTTCCTTCATTGGAGGTTTTAGGCTCAGAGAAAAATTGACTCAAGACAAATAAACAAAGGCTTTTAAAAGGACATGTCCTAAACCTAAATTATTTGATATGATTAATATCATACTGCACTGTGATAGAAATACTTGATGTTCTTCAGGTAATTCTACTTAGCAATATCAAGCAGCTGCACACGAGTGTCAAATGAAAAGTTGATGGAAAAGGATTCTAGGAAACGATGTGCAACTTTGGAACGAAATAGCCTCAGGTCAGATTCTGTTGACTTTGAATTGGATATATACCACAACTTAGGAAGTTTTGTTATCTCATTTTTTCCCTGAGTTATCCTTGCAATATAAATTACATTATTGAAGTGTGGAGAGGGACAAGTGAAAGAAAAAAATTGAGGAATGCTGCTTTTTTACACCCTAGAAAAGAGGTGCAAGGAATTTGGGAGTCAGTCAATGTTGGAAGCAAATATCCCAGACAAGCACACACTATGACTTGAATCTTTACTCTAAAACTTAGAATGATTAAGCAATGCTGACTACCAGGTCATTGAGAATCCAGGTGAGTCCAAGGTGGACTTTATAAATGTCCTGTAGTTTAAGTAGTTAAGATTATTGTTATCAAAGTGTGCATCGTTCAGGTATCTAATAGTTTTATTTACAAGGAGGAACTCATTCTTTGAAGGTAGTGTTTAAATGACAACAGATCTCTAAAGTAAACTATAGAGTTGCCTCCCATGAATCTGATCTCAAATGCAGAATTAAGCAAAAGGTAAAATATGCATGCCTTCTTACCTCTTAATCCCCAGTCTTAAATTTACCCAGGATATTACCACATAGAGCCAAAAGATGCGTCAACTTTCACTGCTGTCTCCTTGCCTTTCCTTAGGATGTAAAATGAGCAATACAACCAATGTACTACAGGGTATTAGCTATGAACATCATGATCAATGGCTAAAACAGATATTAAGGGGTAAATATATATTTTGTGGATGAATATTTAGTGTTTTCCAAAAAGACATTGTTTTAGGGTTTACATTGCTGTAAAGAGACACCATGACAAAAGCAACTCTTATAAGAACAACATTTAATTAGGGTTGGCTTACAGGTTGTGGTTCAGTCCGTTATCATCAAGGCTGGGGAGCATGGCAGCATCCAGGTAGGCATGGTTCAAGAGGAACTGAAAGTTCTACATGTTCATCTGAAGGCTGCTAGCAGAATACTGGCTTCCAGGCAGTTAGGATGAGGGTCTTAATGCCCACACCCACAGTGTCACACCTACTCTAACAAGGCCACATCTCCTAATAGAGCCATTCCATGGGCTAAGCATTTATAAACCATCACAGACATGTATTTTATTCTATTCTATTTTATTTTATTTTATTGGGTTTTTTTTCAAGACAGGGTTTCTCTGTGTAGCCCTGGCTGTCCTGGAACTCACACTGTAGACCAGACTGGCCTTGAACTCAGAAATCCGCCTGCCTCTGCCTCCCAAGTTCTGGGAACAAAAGCGTGTACCACTACTGCCCGGCTCAGACATGTATATTTAAATTGAAAATTAAAACAAATTGCAAAACAATAATTTAAAATGTGATTTATGCATGATGTATCACATGACTCAATATATGTATACACTGTGGAGAATCATAATAATGAATATGATTAATATATCCTTAAATTTATATAGTTAACCTGTTATGGTGAGAATACTTAGGATCTACCTTAGTTTAAGTATACAGTATGGTATGTGTTATCTATAATCGCTATACTACATATTGGACCTCCAGAACGTTATAAGTAAACTTTTGAAGTTAACAAGTGAATCTCCATCCAACTTGTCTTTGTCCCTGACAGTGACCATTCTAACTCTGCTTCTATGGATTTAATTATTATAGAGTCCTCCTATAAGGCAATATAGGGTTTCTCTGTATGTGCCTAGCATATTTCATTTAGTATAATGTTCACCGGGCCCACACATATTGCTGTATTAGACAGCAGTTTTCTTATAAATGGAAAATCTAGAAAGATTTGACAGTGGAGCAGCACACTAAATAAAATAGTGAAATAATTAAAGCCTTTAAAATGTATAAGTATTTTTTCATTTTTCTCTTCTTTTTCAATTTATATTTGTTATTATTTAAAAGAAATTTAAATTTAAATATATTTTGAGGCTATTTTTCCTCCCCCAAACCTTTCTACATCCTTAGTGATTGAGAGTTTTGATGGGTAAAGTAGTCTGGGCTGGCATTTGTGTTCTCTTAGGGTCTGCATGACATCTGTCCAGCATCTTCTAGCTTTTATAGTATCTGGTGAGAAGTCTGGTGTAATTCTGATAGGTCTGCCTTTATATGTTACTTGACCTTTTTCCCTTACTGCTTTTAGTATTTTTTCTTTGTTTTGTACATTTGATGTTTTGATTATTATGTGACGGGAGGTATTTCTTTTCTGGTCTAAACTATTTGGAGTTCTGTAGGCTTCTTGTATATTCATGGACGTCTCTTTCTTTAGGTTAGGGGTGTTTTCCTCTATAATTTTGTTGAAGATATTTACTGGCCCTTTAAGTTGGGAATCTTCACTCTCATCTTTACCTATTATCCTTAGGTTTGGTCTTCTCATTGTGTCCTGGATTTCCTGGATGTTTTGGGTTAGTAGCTTCTTGTATCTTGTGTTTTCTTTGACAGTTGTGTCAATATTTTCCATGGTATCTTCTGCACATGAGATTCTTCTATTTCTTGTATTCTGTTGGTGATGCTTGCATCTATGACTCCTGATCTCTTTCCTAGTTTTTCTATTTCCAGGGTAGTCTCCCTTTGAGATTTCTTTATTGTTTCTACTTTCATTTTTAGATCCTAGATGGTTTTGTTTAATTCCTTCACCTGTTTGGTTGTGTTTTCTTGCAATTCTTTAAGGGATTTTTGTGTTTCCTATTTAAGGGCTTCTACCTGTTTACCTGTGTTCTCCTGTACTTTTTTAAGGGAGTTATTTATGTCCTTCTTAAAGTCCTCTATCATCATCATGAGAAGTGATTTTAATTCTGAATCCTGCTTTTCTGGTGTAATGGGGTGTCCAGGACTTAATATGGTAGGAGAACTGGGTTCTGATGATGCCAAGTAACTTTGGTTTCTGTTGCTTACGTTCTTGTGCTTGCCTTTTGCCATCTGGTTAACTCTAGTGCTGCCTGTACTCACTGTCTCTGACTGGAGCCTGTCTTTCCAGTTATCTTGCTTGTGTCAGAACTCCTCAGGGTCCAGATGCCTCTGTAATCCTGTGATCCTGAGCTCCAGCTGCTCTGAATACAGTGGCTCTTTTAGGATGTCTCAGAATATGGTGTCTTCATGCGAGCAGACCAGCTAGGTGTCTGCCCCAGCCACAAGGACCAAGCGAGGGGTGGAAGGGGAATGGTATTTTGCAGGGGCAGTGCTTGGTGCCTGGTGGGTCCTGAGCACCTCCTGCTCCCAGTTGTAGCTCTGGGGTGTAAAGTAACGGGAGAGTGTTCTTACCCACTGCTCTGAGTTCAGTGGCTCCTCTAGGATGTCTCAGGATATGGTGTCTTCACAGGAGCAGACCAGCTAGGTGTTTGCCCCAACCACAAGGACCAAGAGAGGAGGGACTTGATTTCCTGGTGTCCTCCATCCTCTCTGACTCTCTCTCCCTCTCTCCCTCTCTCCCTCCACCTTCTCTCTTTGGACATTGCTCTCATCTAATGATGAGTATTTAATTGATTAATTAATTAATTCATGTATTTATTTATTTATTTACAATCCAGCCGTTACTCCCTTTCCCAGTCTCTCTCCCACAGTTCATCCCATTCCTCCTCCCCCCACTGTCTCCAAGAGGATACTCCCCCACCACCAGGCTTCTCCATTCTTGGGGCCTCAAGTCTCTCCAGGATTAAGCACATCTTCCTGCTCTACTATGTATGTGTAGGGGGCCTTGGACCAGCTAGTGTGTATGCTATCTGGTTGATGGATCAGTTTCTGGGAGCTCTCAAGGGTCTGGGTTAGTTGAGATTGCTGGTCTTCCTGTGGGATAGCCCTTCTCTTCTGCTTCTTCCATCCTTCCCCTAACTGAACCATAGGGATCCTTGACTTCAGTCCATTGGTTGGGTGTAAGTATCTCCCTGACTCTTTCTGCCTCCTTTTCAGCTGGGATTCCCTGAGCTCTGAGGGGTGGGATTTGAGGAAGATTCTCTGATGATGTAAGGCACTGATCTATGAGTATAGCCAAGTATAATTAGGAATAGTTTTATTAATACTTTTTATTTTCTCTTCTTTTTTTGACCAGTCTCATATGGTTTTACCCTAGGTTCAAAGGTATTAAAATTACCCATATTTTTCAAGTTAACATAGCATTAAAGGAAAATAAAAATACAAGGAACAAAGAGCAAAGTCATCCAGCAAAGAGCATTCTCCATTTTCCTCAGTGGCTCTCTCCTTTCATGTCATATATGTGTGTGAGAGAGAAAGTGTGTGTGTGTGTGTGGTGTTGTGTATCTATATTTAGTGTAGGCACCATATAGCTGAGAGAATGCTTGTCTTTCTGAGTGTGGCTAGTCACTTAATATGCTCTTCACTGG
The DNA here is from genome assembly GCF_011762505.2 of Arvicanthis niloticus. NCBI lineage: Eukaryota > Metazoa > Chordata > Mammalia > Rodentia > Muridae > Arvicanthis > Arvicanthis niloticus. The sequence continues at coordinate 110,721,474 of NC_047679.1, read as the reverse complement.
CATCCATTTTCTAGCAGACACAATTTCTTTCTTCAAGAGTGAACAAAAATTAATTAAATTAATTGTGTTAATTTTGTTATTATGAATTGTGCTGCCATAAACATGGGTGAGACAATATCTGTGTAGTATGCTGGTTTAAAGTCCTTAGAATGTATACGGAGGTATGGCATGACCAGATTATGTATAACTCCCTGGTTAGGTTTTTTGTTGTTTTTTTGTTTTTTGTTTTTGGAATGCCCAAACTGATTTCCCCAGTAGCTAGAACAATTTATATTACTAACAACAATATATAAAAATTCCCTTTCCCTCACAACTTTACTACTGTTTGTTGTTTCCTTGACAACCATTCTGACTGGGGTAAGATGAAATCTCAACACAGTTTTAATTTTCATTAAATTACTGGTTAATGTTGAATATTTTTCACATGTTAATCAGCCATTGGTATTTTATCTTTTGAGAAGTGTGTGTTTATTTAGACTATTTATTGATTGGCTTGTTCAACTTGAGGCTATTTATTTATTTATTTACTTAGTTCTTTATATATTCTAGATATTAATCCTCTGTAATATATATATTAATATATATATATTACTTCCATTTTGTAGGTTGTTTCTTTGCTTAACTAATTGCTCCTTTCTCTGTATAGAACCTTTTAAATGTCATGCAACTCCATTTAAAAGCTCTAGACAAGCCGGGCGGTGGTGGCGCATGCACTTGGGAGGCAGAAGCAGGCGGATTTCTTGAGTTCGAGACCAACCTGGTCTACAGAGTGAGTTCCAGGACAGCCAGGACTACACAGAGAAACCCTGTCTCGAAAAACCAAAAAATAAAATAAAATAAAATAAAATAAAATAAATAAAAATAAAAGCTCTAGACAGTATTTCCCAAGCTATTGGAGTCCTTTTTAGAAAGCTCTTGCCTGTGCCTTTATCTTGACATGCTTTTACTCTGATTTTCTCCAACAGTACTGGAGTTTTAAGTCTTACATTATAGTCTTTAATCCATTTTAACTGATTTTTGCACAGAATGAGTGATAGGAATCTCGTTTCATTTTTAGACATGTGGGTTTTGCAGTATCATTGGATGAAGATGTTGACTTTTCTCCAGTGTATGTTTTTAGCATTGTTGTGAAATATCAGGTGGCTGGAGCAGTGTGGGTTCATTTTCGTATGCTCTATTCTATTCCATTGGTCTCTGAGTCTGTTTTGTGCTAGCATAACACTGCTTTTGTTACTATTGCTCTGGAGTACAACTTGGAAACAGGTGGTGTACTACCTCCAGCATGGCATTTTGTTTTTTTTGCTAGGGATTTCTTTAAGTATCTGAACTCTTTTGTGCCTATATGTGAAAGTTAAAGTAGTTTTTCTTTCTCTTTTTGAGAACAATGTATTGAGATTTTTATGGAAATTACACTGAATCTGTGGATCAATTTTGGTAATATAGTAATTTTCACTACATTAATTCTGTCAACCCATGAGCCTAAGAGGTCCTTTCAAAATTTACTTTCTTCAATTTCTTTCTTCAGTTTTTTTTTTTTTAATCAGTGTAAGAGTCTTTTACTTCCTTGGGTTAGGCTTATTTTCTAAGTTTATTATTTTTTTTTCAGTTTTTACTATTTTATTTATTTACATTCTCGTCACTGCCCCCTCAGGTCCCCCTCCTACAGTTTCTCATCCCATTCCTCCTCCCCTTGCCTCTGAGAGGATGTCCCCCACCTGGCCTCCTCCTTCCCTGGTACCCCAAGTCTCCTCCTTCCCTGGTACCCCAAGGATTAAGCTCATCTTCTCCTACTAAGGCCTGACCAGGCAGACCTCTGGTAAATTTGTGCCAGGGGCCTCTGACAGGCCCATGTATGTTCCTGGTTGGTGGCTGAGTCTCTGGCAGCTCCCATGGTCTGGGTTACTTAAGACTGCTGTTCTTCCTATGGGGGTCATACTCCCCTTCAGCTTCTTCAATCCTTCCCCTAATTCCCCAATCATAAGGGTCCCCAACTTCAGTCCAATGGTTGGGTGTATCTGCATCTGTCTCAGTCAGCTGCAGGTAGGGTCTCTCAGAGGACAGCCATGCCAGGCTCCTGTCTGTAAGCACACTATAGCCTCAGTTTTAGTGTCAGGCTTTTGTGCCCTCTCATGAGATGGATCCCAAGTTGGGCTAGTCATTGGACCTCCTTTCCTTCCATCTCGTCTCCATTTTTTGTCCCTGCAGTTCTTTTAGATAGAAACAGTTCTGAGTCAGAAATTTTGACTGTGGGTTAGTAACACTCCTTCCACTTGAGGCCCTGTCTATCTACTGGAGGTAGCCTCTTCAAGTTCCTTCTCCCCAGTGTTGGGCATTTTGGCTAAGGTCACTCTCATTGAGTCCTTAGAGTTTCTCATCTCTCAGGTGTCTGGTACTTTCTAGAGGATCCTCCCCATGCTACTTATCTCCATTCATTCTCTTGGCCCTCTGGGTTTCTCTCCTGTGGTCCCCCCATTTATCCTGTTCCCCCTTTCCCCTGTCTCCTCCCACCCAGGTCCCTCCTTTCCTCTGCCTCCTGTGATTATTCCCTTCCACCTTCTAAGTGGAATTTAAACATCCTCACTTGTGCCTTTCTACTTGTTAGACTTCTTAAGTACTGTGGGCTGTGTCCTAGGTATTCTGTACTTTTGGGGTAATATCCACTAATCAGTAAATATATATCATGTTATCTCATTCAAGATGATGTTTTCTAGTTTCATCCATTTGCCTGCAAAATTCATGATGTCCTCATTTTTGATAGCTGAAGAGTATTCCATTATGTAAATGAACCATGGTTTTTCTGTATCCATTCTTTGGTGAGGAACATCTGGATTTTTTCCAGCTTCTGGCTATGACAAATAAGGCTTGGGACATCTTTTGGGTATATGCCAAAGAGTGGTATAGCTGGATCTTCAGGTAGAACTTTTTCCAACTTTCTGAGGAACCTCCAGATTGATTTCCAGAGTGGCTTTACCAGTTTGCAATGCCACCAGCCGTGGAAAAGTGTTACTCTTTCTCCACATCTTTGCCAGAGGGAGAGGGAGAGACAGAGAGAGGGACAAGGGGGAGAGAGAGAGAGAGAGAGAGAGAGAGAGAGAGAGAGAGAGAGAGAGAGAGAGAGAAAGAGAATGAATGTAGTCTGGCCAGCAAAATCAGGACAAATTGTACTTATCACCTATCACACATAAATGCAAAGTAAAATAATTTGGATCACATATTTAGTGAAACTCGGGAGCGTCTTGCTTCCTTCATATTCTTTTATAAATTCTTTTATGTGTATAAGTGTTTGGCCTGCATATGTGTACTGGGTGCATGCCTAGTGCCTATGGGAGCCAGAAAAGGGCACCGGGTCCTCTAGAATTGGAGTTATAGTGTCTGTGATTCTTCATGTGTGAGGAGGTATGGCCATGTACAAAGATGAAAAAAGAAAGGCTGTAAAATGGTCAGAATTAATATACCAAATCTTTCAGAATTCTTATGCCTGCTGCAGGACTTGATATTTAGCTATAATAGAAACTTTAAAATATTCGTTTCACAGAGACATTCAAAATCTGTCTTGGATATGAAGAAAATGTATATATCAGTGTAGTTGTGATATATTCCAGCTGACGAGGGATACAGACAACTAAAATATGTGGGAACATTGTTGTCTTAAATTTTCATGAAGGACTAGAACATTGTCACTTTGAGCAGGCATCTATATATAACTTTACATAAAGTGGATGCAAATTAATATTTCACCAACAAATGCAATGCACTTACTTCAAAAGGCTTTAAAGTAAAAATGGGGCCATTGGGACAGTTTCATACATTTATCCACTGCATTTTGGTCATATTCATTCCTCTACCCTCTTTTTTCTACTCTATCCCACTGCTACCATTTCTAAGTAAGCAGTGCCCCTTTACTTTCAATCTTCAAAAGAATCTAGATTCTGCCTCTTCGAGAAGACAAGATATTAGTTTTTCTGAGTCTGGCTACTTTCACTTAACAGTGATGGTCTCCGGTTCCATCAACTTTTATGCAACCACATAATTTTGTTCTTCTTTATGGATGAGTAAAACTCCATTGTGTAAACATCTCACATTTTCCTTTCCTCATTTGCACACATAGACTGCTTGTATGACTTGACTGTTTCGACTAGTGACACAGTAAATAAATATGACTGTGTGAGCTGCTTTTCATCACTTTTAACTTAGTTAAATCTATAACATTCACCAGAGAGGATAGAAATGATGGACACTTACCAAGGCTTTTTATGAGCTACCAACTGCTCCCCATTTATGCAGTTTTGAGAGTCTCCATGTGTAATCAACATAGTTCTTGTACTCCTTACATAGATGAAACACCTGAGTTCCAAATATTTTAAATACTTTGTCAAATGCTTAACTGTTACCAAGTATTGGTGCTGGGACAATATAAGTCTTATTTCAAAGGCTTTAATGCTCAGTATGGCTACTTTCCACGGGGGCTAGAGAAATCCAGGTACATCCAAATGGTTATGTGGGTTAAAATTAATGTTAAGGTTAAAACAGCAAGGCTGGGGACATGAAGGAATGCTAATCTGAGGGCTTGTAGCTCTGGGTTTGAGACAGACAAGCTGACCAGATTAGAGGAAGGACAAGACTCTGGGGAAACAACTAGGTCAGTGTCAATGGTCTCTGACTAGCTTTTTGCCACCCAGAACATATGAAAGGCCCTGTTGCCCTTTCTTATAGTCTCGCGTTCAATGCAGCCAATTACAACAGAATTCACAATGATAACTTTTAATGAAGCCCTCACCTTCCTGGAAGGGGAGCACCTTAGATTGTCCCCATAGTCAAGGAGCTCAATATTAAGTGAGAAATAAAGATGGTAGCTATATCTTGGTAACTATGATGGGAGTTAGCTTCCTATAGGCACGACATGCAAGTGTCCATGATAAACTACAAACCACTGGCATAATTGTGAAAACAAAGCAAGCATGGTTTAGTTAACAGCTAGAAGACCTCCTTGAGGTGGGAGGCTAGTAGACTTAGCCAGGGCCAAAGGCTGGCAAACCAAGCCATAATAATGAGAGAATGAACAGGGGTGAATATATTTGACAACCACTGCCCCCCCCCCCCTCGGCTAAGTAAGTAGTTTGTGACCAGCATGTGATTATCTCCCTGGTTAGATCAAGGGAGTACATAGTACATGGGGCCTCCCAATGGCTTGACCATTTGTAGGTCCAGAGAATTAGCCACACTTAATAAAAATTAACTGCCTTTGTCTAGTTTCTGCTATAAAACTTAGAAAAGTCTCCGAGACAAGCTGCTTAGCAGCAATGCCTCAGGTCCCTTCCCACTAGGGGAATCTTTGTTTCTTTCATAATAATGCTTTCCTTCACTTTGTTTACGTTTACTTGTCTCTGCATCCTTAAGCATCATTAATAAAAGACAGTGAACTTTAAAGCCACCATCTCAGGTTCACTGTTCATAACAATTGATGGTTAGATATCTTAGTCCCTGAGTCAGACACATCTGGGGTGGGCCCCAGAGCTCTCAGCAATCTGTATCAGGTACTCAACATGCAGTCTGCTGAGGACTGACTAGAACTACAAGGTAGAGGCAGGGTAAATGAACTGAACTGGGACATTGTTCTTTTGCCCTCAGTGGTCCTGTATTGCAGGCCTATGCTGTTGACTCTCCAGATTATCAGACTACTTGAAGATGATGGGCCATAGGAAGCTTAGTCTTTGCTAGTGTATAAGCCAAAGCTTTTTGTGTCTTTCTATGTGTTCATAAGTGGTTCCATTTACAGAAAACTTTAATACACAACCTGCCACCGTTTGAATGTTCTGTAAGTTAAAAATATCTCTACACTCCTTTTTCTGCCTGTTTCACTTCAATGTGTTTAAAGGCTAATGGAAAAAGATACCAATTCTCTCTTTGTCTAACCTCCCTATCGTTCTTCAGAGCATCTATATTTCTGTTTGTTCCTTAGTAAACTTTTCCCTTTCACTTTATGTCATAGTCATTTTGTTTAGTTTTGTTTGGTTTCATTCTGTTTTATGTGTGAATGTGTATGTGTGTATGAGAGAGGGGGGTGCAGTGGGAGGCAGAGACAGGGAGACACAAAGACAGAGATGGAGACAGAGACACAGAGAGACAAAGAGAAGTTCATCTCCAGATTTGTCCTTAATCAGTCTTCCACTTCATTCTTTTAACCAAACCCAGAGTCTGAGCATAGAGATAGACTCACAGGCCAGCTTGCTCCCTGTCTCTTTCTTCCAAGGTTGGAATTGCAGGGCAGGTTGCTAGGCACAAATGGAGTATTTGTGGGTTCTGGGAATCTGAATTCCGTGTGGGGTCTGGGCCCTCCTGATTAAATTGTAAGGACTTTAACTGCTCCGCCATCACCTTAAACCTTGTTTTGTTTGCTTGTTTGTTTGTTTGAGGAAGACTGACATTGCATATCTAGAACTAGCCTTCGAATACTTATTTTTGTGTCTCAGCCTCCAAAGTGCAGCAATTTCAGACATGGACAACCACATCCAGAAACACACTAGTTAGTTTTATATGGTGTCAACTCTTACTACACTTGAAGTTTTTAGTTGTCTCTTGGTTTTTTAAAATAAAAACATTTGGAAGCATTTGGTAAATGCACAATGAACTGAAACTGAGGACTCTGAGCACCTGATGCTACTGTATCTCTGCTGAACTAACACTATATAACATGGGTGCATGGACTAACCTTGCAATTCTATAAGAAAATCAATTCTTTCTTTGCTTAATATCCACATTAGAGTTCCTTGCTGTGAATAGCAATTCTCGGTGTGTTAGTGGCTGATCCCTGTGCATTCTCTAGACTCTTTCAAACATGAAAACACTCATATATAATCACAATCAAAAGTCATTTTTTGCCTTTTGCATGTGTTGATATTTTTTTATTATTCCTGCCTTGGCAGAAATCAAGGAAATGGCACTAACCATTCTAGTTTGTTGTTGCATTCATTAACACCATGCATGTAGAGTTTTTTTTTTAAGTTCATTTGTATGGACTATTGTCCTTAATAAAGTGGTAGATTTCAGAGTTATTAAATTGTAACCCCCTAAGCACACATGGCTAACATTCTGTTTTATCAAACTGAAACAATATACAATGCAGTTTGTTGCCTACTGAAATCTGACAGTGTTCCTGAGGAAAAATACCTGTGTGTGTAAGTTGTAAGCTGCAGTAGTCATGTGTTTTCATAATACAATACTTTATATGAAAGAACCAGGCTTGGATATTCTATAGACATTTTCTCTAAAGTTAAATAAGTGATCTGTCATTTCCAGGAAAAAAAAACCTGATAGTAATTTTTTTAACAATGATAAACATTTGTGCATTCAAGTGCAAATTAGTTTTGGAAAAATCTACCTTTACAACAGTGAACCTGACAGGTTTCATAAGGAAAATGCTTACCTGAGGATATCAGAGGTGATATTAATGAATGTATTTTTTGTACATTATGTATAATATAATGTACTTCAGATGTAACATTGCACCTAACTTTTTAAAAAGCATCTCTGCTTATATATTGGTATGGTAGCTAAAAAGAGCATTTTTAATACCTGAGATACCTGTTCTTTGACCTCTTCCTCTTCCAGTTATATATCTTTCTGCAGCTGACTTTTCTTTATATGTTTCAACAGAAACAATATATTACACCCCTCTGAATGCAGAGAGATAAAAACACAGTGTCTTAAGATTTAGCCACACATTTGAGATATGCAGAAACAAAATGTAAGGGTTTATTTTTCACTATTTTTGCTTTAGTTTGGAAAATATGAGTAGTTTTCATTTGGAATGTTATCATGTAATTTTTCTATTTTTGTGTGTATTTGTGTGTTCTTGTTGGTGTGTATGCAAATATATGTGTTCATAAATGTGTATAGGAGCCAGAGGACAGTGTTTGTGTAGTTTCTCATGTGCTGTCCAGATTTATTTTGTGATACAGTCTCTTTCAGGCCTGGGACTTTTAAAGTTGCCATGGCCGGATGGCCAGCAAGCTACAGGAGTCTACATGTCTATGTCTCCTCTATACTGGCATCACAAGTACACAATCCTGCACATTTTTTTCACATGAATCCCAAGAATCAAATTCAGATCTTTGTGCTTGTAGAGCAAATCCTCTGGAAAAAGTCAGCTATCAGTCTAACCCTGGGTTTGTATTTTATAAGCTAGTAAATCAGAAAACAAACAAAAAACCCAATTAGACAAAAAATGTCAAAATAAAACAAAAAGCTCACAAAAAATAGAATTCATTTTGTATAGACCATCATTTTGGGGGCATGTGGTCTGCCCCAGAGTGTGGTTGTTATACCCAGTGGCACTCCATTGGGGAAAATGTGATTTTTCACATGAGAGTAGGTATTAATTGCAAATAGCTTCTTGGTTACAGATGGGACTCTGTGTCCACTTCCATCTTTCAGTGCTGGGATGCAGTCTGGCTTGAAGTTATATAGGTCTTGTTCATGCTAACAAATTCTTTGTGAATTAGTTTGTATCTCAGTCCTGTTGTGTCTGGAAGGCATGGTTCCCTTGGAGTTATTCACAATCTCTGACGTTTATAATCTTTCTACTTTCTCTTCTGCATAGATCTTTTATCAGTGAGGGTGGGGGCTTGATGAAGATATACAACTTAGGACAGAGCATATTAGACTTGCTCATTCTCTGCATATTATTCAGTTGTAGAGCTCTGTGATAATTACCATCTATTGCAAGAAGGATTTCTGATGGGGGTTGAAGAAGGCACTGAGCTATATGTGTCATTAGGGGTCATTTTATTGCCATGTCTTTTTAACAGATAATGATAGTAGGTTTTCCTGTAGGACCCATGAACTATCTAGTCTCATGCTTTTGGCCATGTTAGAAATTTTAAGTATGGGTTCCATCTTATGGAGTGGGCCTTAAATCTATTTGGTTACTCCTATAACCTTTGTGCCATGATTGCACCACTATACCTTGCAGGCAGGTCACTAATTGTAGGTCACAGGGTTTGTAGATAGATGATATTGATTATTACCTTTCTCCCATGGAAAGCATTCAAAATACATTCTGGCACCATGAATGTTAGTCAGTCGGGGTGAAACATTTAATTGGTTACCAGTTGGTTATGTTTAATGACATAAATAAGATTTTTCTTCAGCAACAGGGCCTTACCATCAGGTTTTAGAGAGCCAATAACCTTGGCAATAGCCTGTGTTATTTGAGGTCAGTTGATAAGGCAGCTTTGGCCACTAATTCATAAGATGTAACCCATTCCTGGCACTGGAGGTTATACTTGGTGGCATAAGATATCTACTTGGGGCATTGTCCCCATTATTTGGTGACTCTACTTCAATTCTTTTTGTGTGTGTATGTGTGTGTGTGTGTGTGTGTGTGTGTGTGTAAGTTTCAATAGCACTGTTTCCATATATTTTAAATGTTTTCTAGTGTTTATTGTCCCTCCTCATATTTCCTCCTTTATGTTCCTCTCCCACCTTTCTTTCCATTTAATCCTCTTATTATATTTTCCACCTCATCTCTCCATAACTCTATATTCGATTTCCCCTTTCGTGGGTATATCCTTTCATCCCTGCTTCTGATACCCTTAGTAGGTGGCTAACATTCGTGGTTATTCCATGTGTAGCACAGATATACTACCAAAAGCTTAAAAGCTTACATCCACATATAGGACAAAATATACAATATTTCTCTTTTTTTAAATCTGGGTTATCTCACTGAGGATGATTTTTTTCTAGCTATATTCATTTATCTGCACATTTTAAATGTAATGTTTCTTAACATCTGAATAATATTTCACAGTATAATTGTACCACATTTCATTATCCATTCATCCATTTATAAGCATTTATATTTGCAATTTCTAGCAATTATGAATAGAGCATCAATGAACATGGATGAACATGGAGAAACTTTGTAGTAGGATGTAGACTCCTTTGAGTATATACACAAGAGTGGTACAGCTAGATCTTGAGATAAGTCTGTTCCCATCTTCCTGAGGAACTGCCACAGTGTTACCCATACTGGGTGTACAAGTTTGAACTCCTACCAAAAATGAAGAAGTGTTCTCCTTTCCCCACACATCCTTGCCAGCATGTGCTGTCATTTCTTATATTGATTTTGGCCATTCTGATGGGGATAAAATGAAACGTCAAAATAGTTTTAGTTTGCACTTATATTTTGTGTAGCTTTGAGGGGGTAGGCAGGGGGAGCATAAATGAGTGATGAGGAACTGAGAGGAGTTGGGAGAGGAGAAAAACATGATTAAATATTTACCATATAAATATTTTTAAATAAATAAAACAAACAAAAAAGAGTAAGCAGCTTTCTTTCATTAATTCAAATAAGTAAATGCTGATAGCTATCACTCATATAAACAAAAAGTTAAGATATATCTAGATAATGTATAATTTGAAAATCAAAATTTTAGTGGGAGAATCAGATTTTCACTGTGATGCTTCTGCTTTTCCTTCTGGCTCAGGCTGTGACCCTGTTTCTTCTCATGATCGAGTAAAAATGGCTTTCATTTACTCCTTACATCTCCACTTGGCTACCAGCATACAGACTTTGCCCATGCTAACTTACTTATATGAATGTCTCTTTCCTCTCAGCATTGGCCCTTTGCCTGACTGCCACATATAAAGCCTTTAATTTTAGATCTGTACAGAATTTCTATTACCATTTAATAATTTACTACAAACTCAACAGTTTTTAACAGCACGAAGGTATGAGTTTATGTATATCTGAATTGGAAGTCTGGGGATCTCAGCTGATTTTTCTCCTGGAAAGTTTCACAAGAATGGAAGCAGATATTCACAGGGCTACATTCATTTCTGGAGGTTTGGGAGAGAACCTACCCCTGGATTCTTCCAGATTGCTGTGAGAACTCATTTTTTTTTTTTTTGCAGGCATAAGTGTGGGAGTTTCATGTCATTTCTCTATATATTAGCTAAGAGCCATTCTCAGTCCCCCCCCCCCCCCACGCCAATTTCTTGTCCATGTAATCTTTTCCAACTTCAAGATAGCAACCATGTGTCAAAATTCTCCTTGGGCTTCAGATCTCTCTAACGTCAACTGTAAGATTTCTTCTGCAGCTAGAAAAGGTTCTCTGATTTTAAGGGCTCATGGGATTGATTAATTTGTACCCATCTGGATAATCAAGGATTGGGTGACTCTTTTCAGATCTATAATGTTTACTGCATCTGTACAGGCCCCTTCACCATGTAATGTGATGTATTTGAAAGTTCTATTTTATTGTAACAGGAGCATCATTGGTGAGTACCATTGTTATCCTAAACTCCAAAGGTTTTTTTGTTGTTGTTGTTCTCTCTTCCTGGCTGAGTGTCCATCCTTTCCCACCTTTCTATAGAGGAATTTTAAATCTAGCAACATGGCTGTTATGGCTGGAATGACACACCTTTAATCCCTCTGGCTAGAATACAGACACATCCCTAGTACACAGCTTTAATCTCAAACAATGAAGGTAAAGTTAGTTTGTAGAAGGAAGCAGGCATGTTTAAAAGTGATGCCTTTAAGCACCCATGTTTAAAAGTGATGTCTAATTGAGTGACAGACAAAGTGATGAATCAGAGAAAAGGATTTGACAGAATGAGTCAGATATGGGATACAACCAGCTCTCAGGAGGACAGGGAAAAGAGACTCGTTAAAAGTAGTGCTGAGTGAGTCAGGAATGCAAGGCAGCTCAGCGAGTGCACTTCAGTTGAGTTGCATCCAGTTGAGTTTGGTCCAGTTCAGTTGAAAGCAGTTGACTTTGTGCAGTTTTGTTCAGTTCTGTTCAGTTGGTGCTGTTTGAGCAGTTCAATTTGTGGAATTCAAAGGCAGTTTTTCCAAGCAGGACAACTCAGTGAGAAGCTGAGAGAAGTCATATTGAATCAGTTGTCTTGGAGATGAGTTTGAGCCAGAACAGCTGAGCTGAGCCATCCAGCCTGTTCAGGAAGAAGTAGAATGGGTGGTCTTATTCAGCAGTCAGCATCCAAGTAGACAATTACATTTGGCAAATAAAAGTTACTTTTATTACTTTTTACATTTTCTGTGTGGCAGTATGATGGTGGGGTCCTCGTATGTTTTCTTCCCTTCCTCTTGAAGACATTTCTGCCTTGCCACTCTTCCAACAACCTCATTACTATGTATGAATATGAGAACAAGCTTCTTCTAATCGTCTGTAAAGAAAAGTGAGATGTGCAAGAGAATGTTGCTTATATGATTTTATAACGGATTTCATGTCCTCTCTTCTCAGATGACAATGACACTAGTGAGCTTTGCTGAGCACGTCAAAATTAATAATCTGGGAGATGATCGCATAATGACGTAGGAGAAAGAAAGTTCTCTTAATGACTTCCTTCAAAATCTGAACCTGAGCATTTCAAGATTTTTAAGTGAGAATCAAGTAAGAATATCCAATAAAGCTACAGTACTGTGGCATCTTGTTTTACATGCAATACAACCTTTTGCCTGACTAAAAGCAGCACCTACTTCCATCTGGCTTTGCATACCGATGTACCTGATGAAGGAAAATCTGTCTCAACAGTAAGAGATGCTCCACCAGAACAGGAAATGTGTTTAATTCATTTACTACTATCCCTCCAGTGTGCACCACAAGGCCATTTTCTGTTGAAGTAATTATTTAAATTGGCCTCTGGTCGAGCCGACTAGCTAAGCTGTGACAGCTCTGCCTAGTTCAGCCTCCATGTTCTATGGCCAGAGGCCATGTGCACACTGTAGCTAGAAATGGCCAGCCAGAATCACCAGCCCTGCCACCCACAAGATGCCAGCATGGGAGATAGCTCTGCCAATCTTCCATGCTGTCTCCCCAAGGCTGGGCATTGCCCAGACCATTCCACCAACCACACAGGCTCAGTACAAATGAGACTCTAAATGCTTAGATTATCCAAAGGCTTATATATTTGGTAATGAACAATAACAAGATGCCCACTCAATCAGAGGTGTAACCTGATACCCAACCTTGATATACCAACTACCTTTGACTGCGGGAGACACGTGAACATCCGCCTCCATGTTCCCCTCTCTTGTCTCCTCTCTTAACTCCTCTTCCTTCTCCTCTTCCTCTCCTTACTCCTCCTCTTCTTCTCCTTACCCCTCCCATCTTAGCTCCTCCTACAATTTTCAGTAGATTCCCAGTATATATTTGTTCAGTGAATTAAAATTGCATAGTTTATTCTTATCTGACATTTTCCTTGTTGAATTAGTAGTCCATATTCCTGATCTCCTCTCCTCTCCTACCCCTCTCTTTTATAGTGTTAGCAATGGAACATGAGGAGTCACTCATGCTGGACAAGTATCCTACCACTTAAGGCACAGCTCCAATCCCAGGGATTCTTTTTTTAGGTATGAAAATGTGAATAGCTACCATCCAATGAATACACTCATTCACTGGGGATGATCATTCTTGATATAAGTCCCAGAATCTATTTTCCACTGCTATTCTTTCATTTTCTTCAATGACCTTAGCTTACGAGGCTATACCTTTCAAATCTACTTATGTGATAATTTCTCCATTGACAATGATGTTGAAAATATTTCTTTTGCCACTTTCCTAGTTTATATAATATACTTAACCCCACTGCTGCTTCTATTCCAATCCCATCATTTCATATAATATTTAATATATATTCCTATGGTACTTATTCTCTTTTCTTATTGGTAGTAGATATTCTTGATGTAAAGAAGTATGAAGCTAAGTCACAGACAATGTATCATTTTCATTTCTCTTATGGTATTTGGTCCAACAACTTAATAGAACCTTTGATAATTCCAAGACAATTGAAATATATTTATTTCACTTTAAAAGAAGCAACATTCAATCATATTTCAAGGGCACAAACTCTGTGCCCTTGAAACTAGTACATGTCTCACAAGATCCTTGATTTCTTTTAAGAGGAATAAAATAAAGAAGAAAGGAAGGAAGGGAGGGAGGGAAAGAGGGAGAGGTTGAAAGTAAGAAGATAGGGTTCTGTATACTCATGCTGCTATGAATCTCAATACCTTCTATTTTAATTGCCAGAGCAATTGGATGCTACTGTTAGATAATATCCACCATTCTCTAGGTCAGCAGTCTTAGGACAGTAATCTAAATTCACCTGGTTCTCGGATAGATTGAATTACATCCCTCATCCTACCTGTATTTACTCATTCATGTCTTTATGCAGAATACTATGCAAAATGTTAAGGAGAATACAAGGAAATTTAATGCAGGACTAATTCCTGTTAATGTTATGGAATCATTAGATGCTCTTGTGGCAATAAGAGACACCCAAATTTAATTAAAGTTTGTCAGGCTTAAGGTGATTCATGAGTCAGAGTGCCTAGTTCTTAAAGTTCAGATTATGTGATATTCTTATGAAACAAGCCCCACATCAATGTCAGATATATTGAAAGTGATGCCTGTAGAAGTCACTGCATCCTAATCCTCAGAACCCTGCAGTTTGAAATCTAAAGCTGTGCCTTGGTTATCCATCAAATATTTTATCTATTTTTATTGAATATCATCCAATGTTTCGAAATATCTAGTGCATTCATTTATTCACTACTAGCCATAGCCTAAGTAGACCCTGTGTTAAAATTCATCTGCTATAGCCTCTCAAATAGATGGCATTGCAGTTCTGTGCTATCATAACTGGCTCATTTACCCATTCACTGAACAAATTTCATTGAGTGCTTATTATATGCCAAGTACTGTCTTTGATATCAACGATAAAGCAACAAGCAAAAGTGACAAAAAATTTTTGCTCTATTGGCATTTACCTTCTCATATGAGAAGAGAAACAACAGATCAAATTAATTCAACAAGGAAAATGTCAGACAAAAATGAACTGTGCAAATTTAATCAAAATTGCCATGCTCTTTCTCAGGCTAGGGGAGAAAAATTGTGAATCCTACATAGTATCTACTTTGCCCTATCACCCCAGAAAAAAATAGAACTAATGGTTTTCTTTCTAGGTACTCTGGATACTTTGCCCTAAATCTTTACTGGTAGTAGACTCTGTACCAAATTCTCAATTCCTCTATTCGAAAGGTTTATCTATAGGGCTGAAGGTTCATAGAAAATGCTGTTTAAATAGATCACCATTATTCTTATCTAACAGTGGCTTCCCCTTGCTCTGGTAAATAAACATAGATTGCATTGGCATCATTGAAATCCAAATCTTGCCAGCTATGCCAGATCCCTACCTACTTATTTTAATTCTATAACCAACATAGAAAGTTTATGGCTGATACAGAACTTGAGGTATTTAAGAGAATTATCATGGCTATGGACAGTTGTTAACAAATAACTCCTAGTTGTCATCAGTCAGAGGTTTGCAGAGCTGAGGACTGAGAAAGGCTTCAATATAGGTCCACCAGGTTCCCCTCTAAGATGGGAACTACACTTCCAACACTGTCATCACTACCTTGCCATTTATGTTTGGGAGGCTGAAATATCTAATGAGGGAGACTGGAGCATGTGAATGTTATTGCAAGGCAAGCATGCCCTCTCCAATGTTAAATTCTGTTAAGGAAGCTATGCATTCATTCTTCCAGGGTACACAAATTCTGTTAGGATAGCACTTAACGTGAGCCAAACTATTATAAGATCTTTTTAAGAGTTTGTTTTATCTCTCCATGGCTTCTGCCATCAAGTAAGGCATTCTAGCTCATGAGGTCAGTCACATAGTGAACATAAGTTAAGTTAGTTTCCTATAGTAGGTTTGTAAGCCTCTGTAATATGTTGCTATTTGGTTTTGAATATTCAACATTTTGTTTTTCTTATGAAAAAAAATCTTTTGTCCATATTATAGCATTTTGATGTATCTTTGCTCAAAGTCCATGACACATAATAACCAATTTGACTTACACGGGGGTATTAAATGTAGGAGTATAAAATATCAAGGTGAAAACGTGGCTGAAGTGCTCCTCCTTCAGTTGTATAGCTTGGCCGTACAGCTGAGAAGTTCTTAATCCCACCCCTTGATGATGCTGGCTTATTCTAAGTTTAGCTCTGCATTTGTACTGTGAACCATTTTTATTTTATCTTCATTCATTCACTATTTAGATTATTTAGAGTTGGTGTGTTAGTCTATATTCTGCCTGCTGTGATAAAGTGCCCTGGCAAAAATGAAGGAAGAAACGGTTTGTTTAAGTGTATCGTTCCAGAGAGATAGACTGCAGTGGCAGGGAAGATATGGCAAGAGGCCAGGAAGGCTTGGCAGCAGGAGCAGGAAGCCTCTGACCACATGGCATCCATTCTTAGGAAGCAGAGAGAGAACAGTAAGTTAAATCAGTCTGTAAACCCTCCCAGCCTGTAGCTAAGATGTATTTCCCCTAGTGAGGGCCCATCTCCTCAGTGTTCCATAGTCTTTCCAGTCAGCGCCACCAACTGGGGACCAAGTGTTCACATGTATGAGCCCATCCAAGAAGAGACAAGAATTGGCTAGAAGTGGCAAGGCCACACTTTGATCTTACATTGTACTCTGTACTGCAGCTGCGGTGGCTTATTCAAAATGTGCATGTGGTCATGATGTTGCCCTGCTCAAGCTCTTACCACGTTCCCCACTCATGTAAGTGTAGTTTGTGGCAAAAGTTTTTCATATATGCCCCTGGGAGAGTTATTTAAACTTGCAGCTTGCCAGGCCTGCTTCAAATAAGTGGAATTGCATTACTGCGAATACTGAGAAATTTTGGATGGAGGATTTTATGAGACTTTTGTTTCTCAGAGTGTGGTCTCATTTGATTGGGAATACCTGAACTGCACATTTAAATTCATCTTCTTGCACTTCACCTCAGACATACAGAATCAGACCCTCTAGAGGCAGGAAGTACACATGCCTACCTTTCAAGCACTGATTCTGGTTTGGGGACCAGTGGTCTGAACTCCTCACACAGCCTCCACCTCCAGAGTAAAGGAGTCTGAAAATGAGTGAGCAGCTCAGAGATGTAATCCATGGCCTCAGAGGATAAGTAGTGTAGGTGATTGCTGGCTGGTGAACGCAGGAGATTCCTCACACCAGGCTGTGTGTAGTTGGCTGGGAACACGCTGGGTTCTTCCAGCCGGAAGTTAGGCCTGGCTGCTCAAAGGCTGCTAAAGGCCTCTCCACGGCTCCTCACAGCGCGGCCCCAACACATGAGAAAGTCCATGGGTTTCCAAAACAGGTTTATTGACATGATGGATGGTGGATGGATCTGAATGTGCGCCCCCACTAAACCCAGGGCAGTCCTGAGATAAATAGGGAGGGAAAGAGGGGGGAGGGGCTGGGGAGGAATGCTTATTTGGCTCCACCCTCTGGTCTTCAGGCACCTCATTAGTATGTAAATCTCTCTAGGGCCTGAGGCCTGTTTATCCCTCCACCTGTGTCCTACCTGACTGAAGGGCACAGGTTGAATGGAGATTAGACCTCCTGTCAGGAGCCTGGGTTCTGGGGGCGTGGCCAAACCCACAACCCAACAAAGTAGGAAAGGGAACCAAGGCTCAATGCAAGAAATCACAAGAAGAGGCCAAGATGCAAACTGACAAAAGGCCCAATTCAAACTTTGTTTGTTTTGAGGGAGAGAAAGATGTGCCTTTGATTTTTCTCTCCCTGTGGGTTAATGGTCAGAAACAAACACTTTTCAGCATTGATTTTTATAGCTAGGCCTGAGCACTGGCAAAGATAGCAAAATGAAGGAGCAACTAGATGCCAGAAAAACTGAGCGATGAAAGGATTGAGAACAGGACCAACAGCCAAGGCATTGTTCATTCTGATCATTTGAAACTTTCCACTGCCTGCTCTAAGGTTGCTCATGACTTTTTGACATTGCCCAGTAACCAAAATAATGTATCACTTAACTCCACAATTCTCTGGTGACATAACCCCTATGCTTTCACTGATGATACTGCATTTTACTTTGCTCCCAGAGTAGGAGAATTCAAGTGGAGTGGTAGGGGACACAGGCCTTGATTCTAAGCTTCATGGCTATCAGTCAAATCTAAGAACACTGGCTGCATTAAAACAGTAAGTCAACCTGTAGGACAAAGTCTGAAGAAAGGAAGGAAACTGGGTCGTAGGGGAGACATCCATCAAATATAAAATGTTGTTTGTGAACATGCTCAGTTTCAACTGGGTATCTCCTGTTCACAAAGCCTAAACAAGCACATGGCATGTGGAAATGCAGGAAATGTGACTGTCTCTGAGCCTATGGAATTGCTGACAAGGCAGCAACAGGATGTGGGGGAGCCAGAGGATTAGGTGGATAGAAGACTAGAAAAACGGGAAAAGCTTCATCTTCCTATAGCTCCAAAGTTGTATGTGTTCAAGCAGGAACCAACTCCCTCCCGCCAAGAGAGGTAATGACGATATTCCTTGACAGGAGCAATGAGGACATTTTTCTTCCACTGCTCAGGAAGTATGTTAAAGGCTGGAATTTAATAAAGAAACAATGCTCACAACAGGGGATGAAACACAAGTTTTCCTAGCTTCCTGTTGGTTCTTCATCTTGCATTCCTGGCCTGGCTATATAAATCAAGGCTGGAAAAAGGTTTGCTTGTGACCATTAACCCATAAGAGAGAGAAAAATCAAGGTCATATATGTAAACAAGCATCCTTTCTCTCCCTCAAAAGGAACAAATGCAGAATTTGCTAGTCTTGTGTTTTTAAGTATTTGTGATGTATTAAGAGAGAAAGGGGAGATAAAATTACACTATTATATTTCAACTTTAGATGAAATGTTATGCACTAAAAATTCAGTTATACTCAAACATTCTTTTTTGTTTTTTTTTTTTTTTGATTTTTTTTTTTGGCTGTTTTTGAGATAGAATTTCATGAATCCCATGTTGGTCTCAAACTTAATTTGTAGCTGAAGATAGTCTTGAACTTCTGATCTTCTTGCATCCATCTCTCTTCTTGTTACTGGGAATACAAGCATATGGCATCCTGTTCAGTTTATGGTTTATGTGGTACTGAGGATGGAAATCAGGCCCTTGGGCATGCCAAATAAGCACTCTAACTTAGCTATATCAACAATGGTTTAAATACTACCTTTCACTAGCTAAGAAACCCCTGCTCTCTGTTACAGCTAAGTCACAGATGGTAAGCCAGAAAGAAATGAGGGGAAAGAGGAGAAAATTCCAGAATAAAGACTGACAGAGAAAGTAGATGCATATTCACATGGTAACACTCAGGAAGAAACTGAAACAGGTGGAAACTGCTGAGCAAAGACCTTTAAGGACTCCCCTTTTCAGTATCTTAAAGTAGTCACTAGCCTTTCAAAAATTGATGAGTGGTACCAGGCATGGTGGTGGTATATGTGTTTAATCATAGCACTCAGTAGGCAGAGACAGGAAGATCTCTGTGCATTGTAAGACAGTCTGGTCTACATAGTGTGTTCCAGGTTAGTGGATTATATACAATGATATCCTGTCTTCCAAAAAATAAAAGAAGTCGATGAGCATTTTAGTAGTTTTAAATAAATCGAACAAGGAGCTGAGGAGACAGCTAGGTTGGTAAAAGCACCTGCTACCAAGCCTGATGGCCTACCCACATGCACACGAACAGGCACACGCACATGCACATTCACACACCCTGACACAAATACACACACAGGGCTTGTGCATATTTCCCTAATAAATCAACGCAAAAGCAAACAAACAATAAAAACCCAAATCTTCAAAGGCAAATTGTTTTCATTTTAAATCTCATTTCTGCCTTTATTTTTAAATCTCACAACAGACTTTCTTTATAAAGAAGAAGAAGAAGAAGAAGAAGAAGAAGAAGAAGAAGAAGAAGAAGAAGAAGAGAAAGAAAGAAAAGCTTTACTTTCTCAGAGGATCATAAAGGTTTTGCACCTGTAAAAGGGAATCCACTGAATGGTTTTTGGAATCTTAGAAGTGTTTTGAATTTACTACTGAGACCTCCAAAATATTGTAACCTTGAAAATAAGTTACCCGGTTACCATATTTCTCCCTTGTTTGCATGTATTTATTTTCGTGTTTTGTTTGCTCAGCTCTGCTCTCATGGAGAAATAGTGAGACAGGCACTTAAACTAAACTCAGCACATTTGCATTTAGAACCAAGTAGATATTTTTCATGGCTTGATTCCATGCACCAAAAAACTCTTCATTCTGACAAGAGCCCATTAAATAAAGTGACATTTATGGACCCCTTAACAGTTTGGAGACAGATTCGTGTCTCCTTGGTACTACATCTATCATTTAGGTCACTGTCCTGTTAGTGGCATCTGCCAGTGTAGCATGTCAGCTTACCCCAGGGTTTCTGAGTTGAAAAGCAAACTTAGGTGTATGCTAATTAAATAACAGTCCTTTTCTTTCTGTTTTCTTTTCATGTTTATTTACTTTTATATTACTATTTTCATTATTATTTACTGTCACATAGAGTATGACAAGCACCCTAGTACCATGCTACATGTCTGATTTCAATCCCCTTTGTCTTTTTATTTGTTTTTGAGACATGATCTCATGGTACAGTCTAGGCATTGAACTTGACATACTTATTCCTCAGTCTCCTGAGTGCTAACATGAGATGCCTATGACACCATGCCTTGCTCTCTTCATCTTTTTAAATCATCTACAAATATTAATATGCCTATTATCTTTAGAAGACACTTAGACAATAAATAAGGACGATAAATTTTAAGATCTGAACACAAAACTGGTAAATTTCATTGTTTCTAATGCCTCAGTAATCATCTTCTGATCTTCTTTCCTGCTTGCACTTGCTTTGGTGCTCTTTTTATGTTAGCTTATCTTGTTTAGTTGAGACAATGTCTCACTCTATAGCCTAGCCTGCTTACACACTCATGACAATTCTCCTTCCTCAACATCCTGAGTGTTGAGATAAGACAGGAGCCAGTGTGCCTGGCATCCACTTGGTCTTATACTTGACAGGATACTGCAGTTCTGTCTTTGCTGACTCAATCTAGCTATCCATACAGAGAAGACAATTGGTGGTCTGTTTTTCCTTGCTCTAGAAACACCAAAACCTTGTAAATAAAGACTTAGTCATCTTCCTGGGTATCATTCCTCAAATTGTTAGCCAATTCTATTTTTTTAGTCTATTTTGTCCCTACTTAAAGACCCTTGGATCTTATGCTGCCATAATATGCCTTAGCAACTGCAATGAATCATGGGAAGTATTAGAAAAAAGGCCTGGTTTACTGATAGACTGCATAAAAAGTCTATCAAACTTACCTATCTTGTTCTTCCCAAAAGGGCATATGTTTAAAGGAATTCATTCTTTTTACACGCTTTTAAATTGAACACACCAAAAGATTTAAACCCGTAGTGTCTGTTTAACATCTTCCCAAAGGCTGTATATTCCTTTGCTTATTTGGCCTGCTTGTTGGATGTAATTAAATGAAAACTTGAATTGAATGTGTATACTGTGATTTTTGCTCACCCATCCTGCCCCTTGGTCATCTGTCTTCATTCTGCTGCTCCTACTAACATGCCATTGCTATAACAACACTGATGGCCCAGTTAAGAAACTTGAATAAATATGGACAATAATCTAGTCATCAATGGTAGCTAATGAGCTTTTGAAGATCATAACTCTTCCACAGTGCATATATATGTGTTCCTATTCAGAAGAGAAAAAAATTGTATAAAGGCCAATTTTTTTTTTTCAAAATATAGTAGTTGGTCAGCACACAAAAAGACTCCTCCTTGTGTGTGTGTGTGTGTGTTTTAAAAACTTAGCTTGCTTGTTTAGAATTTTAGGGTTTTTTGTTTTGTTTTTCAGAAGGAATGGGAGCAAGAGCAAGGGAGAGTGCAAGCTTAGGGCGGGGCAGAAAACACTAAGTTGGGTGAATAGGGAGGAGGGAAGGATCTAGGAGGAATTGAAGGATAGAAGGAATATGATAAAAATATTATGGGAAAACAATTTTAAATAAAAAATACATAGCCAAAAATAAAAACCCCAAATAGTTAATATTTTTATTAATTCCTTGAGAATTTCATACAAGTACACAATGTATTTTGACCATTTTAATCACTTACTACTCCTGTGAATTCCTCTCAGATCACCTCCATTCTATTTTGTGTCCTCTTTTAAATAAAACCCACTGAGTTCAGTTTGTGCTGCCTATACATTTGTTAGGTATGAGGTCATCCACCAGAGCTTAATACCAGCAACCACACCTTTAAAGACAATTATGCTCTATATTCCCTTTAAAGGCCAAGGGCATAATTTCCAATTCAAAACACAATGGGAAACTTTGGTCTCTTGAGTCAAACTCATTCTATGCTATCTCTTCTCATTACCCAACCAAAGACTAAGTTCTTCCTTCAATCTAAGTCTTTGAGAGGAATGAGGGGCAATTTATCTCTTTTCAATTTGTTACTAAACATATACCTGGCTTTTAGAGCTATGGATTCCTTCCTTCCTTCCTTCTTTCCTTCCTTCCTTCCTTCCTTTCTTCTTTCTAGAGAGCCTCCATTAAACCAAGCAGAAGGTGATGAAGATGTTTATAAAACACTGAAACAAATGATGCTTAATAATACCAAGTCCAGCCTGTACTCAAATCTCAACTGGCACAGAAATTATCATTTGAACCTTTAAGGTGCATAAGTGATTATCTACTCTGGCTATGCTCTCCCTTTTATCTTTGATAAACCTTCTCCTCCACCATACCTAGGAGAGGTCACATCCTTGCTTTTTCTTTCTTTTTTTTTTTCCCCTTCACCAACCTCAACATTGGGGCTCAGTGCTGAGGAAGCTGATTTATGGACGCCCTATACAGACATTGTCAATAGGACAAAATGGCAAACAATAGATTGAGAAAAACTCCTTACCAATCCTACACCCCATAGAGGGCTAATATCCAATATATACAAGGAACTCAAAAGGTTCGACTCCAAAGAACCAAACAACCCTATTAAAAATGGGGAACAGAGCTAAAAAAGAGAATTCTCAAATGAGGAATACTGAATGACCAAGAAGCACCTAAAGGAATGTTCAACATCCTTAGTCATCAGAGAAATGCAAATCAAAAGAACCCTGAGATTCCACCTCACACCAGTCAGAATGGCTAAGATCAAAACCGTAAGTGACAGCAGATGCTGGCAAGGATGTGGAGAAAGAGGAGCACTCCTCCGTTGTTGCTGGGATTGCAAGCTAGTACAACCACTCTGGAAATCAGTCTGGTGGTTCCTCAGAAAATTGGACATAGTACTACCTGAGGACCCAGCTATACCACTCCTGGGCATAAACCCTGATGCTCCAACACATAACAAGGGCATATGCTGCACTATGTTCATAGCAGCCTTATTTATAATATCCAGAAGCTGGAAAGAACCCAGATGTCCTTCAACAGAGGAATGGATACAGAAAATGTGGTACATTTACACAATGGAGTACTACTCAGCTATTAAAAACAATGAATTCATGAAATTCTTATGCAAATGGATGGAACAAACATGGATTTCTAAGTTGTAAGTGCTTCAAAAGAGAATCTGTTTTCTCTTGCACATTAATTGACTTAGATGGTCATACGTTGAAGTACTGGCTGGCTTTTCTCCACTAAAATTTTGCAAGCCTAGTTGTCAAAAGAATAAATAGGAAGAAACAAAATGAGGAAGAAGGAAATGAGAAGAGGAAAGGAGAGTAAGGAGGCAGGGGAAGGAGTCTGTCTACACGTTTACCTAGCATCTGCCTGTCACCTATCTATGCTATCTATCCCTTTATCTATCTTGAAAAACAGGAAAATGGTTGGCAATGTTTGTTAACAGACTATGTTATCCAGAGTGGCCTTGAACACAAGTATTCAAATAATTGTTTTGTCTCACCACGAAGAGTAGCTGGACATTTGCCATCCTGTCATGTTTGTGTGTGTGTGTTTCTGTATATTTTGTATTTTCTGGTTTTGTCCTCATACTCTGAGAACAAAATGGCTATACTGAAAATGGTGCCCTTTTTCACTATTATGAACTGGATAATGGAGGTGGAGTTAGCAGAGGAAAACCATGACAACAGCTTACAGTTCTGAATGCCTGCTGTGTGCCAGGCACCATGCTAACTACCTTTACAACTCAGTTGAGATTTACTAGCTATAAATTGTTCTAGACCTAATCAATACACTAAACAATAGTTTGTATACTGAACTTACAATCAGGAAAGTTCTAGAATAGGTATACACTCACCCCCATAATTAAGATAATATTAATCCTGTTCACTCCCCAAAATCACTTCCTGTGCTTTTAAACTCCTTCCCTTTGTTCCTCCTGTTCCACCTAAAACAATTCCTTTTCTGAGTTATATAATTTTCAATGCCTTGTCACTTCATAGGGTTTAAAATAAATGAAAGTATGAATATATGGCCCATATTAACAGCTAATTCTTTAGGACCTGGATAGATTTACAACAAAATGTTTTTATCTGCCCATCTAGTTGTAGATATTTAGGTTGTTTTCAGGTTTTTACTATATAAATAATGCCAACATGAGCATTCTTATACAAACCTCTGTATGAAAAAAAAATACTCTTGTGTTAGTATCTGGAAGTGGAGTAGCTGAGTGTTATAACCATTTCCAAAAGTATTTCTACCATTTTATCCCACCAGCAGTATGTATCAGTTCCTGCTCTCCTACATTATTGCAAATACTTGATACAGTCATGCTTTTGAATATTGTTCTTGTGGTCTCAAAGTAGTAGCTTTCTGTCATTTCAATTTGCCACAACATGAATGGGCCTGGAGGAAGTCAGGCACACGAAGACAAATATGATGTGATTTTAAACAAATGGAGCAAAACACACACACACACACACACACACACACACACACAAAACCCCAAAACAAACAAACAAACAAACAAACTGGTTGATACCAGGGTCTTGGAATACAGCTCAGTGGTGAAGTATTTGCTTAGCTTGTACAAGTCTGGGTTCAATCACCAACACTGCAAAATATAATTGCTCTTGTGGAAGTTGATGGTAGAATGGTATGTGCTAGAACTTTTGGAAAGTGGGGGAAAAGAATACATGGGGAGTGCCTGGCTGATCAACAGGTAAAAAATACAGCTAAATAGATGATGGAGAATCAGTTCTCATGGTCAGTGCACTAGTAGAGTAACAACACATAACAATAAGAAAGTTTATCTCAAAAAGGTGAAAGAGAAGATATTGATATCTTCACAGAAGAAATATTAGATGACTGAGTAGGTAAATGATACATTTAGTCTGATTTAAACATCATTAAATGTATGCATATGTTGAAGCATTATATGGTACACATTATTATGTACCAGTTTATATTTTAAAATATCAATTAAAATAAGAAATCCACTTCCTTAATGATCAGTAAGAATGGCCATCTACTCATGTACTGATTCTCTATACATTTTCTTTAACCAAGTATCTAATTCACCAATTTTTAAACCATTTTTATGTTAGTTTTTTGTTATTATTTAATTTTGAGAGTTTTTTATATGTTGTGGATACATGTATTTTATGTGGATGGAAGCGCTTTATGTAGTATGGATGTATTTCCAGTGTCTGATAAATTTGCAATTTGAACTAATGCACTTAATAAAATCCACATTGATATAATGTGGTATGTAGGGGTAAATATAGGCGTGTATGTAACTTCCACTCAAAGGGTTCTAATGAGGACAGAAACAGGGTAAATAAAGCAGAGGCTAGAGTGATAAGAAGTGAAGCATATCAGTGTAATGGAACTTTGCACTACTGTTATTTCTATAGCATTTCTGCCTCCTTTACATGATCTCCAAAAAAAAGTACAAAGAAAACCCTAGGCACTCACAGATGTTTTTAGATACTACACTGAAAGTACAATTTGTAAACTATGGATATATTACATTTCATCAATGAGAAAAGTTTCTTCCTTTGAAGAGAATGAAAAGAGAAGCCGTAGACAGATGAACATACTTTAAACCCATATCAAGAACTCACATCCATATACAACTCATGTGTCCTCAATATATAAAGAGCTCAAACAAAATAATCAAACAGGCAAAACAATAAAAATGTAGTGGAATGCAATGCCTAGATCTAATCATGAACAAACTCCAAAGAAGCCTCTAAAATCAAGTTGAGGAATGTCAACATCATTAAAAAAATGAAGATTTGTGTAATGTTCCAGATAAAAGAATGTTAAAGATGTATGACAGCCAAGTATAGTACTTGACCCTATACTGGGTATAAGCAATACAACAAAGGAAAATTTTAGAACAACAGAAAAATGTACAACTTGGACACATTCCATAAATGTTCTTGATTAGAACTGGAAAGTGCATTCCAGGCAGGGAGATAGGCTTCCTCGAGTATTAGAGTCACAGGTACATACCATGTATTTGGTCATTAGTAAGGTTAATTTTGATTATGATGTTAGAGACTCTGACATAGACACAGGCTTTATTTTTTAAGTTCAATATTTATCATCTTACAAGTCATTACTTTATCAGTGCCAAGTTTAACAATATTATTTGTAGTCATGGATCCCTCCCTATGTGCTCCTAGGCTGGTGGTTTAGACCCTGGGAGCTCTGGTTGGTTGGTATTGTTGATATCCTCATGGGGCCACAGACCCTTTTAGCTCCTTCAGTCTTCTCTCTAACTCCTCCACTGGGAACCCCTTGATCAGTTCAATGGTTAGTTATTAGCATCTGCCCCTGATATATCAGGATCTGGCAGACCTCTACAGAAACAGCTATATCAGGCTCCTGTCAGCATGCACTTCCTGACATCCACATCAGTGTCTACCTTTGGTGACTGCACATGGGATGGATACCCAGGTGGAATGGTCTCCAGACGGTCCCTCCTTCAGTTTCTGTCCCACACTTTGTCTCCATATTTGCTCCCTTGAGTATTTTGTTACTCCTTCTAAGTAGGACCGAGGCATCCACACTTGGACTTCCTTCTTCATGAGCTTCATGTGGTCTGTGAGCTGAATCTTGGGTATTGTGAGCTTTTGAGCTAATATCCACTTATCAGTGAGTAAATACCATGTGTGTTCTTTTGTGATTGGGTTAACTCACTCAGGATGATAATTTCTAGTTCCATCCATTTACCTAAGAATTTCTCAATTCATTGTTTTTAATAGCTGAGTAGTACTCCATTGTGGAAATGTACCACATTTTTTTTTTGTATCCATTCCTCTGTTGAAGGACATCTGGGTTCTTTCTAGCTTCTGGCTATTATAAATAAGGCTGTTGTGAACATAGTGGAGCATATGTCCTTGTTATATGTTGGAGCATCTTCTGGGTATATGCCCAGAAGTGATATAGCTGGGTCCTCAGGTAATGCTATGCCCAGTTTTCTGAGGAACAGCCAGACTGATTTCCAGAGTAGTTGCACCATCTTGCAATCCTACCAACAATGGAGGAATGTTCCTCTTTCTCCACATCCTTACCAGCATCTACTATCATGTTTTTGATCTTAGCCATTCTGACTGGTGTGAGGTGGAATCTCAGGCTTGTTTTGATTTGCATTTCCCTGATGACTAAGAATGTTGAACATTCCTTTAGGTGCTTCTTGGTCATTCACTATTCCTCATTTGAGAATTCTCTGTTTTATCTCTGTTCCCCATTTTAGGTGGGAAAGGAGATCCTTGGTCCCATGAAGGCTGGACACCCAGTGTGGGAGAATTTGAGGGTGGGGAGGTGGGAGTAGGGTGGTAGGTGGGGGTACATCATAGAAGCAGGAGGAGGGGGATGGGATAGGGAGTTCCTGGGTGGGAAGGGGGAATGGGGTAAGGGAATAACATCTGAAATGTAAATAAAATATCAAAGAGAGAGAGAGAGAGAGAGAGAGAGAGAGAGAGAGAGAGAGAGAGAGGAACCCCCCTACCCAAAAAAAAAAAAAAAAAAAAGACTTAACAACACAAGCAATACTCAGAATAGTAGCTAGGTATGGAACTCAGGTCTTCATACTTGCACTTGCACGGTAAGCACTCTATAAACAGGGCTATCTCCCCAGCCCTAATCATCTATGGTTTGCAGTTCTGGGCATTGAAACCAAGGTTTCATGCATAGTGATATAATTCTTTCTGTAAAATACATGAGTATGCACACACATATACATGTGTATTATTTAAACAGCATCTCATGTACTTCCTGCTGGACTCAGACTCACTGTACAGCTAAGACTTTTATCTTCCCGACTCCACCTCCCAGGTGCTGGCACTAAGGCACACATCACTACAGGTACATCTTACTATTAATGGCAGCTGGCCTAGCAGCTGGTGAAGCAGTTCTGGGCTAATCAGTTCTCCAACATCCAGATCTCATCCGAACCCAACAGCCCTACAAGACCAGCACAATGGCAAGTGTCCCTTCGATACAAACGGACTGGGGGGGGGGTCGTCATATAACTCACTGGGTCACACAACTTTGAGGGATGGACTGTAAATTCCAACCCAGGCTTCCTGACTACACAGCTGTGCTTTTAATTTACAGAGGTGGCTAAACTGAACGTAGCAATCCCACGAGGCAGAAAAAAAAAATGGTTTGACCTCCACCAATGTGTTGCCAGGCAATGTCTGATGCCTACAGCTGAGACACCCCTGCTTTGGAAACCTGCCTACCCCAAGTTCAGGCATTTGAAAAGTGCCTTTATTAAAACCTTCTTTTATCTTTCAAAATCTCCACATTGGAACTTGGCATTTTAGGATAAACTGCATCCATTTTCCAAAGCCATGGTCACAGATATTTGGCTCAGAAATAAAACATCCTATCTTTGCCTCAAGAGGAGATCTTTTCTCTGAATTGAGAATGCCAGGATCAGCCGGGCAGTGGTGGTGCATGCCTTTAATCCCAGAACTTGGGAGGCAGAGGCAGGCGGATTTCTGAGTTCGAGGCCAGCCTGGTCTACAGAGTGAGTTCCAGGACAGCCAAGGCTATACAGAGAAACCCTGTCTCCAAAAACAAACAAACAAACAAAAAACAACAAAAAACAAAAACAAACAAACAGAAAAAGAGAAAATGCCAGGATCTTCTACATGTGGCCACAGCTGCTCTGCCTCACTGCTCACCACAGGACTGAAGGAAAGAGATCACTATGCCTGTTCCCACCCTCATTCCTTCTACCTGAAACCTGCTCTCCATCCTTGTTGTGCCCATTCCTCGTATTTCCTACTAATCCCAAGAGACGCAACTTGCAACTGCTTAAAACTTTGAGAAATCTACTGACAGCCATCTTCTGAATAAGAAGGAGAAAGGAAAGTTGGCAGGAAGGGTCTTCTGGGAAATCACACATTTCCATTGTTTGAAGAATTTCTCATTGCAAGTTGAACCCATCTTCTCTATCTTTTACCCTAGGAAACATAACCTGTGAGATTTGAAGCAAGTGGGGTTATAATGCAGAGAGTAGCCTTGAATATCCCATCCCTCTTTTCCTGGGCTGGTGCTTAGTGAGTAGCTCCACTCTAGATCCAGTCAGTGGCTCAGAACAGCCTTCATGGTGCTGTAACACTTCTGGAAGAGCTGGATCTCTGGTCAGGGACAATCCAGACTCACGTATCAATTGTCATCATTGCAAGGGAAGACACTGAGCATGTGCACAGTGTAAAAAGAAGCAAGACAGGATTGCCCAAGGAGATGAAAGGTGGTTAGAAACTATACCACAAAATTATCACTTAAAGTGAGTCAGCAGTTTTATCCAAAACCATTCTCATTGGTTGAAGAAAGTGACATTGGTGATTGTGATGGTCAGTTTCAACTAACAACTTGGAACTATCTAGACTCACCTCAGAAGAGAATCTCCATGAGGGACCATCTAGGCCCAAATGGCCTGAGGTCATGTCTGTGGGGATTGCCTTTATTGCCTTAATTGTTGTAGCAAAACCCAGTCTGAGAGTGGAGTGCAGCACTCCCTGGGGTTGGGCACTGGGTCGTTCAAGAGTAGAAATTATGAGCTGAGCACCAAGCATGTGTGTGTTTGTTTCTCTCTGCTCTTGACTCTGGGTGTGATGTGACCAGCTGCTTCAAGTTTCTGCTGCTTTGACTTCCCCACAATGATGGACTGAAACGGAAAGATTAGAATAAACTCTTCATTAAGTTGCAAAAAAAGTATTATTGATAGTTGCTTGATGAGCAGAACTGTACAATTGTTTTCAGCATAAGGTATGCTTTCTATTTGTGGTGAGTTTTCCAAAATAATGCCTTTAACTTGAACTGCAAACACCGTCTGAGAATGCAGAGCTGCTGCATTGCCTCCCATTCCAGATGATGAAAATGAAATTCTAACAGGGAGAGAATGTTACCTAAGATCATTTTTCATGGTACTTCCTGCCAGCTGCAAATGAAGCCATGCCCCAAATCATAACAACACAGTATTGTGGTTTTTAAGCACATAATAGTTACCAGTGTAATAAACTATGTTATGATATTTTGATACATGCACAGTAATACAGAATTTTTAACAAACCAGTTTTCCACTCCTCCTTTTGTCCCTTCCAACTTTCCCACTTTCTCTCAAATTTATGACCTCTTCTTCATCAATCATTATTGTTACATATATATGTATACATTCTAGGACTAGGGAGATGGCTTAGTTAGTAATATGCTAGCCATATATATGTATGAGTACACTCCCGTCCTTCCTACAAGCATACATACATACGGAGTCCATTTAATGTTGCTTGTCTCAATTGAGGTTGGCTAAACTCTCAGGGAACTTGTCCCTGGAGAAAACAGTTTCTCTCTCAGAAGCCATTGGTCTTCTGTAACTCTTCATCTAAGGGTAGAGTCTTGTGAAATTTCCCCCATCTACATTGGCATGCCAAGCAGTGTTATCATTATTCAGGTCCTGTTTAGGCAACCACATTGTTGAGATTTCCCATGAAATCTTAGATTCCATATCATATCTAGAAGTATTGCACCAAATATTCTCTGTAGGGCTGGTTTGGTGGATATGAATTCTTTTGGCCTGCTTATATCATAGACTGTTTGTCTTTCTCCTTCAATGGTAGCAGGTAATTTTGGTGGGCAAAGTAGTCTGAGTTGGATCCTGTCACCTTTTAGAAGTTGAAGTACGTTGATTCAGCTTCTTCAGACTTTTAAAGTTTTAATTGAGAAACCAGCTGTCGTTATGGTGGCTTTCCCTTTTTTGTGACTTACGTTTTTTTCTCTCACAAATTTCAAAATCCTCTCTTTGTTACACATATCTAGTGTTTTAACTGTAACATGCTGCTGGGAGCTTCTCTTCAGGTCCTGTTTATTTGGTGTTCTGTGTTTTTCTTGTATCAGTGTGGGTATGGTTTTCTTTAATTTGGGGAGATTTTCTTCTATAATTTTACTGAGAATCTGTTCTATCCCATTGAGCAGGGATTCTTCTTATAAGCCTTCAGTTTATTAGGATTTGATTCTTTCATTGTGGTCATAATTCCAGCATATACCTTTTGTAGATTTTTCTTATATTCCTTTCTTGAGTGGTCCAGTTCCTCCAACTTGTCTTCAAATCCTGATAGTCCACTGGCAAGGCTTTATCCTGAGTTTTCTAATTAGATTATTAAGACTTTCCTTCCTTCTTTCCTTCCCTCCCTTCTTTTTCTTCCTCTTCCTTCCTCTCCTCTTCCTCTTGTACATTACATCCTGCCCCAAGCCTCCCCTCTAGTCTTCCCTGTTGCTCTCCCACTCCTCCTCTCCCTCAGAGCACTGATCCTCCATTTCCCTTTAAAAAAGAGCAGGACAAGCAGGGATATTAACTGAACACAGCATAACAGGATGAGGACAAATGAGGTTTTCAATCCCATCTTAATCTCAATCTCTTTCCTGAATTCAGTTTTCAAATCCTGACTTGTCCTCATAATTTCATTCATCCATATGTTTGTGTTTCCTTGGACCTTACTCAAGAGGACTCTTGTGTCTTGTTTAAATGACTTGAATTCCTTAAGTATGTTAATGATTCTTTTTTAAGTTCCGTGTCCTGAGTTTCATGAGGTTCTTCTCATTAGGGAGTATTTGTATAGGATTATTCAATATGGGGGAGACATATTGTCTTGAACCTTCACATTACTTTTTTGGACCTTGACTTCTTTCACTTGTGTGAGATTCTGGAATACCTCTGCTGAGCGGCCATTTCATTCTATGTTTGCTGTTGTCCACATTGTTGATTTCAGATCAGGTATGAATATTTGGTAAGTCAGTCCTAATTGTGATAGTTTTTGATTGGAGTATCAGAGAGGATTCTAGTACCAATCTGGAAGCTGCACTACCTAAGTTAAGCATGGGGTGTGAGGATGATGGCATGAGCAAGTAAGGAGCTTCAGTGCCTGATAGTCTGCTTTGTGGGACATGATTTAAGTCTGTGTGGTGGTTTAAATAGGAATACCTCACCCCATGGAGTCATATATTCAAATGCTTAGTGAGTGGCTCTACTTGAAAGGATTAGGGAATGTGGCCTTGTTGGAAGTACTGTGTCATTTGGGGTGGGCTTTGGGATTTCAAAAGCCCAAACCAGGTCCAGTGGCTCCTTGCTGCTTGTGGATCCAGATGTAGAACTCTCAGTTACTTCTCCAACATCATGTCTGCCTGCCTGCTGCCATGCTTCTCACTACAATGATAATGGACTAAACCTCTAAAACTGTAAGCCAGCCCCAATCAAATGCTTTCTTTTTATATGAGTTGCTGTGGTCATGGTGATTCTTCAACAGAACACTGACTTAGACAGTCTGGGAATATGGAAATAATATGGATGGGTGGGAGTTGGGGCTCTCACCTGGTACAGGATATTGAATGCAAAGTAGGCCTCCTGAGAGTGTAGGAACATAGGCAGTACGTGGGGGAATGGCTGACTTACCATTTTGGTTGGTGCAGCAGCTACTTGTCCTGAGCTAGGTCTAGGAATGTGGTTATGGCATGGATAATTGGGGATCTTAATAGAGTTTTTTTTTTTTTTTCATTAAAGTACATAAATAAGAAAATTGTCAATAAAGCACATTGGAAACTAAATGCATAAATTAGTACTACACACTTTGTTCTAGCTTGAGTAGCTATTCACCAAGGCGTGGGCACTGAGCAAATCTTCTTTAACGACTTTATTGATGATCTAAAAGAGGACAGGCATCCACCAGCTTTGTGACTTTAAGTCCAAAGCCAGAATTCTAATTAGCTAAGCTCTACAGCAATTTGTCAATGACTTTCGCTTTCCTGTGTCAAACAAGGTTGAGGGTATTCAGCAAGGCTGAGCAAACTTGGCCAACATCAACATGGGAAGTGATAATGATTAGCATTTGATGTGGGGCCTCGTGTCTGCATTCTTAGCCCCATAACTGGCTTCCTGCTGTTCACCTCTGCAACATGAGGGTTAGTCTCATTGGCCTCCATGAAATGCCTGCTTGTGTTGGCTGAGAGAAGCAGCAAGCTTGGAGAAATGAACAAAGGAGTTACTGCATTTGGCTGAAGCAGATGTCTGCAACTGGCAGGGAGCCTACAAGGGCAGAGTTATAAAGGGCTACAGTGTTTGCATGTGGAATGGGAAATGTAAGCCTGTGGAAGTTCCTATGCTGGAGGAGGGGTTTAGCATAGGTCATTGAATCTGCTCTCTGAATCACTTCAGTGAAATTTATTTGGAGTGTAAGTGTAGTCTACACAGCATCTCTCCTAACTTGTGGATCTTGGAGGATGGGAAGGTAAGGACCTGGGGGCTCTCAGATTGACAAAAGTAGTCATATACCACATGAATATTTTGTGGCCACTGAATAGGTAAAATAAGCTTTCACACATGTGTACTCCGACATATTGTTATTGAAAGCATGATTGTTGCTGTATTTACTGAAATGTCTGTCAGTTGTGCGTTTTCTTATTGACCACGTAGGATCCACACCTTTTCTCATCTTCATCTTTTCTCTAACACAAAATCACATTTCCAGATAATTTCACACAACCCTCTTCCACCTCTGAAATAGGAAATAAATTGTTCAGGGCTCTTAAAGATCAGGAAAACAGAATAAATTAGAGCTCTGAAAAGTGTAGTGGCATAATTAAACAGGAGATGCATTACAGAGACTTTTTATACAGAAAACTGAAGAGGACATGAGCTTGAATAAGCATTGGCAGGGGAATGAACCTGGAAGGAATGGTAGATAGCTTCATGATTACTTAGGAGGGATCAATGCCCAAAAGAGAACTATTCATTTGCTGCCCATAGGCTTTACAGAGGCTAGGTAGGATTAAGAAAAAAAAAAAAGACCATGAAGTCTGCATTTACCTCAGGTACTTCTTATTGCATAGTGATCACAACACAGTGAAATTTAGAGGACAAAAAGTAAGAAATAAATCTATTATGTACTGAATATTGGAAGAGATGCCATAGAAAAACAGAGTAGGGGGAACCCTTAAAAGGGGAGTTAATCCAATATTTTGCAGGCTATGTGAAGAATATTTTATAACAGCTGAAGTAACCTCAACACACATGCACGATAGAGCTCAAATAGAGTCTTCTGAGCTTCTTGTAATAAGACACACAGAGAATACAAATGATAATATCTTTGGGCTTTCATTTTGAAATGGGGTTTTATTCCAGCTGTCTTGGAACTATGGAACCGCTGCTGGTTTTGAATTCAGGGAATCTCTTGCCTCTGCTTTCTGAGAGCTAGGATTACAGGGAGCACTACCACAGCCGGCTTCATTTTAAACATTTTAAAGTAATAATTAATTAGTATTGCATTGTTGGGAGAAAAGATTGCAGAGGTTTTTTTTTGTTTGTTTGTTTTTGGGTTTTTTTTTTTTTTTGGTTTTGTTATGTTATGTTTTATCCTTCAAAAATCTCTGTAATTAACTTCTGCATCTCTTTGCCCCCAGGTAGCAACTATGCTAGGTTCTGTTTCTATGAATTTGACTGCTTTAGATAGTTCTTATAACTTAAACAATACAGTATTTATTTGGTAACTGGCTTATTTAACTTAACGCCCTTGAGATTTGTCTCTATTACAGTGTGTAGCAGGTTTTTTTTTTTTTTACTTTTAGGGTTAAGTAATATTCCATTGTTTGTATTTGCCACATTTTGTTTTAATAGGCAAATGTCAGGTTGCTTCTACCCCTTGGCTATTGTGAACAGTGTTTGCCAAAGGGTTTTTTTTTTTCTAGATTTTAAATCTAAAATACGTTTCTATAAGCACATACATTTATTTATAGTTTCTGCCAAACTCAGTACATACCAAACTTGACTCTTGGCCTTCTCAAACTAACATTAAGACATCTCATCACCAACAACTAAACAAAACACCTAAGAACCCAAAGAACTGTATCTCTCTTAGTATTTTATCTCAGTATAGTGAATCATCTTCTCACTTGTTAAACTGGTGTCTTATGGCTAGGTCCTACCTTGTAAAGAAGGAAGGGTTACACACAAATATTACAGTTTTAAATTATAAATTTTTTGAAAATTCTTTATTATAGAACAGTGGCATAAGCTAGCTTAGATAGTACACAGGTTATTTTGCAATTATTTCCTTCTAAAATAGTAGTTGCCAAGTTTGTCATTCAGAATCCTGGAAACACCATAAAGATACATATACATGTGTTCCTGATTTGCATGTCTGGGTGCTAGATGGGAAACTCCCCAGTTGGGAAGCTGTGCCTCAGTCTGATCTTCAAGCTCTGAGTAGAATGGATCACATGAATCACTAAGACATCTATGGCTATCCTGTTTCTTTGAGTCATTTTTAGAAGCTTATGTTTTCTTCCAAATCCTTGGTTTCATGGTTCTATCTCACCATAGTTCCAGTATCTCTCTGTGGCTTTTTCCTGCTCAGTACCATACATTCTGGGCTTCACCAAAATCCACTGCCCACTGTTCTCCAGGGTCATCTTTGACTCATCATTTTACTCTTTCCAGTATAGTGTTCTTTATATTGGAGCATCTTGTATTGGGAAATCAGTCAAAGCACTAAATTATTCATTTGAATGTGCCAATAACTCACCACTCTGCTCCCAAATGACATGTTTCTTTTGTCAGATACTTCCACTGACCATGTCGTGTCTTTGTCCTTAAAATCAATCAATCAACCAATCTCTCTCTCTCTCTCTCTCTGCCTGTCTCTCTTTCTCTCTCTCATGCACACACACATACACACACACAGAGGCCATTTCTTTCTGTTGCCTCATCTGGGAAATCCATCCTAGCACAGACAAAAGGGGGAGAATTTAATATCTCTCTCATTATGCATTAAATAATCAAATCCCGGTCCTACCCTCATCCATACCCAGCTACAGATGTTTTCTAAATTGTCATGTGTTTGTCATCTTTTTACCCACTCTAAATGTTCCCAAACTAACAGGACATTAAATGAGAAAATGCCTCTCCATAAAATTTGCTTATTTTACTATTTGTCTCCTTCCACGTAACAACCTTCTCATCATGTGTAATGTGCAATCAATCACATACCCCCGGGAAGGTTGTTCATTGGTCATTTACATGATTAAAGAATGGAGGAAATGAAATACTTCAAGGAATAGAGGTGTTTTAATAAATTCCAATTAGAATCTCTACTCACTATCTACCCCCTACTCACATAGCATAGTGAATTTTGCTGCCTTCATCCTTTATCTGAAAGGATGCTTCATATTTTCTCTTATTTGATGGAGTTTTGACTTATTAAGAATGCCAGGAATATGCCAGACCATTAAGCCCAATGGGAATCCCTATTCTGGCTGAAATAGGAAGATCACCATGGATACATCTCTGCTTCACTGCATGATCGGTAACAGCTGTTGAGGCAAGCATGGGAGCCCACTCAGATTACTTATCACACAAATTACATTAGGTAAACCATAAATGCCACATCTCACTTAGTGTCAGATGAATCAGACATCTCCTAATCCAACAGATTTGCCTGAAAGCAAAGTACTCAACAGTCTCACATACTCTAATACTTGTTTGTGGTTCCTTGCCCATTAATGATTACCTTACTACCAACTAGATGAATAGAATTCATTTGTAATGGGCCTTTCCCCAGCAATCCAGCTCAAGCCATGAGGTTAACAGGTGGAGAAAACAGAAAGACAGCAGACACAGCTCTTTGCTTCCACAGTGATGTGTGTGTATTCACAAACTAAGGTATATAATACACACACATATATCATGCACACACAAAATATATATAATGCACACATGCCATATGTGTGTGTGTGTGTGTGTGTTGAGCTTTTTACAAATTCTTTACCCGTGCTCTGTGATGTGTTGTGAACCACTTGCTTCCCAAAAGAACATGGATCTTTGTGGAATCTGAGGTAACCTGCCAGCCAACAAAGCAGTAAAAGACTTTATGTGTACCCTGTATGTTTAGAACCTCTGTTTGCTTCCTAAGCACAAGGAGTCCCAGACTTGTGTATACTTTGGAGGGCTATCATCGCTGCCATGCTCTGAGCAGCCTAAACTCTCTTCTAAGGATGTATCTTTGGGGGATAAAGAGAAACAGATCACCAGGAAGCAAGAAGTGTTGGAGCCCGTCTCGGCAATACCAAATGATTGAGACTCTAAGACAGAATCAAAACTGACTCTCAGCAGCCTACAGAGCCTTGTCTTCTGTGACAAAAGCAATGCAAGGGAGGAAGGGCTCTCTTTGACCCACAGTTCATGATGGTAAAAGACTGTGAGGCAACTGGACACATTGTGTGTGCATTCAGAAAGCATGGAGTGATAAATTCTAGTGCTCAGCTCATTTTATGCTTTCTATTTAGTCCTGGACTTCAGTTCATGGAATGGTGCCACTCACATTTAGGGTGGGTCTTCCTACTTTAGTTAACCTGATATAGAAACAACCTAACACACATAGACGGGTTTGTTTCCTATGTGATTCTAGATCCTGTCAAATTGTCAATCAATGCTAATATCTCAACCTCCCCACTACCTGTTTTCTCATAGTGATTCTATGGAAGGCCTTCCTGGAAAGCTCCATTGCATAACTTAAGCTAACTTAAAGTTAAGCTCTCATAACAACCTTCTACGTGTATAACTTTGTAATAGACAGTTTGCTAAAGAAAACAAGTAAGAAAGTTCCTGGGCTATTTAAGATACATGGTAGGTCACATTTTTTGTACACAGCAGAAAGATCAGGAAAGTAATAAATACAATAGAATCCTAAACAAGCAACTCTGTAAATGCAAAGGTTAACGAAGAAAACATATTAGCAGGGAAATCAAGAACACTTCTGTCTTCTCTATAAACACTGTAATCAGTCTTTTCCAAATGAACTTACCAACGCTAGCAAACATTTGAACTACAAGATCCTAGTGAGTGAAATAACACAAGCCCCCAAAGCCTGATCTATTATGGGAAAACGTTTGCAGACCCTCACTCTAATTATCGAGTGACTAATGAAAATCAACATGAAGTCTGAGGCTGTAATGAAGAGACAAAAATTAAACTGTGTTTTGAGACAGGATGCAGTGAGAAGGAAGTGTCTGGGCTCCAGGTCTGAGAAGTAAATATTGCATCTTTTCTCCAATATGTGAGATTTAGATTTCACTATGCATGGCATAAGAGAAGAAAGTGTGGGACTCTTGGGGAGGAAGACAAGGAAGGATTATGTGGTGGCAAACACGAGAAGAGTACAATGGTATATGCACATGCAAAGATGTCACAGTGAAACCCATTTTTTAACAGTAACTCAATACTAAAAGGGAAAAGGCTTGAGAAATAGCTCTATACTTCAAGACTATAAAATAGACTCATCAACAAAGGAATGGTTACATATACTCTTGATTTCTAAAATTGGAGAAAACAGATATGTGGTCTCTTATAAATGTCAAGATGCTGCAATAAGAGGCTTTGGGAAAAGGATGGCAAAGTGAAGAGGTAACAAAAGTCCTGGCCATTGCAACATGCCGGAAATCAATAAAGCCTGCACTCCAAAGAAAGAGTGCATTTTATCTACAGATTTCTTCCTTCACATTGAGATTCTCTAAAGTGAGGAACCTGGCTTGCTTGATGGTTCTGAAATGGGTATACTCAGATGGAGTATCTCTCTGTCAAGAGCCTTGTGCTTGGTTTAATGACCTGTTGTTACTGTATTGACATCCTTAAGAAATATTTTAGTAAAAGACTCTTCCACGTGTTTCCACTTACAGTTACTAGGCCCTACACTCTAGGCTAGAAAGGCCACACTCAAGGAATTCTTAAGACCAGGGGTAAAAGGTGTGAAGCAGAAAAACATGACACAAAATTTGAACTATCAAATAGAGGTAGCTGATATTTCTGTGTTCTACTTTGTGTACTACTTCTTAAGACTACTGGTCCATGCATTAGGGATGCTATTGTGATAGTTCTTATTCCCTTGGTGCCAGGAGTTGTTTGTTTGTTTCTTTGTCTGTTTTATAATGATTCTTTCTTCATAAATCACTTGTTAAACTCCAGCTTCTAGTATTTGAGGAACTGAAAATAGATTCACAACCAAAACCCTATGATTTCTTTCCTTGCATAGGTATTTGGGGATTTAGACTCCACACTGGGAATGGAAATGATTGAAGCCATTGTAGGACAAAGGATATGCCTGATGTGTTGGTGTTATGAGAAACACACAACAATTGTCCTTTCAGCCACTGTTGAATTCTAAGTAATTTAAGCATTGCTTTATTGCTTCAGGGATCTCAAAAGCAAGAGGTGCTGCTATTCTAATTGCTTCAAATTCCCATTTGATGTCCAAGTGCTTGAAACAGAAATTTCATCTTAGCTAAAGTAATCATTTACCCAAATCATTAGCAAGATGTAAGCACGAGTGGAAGGAATTTTATAACCCAATCCTTTGAAGAGTTGCATAAAAAAATTCAAAATGTGATGAATAATTAATAATTCACTTTAATGTTTTAGATTTATGTTATTGTATTTTATGTATATACGTTTAACCCATGCATGCGGTACCCTTAGAGGCCAGACAAGAGTATCAGATTCCTGTGGATAGTTAGGAGCTACCACATGGGTCCTGGGAATCAAACCCAGGTCCTTTTGAAGATCAGTAAAAGGTCTTAACTGCTGAGCCAGAGAGTAAGTGTTGCTTAAAACTTGACTCCTACAGCCTCATCTCACGAGATGGAGTTGAGACACTTTCCTTCTCAGCCTTTTATATATTTTTGTTTACAAAAAATTATGGGACACCCAGACAGTGTTGAATGGCATTGCTGTTCATAACTCAGCCAACACAGGTATGCTTAAACGAAGCAATTTATAATATAACAAAATCATGCAAAATTTCATGTGCTTAAGATACATTTAGTGGAACAGTGAAAAGGTTCCACACTACGTTACCATCCTTGAACTAGTAAAGTTCTGTAAATGAAAATCTTCATTTGTGATTTTTCTTTCTTTTTTTTTTTTTTTTTAAATCAGACTGAGTAGCAGGCACTCTATGGAGAGAGAGTGAGAACACCAGGGCTTCCTTATAAATCTGCATGATAACGGCCAACATATATTCTGTCTTTAATTCGTGTCAAATAGTTTGCATTTTCTCCTTGTAACCTTGAAACTCGTGGTTCTTTATGAATAAAGAAACCAAGAAATGAAAAGACACATTGTAAATTATTTTCATTGCTACTTCATAACTGAAATTTTGCTTCTGTTAGGAATAATAATGCAAATATCTGTGTTTTCTGATGGTTTTAGGTGACCTGTATGAAAGGGTTATTCAACTTCCAAAGGGGTCACAACCCACAGGTTGACAACCACTACTCAATAAGTTGAAAATGGTTCATCCCCCAAGTTATTAATGAGTAAAATCTCCAAAGTTCCATGTTAATGGCATGAACAGAGTATAAACAAAGAGTACAAACAGTATCTTGTCACAGTGAAGATGTATACGCTTTTGTAGTTATTGGTATTAAATACAATCATTAGAGTAGAGACCCCATAATTAGATACTGGTATCTACAAGAACTAGAAAGGCCACACATATGCACATGATCCATCTCTTTTCTCTAGATACTCTTAGATGCCTTAGAACTGTGACAATAAGAAGGCTATTTCTCTATGTAAGCTCTAGACTTGGTAGCTACAAAACCAGGAGACAAAATTAACCTTCACAATAAATTTTTCATGAAACAGTTTGCCTCGGTTATTTTGTTACAGTAACAAAAACATGTATTAATACAAGGTATACTTCATATGCAACAGTATGTTATAAGGTACCTAAATTTGACAGCCATAGAAAGTTATACCATATTTTCTATATATTAAAAAATTCAATTGTATGGCATAACCAAATTTCTTACCTGAAAGTCAAAGCCTTCTATGATCTAGCTCCACTCGAATATCTATACTTACTTCTTCCCACTCAATCTCACGTTCTTTCTCAGTTATTCATTGAACAAAAATCAGTCAGAACCTTCATTAGTTATACATATCACAGAATGAAAACGCAAATGAAAGGGATTTATTTCTTACAGTTTTGTAAAGTAGAAATTGTAAGATAAAGGTGCCAGGCCATTTGGTTCCCAGTCATTCATCTTCGTGGACTGAAAAAAATAACTAACTACTCACTATGCTTTTACATGGAAAGGAGATCAAAAGAGGGTAGAAAAATAGGAAGATAGATAGATAGATAGATAGATAGATAGATAGATAGATATCAGAATCAACCTCCCATTCTCATGATATCATCTAACATTAATTATCATCTCCTAGAGGTCCTGCTGCAAAATAACATGTGAGGGGTGGTGCAAGCCTTTGGTATATGAATTTTTGTGACAATACAATTCAGTCTATAGCACATATCCACCAGTTTAAAAATGAAATACCCCTCTTTCTGTCCAGATGCTAGTCAATCTAAGCAGTTCAAGATAGTTGGCCATTTGCCTAATCAGACTTGTTACTAAAGTTATTTAAATCAGACACAACAAAGAGACACAACATGTAAGTGCATATAATTGGAAAATTTATTTTATCCAACAAACATTTACTAAAACTGGGCTGGGTCCTGGTACTAAAAGATAAATACCATTTCCACCCTCAGAACTCTGCAGTATCAAGTAACAGGATCTCTTTTAACTGTAGACCAGGTAGTTTCATTTTGGGGCTATATATGTTGAAAAGTCTGTATTCATTATAGACATTACCTTCCATTAACCCCATAAGCCAATATAACTTATGATTTACTTCACAGAAGTCACCATGTGAGCCAAACATAATTTCAGTAATTAATTACACACTTTTGCCAACAAGGCCACACCTACTCCAACAAGGCCACACCTATTCCAACAAGGCCACACCTCCTAATAGTACCACTTCCTGGGCCAAGCATATTCAAACCACCACAAATTTGATATTTTTTTCATTCTAATCCATGGGGATTTACTGAATTATGAATAAAGGGCTAAAACGAATATTAATGCCCTGTGGTTTTATTTTATCAGTGTCGTCAGAAACCACCTTTGGATAATTCATATCATTTTCCGTCACTTTCTCTCCTGAAGCACCCATTTTCTTCCACATATATTTTCATATTCAGATTACAGATTTAACTATCTCAAAAGAATACCTCAAAATAATAAAAATTCCATCTTCTAGTGAAAGTATATATGTTGCAGATAGTTCTGAGTAGTCACAAACCTGAGTGCCTCCCGTGATGTTGAATTGACTGATTTCTGAATATAACAAAATATCATTAGCAATCATTGTGCCACTATGTTCTTTTTTTTAAAGACCAGTACTGTTTGGCTTTATCTAGGTCTCTGGGCTACCTAGTTCTTTGTCACCCAAGCAGTATCAGGTGTGGAGTCCCACTCATGGAGTGGGCCTTAAGTCCCATCAGACATTGGTTGGTTACTCCAAGTTATATGCCACCATTACCCTAGCATATGTTGCAGACAATACAGATTGTAGTTCAAAGGTTTTGTGGCTGGGTTGGTGTTTATATTTCCATTTAGAGAGAAAAAAAGTGATGAAAGGAACACGGAATATCACAGGACACATGGAAAGAAGTACTTGGCAACGTTCAAGTGACCATTAGTTGTAGCAAGTAAGGCTGGAAAACTAAACTAGTACCAGAGCACAAGAACGTCACATTCCTGAAGTAAAAGTATATGAGCTTTATTTCAAAGGTATTGCAGTTGCTTTTTGAACAAGGAGGTGATGCAAACAAATCTACACTTTGACTCCTGACTTGACATCTTTCTGATGGATCTGTCTGTATATTAGAAAGGCATTATTCATTTTTTTTATCTTGTACTTCTCTTACACGTGCAGCCTTATACAGGTTGAACAACAGTATCTTTCTACAATGTGTGTGCTGAAACCCAATGTCCATTAGGAGGATATTTGTTTCAGAGGAGCCTTTGGCAGGGAGGTGATTATATCATAAAGTCACAGTCTTGGTGAATGAGATAGTACCCTGCAAAAAGAGACTGTGAACGCTTTCTTGACCCTCTCTTGCCAGGAGACACAGAAAAGAAGATGGCATCTAAAGCTAAGAATAAAGACCTCAGCAGACATTCGTTCTATTTGTGCCTTAATCTTTAACTTTGTACCTTCCAGAACTATGAGAAAAAATGAGAGATAAATTTCTGTTTTGGATAAGCTGCCAAGTCTGTTGTATTATTA
This sequence comes from Arvicanthis niloticus, assembly GCF_011762505.2. Lineage (NCBI taxonomy): Eukaryota > Metazoa > Chordata > Mammalia > Rodentia > Muridae > Arvicanthis > Arvicanthis niloticus. The sequence goes on along the minus strand of NC_047679.1, from coordinate 110,677,978 downwards.
TAATAGCAGGTCAAATAGGCTGAAATTAAGGTTTTTGTAATAAATTATTTCTTGAGTCAAATAAGAATTACGAAGTATTTTGAACTAAATATAAATAAAACTATAACATATCAAAAATTTGCAGAATGGCACTAAATGAATATAAAGCAGGATATCTACTACAGCAAATGCTTCCGTTAATAGACAAGAGTGGAATCTAGGTACAGTAACACACACCTGTGATATTGCTGATTACAAGGTTGAAGCTTGGCTGGCCTAGATAGCATGAACTTCATAGAAGAGAGACATAAAACTAGGAAGATAGGAAGAAAGAGAGAGAGGAAGGGAGGGATGAAAAGATAAAAGGGCTTCAAAGTAGTGTCTACCTTAAGGATTCTGCCTTAAGAAACTATAAAGAGAAAAACAACATAGAGAAAAAGATATAATAGAGAACTACATACCAAAAAGTAAAAATAAAATAAAATAAAATAAAATAAAATAAAATAAAATAAGATATAACAAAAATTTCAATAAAACCTGGATTTTTTATTGGATATTTTATTGATTTTAAACCTAGTTCTTTAGGAAAAAAACCTGGAAAATCTTTAGCCAGACCTATTAAAGAAGGCAAAACTTATTAGTATCACAGGCTGGCATGTAACCCACAGGGAGTGTGCTTACATAGCATGTATGAGAGACCTAAAGAATATTAATATAAAGAAAATGAAATATAGATTTGTTATAGATATAACATATATAAGAAGGAGAAATAAGGGAAATCTGAGCAATTTTAGAAAATACCAACTATTAATTTGTTTCATAGACTTAGAGCTCTCAATGTAATGAAGAAATTGCTTAAAAGCCACAAACCATAAAAAAGCACTCAAAAGTAAACCATAACCTTAATAGCTCTCTGTCTATTAAGTAAATTGAACTCATAGTTTGAAACTTCTCCATGAGGAGAACTCCAGGCCTAGATGGTGTCATTAGTGAAGTTTACCAAAGATACTAGCAGGGAATGCACCAATTGTATACAAACTTTTCTACAACCTTGAAATTGAAAGCAATTTTCAAATTACTCAACATGAACAGCAATACCCTTAAATCAGACCACTCTCAAGAGAAGGAGGAGGAGGAGGAGGAGGAGGAGGAGGAGGAGGAGGAGGAGAAGGAGAAGGAGAAGGAGAAGGAGAAGGAGAAGGAGAAGGAGAAGGAGAAGGAGAAGGAGGAGAAGGAGAAGGAGAAGGAGAAGGAGAAGGAGAAGGAGAAGGAGAAGGAGAAAGACCAAGACCAAATGGCTACTAAGTATTTGGAAAAGTGTTCCATAGCCTTATCCACAAGGGCAATTAAAACTACTTTGAGATTTCATCTCACTTGCACTGTGAAGAATCACATTTGAAGCTAGCTTGTGAAACTTGTTGAGACCCTGTGTCAAACAAACCCCTAATGATAGCAAGGGGACACAAATCCAAAACTAACAGAGATTAAACAGCCATCACTTTAAAAAGTAAAATTTCCAAAGTGGTTGTTAAATTTGCACTCCAACCAGCAATGGAGGAGTGTTCTTCTTGTTCCACATCCTCACCAACATGTGCTATCCCTTGAGTTTTGATCTTAGCCATTCTGACCAGTGTAAAATGGAAACTCAGAGTTGTTTTGAATTGTATTTCTCTGATAACGAAGAACTTTGAACATTTCTTTAAGTGCTTCTCAGCCACTTCAGATTTCTCCATTTTTCCAGCTATATTCATTTTATTTTTTTTTACTTATTTATTCACTTTACATTGCAATCTCAGCCTTCCTCCTCCAATTATTCCCTCACATGGAACCTCCCCTTACCACTCCTCCCCTTCACTTCTGAGAAGGGAGACTTCCCCCACCCCAGGTACAACCCACCCAGGCACCTCAAGTCACTGCAGGACTAGGTACATCCTCTCCTACTGAGGCCGGTATAAGGCAGCCCAGTTAGGGGAACAGGATCCATAGGCATTAACAGAGTCAGGTAATTCCCCCCCACCACCCCATGTGTTTTGTAAAAAAAAAAAAAAAAAAAAAAAAAAAAAAAAAAAGCCAGTATAGGCGAAGTATGGTGAGGTGGAAGGGGGTGCCTCTGCGGGCCCATGCTGAGGCATCCCTTCTCCCTATGGTATCAGCCATATGATGGATACAGTATAAAATAGAGTTTATTTATGGCATGGGGAGGGGGGAGTTGAGGATGGGATAGAGATAGAGAAAGGAAGAGAGAGAGAGAAGAAGGGAATGGAGAGAAAAGGCACAGAGAGGGTTAGAGAGTAAGAGAGTAGGAGGGTAAGAGGGTAAGAGAGAGAGGGGGAAGGGTGTTACAGTGAGTCAAGCATAGCTAGCTGTTACCAGATAACTGTGGGGCCTAGAAGGAATACTAACGCCTCCTCTAGTTGTTGGGGAACCCACATAAAGACTGAGTTGTACATCTGCTACATATATGCTGGAGGAGGGGCAGAGCTAGGTTCAGCCTTTCTATGCTTTTTAGTTGGTGGTTCAGTCTCTAAGGGTCCCCCAAGGTCCATGTTAGTTGACTCTTTTGGTCTGCCTGTGGAGTTCCTATCCCTTCCCTGTTCCTTAATCCTTCCTATGAACTCTTCCATAAGACTTCCTGAACTCAGCCTAAAGTTTGGCTGTAGGTCTCTGCATCTGTTTCATGTACCACTTTTTTCTTATTTTTTATTGGATATTTTTTATTTACATTTCAAATGTTATCCCCTTTCCCATCCCCTCCTCTGCTTCTATGAGGGCATTCTCCTACCCATTCACTCCTCATATAGCCTCCCCACCCTCTCATTTCTCTACACTGGGGCATCCGGCCTTCACAGAACCAAGGGTCTCTTCTCCCACTGATGCCCAGTAAAGACATCCTCTGCTACATATGCAGCTGGAGTCTTGGGTCTCTTCATTTGTACTTTTTGGTTGGTGGTTTAGTCCCTGGGAGCTCCAAGGGGTCTAGTTGCTCAAAGCACACATTGCATGTCACACAATAATAGTGGGAAACTTCAACACCCCACTCTCATCAATAGACAGATCATGGAAACAGAAACTAAACAGAAAAACTAAAAGAAGTGATGGACCAAAGGGTTTCAACAGACACCTATAGAACATTTCATCCTAAAACAAAAGACTATAACTTCTCAGGATCTCATGGTACTTTCTCCAAAATTGACCACATAATTGGTCATAAAACAGGCCTTAACAGATGCAAGAAGATTGAAATAATTCCATGCATTCTATCAGATCACCACAGGCTAAGGCTGGTCTTCAATAACAACAAAAACAGTAGAAAGCCCATATATACATGGAAGCAGAACAACGCTCTACTCAATGATAACTTGGTCAAGGAAGAAATAAAGAAAGAAATTAAAGACTTTTTAGAATTCAATGAAAATGAAGGCATATCATACCAAAAACTTATGGGACACAAAACAGTGCTAAGAGGAAAACTCATAGTTCTGCGTGTCTCCAAAAAGAAACTGGAGAGATCATACACTAGCAGCTTGACAGCACACCTGAAAGCTCTTGTACAAAAAGAAGCAAATAAACCCAAGAGGAGTAGACGGTAGGAAATAATCAAACTCAGGGCTGAAATCAACCAAGTAGAAACAAAAGAACTATTACAAAGAATCAACAAAACCAGGAGATGTACCACATTTTAAAAATTGGGTAATTTGTTTTTAGTTTTTTGAGTTTGATCTTTTCCCATTCTGTAGGGATGCCATTTTGTTCTATTGACAGTGTCCTTTGTGTCAGCTTTGCAGTTTCATGTGTTCCCATTTATTAATTGTTGATCTTAGTGGCAGTTTCTCAGAAAACTGGAAATAGTTCTACCTCAAGACCCAGCTATAACACTCCTGTGCTTATATCCAAAAGATGCTCCACCATTCCACAAGGACACTTGCTCAACTATGTTCATAGCAGCTTTATTTGTAATTGCCAGGGCCTGGAAACAACCCAGATGTTCCTCAACCAAAGAATGGATGCAGCAAATGTGGTTCTTTACACAATGCAATACTATTCAGCCATTAAAAATGAGGACATTATGAATTTTGAAGTCAAATGGGTATACTAAAAATATCATCCTGTGTGAGGTAACCTAGACCCAGAAAGAGAAGCATGGTGTGTTCTCACTTATAAGTAGATATCACCATAATGTACAGGATATCCATGTTACAATCCACAGACTCAAAGAATCTAAGTAAAAAGGAGGGCCCAAGAAAGAATTCTTGAATCTCACTCAGAAGGGGGAATAAAATAGACATCCATCAGAAGTTGGTGGAGAGGGAATTTGGTGAGAGAGGGTGGGAAGGGGAACAGAAGTGGGGATCAGGTATGGGGAGAACAAGGGTGAGAATTGAGAGGGTTGGAAGAAAGAAGGGAAATTAGTGGGGAGGTATCTCTGAAAACTGGAGTCCTGGGATGGGGCAGGCTCCTGGGAGGATATGGGGGGTGTGCCCCTAGCTAAGAATCCTAGCAGTGGAAGTTATGGAGCCTTAGGTGCCCACCTCCTGTAGCCAGGAAGGACTTCCAGTGGAGGCAGGGGGCACCAAACCCACCCACAAAACCTTTGACCCAAAATTAGCCCTGCCTACAAGATGTGCAGGGATAAGGATGGAACAGAGATTGAGGGAATGTCCAACCAATGACTGGCCCAACTTGAGACCCATCCCATAGGAGAGCCCCAGCCCATGACACTATTAATAATACTCTGCTATGCTTGCAGACAGAAGTCTAGCATAAGTGTCTCCTGAGAAGCTTCATCCAGCAGCGGATGGAAACAGACACAGAGACCCACAGGCAGACTTGAGGTAGAGCTCAGGGAGGGTTGTGAAAGAGTCCAGGGAGAGGTAACCAGAGGGGTTGAGGACTCCACAAGAAGACCCACAAAGCCAACTAACCTGAGCTCATGGGGCTCAGAGAGACTGAACCACCAAAGAGCATGCAAGGACTAGACCTAGGCCCTCTATACATATTTAGCAGACGTGCAGTTTGATCTTCATGTAGGTTCCCCAACAACTGGAGTAGGGGCTGTCTCTAATTCAGACTCTGTTGCCTGTCTTTGGATCCCTTTCCCCTTTGGATCCCTTTGCACCCAGTGGAGTGTAACCCTTCTCTGTAAAGGAGGTGGGGAGGAATGGGAGAAGGGGGTTGGGAGGGTGGAACAGTGAGGACAGTAGGAAGGGGGCTGTGATAGGTGTGTAAAATAAATAAATAAATGGGAAAAAAGGAAATTTGTATTCCTCCAAAGTAATTGTTAAAATAATAAGAGGCATGGGAGACCACTGAACAAAGGGAAATACTTAGAAATTAAAGTTTACCGAGAGCTTATTTATGGGATATCTGTATTTGTCTGTCTCTAACTATCTGTATCTCCATCTATATAATTCAAATCCTACCAAAAGATAAGAAACATCTCAATCCTAATATACAGAACAAGTCCATCATAAAAGCATGTGCAGCACGTTTACTCATGAAAGAAATGCTAATTAAACTCCACCATAATGATAAGGGAAAAAGTAAACTGGAAAGTCAAAGAAAAAGAAAATCAAAAGCATAGTAATGGGTGGTGTAGAAAAGGGAAGGTGAGGAGAGGTCAGAAGAACAAACAAACTTCAAGAGGTGAGTGGGACAAGAGAAGCAAGAAAAGGAGATCTGTGTTAGTTTGTGTCTGTCTGCTTCCACCAGCTCCTTCGTCTCCTGCTCCCTTTGCTGCTATTCCAGAACAAGACAAGAGGCCAAAATTTTTGTTCACATTTTCAAAACCTGGGTACTCAAGAACTAACAGCCTCAAATGGGAGAGGAAGCTTCTGTTTATTAATCTCAGCATTTAGGGGGCTGGGGCAGAAAGATAGGCATGAGCTGGAGGCCACTGTGGGCCATAGACTTAGTTCCAGGCTAGTTTGATCTGTACTGGGAGATCCTGACTCAAAGCAAAAAACCTAAAATCCTCTAGGGAATGATATCAGTAAATGCTCGTTAAGTGATCATTTGTGCTTATTCATAAGAGAAAATAATTTTGAATAGGCAAAATATCAATTGCCTTTATTTGATTAGAAAAATGGACATCTAAGCCCCCTGCTTGAATTAACAATGGAGAATGACTTCTTAGTTCATAGATTTGTGTAACTCTTGTTTATTTTTTCCTTTTTTTATTGGATATTTTCTTTATTTAGATTTCAAATGTTATCACTTTTCCTGGCTCCCACCCCCGAAACCCTTTATCCCATCCCCCCTGCTTCTATGGGAGGGTTCATTGAATTCATTATTTTTAATAGCTGAGTAGTACTCCATTGTGTAAATGTACCACATTTTCTGTATCCATTCCTCTGTTGAGGGACATCTGGGTTCTCTCCAGCTTCTGGCTGTTTACCAAAAGTTTCCTGCCTATTTCTTAAAGATATAGGATAGCATATCCTCTAATAAAAGATCTTTCTTTTCTTTTCTTTTCTTTTCTTTTCTTTTCTTTTCTTTTTGTTTCTTTTCTTTTCTTTTCTCTTCCTCTACGTTTTTTCAAGACTGGGTTTCTGTTTGTAGCCCTAATTATCCTGGAACTCATTGTGTAGACTGGGCTGGCCTTGATGAACTCACAAAGATCCACCTGCCTCTGACTCCTGGGTCCTTGGATCAAAGGTGTGCACCATCATAGCTTAGCAGCAAGATATTTCTTTCTTTTAAACCTTTAACTGATTCTTTGCGAGTTTCATATCGTGCACCTCAGTCCTGATTGTCACTCCTTTACCTCATATCTGCCTCTCACCCTTGCAACCCCCCCAAAACAACAAGTAAACCCAAGCAAACAAATAAACAACAACAAAGCATAAAAATATCTCATTGTGGAAGCTGTAGTATATCACAGTGTGTCCTGCAGTTTATCCCTCTGTCCACACGTCTTCACTTGCAAATGTTTACTGCAATGAGTCATTGGTCTGGTTTGAGATCTCTGGCTTCTGTGATACCATCAATACTGGATCCTCACTGGGACTCCTTCTGGTTATCCTGTTGTTGCCCTGTGTCATGGAGATCCTGCAAGTTTCAAACAGCAAAACTAGCCCCCTTCAAGGCACCATTCATAGATGAAATAGATTCAGGGGTAGGCCCTTTCAGAGCTCTGGATGTGGGCTTGGATGACAGCTGAGCTGGTCAGCGTGCAGGGTCTCCCTTATCTGCACCACCAGGGTGAGCTCTCCAGCACTGCTCTAGCTAGGCCACCCAATGATGTCATCATCAGGAGGCAGGTCAGCTTTCCCGCTCTCAAGCCCTCGGGGCTGGCTCACCCATGCCTTCACCGGGAGGGCCAGCTTTATTGTGTTGGCCAGGTAAGATGCAGGTCCAGTTCTCCAGATTGCAACAGCCAGTAATGTGGTAGGGCTAGCTCTCCAGCTCTTATGCCCTCGGGGTCTAGCTCTCCCAACTACAACAGGTGATGAGGGAGAAGGGGGAAAGGGCACCACCCCCATACCCACATCACCTTAAGGCAGATAAGTGGTGGAGCCAGTTTTCCCTAGCTTTCATCCTCAGGGCTGGCTCACCTGCATTCTCTCAACCGGGGTATCACTACTGTGCTACCCTGGAGAAATGCGGGCCGGCTTTCTAGAGTGTTGCAACAGTCAAGGGGCAAGATAGGCTCTCTTGACTTCATGACCCCAAGACCAGCTCTCCTGACTCAAATGTTAGGTAAGAGGCAAGGAGGAGGGGGAAGGCATCACGCCGGCACCCATGCCACCCCAGGGCGCCTGAGTGGTAGGGCCAGATGTCCTGTGCTTTTGCCCTGGGGCTGGCTCACCTCTTCCCCCACCACCGCAGTCACATCTGCTGTGCTGTCCAGGAGAGGCTTAGGGCCTCTTGAGTGCTGCAGCTGGTGAGAGACAGGGCTAGCTTTCCCAGAGCTCCTAGCCCTGTAGGAGTCTTTCCCAACTGCTAAGTGGAGGGGAGGAGCATCACCTCTGCACCTCAGCAGATGCATGGCTGTGGGTCCAGCTCGACTCTTCTGCCTGGGTAAGGCACAGGGCCCACTCTCCAGAGTGCTGCCAGGTGCGAGACGGGGCCAGCTCCCCAGAGCCTCACATCCAGTATGGGCCAGGGCCAGTTCTACATAGCTCCTGAATATCCAGGTGGTCCGAAGCAACTACCCCAACTAGGGACATCTCCATGTTCTCTAGCGGTAATATGAGCCAGGGACATCAACATCAACCCCTGCCACTTCATAGTCAGGGACTCAGACATAACCCTCATCAGGAGCTCAGGCTGGGACCATAGCCCCAAGTAGCAGGACTGAACACACATAACAATAGGCTACTCTTCTCCATCTTCAAGTCTCCAGTTCCTTTTTTCTCAACCTCAAGCTACTCCACAGTTTGCTCTCCCATCTGACCACCACATACTCTTGTGTTACCTCCAGTTCCAGGCTGGCCATGGAGCTGGCAGGCCCCTGGATGACATCTTCCATCCACATGTGTGGCATGTAGGCAAGCAGATGTCTATGACATGCCTGTGCCATGCACTGGAGGGCAGGTCTGTGGGTGGCATTGCAGTCCATAGGTCTCTGTTTTCCTTCTTCTATACTTTCGCTGCCTGAATTTGATTTAATTTGATGAGTTCTAGACATAAGATAGCTTTGGCCACCAAGCCAGGATCAAGCAAGGATGAACAGAGAACTGCCATCTGTTCTGTCCCTGACTGATGTAAGAACACTACCACCAACACGGTGTCTTTGCTCATTGCCAGTGGTTGGCAAGATATTTCTTAAGAAGAATAAAAAAAAAATGAAGATCTCCAACAGGCTGTGTGCTGACTAGTTTCTGTCTACTAGCCACAAGTTCTAGTCATATGAGAGGCCCTCAAATTTAAATTTAAAAATTAAAAAAAAAAATTGTCGGTGGTTTCTCAGAAAATTGGACATAGCACTACCTGAGCACCCAGCTATACCACTCCTGGGCATATACCCAGAAGATGCTCCAACATATAATAAGTACACATGCTCCACTATGTTCATAGCAGCCTTATTTATAATAGCCAGAAGCTGGAAAGAACCCAGATGTCCTTCAGCAGAGAAATGCATACAAAAAATGTGGTATATTTACACAATGGAGCTATTAAAAACAATGAATTCATGAAATTCTTAGGCAAATGGATGGAACTAGAAAATATCATCCTGTGTGAGGTACCCAATCACAAAAGATCATACATAGTATGTACTCACTGATAAGTGGATATTAGCCCAAAAGCTCAGAATCCCCAAGATACAACTCACAGACCACATGAAGCTCAAGAAGAAGGAAGACCAAAGTGTGGGTGCTTCGCTCCTTCTTAGAAAGGAGAACAAAATACTCACAGGAGCAAATACAGAGACAGTGTGGAGCAGAGACTGAAGGAAAGGCCATCCAGAGACTGCCCCACCTGGGGATCCATCCCATATACAGACACCAAATGCAAATACTATTGTGGATGCCAAGAAGTGCTTGCTGACAAGAGCCTGATAGAGCTATCTCCTGAGAGGCTCTGCCAGTGCCCAAAAAACACAGAGTCAGATGTTTGCAGCCAACCATCGGCCTGAACATGGCCCCAATGAAGGAGTTAGAGAAAGGACTGAAGGAGATGAAGGGGTTTGCAACCCCATAGGAAGAGCAATAATATCAACCAACCAGACCCCTCAGAGCTCCAACCAAAAAGTACACATGGAGGGACCCATGGCTCCAGCCTCATATGTAGCAGAGGATAGGCTAGTCAGGCATCTATGGGAGAGGAGGCCCTTGGTTCTGTGAAGGCTCGATGCCCCAGTGTAGGAGAATGTGAGGGTGGGGAGTTGGGAGTGGGTGGGTGGGTGGGGGAACACCATCATAGAAGCAGGGGGAGAGGCATGGAATAGGGGGCTTCAGGGGGAGGGAAACTGAGAAAAGGGATAACATTTGAAATGTAAATAAAGAAAATATCCAATAAAAAATTATACTGTTTAAAAAATGCCTCCGTAAGATTTGGCTATAAGTGACCTTATAAAGGCATTTTCTGAATTAGTGCTTGATGTGGGAATGTCCAGCCCATTGTGGGTGGTGCCATCCCTGGATTGATGGCCCTGGGTTCTATAAGAAAAGAAGCTGAATTAACTATGGGGGAGCAAGTCAGTAAGTCTCATTTCCCACAGTTCCTCATCCCATTCCTCCTCCCCTTGCCTCTGAGAAGGTGCTCCTCTTTCCCTCCACCAGGCACCCCTCTTTCCTGGACCCTCAAGTCTCTGGAGCAGTATGGGTATCTTTTCCCACTAAAGCCAGACCAGGCAGTCCTCTGCTATATATGTTCTGGGGGCGGGAAGTGGGCTCAGAGCAACCCATATATGCTGCTTGGTTGGTGGATTGGTCTCTGTGAGCTCACAGGGTCTGGGTTAATTGATACTGCTTGTCTTTCTATGAAGTTACCCTCCCTTCCAACTTCTTCAGTCCTTCTCTTAATTCAACCATAGGGGTCCCCGACTTCAGTCCAATGGTTGGGTGTATCTGCTTCTATCTCAGTCAGCTGCTTGTTGGGCCTCTCAGAGGACAGCCATGGTAGGCTCCCATCTGTAAGCACATCATAGAGTCAGCAATAGTGTGGGACCTTGGTGCACCCCCATGAGATGAATCCCAAGTTGGGCAAGTCACTGGACCAACTTTCTTTCAGTCTCTTCTCCATTTTTGTCCCTGCAGTTCATTTAGACCGAAACAGTTCTGGGTCAGAAATTTTGACTGGGGTTTAGTAACCCTGTTCCTTCACTTGAGGCCCTGTCTGTTTACTGGAGCTGGACTCTTAGAGTTGTCTGTCCCAACTGTTTAGAATTTTGGCCAAGGTTACCCCCACATTGAATCCAAAGAGTCTCTCACCTCCCAGGTCTCTGGTACATTCTAGAAGCCCCCACCACCACCTCCCATCCCAGCAGCTGCATATTTCCATTCATTCTCCTAGCCTTCTGGGCTTCCTCCTTCTTTTTCAGCCCTCCTACAATAGGACAAATGTCAGCAAGCATCCCTCATTGTTGGTCAGAAAACTAACAGGATGTACTTGAGCTGAAGCTGAGGGTTTTTTTGCTGAAGATATTTTAGCTAGTCTCTCTAGAAGCTACATCACATCAAACAATTTTCTTTCTGTGCTAAGTATTTGACCCAGGGCTTCATGTATGTTAAGCTTATATACCACTGAATGAAATCCAAGTAAGCCATTGGCAGTATGACTCAGAATCTGACCCAAACAGAATGTATCCAGTGCTCACAGAATCACTTAAAAAGACAAACAGAACCCAATGGGCCTATTTCTTATGTTTCCTATGTAGTTCTTATGTTCTTATGTAGTCCTATTTCTTATGTTTGAGGACATACACGGATCCTGGCCTTAGGGAATCCTGGAGCTTGACCCCTGGTAACATTTTTCTGGAAATTCTTTCTTATAAATGTAACTCCAAAGTTGCTTTTGGAGGCTTCTAAAGCCAACAGCTTGTATATTGCCCTTCAGGCAAGAAATCAATGCAGAAGCTCCCTGGACTCTGAGTCAAGCAATGTGTGTGGCAACTAGTTGGCCAACAGCCTCAGTCCTGCTCTCCGGGGCTGATGCCATGAAACTCTGGAGTCAGACATGTTCTAGTGCCCGAAGAGTGGCCCTCTGTCAGGATAAACAGAGGTGACTCCATTGAGTTACACTGCCACTGACAACGGTGCACCGCCAGAGCAGCAGCAAGCATTGCTTTTTTTTCCACAGGAGGAAGGCTTTGTTCAAGCTTCTCGGGTGAAGAGTAGTGAAATAGCATTTGCGCATCATATGCAAACAGCAGAGTTTAAGTTCTTTTGAGACCTTCCAACCAAAGACTTGTAAAAACAACAAACAAACAAACAAATAAACAAACCAAAACACCTTAAGTGAGGAAAGGTTAATTTTGACTCATGGTTTCAGAGATAGAGAGTTCAGTTTATCCCAGTGGTCTGGTCATGATGGTGGAAGTGTCTCTATCCCTGGTGGCAAGAACATGCATTCACACTGTGGTCATAGGCCAGGAAACAAAGACAATGGCTAGAATAAGGAGCAGGTATCACCCTAAAAGGTCTTCCCAAGAGACCTTCTTTTGTCATCCCACTTTTGCCCCACTTAGAAGTTCAACGGACTCTCAAAACCTAAGGAAAAAAAACCATGAGACTGTGGGTGATACTACTAATTCCAACCATAACAAGCAACACAGTAACTGGCAGTGTCTTCTTTTGTGGGCCAATTATTTGACCATGGGCAAGCTGTTTAACTTCTCTATGCCTCAGTATTCCCAATAATCAGAGATGTCTTGGGGGTGTTGTTATTAGCATCAAATAAACTAACACATAAAGCACTTAGACTAGATCCCTGCATAAGTGCAATTCCTTATTAAAGTGATCTTTGGTGATTTGGTACCATTTTTCCACGAACATTCAAGACCAAGCTTGGTATCCTCCTCCCTGAACACATGTACACACACACACAAACACATACACACACACTTCACTTGTTATCAGTTTCATGAACATACTCTGAGGCTGAAAAATGAAGTGTCAGCTTATAACTACATAGCCACTCTATGGATCTCTCACAGACACAAAGCAGTTCACCTTGGTTGTAACACAAAGTTCTCTGTTTCTCTTTTAATGGAAGGAGGTTAATCTATTCCAATCATAACACACTTAGATTGGACAGATTTACAGGACTGCTTACGTTGGGGAGGATATGAATCTTTTAAAACAGTTACATAAAACAATTGCCCTCTGAACTTCAGGGTACTAATTTAGTAAATTACTTCACTATTTCTAGATGCCCTGATAACAAAGGTTAATGGGACAGACACATAAACAGGCAAGAAGTGATAAAATTAGGAACCCCAAATTCACAAACCAGACCAAAATGGCCAAATATCTGGACTCTATCAGTGTCCAAAGAAGTTCAGCTCTTTCATTATTATGTAAAGTACTAAATTTAATATTAGTTGAAGCACAATATTATGTAAACCATTAAGGATGTGCGTCAGTTGTACAACATAACATCTAAGAGATATCATCAGGGAACAAGAAACTAAGCAACGGTCTGCAGAGGGAAGCAATGAGTAGCCAGCAACCACCTTCTCTTTAACAACAGGATGCTGAGATGGAAAGAAGTAACTGCAAACCAATCTTCATTCTGGGCCACTTTCTATTTCCACCTAGAGACACTTTCCTCACAATAGTCTATATTTTGCTATTCCTATTTTGAAGATTCAAACCTTGAGGTTCAAAATGATTATTCAAAGTGCCCTGTAAGTGTCCAAAGCCATGATTTTAAATAGGGTTTGACATAGTCTGTGGATCAGCTCCTTAGTTAACAAAATTTATATGCCAATACTCACTAGAAAAATTTGATATGCCCTCTTAGAAGAATAATTATCCTGGAATTTTCACCACTGCCCAAGGTATATGGAGGAGAGAATCAATGAAGCACAGAAGAAAAGGAGTCGGGGACACAGCAAGATTACTTGGCAGCACTGCTTTAGTAAGCTCGGGTTAGTAGCATTTTGCATACCTTAACCATTTGTCTGAATCGCATCTACTCAGTTATGATATAAAAAGAAATATAAGCCACTCACTATTTTACTTGAAGTACTTAAAACAATGGAGGAATGGGGAAACCTATGAATTTCAGTTACAGTCCCAGACCAGCCTCAGCTCTAGTCAATTCCCAATTTGCCTGGATTTTACTTTCTCTGTTTAAAAAAAATGAGTAGGGGTTGGGGATTTAGCTCAGTGGTAGAGCGCTTGCCTAGCAAGCACAAGGCCCTGGGTTCGGTCCTCAGCTCTGAAAAAAAAATGAGTAGAGTCCAGACTTCTGAAATGGAAGACTGAGGAGCTAGCAGATCCTCTCTCCAGCAAAATAATAACTGGACTATTGCAAAATTTATAACACATTTGAAAGTCTCTGGTTATCATCCTAAGGACATAAAGCAGATAATTGTCCTGGGGACAGAGGATTACAAGTACAACTTAGGTAGAACCTGTCTCAAAATAAAAATTTAATACTAAAAAGAAGGGCTGAAAGTGTGGCTCAGTGGTAGAATACTGAGTTTTGATTGATCAGTTCAGATGAAAATATAGGTAGTGACACTACCTAGTCATGCTTAATAGGGAATGGGGAAACCCAAGTACTTCATAATAATTCAAAACTATGTATGTGCATTGCTCGTGTGTGTGATGTATACATTCATTTATTAATATGTATCTGTGGGACTGCACTTCTGGAGGTCAGAGGACTTTGTTTGTTGTATAGAGCCAGGATTGCATCCTATGATTCCTAATTTTTTAGTCAAAGAAGCATTCCATTAGCAGAAGAATTAAATCGGAGCCTTTTTGAAAGTTACCATTTGAAGGCAAATTTGTCAAAATTTTACATAGTTTTAACACTTCAGATAAGTCACCAACTTCACTGTCAAGGCGGTTCTTTATCATCTCCTGTCACTGTCACTTAGCTCTTATCACTTTTCCAGAAATTAGTTAGTATGTTTAAATACATAAACTTGAACTAAAGAATAGAATGATTATCTGGTTTGAATTTAAAAAAATTAAGCAAAGGGTTAAACCTAAGAGAAGCAGATTGTATTTAGGGTCTTCCAAAATCATCTCAGCATCCTAGTTTCTGACTTTTCCTAGACACAAGATTGAAGCTATAAAATTGTTCTCCAAAGACTTGTCATTTCTTTTCAAATAGGACTGAAGACAAATTGAAAAATATTACTCTACGATTATTATGTAAAATAATTCTGCCATTTCATATGTGGACCACTAGGGCCAGTTCTGGGGAAGAGTCTGAGAAAAAGAAAAAATATAAGAGATCTGCTAAAATAATACATGAGGGAAACGATGAAGTGATATATAAAAGAGAAAAATCTCCCTCAATGCAAACTGAAAAACAGGGTATGAAAATTATGTAAACTTGGACCAGTCAGATGGTACATCAGTAAAGGCACTTGCCACCAAACCTGGTGACCTGAATTCCATTCCTGAGCCCCACATGGTGGAAGAGGAGAACAGACTCATGAAAGTTGTCACACTGTCCTCTGACTTCTACACTGGAGTCATGGCATGCCTCCACTATTCACATAGCAAGTGAGTGGGTGAATAAACAAATCACATGTTTTTTTTTTTTAAAAAAAAAGACAAGCATGATGGTGTACACTTCTAAGCCCAGAACTTGGGAGTTAGAGGCCTTTTGAATTCTATGAACTCAGGCTAGCCTGGTCTTCATAGGGAGTTCTGGGCCAGCCAAGGTGACACAGTGAGACTACTTATGACGTAGTTGATGACATCTGAGGACATATTGCTGCACCTATAGAGATCATAGTATCTCTCAACAGTCATCAGAGAATCTTCTTGCAGATAATTACCAGAGGGGCCCACAACTGGACAACGGGCAGAGAGTGAAAAACATTCACTCATCCCAAAATGAATGTCTTTATCAACCCCTCCCCCTCACAGCTAAAGAAACTACGCAGAAAAGGAATTGGAAAGATGTTAAAAGGGGAGAGAATGTAAGATCCAGAGGTGGTCGATGACTCCAAGGAAACACTGTCTTCCAGGTACAATAGGAGTAAGTAACGCACATATGAACCTACAGACACTGTGGCAGCGTGCATAAAACCTGCACAGGTTCAAGCCGGACAAAATCCTAGCCTTGAGAAGGGCAAGTGGCTATAAAGTCACACTTTTATCCAAGAAGCTATTCCCAGTTGAAATCTACTAGGCGAGGGAAAGTCAAGTTTTCTCCAATGGAGTCATATTGGTTGTATCAACCACATTCTAGAGAAGACCCCATGCCCAGAAGATGTTGACCAACACGAAACTAACTTTGTTTTTTTTATGTGATTTTTTTTTGGTAGATGCCTAAAAATGGGGACATGGAACCTGAAGAGGCATCTTGGCTTAGGTCACCCACATGGACTCCTGGGAGCCTCCCCTATCCCAGGCCTCTTAGAGATGCTCCCCACCCCCAGCTGCAGATTTCCATTCATTCTCTGGGCCTATTTCCAGTCTCTTCTTGCTCCTGATCCTGCTCCCCCCATTCCCTTCCCATTCTCCTCTCCCACCCAGTTCCCTCTCTCCATCTGCCTCCTATGACTACTTTGTTTCCCCTTCTAAGTGTGATTCAAACATCCTTGCTTAGTCCTTCCTTCTTGTTTAACTTCTTTGGGTCTGTGGTGTGTATCATGGGTATTCTGTACCTTATGGCTAATGGAACTCCACAGGAAGACCAACAGAGTCAACAAACCTGGACCCCTGGGAGCTCTCAGAGATTGAACCACCAACCAAAGAGCATATAAGAGCTAGAACAAGGCTCCTCCCCACCCCTGTCACATATATAGGAGACAGGCAGCTCAGTCTTCATGACTACCTTGTCTGGCCTCAATGGGAGAGGATGCACCTAATCTGCCAGAGACTTGCTGTGCCACGGCGGGGCATACCCAGGAGTTGCCTACCCTCTCAGAAGAGAAGGTTCCCATGGAGAAGGACCTTTTGAAGGAAGGACCTGGAGTGGGAGCAGTGTTTATGGTGTGAGTTAATTAATTAATTAATTAATTAAAAAGTACTATTCCAAACATTGAAAAAAAACCGAGAGAACTGCCCAGGAGGCAGCCACTTAGGGAACCACTGCCAGGTAGCAGCACTGAAGTTTACCTGCCTCTGTGACTCAGAAACATGTAATGTTCCCCTTTTCTTCTGCCCATTTTGTCTTTCAGGTCTTAGAATGCTTTCCAGGACACTGGGCCCTTTTACTCTTGGACTCTGAAGCTACACCCTTCCTCCTTCTGCCATATGGCTTCTTATGAGCAGCAAGGTTTCCTCGATTCCTCCTCCCATTGTCCTCTTCTATGCAGCTGCCAAGATTTACAGCTTGCCTGCCCTGGGGCCCTTCTTTTAAACTCTAATAAAACTGTCTTTGAACTTCCTTCTGAAAAACAAGACAAAAGAAGACAAAAAAGATTTTAACTTCTGGGTTTTTGTTAAGCCCAGAAGTTTAACAAAGCCTACTTCTGGGCGTTTGTGTGAGGGTATTTCTATACCATTTGATCAGGATGGCTTAGGCTGAATGAATAAACAGATTAATCCCTTGATGGGTTCTGGTTTGATGGGTCATTTTTGGAAATGGTGAAAGCTGGAAGACCTACTGGGAGGAAGTAGACAACGAGGTAGTGTGTTCATGGGTTTGACTCCATGCCCTAGTCTCTTCCTGCATTCTCCTCTTGACTTCTTATAAGCCAGGAAGTGAAGCCATATGCTCCTGTGGCCATGTTCTTCAGCTCATATGCACTGGGGATGACCAAACAAGACCGAGCCCTCTGAAATCATGACCCCAAACCATTCTCTCATCTCTTAGATCTTCCCTCAGGCATTTTGACCCAGTGATAAGAAAGTAATTTACCCCAGTACTGCAGCTGTGGAGGTTAGATGAGTTACTCAAGACCTAGTCAGGCAACATTCCAATGTGGCAGAAGTAACTCCAAAGTCATCCACTCCTAACTGAGGAGCACTACTGACAGTTGTGACCTTCTAGGGGATGAGAGTCAGTTTGCTTTAAGGGTGTGGCCCACGACAGTTTGACCACACTCTGGTGGAGGGCTCTACACTCATGAAAACATGGCCATCACAGACTCCATTCTATGGGTTACTAAAAAGTAGAGGCCATGAAGTTTGGAGGAATGGCACATGTGCCTGGGATGATATATACAAAGGGTATGTGATCACAATACAGTATATGCATGTATGGAATTCTCAAAAATAAATAAAAATATCACATTTAAAATGTTTAAAGAAATTAAATGAGTTAATGATATTACTACACAGGACCTATGAAAATACTTATAAAAATTAAAAATAAATATCTGCATATGACTCTTTCGGCTGCTTGTTGGGCCTTTTGGAGGGCAGTCATGATAGTCATGTTTGTAAGCACATAGTAGCATCAGTAGTAGTATCAGGCCTTAGGGCCTCCTCTTGATCTGGATCCCAAGTTGGGCCTGTCACTGAACCTCCTTTCCCTCAAACTCCTGTAGCTCTTACAGATAAGAATAATTTTGGGTCAGAGTTTTTGACTGTAAGATAACAACCCCAC
Source organism: Arvicanthis niloticus (assembly GCF_011762505.2). NCBI lineage: Eukaryota > Metazoa > Chordata > Mammalia > Rodentia > Muridae > Arvicanthis > Arvicanthis niloticus. The sequence continues at coordinate 110,659,867 of NC_047679.1, read as the reverse complement.
CCCTCCACTTGATGCCCTGTGGTTGAATTAGGGAAAAGCAGGAAGAAGCTGAGGAGGAAGGCTACCCTGTAGAAGGACCAGCAGTCTCAACTATCCTGAACCCCTGAGATCTCTCAGGCACTGAGCCACCAAACAGGCATCATACACCAGCTGATATGAGGCCCCTAAGACATATACAGCAGAGGACTGCCAGGTCTGGACTCAGTCAGAGAGGATGCATCAAACCCTTGAAAGACTTGGGGCCCCAGGGAGTGCAGAGGTTTGGTGGGGTGGGGGTGGGGGGTGGGAACATCTTCTTGGAGTCTGGGGAGGAGGTATGATATGTGGAACAGTCAGAGGGAGGACTGAGAGGGGGATAAAGTCTAGACTATAAAAGAAGAATGAATGAATAAATGAATGAATACATACATACATACACACATACATACATACATTTTAAGAAATTGAAAATAATTGTAGCTGGGTATGGTGGCACACTCCTTTGTTCCCAGCACTCACAATGCAGAGACAGGTGGACCTCTATAACTTCAAGGCCAGCATGGTCAACAAATCAAGCTTTAGGCCAGCTAGCCAGGATTACGCAGCGAAACCTTGTCTCAAACAATGGGGGTTAGCAAGGAGATGACTTAGAGAATAAAGACTGCCAAGCCTGATGACCTGAGTTCAATCCCTATGGTGGAATGAAAGGCCTGACTCTGGCAAGTTGTCCTCTGATTTCCACATACAAACATACATACACACACACACACACACACACACACACACACACACACACAGAGAGAGAGAGAGAGAGAGAGAGAGAGAGAGAGAGAGAGAGAGAGAGAGTATTTTAATTATAAATAATTTAAATAATGATGACATGTGTTTTTCAATGATAATTAAGCCTAGTGTATCACTTTTCTTAACATAATCTAATCCTTCTACAAACTCTTTAGTTAAGGTTACAGCCATCAGATTACTCTGATTATAAAATAGCTATCTGTTCTGTTTCCAGTGAATGTGCTTGTTATGTAAGAATATAATATTTTAAAACTGTTGAATATCCTGCCACTCCACAAATGTTATACAATACTGTCTCAGAGTTTCTATTGCTGTGATGAAACACCATAACCAAAAGCAGCTTGGGGAGGAAAGGGTTTATTTTGTCACACAGCTTATAAATCTATCATCCAGAGAAGTTAGAGCAGGAAGTCACAGCAGGACTCTGGAGGCAGGAGCTGATGCAGCAGCCATGGAGAGGAAGCTGATTACTGGCTTGTCCTCACGGCTTGCTCAGCCTGCTTTCTTATACCATCCAGGACCAGGGGTGACACCACCCACAGAGGCTGGTCCTTCCCACCTCAATTATTAATCAAGAAAATACCGCCACAGACTTGTTTACAGCCCAACCTTATGGAGGCAGGTTTTGTCAAGTAAGATTCTGTCTTCCCACATATGTTCAGGTTTGTGTCAAGTTGACAAATTCCAACCCGCACAAACAGATTTATATTTGAATTTTGTCTATAGTAATTACCACTTTAATAGCTGCTACATAGAGACATGTCTAATTCCATCATTGCTCTGCATTTCTTTCCTGGTACTTAAATTACTTTCTGTATATTCTATGACTGAACGAATAAGTAAATATACTTTGGATCAAGAAAGCTAGATTTCTTATTGTCAGAGAAGGCAGGTACAAATACGAGAAGCAGGAAAAGCAGAAAGAACCAGGTTAGGGGATAAGAGTATTAGGAATAATATCCTTGGTTGGTTTTTAATTATATTAGTGTGAACTTTTTGATTATTATCTTATTTAATAAATTATAAATTTAACTGCCATCTACTTAGAAGCTCAAAGTGTCCCTAATTTGGTCAAATGGAAACATTGGAAAGATGACTCCTGTTTTCATTTGACAGGTCTCTATCATGTTTGAAAAGTGTCTTACTTTCTTCTACACAAGGACATTTCAAATTCATCTTTTCCTTTTATATTTGTCCTCGCCTTGAAATTAGATATGTCTTCATAGAGTCATGAATCCTTTCAGTATTTAGAAACCAAGAGCAGAGCCTTAGGAATACCTGTTGTTTCTAGGTCCTCTTAGCCAAAATAACTAGACAAGCTGTGTGTGTGTGTGTGTGTGTGTGTGTGCATGTGTGTGTGTGCATGTGTGTGTGTGCATGTGTGTGTGTGCATGTGTGTGTGTGTGTGTGTGTGTGTTCAGTTGATTGAGAACAGATTTCATGTACTGCAAGTCATCTTGGCTACGTAGATAAGAATGACCTTAACTCTTGATCCTCCTGTTCCTACCTCGAAACTGGTTCAAACAGAATCCAACCAGCACAAATAGATTTATTTGAATCTTGTCTTTTCCCACTTCTCATATTTGTAGGTGTCTTCTCTGACAATGAAAAATCTGACTTCCTTGATCCATATTATATTTACTTATTTGTTCAATCCTAGAACACACAGAAAGTAATATCAGTATTAACTAACCCACTCCTTTGAGAAAAAGAACTCTACCAAATAGAATTCAATATTATTTTAGAGTTATTTCCTCTGTACCCCAGGATCATACTGTCCAAATAGTATCTTCTAAGGTTATTTAATGGTGGGAGCAGAAGCAGTGGCCCAGCAGCCCAGCTTTGCAAACTCTCTCTGTGATGGAAGAACCTGAGAAGTGGTCTGGGACACTATGCCTGCAAGTGTGAAAAGCCAAGATGGCGGGGTGGGGGGAATAACAAACCCTCGTGGGGGATAGAGGGACCAATAAAAACCAGAGGGGAAAGGGGGACAAAGGGCAAACAGGCCAAAGAGGCAAACCTTCCTTGACCACTGAACTGCAAACAACAAAGGGCTAAGTGGAGAATCCAACCTCTCTTTAAAGCATGTTAGAAATAAACCAAGTCTGATTAATAGGACGTACATGGCTTTCCAAACACAAGCTTTTAGAGGAAAACTATGTTCCCTTGTCACATTTGTTAGCTGAGAATTCTTTTATTTTATTTATAAATTAAAAGTGAGCAGGTGAGACGATTCTGGTGGTAAACAATTCTCCATCCTAAGTCCAAATCCAATCTCCAGGATCCTAGAAGATTCTAGAAGGAAGGAAACGACTCACAAAAGTTATCTTGTAAATCACTGAGTACCCCTGCCACTATGATGTACATAAACAAAATGGTGAAGTAATTTGCTGCTTGTATGTTTTTTTTTTTTCAAAAGAACAAGAAAATACATAGAATTGGAATTTGGGGTGGTTTCAACTGTCTTACATGTTAAATAAACATTTATTTCATAGGTTGCGGGATACATTTTTTATGTCATACAGCAAATGGTAGTATAAAATGGTAATATAAAAAGTACAGCAAATGGCAATCTGGAGTCACAGTTATTGTTGTTTTATTCCTGTCTTACTTTCCCCTCCCTATTATTGAAAATAGATTCTTTTTTCATACAATGTAGCCTGATTACAATCCCCTTCCTCTACTCCTCCCAATTTTTCTCTACCTCCCATTTGGATCCACTCTCTTTCTGTCATTGTGTCTCTCATCAGAAAAGAGCAGGCCTCTAAAGGTTGATCTCTGTGAGTTCAAGGCTAGTCTGGTCTACAAAGCAAGTCCAGAACAGGCAGGGCTACACAGAGAAACCCTAAAAGAATTAGAAGAAGAAGGAGGAGGAGGAAGAGGAGGAGGAGGAAGAAGAGGAGGAGGAGGAGGAGGAGGCAGAGGAGGAGGAAAAGGAAGAAGAAGAAGAAGCCTCTAACAACAAAATATAACAAACTAAAACATAGTTAGATAAAACAAAAGCCATCACATTGAAGTTACACAAGGCAAATCAATAGGAGAGGAAAAGCCCAGGAAAAGACACAAGAATCAGTGACCCACTCATTAACACACTCAAGAATTACACAAAAACACTAAAGCTATAAAATATACACAGGAGACTGGGTGCAGATCTGTGCAGACTTTGTGCTTGCTGTGTCAGTTTCTGTGAGTTCACATGAGCCTTGCTCAGTTGATTTAGAGAGCCTTGTTTTCTTGGTCCTCCTTCCCCTCTGGCTCTCATACTCTTGCCACCTCCTCTTTGTCAGGGTTCTATGAAATCTGGGGGTAAGCATTTTATGGAGACATCCCATTTAGAGCTATGTGTTCCAAAGTTGTTCTCTCTTTGACTGTTTCTGTGTCTCTGTATGTCTCTGTTTCTGTCTCTCTATTTCTCTGTCTCTCTGTCTCTGTCTTTGTCTCTGTCTTTGTCTCTCTGTCTCTGTCTCTGTCTGTCTTTCTGTCTCTCTGTCTTTCTCTCTCTCTCTCTCTCTCTCTCTCTTACACACACAAACAAACACGTCTGGCGTCTGGCTATAGGTCTTTTTATCTATTTCCATCTGCTGCAGGAGGAAGCTACTCTAATGTTGGCTGAGCAAGACACTGACCCATGAGTATAGTGGGATATTAGGAGTCATTTTACATTTTTTTTTGGCCAGTAATATTTGTTTGTAAGGGGGGAAAAAGATAGTTTATTCTAGAGCCAAATTTGAGTTATCATGGCCTGGCTATGGTGTTTTTATAGTAGAACTGCCTCTTAAAGGAAAGTTCTCCTTGAGTTTTCGGTCTACCTGGTTGTATACTAGCACATATATTTGTAACTTTAAACTCAATGAAAAAAAATTTAACTTCCAAAGTTTAAGCTACAAAAGCATCAAAATAACTGTTGAGAAAAGAATTTCTAACTAACTAGCTTTTCAAATTAGAAGAAATACTTTGCAACATTTGTGCACTGCTCCTCAACTATGAAACAAAGATATCAGCTGCTTTTCCTTCTCTGCCTTCAGAATGATTGTAATGTATTTCCAGGTGAAGCTCATTTAGTTTGGTTGTGTTAATATTCCTTGTTAGGATTATAGCCAAGTATTTGTAGATTTCTACTTCCTTTTTACAGTATGTTAATGAAATGGTAATATGGTTTTTAAATTACTATAGATCTAATACCTACAATCTTAGCACTGGGATAACTGAGGCCAAGATGAGGCCAGGAGGATAGTGAGGCTGAATCCAGCCTGGACTATATAGCAAGTTGAATGTCAGCCTGGGCTACATGGTAAGACTGTCAGGATCAGGTGTGGGGAAGGACAGGAGAGATGGCTAGATGGACATGGAATGGAATGGAAATCTGCAACTGACAGGGGTAAGGAGGTAGGGGGGCATCTCCAGGAAGTGACAGAGACCTGGGAAAGGGAGGTAACCAAGAATCAATGGTGGTGACCTTAGCTGTAACTTATAGCATTGGAGATATGGATATCCTATAGCCAGGCAGGAACTCCAGTGGAGTGATAGAGACACCAACCCACCCACAAAACTTCTAGCCCTAAATTTATCCTTTCTACAAGTAATGCAGGCATGGGGGGGTGGGGAACAGAGACTGAGGGAATGGCCAATCAATAACCAGCCCAACTTGAGACCAATCCCATTGGCAAGTACCAATCCCTAACACTATTAATACTCTGTTATGCTTTCAGACTGGAGCATATTGTCCTCTGTGAGGCTCCACCCAGCAGCTGACCCACACAGATGCAGACACCCACAGACTAACAGTGGATGGGGCTTGAGGACTCTTATGGAGGAATAGAAGGAAGGACTGCAGGCCCAGAAGGGAATAGGAAGACCAAGAGAGTCAACTAACCTGGACCCCGGGAGCTATTGGATTCTGAACCTAACCAAAAAATATACATGGGATATACATGGGCTGTTGCCTGTAAACAGGATATGTTCTTCTAGCTGAGCTGCCTCTCCTGGCTTCAGTGGAGAGAAAGAGTGTTTACAGACATGGTCATGTCTCCTGCATCAGGGAGCAAAACTGTTAGGAGTTCATGATCACTACCTAGTATGTACCTTTACAGGTTTCCAGGACCTGAATTCTGCTCACACCTCTCAATTTAGTGTGTGCCATAGTTTTCTAAATTCACTACCTTTTAAACACATCAACCTATGTTTTCTTTAGTTTTAAAAAGTGTATCTGATTTTTAATGATGTACATTGTATGTCTGTATGTGGATATATATTTTTTTCCACTCATATTCCCAGGGCAGGCTCTAGACTTAATTGCTTGAAATCTTGATGTAGCCCTGCATTTTGGTAGTTTTGTGGCTTTGAATAAATAACTTGATTTATTGAAGATTTATGTTCCTTCTCTGTTAAAGGAAAGTGTTTGTAATTTCTTCATTGAGCTATTTTGAGAAAGAAATTAACTATCTAATCAACGTGTTTTAAAAGTGTATAATAACCGAAATAATGCTAGTTACTGTTACAGTACACACACACACACACACACACACACACACACACACACACATATATATATATATATATATATATATTCAGTGCCTTTGGAGGCTAAGAGTAGACAAAAGATCTCCTGAAGCTGGAACTATAGGCAGTTGGTAGTTATCTGATGTGGATTCTCGTAAACAACATCAGTCCTTTTGGAATAATAGAGAGCGTTCTTCAGCACTGAGCCTTCTATCTGGCCCCATAATCAGTTTTCTTCCTGTAATTTACTTTCATCATAGGGCTTCTGCATAACTTCTCTCCTTGCAGCGCCTTCATCAAACATATCCTTGATACATTCCACATTGTATATTCTAACTTACATTGCTTAAAATTCTAGCTCAGGAAAGTACATCTTGATCCACTCAACCAGTCTTATTTCCTAAAGATGGCATCTAAAGTGCTTATATATTTCCTTTCTCAAACTTTTCCTGAGTTTTTCCACTAGAATATGGCCATATCAGTGATGTCTCACACATGTAATCCCAGAGCAGGCTCTAGACTTTACTACTTAGGATCTTAACATAGCCCTGCATCTTGGTAGTTGTGTGGGTTTGGATAAGTAACTTGATTTATTAAAGATTTATGTCCCCCCCTCTGTCAAACTGTAATTTCTTCATTGACCTATTTTGAAAATGGAATAAAGTATCTAATGGAAGTGTTCTAGAAGTAAACTATGTAACAACCCAAATAATACTAATTACTGCTAAAATTCCTATTACTGTAAATGGCTGTTATTACCATTTCAGGGTTTAAGTGTGGCCTTCAGGAACTGATAAGAGAAAGAGACTTTTTTGGGGCTCACAGTTTAGGAGGCTGGGAAGTCCATGAACATGGTGTTGGCATGCTTTCAGCGTCCAGCGATGTTTCCTGTGATCTTAACTTGTTTTTGAGAATAGGCGAGCAAGGAATTGTGTGGTGAAGGAGAGAGCATTAGAAGAGCCTGCTTTACAAACTCCTCTTTAGGTAACTAATCCAGGATTCTAAGAGCAAGAAAGATAATAATAGAATCATGAAGATTCCATCCATATGGCCCAAACACTTTTCACTAGGTTCCTCCTTTCAGCACTGTCAAGTGACATCGACATCAGCTCGAGCTTTGGAGAAGGGAAACCATACTCTTTGTCTGTAGCAGCTATTCTCTGCTATTTGTCTGTCTTCAGCTATTGATTTCCAGATAATAATTTTCCCTTTGCCTGAAGAGAAAGCTTTCTTCCCATTTAAATATACAAGCAGACCTCTCTCTGTCACTCTCTCTATGTCTCTCTGTGTGTCTCCCTTAGTCACTCTCTCTGTCTCTCTCTCTCTCTGTCTCTCTCTCCCTTTCTCTCTCTCTCTCTCTCTCTCTCTCTCTCTCTCTCTCTCTCTCTCTCTCTCTCTCTCTCTCTCTCTTTCTCTCTCTCTCTCTCTGAATATTTTCCCAGAGAGTCAAATAATTTTCTGAAAACAGCATGGTCTTTACTTAGTTAACAAGGTAATTGTTAGGTTTGACTCCTCCTGGAAGTTAATGTCCACTTTTGATTTTTACTGTCCATTCTCTGCTCTTCAATAACATCTTTGAAAAATAAAAAGGGAATAATTATGTAATACTCAAAGCATTTTCTTTCATTCTTTTAAAATTGTGTGTGTGGTAAATGTGTGTTGAGGGTGTAGGTGCCTCTCTCTCTCTCTCTCTCTCTCTCTCTCTCTCGTGTGTGTGTGTGTGTGTATGTGTGTGTGTTGTGTGTGTGGTGTGTGTGTGTGGTGTGTGTGGTGTGTGTGTGGTGTGTGTGTGTGGTGTGTGTGGTGTGTGTGTGGTGTGTGTGTGGTGTGTGTGGTGTGTGTGTGTGTGTGTGTGTGCCTGCAGTCCAAAGCACATCCTTAGGCTTGTGCAGCAAACACACTTATGCATGAGCCATCTCACCAGGCCCTCAAAACATTTCAATCACTTTTTGTATATTGTTATTCATTATTAATTGCTTTTGTTTAATAGCTTAAAACAAACTTACTAGTAGATAAAACAAGCACTATCTCCAAATATCTCAACAACTTAAGCTTCAGGATTTGTGGATATTTCTCAGGGATTCGGTTTAAAATGATACATGACGAAGACATGCTATTGACACAAGGAACTTTTCCAAGTAGCACTCACAAAATCACAAGGATCCTTATGTGACAGACAGAAGGCAAGGGGACTGGTATGTGTGTGTGAAGGGGGTTAAGGGAGATAGGGAACAATGTGAATTGACCCTGCTGGTTTTTTTTTTTAATATGAAGGTAAGATGCAGACAGACTAAAGAAGCTGGACAAGGCAGGAAGCAGAATTCTTTTGCCCTTAGAGTGTACAGAAGGAACCTGTCCTGCAAGCACTTTTACTTCATCTCAAGTTTCTGACATCGAGAACTGTGTGACAATGAATTTTTCATTTTAGGCTTCTCTACCTCTGCTAGTGTGTGACAATGGCAATAGAATGTTAATCCATGTTGACGTCAATAACACTTCATAGTAACTGTAAAGTTTAATAATCAAAGGATTAAACCTTAACTTTTTGAATTAAAATGATGACTTACCTGCAATTTGAGGAATGTGCTGATTTGTGATTAATTGGATTTTCAGTTTATTGGGTTTATGAAATATAAAGAATATTTTGAAGGTTTTTAAAGGTATTTAAAGATTTTAAATATTTTAAAGATATCAAAAATAATATCATCTCTCATGTAGCTTATTGGGAGTTTATTGTTTTCTCATATTTCCTTAGAGTCTTGTTTTCTTTTAAAAAAATAACAATGCTAAAATAGTTCTAATTATTAAGTGGTGGTCAATCCTAGCACTCCAGAGGCAGAGGCAGGCAGATCTGTGAGTTCGAGGACAGCCTGGTATAAAAAGTGAGTGCCAGGACACACAACCAGGGATGGTACACAGAGAAATTCTGCCTCAAAAACCAAAAAAAAAAAAAATTTACAATGTAAATTTTGATATTTTTCTCTTATTTTTGAGATTATGACCCCATTATTTCTTCTTTCCCTTTCCTCCCTACAAACCCACCACACACACTGTTTCTTGCTCTCTTTCAAAACAAGTTATAGTTTTTAACCCTTCATGTGCCTTCACTAGAATTTGGTCTGTGTAATAATAATACCAATTGCTTTTAATATTGATGAACTACGTTTTCGTGTGTGTGTGTGTGTGTGTGTGTGTGTGTGTGTGTGTGTGTGTGTGGAGGGGTTTCTGTGTGTTTTTTTAAATGGGGGTTTATTTGTGCTTCATATGTCATATTTAAGAATCCACTGTACAACTCACAGAGGTTACATCATGATTTCTTCTATATTATATTTTTCTCTCTTAAATTAATGTGTTCCATCTATTTTGTATTCTGTATTAAGTTGTATTTGGTGAGAAGTGAGGTTTTGACCTTATTCAATTATGGGTAGATATCTTACTATTCCAACAAAATTTCTTCAAAATAATATTTATTTCTTCATTGGATTGTCTTAGCTTTCTTGTCAAATATCTTTTTGCTAGAAATATGTAAGTTTATTTCTGACTGTTCAAATCTATTCTTTTTCTCTATATACCTATTTTTATATCAGATTCACACAGTCGTATAGTCTAATTTCTCTGGCTAAAACCTCCAATACAATGTGGAGTTGAACTGGCAAGAGGAGATAAAAGTTTTATTTCTAATCTTATGAGGAAAAAGCTTATTATCTCAACATTAAATATGCTGTTAATGGTGGTTTTTTAAAAGATATTTTTTATCAAGAAGCTTCCTCCCCATTCTTTACCTTGTCGAGTGTTTTGTTATAAAAGACCAATTATACTTTCTGCATATTTTTGAGGTGAATATGCCATTTCTCCATTATCAGTCAGAAATATTACATTGAATATGTGTTGATTCAACTTTATGCTACTGATAGAACCCTCACTTGGTCATTATGGATAACATTTGTTACGTGCTGCTAGATTCTCTTTGATGGTATTTTGGTGAGAACTGTTGTACCTGTTTTGAAGATAGATACTACACTTTATTTTGTTATGCTTTTGTCCAGCTTTGTTATGAGGATACGAGTAACTTACAGGATTACCTGAGATGTATTTATTTCACTCTTTAAAAAATTTTGTTAGACTAGTACTGACTTTTCTTGAGAAATGCCGTTACTTAAGTATTTTTAAGCCCAGGGAAGCTAGGTTTTCCTGGATTGTTTTGAAATTGTTTCAATCTTTGTAGTTGTCATATGTATCCTCATAGTCTGTAGTTGTTATTGAGTCTGTTACTCTGGCTGTGTTCTATAAGAATCTATCCATTTTGTCTACTTTACATTGACTCAAACATACCCTTACGATTTTGTTTTATTTTTGAAAGGTTAGTTGTAATATCCTTTTTTAAATTTTGAATTTTGCTTTTTTGTTTTTGTCCTTTTTTTTTTTTTTACAGTGATGGAGATTGGAGCCAGTGGCCTTACTTATCTTCAGTAATCCCTCCATAATGGCCAAATTCTAGTCCATATATCCCTTGAACAATCTATCTGAAAGTTTGCCAATTTTTGTTGGTGGTATTGTAAGGAACTAATATTTAGTTTTATTTGATTTATCAATTACTTTTCTTTAGTTCTTTAGTTCATTAATGTCTTTTCTAATATTATTTCATTCTTTCTGTCTATTTTAGGTTTAGTTTCTTCTTTTTTTAGTTCATTGTTCTTAAGTTAAAGTTAGGTTACTTATTCAGTATCTCTCTTCTTGGTTTGTTTTGCTTGCTTGTTTGTTTGTTTCAACATATGGTTTCTCTGTGTAGCCCTGGCTGTCCTAGAACTCACTCTGTAGACCAGGGTGGCCTCTAATTCAGCTATCTGCCTGCCTCTGCCTCCCAAGTACTGTGATTAAAGGTGTGCACCCTCACTGCCTGGCTATGTTTTTGTTTCTTTCAAGATCAATTTTTAATTATATGCATATGAGTATGTCCTACATGCATACATATGTACCTATTTATGCTTCATGCCCACCAAGGTCAGAAAAGTAAATTAGTTCCCCTGGAACTAGAGTTATAGACAGTTGTGAGCTGCCATGTGAGTGTTGGGAACTGAATATGGGTTCTCTGCAAGAGCAGCAAGTACTTTTTTTTTTTTTTACTTATTCTCTTTGTATTCAGCTCACTGGCCCCTTCCTGGTCACATCGTCCCATAATCCTTCTCCTCTCCCCCCTTCCTTTCTTCTCTGACCTGGTGGAGGCCCCTGGGTATCTCCTTCCCCATACTTTGGTACTTCAAGTCTCTACTTGGGTAGGTGCTTCCTCTCCCACTGAGGCCAGACATATTGCTTATCCTTTACCAAGCCTCAGGGAGCATCACAGAAAAGGGACCAGAATGATTCTAAGTGCCATAGGTAAGCCAGGACTGCTGTAAGGCCATGTCTTCTAGACACGATGAAAGTTCTGTCCTCATAGACTCATGGCAGCTGTGGTTGCTTGGCCAAGACCAAGCCAGTCAACATTCCAACATGGAGTGGGAGGGGATTGTGAGCTCCCACCCTTGACTGAGAAGACAGTGACAATTGATGATTGATAGAGAACGAAGAGTCAGCTTTCTTTAAGAGTATGGCCTATAATGAGTCAATTGGCATTAGACAAATGGCTCAATCCCCATGAATGGTCAACACAAATGGAAAATGGTGTATTATCTAAAATCTAAAAATAACAGAAGGATGTGAAATTGGAAGGTGGTAGGGGATGATGTGTGCATCTGGGAGGCATTAGGGAGAGTAGAAGCGAATGCAATGAAAATAAGTTGTTTGATATTCCCAAGGAACTAATACAAATATTAGACTGAAAATATACAGTTGTCTTAAAACATGTAGAAAGAAATTTCAGAGGTCTCATGGTCATTTTTGCTTATATGTTTCCTTGATTGATTCATTAAGGACATTTTACTAATTAGCATATGTCTTATACAAAAGAAAAATAAACTTTCATGGGCCAGTCAGGATGCACACTAATGAATGAAATTGAACATTTACACATATTAGCTGGAGGTTTTGTAATGTTGAAAAGCTATCATTTGAATGTGAGTGTTGGTAAGACATACCAAACATATCGTTGCTATGCAACCTTGGGTAAGTGAGTTAATTTCATGTTCTAGGTCAAGTTAACTGCAGTTTTGTTGAATGCGAAGTTAAAACATATTGAAATTCTTACATGGTTGTCAACATTATTAAACAACATAGAAACTGTCTAGAATAGTTGGGACATAAAATATTGAAGCAGCAAGTATAAAAGGTTAGCCTAGGCCAGAGCCCAAAGGGATGAGCATACCGGAGGCACCTCATATGTTGTTCCTCTTTCTCTATTCCTATCTATGGTTATTGTAAGGAGTTTGCAGAAACTGTACTGAAGGAGGAAGTTAAGTTCTCCTCTTCCAGATTTGATATTTGTTGGTTATATTGGCTGACATTCACTTGCTTTATTGTTATTGCTTCTTTCTAAATAAAAGAAATGTCATCAGCTTCCTAGCTCCCATTGCTGTGTTCTGATTGAGGTGTTTCTCCTATTAAATACTGAAACTTGTCTCCAATTAAACTAATGGTATCATGATCCTCTAAATATGTGATTATGAAAAGAAGAGAAAAATGTTTTGCTTAATCAGTTAAGTAAGGGTCCGTGTGGATTACTGTATATGACACTTAAAGAATCTTTAGTGGGATCGAGTATTATATTTCTAAAAAAGCAATTCAACCAGTAAAATGTTCAAGTGAACTAAAATTGAAGTTTTCAGTTCATTAATTTAGCTTCCATTGACTGAATGTTTTTGATGTTCAAATACCAAAGAAGAATAGAAAATAGAAAAAAGAAATTCTTATGTATGTTAGCATAATTATCAGATACTGAATTCCCTTTTAGTTGAGTTTAAAAATAGTCTTATTATTATGGGTTTTAATGTGTTCATAATAACCCCATGTAACACTAAGACAGTGAACTCTATAGTAAAGTAAAGGCATCTACTTCCTTTGTAAATCCATGTTCCCGATATGCTCTTCCAGTCTAAGCAGAAAGACTCTTTTTATTTCTATCCTCTTTCTGTCTCCTCTCCATTTCCATTATATAATACATTAAAAGGAATAAAAAGCACCAGTTTCAGTTAGTAGATATGCATAAATCCCTAAATTTACTTACGTACACCAACACCTTATCCTCTTTCCCCTCCGAGACAGGACCTTTCTATGTATCCCGACTGGATTCAAACTCCCATTTCCACCTTTTCTTTCTGATGGTTGTGATTTGGGGCATGTGCGAGCACACTGAGGTCTATGCCTTTGTTGTTGAACATTCATTTGGGGATCCATAAAATGTAGCCACATTGGGCCATTTGCTTATTACAATTGCCTTTTTGTGTCGTTCTGGGGACAGAATTCAGGGCCTTGAGCATGTTGCACATGTGTTCTCCAGCCGAGGTAGACCACCAAGCACTTACTTATAAAAGGCTCAAGATGTTTTATCTTTGCTGCTACTTTTAGAAACAAAGGTGGCTAGATTTCCAAGCATCTACTTTAAGCTACCTCTCTGCCCCACATAATTTAAATAACTTACATACTTTAAGTAAAACTAGATGCCATGCCTTTGGGGGGTGATATGGTTATTTCAGGGAGCACTTCCTCATTACCAATTACCTTCAGAACCCAGTCTTACGAATCAGCCTGACAATCCTTGGTCTTCTGAGTGTGAATTTAATTCATAAGAAGCATAGGTAGGCTGAGTCTGACAAAAATTGGAGTGGGGAGTAGGAAGCAAGTTGAAAAATATTTTTTTTCATAAAGTAAGTGTGGATCTCATGGAATGAAAATGCTTCTCTTGTATGACCCAAGATATTGTTTCTAAATACATTTCCACAAATGAGTTTTAAAATGTTTAACTGGCAGTAAAGAAGCTACTTTTGAAAAAAAAAAAAAAAAAAGAGTTTGCCTGACTGGCCCTGCTTCGTTGTTGTTGAGCTTTGGCTTGTGTTAAAGCAATAGATAGTTGTTTTATGGCATTTAAAGCAGACAATGGTCTTTATAGAATAAGTCTTTTGTTTATTCTCACATCAGTTGGATACATTTATTCTCATTAATGAGTTCATAGCTGAGTGGGCAATTAGGAGGTGGCAGGCAATCTACTTGGATGTCCCTGATGGCATATTTTAGCTAGATATTCCTGTCCTTGGACCGTTCATGTTGCTCCCTCTGTCTCCTGGCTGCAGCTTTGTCCAAAACACATCCATGCTACTACAGGTTTGCCTCATCGCTGGACCACAACAATGCAGTCTGATACTCACAGATGGAAACTTCCTAAACTCTGAGCCAAAACACACCATTCCTTCTTGAATTTGCTTCCCTTGGATATTTTGTCACAGCAACAGAAAGTGATTAGAGCAGTCCCAATGCCCGGAGGATCTGCTGTCCCACACCAGTTGCTTATACCTTCAGACACAAGAAGACAGAAGCTGAAGTGATAAATAGCTGATTTACATAGGACACTTGTGGCCATCAATGACTGGGGAAGAGAAAGAATTCTGTGGCTTGGCTAGGCTGGCTGTGGTACATGATTTTGTGTATCTAAGGATATGGTTTAGTTTAGTTGAACATTGGTTGCACTAACCAAGGAAATACTGTGTCATATGCGAGCTGCATTTGATAAGCTGGAAAGCAGTTTTCAGAAGAAACAGAGAAACACAAATATCAGCTTTTCTTTTTGCCTTAAAAAGCAAGAGAAATGAGCCTCGTGAGAGTGGACAATGGCACTGTGCAAGCCTGACTTAAACTCAATCCCCCAAACCCACAGGGAGGTGTCAGGAAATAACTCACTCCATGAAATTGTCCTTTGGCCCCTAGACACACATTGTAGAAGCCTTGGTCCTAAGTAGTCAAGTAGACATCTCTCTCTCTCTCTCTCTCTCTCTCTCTCTCTCTCTCTCTCTCTTTCTCTCTCTTTCTCTCTCTCTCTCTCTCTCTCTCACACACACACACACACACACACACACACACACACACACACAAATAAATAAATAAAAAATAAAAGCAAAAATAAAACCAGCAAAGGGGGTTCCAGGACATGGAATTAAGGCAATGATGGTTGAAATCTTAACCAGTATAAAAATAGAGGAGGTCTAAGACACTTGCCTGTAGTTTTGCATTGGATCATCCCTTCTTGAATACAACTTCTTTTTTTTTTCATTATTTTCAGTGTTGGGGGTGGAACCCAGGGCTCGTGCATATTTAGCACATGCTCTGCCTCACTCCTAGATCCCCAGATTTGGATTTAATTGGAGCAGGAACATATTATCTCAACATCTTTGAGAGCTCTCAGAGGACCGGGGGAAGAAATTTTCATCCCTTCACAGGGGGACTTTGCAGCCGTGCACTTATTTATGTTTCCTGCCATTAGTTTATTCATGAAACAGCTTTGAGTCCTAGCTGCCTTTGCAGTGATAATAATAGAAAGATAACTTAGATATGATTCCGGTTCTCAAGTCCTGATATGACAAAATGAAAGGTGAAGGGATCAAATTACACCACAAGGTGGGGGCACAAAGGAGCATTTAAAAACGGAATTGGACAAAGTTTTGTCACATGTCCACCAAGGCCTATTGGTACCCATCTCAGTGCAGGAACAAAAGGATGGTCTTTCCCCCACACATATTTAATGATACTCGAGCTACGTATTCAAGGAACTCTATAGAAATAAGCTAGAAGTGAAGCACTTGCCTGGCATGCATGAGGCACTGGGTTCCATGGCCAGCACTACACAGGAAAAAAAATTCCAAACAAGTCTATCTTCTATGGTGTGGGTATTAATCAGAATGATTAGAAAGAAAGATTCAAGGCTTTTTCTTTCTGAGCTTATTCTGCCAAGTGAGTATCACACAAAACAGCCAGTACTTTGGGGTTTTATAAGGTCCTTTGAAAGTGGTTTATCACCACAGCTGAAGGTTTGGTTCTAGCCGTATATTCTTGCTGTTGGTAAAATGTTTGTGTGGTGAAACTCCCATTAAGGATAGCTTGGGCCAATTAATATAAGTACTGTCCTCACCCAGGAGTGAAGGGAGTTCACACTTGGCTGGCGCAGCCTCCTAAAAAACAAGTCTATTGCTTAAATGTAGAATCATCCCTGTTCCCAAGTGGTCTGAATCCCATTCCTCACCATGTCATCTGCTAAGAGGGCATAGGATAGGATAGGGGTTTTCTAAGGGAGGGATGGGGAAAGGGGATGGCATCTGAAGTGTAAATAAAATATCCAATAAAAAAAACTTACTGGAGTTCCTTACAAGGCCAGCTTCAGGCCTTGTTCATATTTATCAGAGGATTTGATTGGATGAAGCTTGAACATAGAAGAAAATAACAGCAATATCTGACACAATCTAGTCATCTGCTTTATTACAATTTGTTAGCAATAAAAATAGTGGTAAGGACTTAGGTGACCTCTTAAATGTTTTGATCATATTTGTGAGATAGGCTTATACCCCTTTATAGATAAGAGTAGAGAGTTATGAGAAATGATTTATCTAAGAACATACAGTAAGTCAGTGGAATTGGAGGGAATGATGCTGGCTGTGCTACTAAAATTCAGCTTCTCTTGGATCACTTTGCAATTATAAAGTAATACATGTCAAATATGCAACAATATATCAAGTGAAGTCACAAAAATCACTATTGCATACTGTTATTTCAAAGAATAGTTAAGGAGAAAATACATGTGTGTAAAATATGCAAACGTACATCACTTTTGTTTCACTAATGTTAGCTGCATCAAATGGAATATTGTAATATTAATTCCAACTTGGATTTATTTATGTATTTTTGTCAGAGAATTTAATAAGTCTTTTTGTATCTTCACACTGTTCTGAAATTTATAGTCTTCATAAGCTTCGTGATGTAGTGCATTCGTTACTTGTCTGTTGGTGTAATAAACACCATGTCTAAAGTGACTTAGGGAAGCAAGAGTTTATTTTGGCTTATGATTCCAGAGGGAGAGTCCATAATGGCGGCAAAGGTGTGGCACAGGGGGCTGGAACAGTAAACTGACAGATCACATTTTGAACTCCAAACAGGAGGCAGGAAGAAATGAGATTAGGCTATGAAGTCTCATAGCCTGACTCCAGTTATTTACTTCCTCTGGCAAGACTCATACAGTAAGCCAGAGGAATTGGAGGGAATGATGCTGGCTCTCCTACTAAAATTCAGCTTCTCTTGAGTCACATTGCAATTGTAAAGTAAATATATATATACATGTCAAATATACAACAATATATCAAGTGAAGTCACAAAAATCACTATTGCATACATATTCCCAAACATCCTCTAACTTTCCCAAACAGTACCTCCAACTATGGGCTATGTTCAATTAATGAGCCTATAGGGGACATTTTTCATTATAGCAAACAGGTAGGTACTATTAATACACTTAATTGTAAAAGATTCAACAAATCTACTTTACATTCAAATGTGTTTAAAACAGGGAACAAGTTGGATGCAGTCTCCCCATCATTCACTCTGAATAGGCTCATTTTTCCCCTTGCACTGGAGATGATTAAGGCAAATTCATTTTCAAAGAAATTGATGACGGGCCTTGGATACTGACTTACCCGCCATTCTCCCTTTCCTCCCCCAGTAAAACTATACTACCATTGACTGTGTAATCACAGAATGTGACTCAGAAGTGGACTTGAGGTTCTTAGATCATGGCATACCATATCTGAGTGTTCTTTACAGCTCTGTGTTATTCTTTCTAAGACTTCTGCTGCAACTCTCCGTTACAGGAAGGAGGAAGACTGATGGATCCAATTGCCAAGGTAGACAGTGTGGCCATGCAGTGCCAGGCTCATACTGTAACTGGTGATCACACCTGACTAGAACCTTGCAACACTTCTTGTAATCCCAGCGGGGCCTCCCCTGAGCAGAGACAGCAATTATGCATAGTGGTTTCGAGATGTAAACAAATGTCCATGGGGGACTGAGTTAGAATGAGCCAAGTCATTTCATTTACCGCTTGCATCAAATTGGAATGAAGAGCTCTCTGATAGGGGAAATCAAGTGCACTCATTTACTGTCTCAGCAAGTGTTTTTAGAACTTGTGTACACTGCTTTCTCTTTGGAGATATGATTGTACTGTATATTCAAGGCCCAGAAGGCACTTTAAAATAGACTGTTTCTTTAAAATAACTCCCTATTTCCTTCTGTACTAAGCTCAAGTACATTTTTATTACTATTATTTCTTATGATAGTGCCATAAGCCTGGGAAGGGATAGTGAAAAATTATATTTTGATGGAAACCTTGATGGTATCATATCAATTCTCTCCTTTTCTTTATGCTTTGGCAAAAGCTTTAACTGGTGAAACTTGAAATAATTATCTATAAAAAAATCTAAGGGGAAAAGAAACACAAAACCTTATATAGAACAAGTTACAGGCTAGAGTGGTGTGTCCTCTGGCCCTTATTTAGTTTAAAACCCAAACTGTGAGAATGGCAGGACATACGCATAAAAACAAGGGCTAGAAACTACCAAGGGATTATGGGCCACTGACCACTTACTCCACTGATGGCTTGTGGGAAGCATTTACATCTCTAAATACCAAAGGAAACAGGAGAATGTTGAGGTAGACATCAAATCAGATAGTTTGTGACCGAGGAGAGCTAAAAGAGAGCATGGTCAGGGCAATTTCCTGAGAGATTCAGGTCATTGATGAATTCCTAGGCTTTGGACTCTGTAGAAGAAATAGGAATTGTGCTGGGATTGAAGAATTTGGACCTGGGTTCAAATGCTGCTTCTTCCTCATACTAACTGCTTAGTCTTGGAAACATTTCTTTGCTTGTTTACGTGGACACAATACCCTAGGTGCATTGTGAATACTAATTCACATAAACCTTATAATTGTATTAAGCTTCACAGAAAGCAAAATACATTTTTAAAAATGAACTCTCTGTGCTTGTCATGGTCCTCATGTGGGATGTCACCGTCACATGCTCTAGGACAGGAACCAGGTCAGGAGTAGATGGAATACCTATGGTTCTCAGATATGAGAATTACCAGGGTTTCTGAATCTGCTCAACCTTCCCAGATTTTGTCTGGTGACACAGTTCCACTTGCCCCACACTGAACTACTAACTAGTGCCTCTTACTACCATCTTCAATTGTACCAAAGAAGAAACTGAGGAGCAGAGAGGTGAAATCGCTTGTATAAAGCTATACAATTAATAAGTGGCAGAGTTGAGAAGCCAGTTCAGGTACTGTTCAAATTCTTGTCTATGCACTTAGCTGCTACAGCTCTGCTTTTCTGATGATTACATTTCTCATGTACCAGTTACTTCTCTATATAACTTGGTCTTTGTTTGAAAAGTGGGCTAATGACAGTGTCTGTATCCCAAGGTTGCTGGTAAGAATGAAATCAAAACACCTTATAAAAGGTGTTTGGAATGTTACCTACCAGGTACTGAGTGCTGTCAGATTCTATCCAGGTGAAAAACAGCAGCTGTGATCAAGAGATTTTTTTTTTCCTGGCTCCAAAGAAGACACATTCCAAAAACAAGAGAAGAGTATTGTACTTTATTTCATTTAATCAACCTTGAGTGTCCTTGAGTGTGGCATACTAAAAGCCACAAGGCAGTGAGGCACTTTGGGCCCCAGGAAAAGTTCCCAAAAGGCCATCATCCAAAGTAGGCAGATGCTAATTCTGAAAGCCGAGGTCGTGTTCAGGCAGTCTCTTCTACTTTAGTCTGCACTGAGACCTGAAATTTCCTGCCATCACGCCTTAATGTCTTCCAAAAACTGCCTTTGAAATGACCACATTACTCAGAAGGAGTATAACCCATTAACCTGTTAGCTGAATAGACACTTTAACTGAGATTACTTTCATCATGTCACTTAGTTTCTGGGAGTTGGACCCTGCAGCCAGCACATGAAGAATGGGTAAATGATGCTGTGAAGTAAGAAAAAGGGAAAGAGCATCTGGAGACAGTGTTTGGTTTGTGAGAATGAAAGCTGGGCAAAGTGAAGCTTGCAGTTTCCAGGATAGAATGGAGACTTCTTATGACTTTGATATCTTGGTATTCTATTGCTGTGAAGAGCCACCATGACTGTAGAAAGTCTTATAGGTGGAAGCATTTAATTCAGGCTTGCTTACATTTTCAGAGATTTAGTCCATTCCAACTATGGCAGAGAGCTTGGCAGTACTCACGGCAGGCATGATAACAGGAGCAGTCATTGAAAGCAGGCAGAGAGAGAAAAAGGGAGAGGCTGGGCTTGGCACAGACTTTTGAAGCCTCAAAGCCCCCCAACTCATAGTGAAATATTTCCTTCAATAAGGCCATACCTACTCCAAGAAGAACATACCTCCTAATTGGCCTAATCCTCAAATATTACCAGTCACTGATGATTAAACATTCAAATATATGAGTTTATGGGGCCATTCTTATTTAAACCATACCTACTGTCTTTTCTATTCCTTTATTTTTTCTTTTGCTTGAGTGCATGCACACAGGCATGCCTACATCTGTGTGTGTATGTGTAAGGCACATGTCACCTAGCACACAGCTAAGTACATAATAAAAGAATATTGATGAAGTATCCGAAGAATGAATTTATACCTGTAGCAAGTTCTGCAGGGATGTTCTGCTTTAAGCAAGAGTAGAGCTGGCGTGGTAACTTCTAATATGCGTTTGAGCTAGAATCTGGAGGCTCATCTGCTCCATAAGGGGAAGGAGGTGCCAAGAGCCTGAACATCACATGCACTAGAATAGTAATGACAAACACCTAGGATGTAATGAGAGAAAGTGCTAGGCAGAAGGAAGTTTAGAAGATGCAAGAAATTAGGCAGTATATATTTATTAACTTACCCAGACACTACTGAGTCTAACAACCTAGGAGAAGCTGGACTTTCCAGGAGAGGGTAATTTATCATTTTTTATAAAAGAATGTTTTATATTGAGTTCTTCTTTGTGCCGGGTATTTTTACTGACCCCTTAAAGTATTTATTCCTCACAATAGGACCGAAAGGATGTGTTTTATAAATGAGAAATGTATCATCAGAAAAGCAGAGCTGTAGCAGCTAAGTGCATAGACAAGAATTTGAACAGTACCTGAACTGGCTTCCCAACTCTGCCACTTATTAATTGTATAGCTTTATACAAGTGATTTCACCTCTCTGCTCCTCAGTTTCTTCTTTGGTACAATTGAAGATGGTAGTAAGAGGCACTAGTCAATAGTTCGGTGTGGGGCAAGTGGAACTGTGTCACCAGACAAAATCTGGGAAGGTTGAGCAGATTCAGAAATCCTGGTAATTCTCATATCTGAGAACCATAGGTATTCCATCTACTCCTGACCTGGTTCCTGTCCTGAAGCATGTGACGGTGACATCCCACATGAGGACCATGACAAGCACAGATGATCACAGCTAACCATTGATCTGTTTTAGGGGTTCCCAATGGAGGAGTTAGAGAGAAGACTGAAGGAGCTGAAAGGGTTTGTGGCCCCATGAGGAAAGCAACATTGCCAACCAACCAGAGCTCCCGGGGTCTAAACCAACAGCCTGGGAGCACATAGGGAGGGACTCATGGCTCCAGCTGTATATGTAAGGGAGGATGACCTTGTCGGGCATAGGTGGGAGAGGAAGTCTTTGGTCCCATGAAGGCTGAATACTGAGTGGGGGATGGGAATTCGTGAGACTACATCACATTGGAGAGTTAATTTGGCAAAAAAAGATTTATCTTATTTTATCAGTATGAATGTTTTGCCTGCATTCATGTGTATGCACTTTGTGTGCCTGGTGCTTGCAGAAACCAAGAAGTAATTGGATCCCATAAAACTAGAGTTAGAGACCATTGTGGGTCACCGTGTGTGTGCTGGGAACTGAACACGGGTCTTGTGCAAAAGCAACAAGTGTTCTTAACCACTGAGCCACCACTCAGGCCCCAGGCTTTGCTTTTGATTGTATTAGTCACACTTTGGCTATTCCTTAGCAACCTGTCAAGCAATGACCAGATCTAGGTATTCCCTTTACCTCTTTTTCTTTGAGACAGATCCTCAATTTACATAGTAAATGCAGCCCTGAAACTCACTATGTAGAGAGGTTAGTTTCAAAGACATGGTCCTGCATGTACTTCCTGAATGCTGGTATTAAATCCATACACTCAGACATCTGATTCTCTTTTCCCCTGTAAAATGGAGTGGTGTGAGAAAATAAGAGTGTAGAGGAGGTCTTGAGAAAACCTGTTGTAACACAAAAGGGAAGAAGATGACACCAGTCCTAGACTTACAAGAAGAGTAGGTGCTCATGAGCAGAGTCCAGTGACCTGTCTCTGAACTGCTTATCCTAGAGCAGGATTATATTCTGGATATAGGATGGGGAAAGTGCCTAACTGGAGAAGGCAGTGTCTATGACCCAAATGGCTTTCTGCTCTATTTGCCAATGCTGTGAAACTGAAAGAAACTTGACTCCCAAAATGCTGTTATATGAGATGAAAAGTCATGCTTAGTAGAAGTGAAAAGACGCAAAGAGGCCAGAAGAAATAGTCACAGAAGAGAACTGGTCTTGGTAAAGCAAGGAAGGTGAAGGAGAAATGGCAAGACTGTGACTGAATAAATATAAATAGATAAATAATAAAGTCTAACAGCAAACCATTTATTTCTCTAATTTATGAGTGTCTTTTTACACAAATTATAAAACCACTAAAAATAAATAACATATCTTCAAGTTAACTAAAAAAAAAAAAAAAAGAAAGAAAAAAAGAAAGAAACCCAAACAACAACAACAATAAACCAACCCCTCCTGATTGTTATTTTCATCAATACATAACACATGAAGAGCATGGCCTAATTTTCATTTTAGCCATTTATTAACCTTATTTCATTGATACTATTCTCATACCATTTTACAGTATTCAAATAATTTCATTATATTTATTTTGTATTATTATTTTTATTTACATTTCAAATGTTATCCTGTTTCCCAGCTTCCCCTCTGGAAACCCCCTATGTGAAGAAGATTTATCTCATGATCACTTGATCAATCATGTGAGGAAACTTCAGCCACATTTTGTCAAGAAAGGAGAGAGCATGTCCTTCACATGTGCCCTTGGGCCTTGTCTATGTTCTGGTTTGTACGTCTTCTGCTTCAGAGAGACCCACCAGACCAGAACAAGAGCCAGTTTGTTTCATCTTGTGGCCTCTGTAACTAGCACATCTTTTCCGCCCACCTAGAGACCTGTGAGTCTTTTTGTTCCCACCTGTGCTGGGAGCAGAGCCCCGGTGCTGGACCTGATCCCACACAGCCCACAGCCCAGTTACAGCTCAACTCCCCAGGATCATAGGGTTGCAGGATCACAGGCTCACAGGAAGGACAGGCACCAGGCAGAGTCAGGGAGGCCAGATAACACCAGAGATAACTAGATGGTGAGAGGCAAACATAAGAACATAAGCACCAAAAAACCAATTTGACTTGGCAACATCAGAACTCAGTTCTCCCACCAGAGCAAGTCCTGGATACCCCAACACACCTATAAAGCAAGATTCAGATATAAACTCTCATTTCATGATGATAGTAGAGGATTTTAATGAGGACATAAATAACTCCCTTAAAGAAATACAGGAGAACACAAGTAAACAGGTAGAAGCCCTTAACAAGGAAATGCATAAATCCCTTAAAGAAATACAGGAGAACACAATCAAACAGGTGAAAGAATTGAACAAAACCATCCAGGATCTAAAAATGGAAATAGAATCATTAAAGAAAACGCAAAGGGAGACAGCCCTGGAGATGAAAAACATAGGAAAGAGAACAGGAGTCACCGATGCAAACATCACCAACAGAATACAAAAGATAGAAGAGACAATCTCATGGTAGAAGATACCATAGAAGGCATCTATACAACAGTAAAGAAAATACAAAAGGCAAAAAGCTCCTATCTCAAAACATTCAAGAAATTCAGGACACAATGAGAAGACCAAACCTACGGATAATAGGTATAGATGAGAGTGAAGATTCTCAACTTAAAGGGCCAACAAACATCTTCAACAAAATTATAGAGGAAAACTTTCCTAACCTAAAGAAAGAGATGCCCATAATCATACAAGAAGCCTACAGAACACTGAACAGATGGGACCAGAAAACAAATTCCTCTCGCCACATAATAATGAAAGCACCAAATGCACAGAACAAAGAATATTGAAAGCAGTGAGGGGAAAAGGTCAAGTAACATATAAAGGCAGACCTATAAGAATTACACCAGACTTCTCAACTGAGACTTTAAAAGCCAGAAGATCCTGGACAGATGTCATACAGACCCTAAGAAACTTGGTTTTATTAAATGTCTTCTAGGCATATTTAATAAACAATCAGATATTTTTAGTAAGCATCTGCATTTTACTTGTCTGGTCATAGCTCTTATATCTATGGGAGATGGTATAGCATACTAGGTAGAACACAGGTCTGAATCCAAGTCACACCCTATACCTTTGTTCAGTATTGTGTTAAAGTATGCAGCCTTCCATCTTGATTTGGAATCCTTGTTCTATTTTACTAAGGGAAAATTCTTGCTGTATCTGTTTTTAACATGAGAAAATCATTATCAGCACCTTAAAGTGGTTGTTATAAGAATTAAATGAGCTAATACAGGTCCGGACAATGTTGGCACACAACTTTAATCTCGGGACTCAGAAGGTAGAAGCAGGTATATCTATGAGTTCAAGGCCAGCCTAGTCTATAAAGTGAGTTCTAAGACAGCCAAGGCTGTTACTCGAAAAACCAAAAATAGATAGGCAGATAGGTAGATAGGTAGATAGATAGATAGATAGATAGATAGATAGATAGATAGATAGATCTTTTAAATAACATTCCTACCATTTTGTTTTGTCTTTTGTGGGTACCATTTTATGTATTATTCTTAGCATATTTCTCTCTGAAGATATTTTTAAAAAGTATATATATATAATTATCAAGGATAATTTATACTATATATTCTTCAAAGGAAGGCCTGGAGAAAAATTACCTTGTAAGTTAATCTGGTCCCAGTGTGTTTCTTGACTTCTGCATTTACCAGAATGTGTCCACGTGACTCTGACAACTTTACGTAACAGAAAAAAAGGGCCAAGTTTTTTTTTAAATGTCTATGCAACCTGAGAATTGCTGATCAATTTATTATCAGTGCTTACAATTATTTTAGCATTTTGCTACTTACTGGATTATTTTACCATTTCTTATCTAAAAAATGCAGTTTTATAAAACCTGTTTTATAAAAGCGTTACCTTGGATGACAACATCCATTGACTGTCCAAACTTTTTTTTAACAACTAGATTCTGCTTTTTTTTTTTTCCTGTTTCTTTATTTGGAAGCTTTGTGTGAAGCACAAACTCCAAATTCCCAACTCTGAATGGAAAGGCTTTTCAGGAATGGGTGAATGACGAGTGAATAATGCCAATAGCTCTTGAGCCACCCTTCAGTGAGAAGACAAGAGCGGCGGGGAAGCTGCTGCCTGCAGAGCATTTCTGGAACACAGCAAGAATTAACCAGTGCTACTGTTGCTCATAATATAGGGCGGGTGAGAAGAGTGTCACAGATTCAAAACAGGAGGGAGATGCTTTTTATTCTTTGTCATAGTATGGCCTTGCTTTTATGTCCGATTGCACAGGTTAATTGTCTTTTAAAGAGAATAATAAATCAATTATGCTGCCTAGCTGAGGGGGGAACAGAAAATCTAATACAATATAATAAGAACTTAAAAAAAAAAAAACCCTTAAAACCATGACACACTAACACATTACACATTTTAACTGTTTGCCTATCCAGCACTTTAAAAAATATGTCCATATTTGTTTGTGGATTACAATAATACTTCTGATATAAAATCACTGTATGAGTTTTAGCAGTTTTTCTATTACATTAGTCAAAGTTAAATATATTTTACTGGAAAAAGATACTACTTGAGGCTACTCCAGTTCTTGCCTTCCATTTTGATGTGTAAGTGTCCATTGCAGCAAGAGCTTCAAGAGAATGCTCCCAAGGTATGTGTAAAAGTTTGCTCACATGCCCCCATTGAACTGGTTGGTGGGGCAAAGGGCCAGGAATGACAATTTCGAATCAAACAGTAACCTTTGAAGATCCACTAGGGTAATGATGCCAAGAAGATCCCAAAATGCAAGTGAGGAGCAGAAGGAAGTGTTATGAGACTCGAATGTACAAACATTTATGGTAAGAAACCATCTAGAGTATTGGTGAGGACACGATCCTATTTTTCTTTGGTTATGCTCCTCTCAAAATGTCTGAGCAGAGCCAAAGAGACTATTTACTGGCTAAAATTGGTTTATAAGGTTACTCTTCCCTCCAGAAAATAATAAATCGCATTTGCAGTTTTTCACTGGCTAGCACTTTCAGGCAAGAGACAATGTTGAAACTCTACTGTCCCCTAAATGGATACATTCCTTGACGTGTACTGTAAGTTCCTAAGGAAACCATCATTCTAGTAACTCCAGAACAGTGAAAGTGGGCCTGTTTGTGTGGTTATTAGGAAAGACCTGTGTGTCCCACAGGAGTCGTGGATTGCAATGGTAGACAGAGGTGAGGGAACTGGTGTTGCCCAAGTTTAGTATAAAGACTCCTTTGTTGAGTCACTGACATGACAGCTCCTCATTTGTTGGGTCATTGCGCATAAAGTTATATAATTCAGCCTTGCCCTTCTTCCAGTCTCTCGAAGTAACCAAGACCTTTTTAGTGTTCTGTGGTGGCTCCTGGACTGGCAAAACCACTTTCTAGATGCCAGACAAGTTTGACTTTTTTTTTTTTTTACAGTAGTGCAGGGACTTGGGCAAGTATGAAAGAAGGCGTGGGAGTAGTTAGGAGTGCAGGAGGTAACCAGGAAGTCCTTATTTTGACTTCTGTTAGGATCCTGGCCATAACTCTCAAGTGTTTGACACGGTCCCTGAACACTGTCCTGGTGACTTTCCCAATTCTTGCCAAATGCCATTGCAGATTTTAATTATGTGAAGGGCAGTTTGTGCCCAGTCTTCTAACCATTGCTGCCGTACTCTGATTATTTTGCATTTAACACACAGAGATTGATTTCTTGCCTAAAATGAGCTGAATTCTATTTGGATCAGTTCAGCAGAATTAAAAAGTATAATTAGCCTGAGAATTCACTTCGCTCCACAACCTAACTGCCACTTAAATATGCCCTGCAATGCTTTTGCACTTTGTGTAGAGCTTATAGAGCCGAGTTCTAGGCTGAAGCAGTTGATTGCATGCAGGAGAGCAGCCATGAATTGCTACGACCTCCTCGTTGACGATCCTGCATATGCGTGTGTTATCATCTACAATTGTCCTCATAAAATTAAATAAAAGCACGCGTTTATTATTGTGGGGCTCCAATTAAGAGACAGCTGGTGCTCTTATTATGCTTGCATTAAATTGAAACTTGTAATTTAGATGTCCAGATGCACACTTTAAAACCCAAGTATAAAACTGCGTTTGCTTTGTCCAGTTTCCATTCAGAAGTATCTGGAATCTTACCTCGAGGGCTCCTCCTCCCCGGTAAACTCCCTTGCAGTAGGGGAGCTGATCAACTGTTTTCTGCTCTCAAGTTCTTGGAGGGAAATAAAAGATCTGGGGTTTTATGGAAGGGAGGAGACCCAGGAAGGCAAACGGTGAGTATTTCACTCTTCTCGAGTTGAAATATGTACATATCGATCAAGGTCATTTTGGAATTTTCCTGGTACACTTCACCTGCCTCGGGAGTGTCTAGAAACCTATAGCTTCGCATTACAATTGCTTCTCTAGTTGGCACTGCAGTCGCTGAAGCTCTAGAAACTTTAGAGCCGGCTCGCGCTCCCGACCCGGGTGGTGTGTGCATGCTTCCCTCCGGCTTTGCCTCTGTACATCCTGAACCTTATGATTTGCCCCCATCCCCCCCTCCCACACACACACTTAATAATGCAATGACAAAAGCCACTCTAGGCGAGGGTTTGTGCAAGCTAGGGGCTTAGGGGGTGGGGTGGGGGGAGGCGCCACACCCCCTGAGAATAAAGCCCACGCCAGCAGTCTCCGAAAAGCAAGCGCGAAGGTACGACTCGCACAAAGACGAGATTTCACGACGCAAGTGCGTCCTACAGGAAGAAAGTGCCCCCAGTCGGAGCGGCGAGCAGGAGCGCGACTTTTTGGCGCTCTTTGCGAGCGAGCCGCAAGGAGGCGGAAGACGGTCCCGGGCTGGGGCGCGGGAATCGGGGCAGCGAGCGCCGGACGGGGGAGTTCCTGCGCGTGGCGTCCTCGCAGCGAGACGCCGCCGGAGTCGCCTGCTCGGAGAGGTGAGGTTGGACGGTGGCGGTGGCAGTGGCGGTGAGGGACGACGGCCGGGCGGAGTGAGTGGCGCTACCTGGCCGGGCGGGGCGGGGCCGACCCGGGGCGGCTGAGGGCGGCAGCTGCCGGTGACTCCTGGAGTTTGGCGTGAGTTGCCTTGCGGGTTCCGAAAAAACCAAATTGTCTCTCCGGAATGGCCGAGTGCTAAAGTGAGAGGCAGCGGGGGTCGGCCTGGGGAAGCGCGGGGGATGCGGGACTTTTGTGTGTGTTGGGGTACACGGTGGAGGGGTGCCGGGAGAACCTTAGGACACGCCTTTGACTCGGGGCCCGACTTTGGGGGAGATGAGGTGGGGGTGGGGGGGGTGGGATAAGGGCCGGTTGCCGCAGCAACTACGAACCTTGGCGGCGGGAGCCCCCCTCCTTGCCTGCCCCTGCCCGCCCTCCCGCTCCCCCGCTTGCCTGCCCGCCCGCGCGCGCCGGGGCCGCCAGGGAGCTGGGGCGCTCGGAGGTGTGCTCCGAGTGGACTGAACCAAGCGGATGCGAGCGCGGGGGGGGGGGGGGGAGGGCGTGCTCCCGGGCCCCTCCCGGAGCCAGTCGGCCAAGTTGGGGGGACCCCCCCCTTACGGAGGGCACGCCACAAACTAGGGTGTCCTCAGGCCCGAGGCAAAAGCGTGGGGGCCCGGGGACAGGGGGTTGGGGGCAGAGGTGGATGGCACCTTAGGGCTTGTGGTCTTGGTCCCCGGAGTTCCCAGCGCGTGCTGCTGGACTTGACACCGTACACCCCGCTGCTGCTGCTGACTTGGAGCCCGGTAGCACGTCCCAGCCCTGAAGTTATGGAGGTGGGGCGGGCTTTAATTTGCCTATATCTAAGGATTTCAGGAACCTCGCTTTAAAATGGCGGCATCCACTATACACCCCTGCTAAAGGCTCTCCCGGCACCGGGGCCACCTCGCGCAGCGCTGCTTTTTTGCTTCTCCTGCTAACAGATGGCATGTGCCGCTGTTGCTGCCTCTGCCCCTACCGCTGCCACTGAGAGCAGGGTCCCTTAGCCTCTGGGTTTGCGCTAGCGACGGAAGGTAAGGCTGCTGATGAGTTTGGGTTTATGAAACAGGCTGCCGTGCTAGGACGCCGATGAAACGCGCTGCTTTTTAAACTTTTTTTTCTACTCCCGTGAAATGGCAAACAGAAGGCGATTTAACACTGACTGCAACTTGTTGCGTGTTTTTTTTGTTGTTGTTGTTTTGTTTCTTGTTTTTTTTCCCTTTTTCCTTTTGCTTTCCCTCTTTTCTTCTTTCCTTCCTCTCCCTCCCACTTTCCTCTTTTTTAATTTAAAGGAACTTCCTGCATGGCTTGTCATTAGCAAACGCTTTCTCTAACTAACATTCCCATTTCCGTGGGATGCCTTAGCAGGGCCGCAGCAGAACTGCATCTCTTCCCTCCCCGTGTCAATCAATACATTTGGACAGCTTGCTTTTACCACCTGGAGCTGAAGGGCATGACGGCTCTACATTAGAGGGGAGTATTATAAAGGCAGCTTTAGCTTTTAGCACTAGACAGAATGCTTCTACGATAAGAAAATGACATTAAAACAGGGCTTCTACTGAAGTTTAACAGCAGGCCATTACTTGTGCTGTTCTATAATGGTTTCAACACACACATACGTTGTGTTTTTCAGAACACTGTTTAATTTTAAGTATGAACACACATAACATATACATGTGAATTTTTTGTTCCAATGGTTTTAGCGAGTTCTTTCTGTCTAGATGTTCTTAATTTCTATGTATACACTGGCCTCTGATCCCCACAGCCTTTCCATATGTGTATATAAAGTTCATGGGAAAGCATCAATTAAAATAAAACTGTTGCAAGATTGAGTTTTGAAATGATTGGTGATGATTGATCACAGTGCAGGCATCTTGGTTTAATTAGTAAGGCTTTGGGTGAGTACTGATATAATGGTTGGAAAACAGACTGCAAATATACCTGAGCCAATGACTGGACACCAACGCTTAATATAATTGATCCAGATATTTCCTCCTTCTGAAGAAAGGCATATTGACAATGAGCCTTACCAGAGACTTTGGCTTTTTCCTGACTATAGGCACATTTCCTCTTTGCCTGTGCAAAATTTAGTCCTTAAATAAACATTAAATGCTAAAGCAATTTAATTTTTTAAAATTTGTAATGCTTTGGGGAAATGCTTTTCCCAAATATTTAGAAACACTTCTCTAAGCATAGCCTAAATAGATTTTTGTCTCTAACCCAGCTGATATTATTATATTATATTATATTATATTATATTATATTATATTATATTATTGTGTTCTTGTGTGCCTTTTACTTCTCCCAAGCAGGAGAAACTGGAAAGGATGGAAAATGTTGTTTTGCACCTACTAAAGTCTACTACAGGTTTTCCACCCAGGTGCTGCGGTCTACCTAGAAACAAAGACCCATGCTGCTAACAATGGAATTTACTGTATAATAATTCCACACTGCTCTCAGAGACCCATGGGAAGCAATCACATTTGAAAAGGGGGTGCTAGAGAGAGAGCAATAGATATTTGCAAAAGAATGACAAAAATCAAATTTTCATTTTTAAACGATTCCAATTGTAGTCCTCAGTTCTATAAGCTGTGTGGTTGAATGACTTTGGGCCAAATATATCTTTATAAAAAACGGAAGTATTAGACCTTGGGGCCAGAACACTATAGGTGTGAGAACGTTTCCCAGTTACTGTTCTGCTGCCTTATATAGGGATGAGACTAGAGACTTTATATGAAAATGTGAGAGAGAATTGGTCCAGTGCTGGGCGGTGACTTTCTGCTTTGCTCTGCTTGTAAGAACCATTCTGTTTCTCTGATTTCTGTTCCTGCTTTAAGAATGCATAATGAGTCCCAGGACTGTTATAAATAGCTTTTTCTCAACTTGAAATAGCATTTCATAACAGCTTCTTTTTAAGGAGGATAAAACCTATGGCTGAGCTGGTAGCCAAAGCAGCCTGTGAGTGTATTTGTACCTATCTTGTAGTTAAATAATGTTTTATATACACCACTGTTTAATAAATGTTGAAGTATACAGGAAAGTAGGCAGTCTACAGTTCAGAAAGGAACAGATTTTGTGTACAGCTTTTAATTTAAACAGAAAGCCTTTTTGTACACTTGCAAGAACCTAAAACACAAAGTAGATTACAATGTGGATTCCCCTCATTGCATTCTGCTTTCCTAAAATGGGTTCTCTTGCCTCTCACTGTACTTCCAGGAACTTGTGAAAGTTACCCTTTTAGCCAGTAGATGTCTTATTATCTGTCCAGCTTTACACAATGAAGAAGTAAAATGCAGCTTGGAAATTAAAAAAAAAAAAAGGTTTTGTCTTTTCAGTGGCTGCACAGTACTACCCATTTGCTGGAATGGTGACAAGCTCTTGGCTGTTGTATGGATGTTGACAATATAGCTTAAAGAACAGTTCTGTTCTCCATTCAGCTGTCTTTGCATCTAGGAAAGAGGGGCGGGAAGAAAGGGCGTGAAAAGCTGTACCGAGATGAAGTTATTCATTCATCAAATTTTATACATACTCTGCTTCTAGTGAAAGAAAGTCAAGAAGGTGGCAGAGTTTTTCTTTTGAAATAAAAGATTCTGTCTGCTAGATTACAAACTGGGATTCGGTATATGTGAAGAATAAGTTACAGTGCATATTAGACAAATATCTTGCTCCTGTCCTGTTTGTTAAAACAATGGTCACTACCATGTTAAAATGCTCAAGAGTCTGAAAGTGATACAGGTTGCAATCACCTTTACTTCATAAAGATGCTTTCCATTTTGTTGGTTTTGTTGTTTTTATTTTGAGACAGGGTCTCACTCTATAGCTCAGGCTTGACCTCCTGCTTGTAATGTTCCGCTGGGGTTACAGGTATGTACCGGGCTGTTGAAGTACGACCATGGTTGAACAGACGGATTGAGACCATTACAAATGTGGTGTTTAAGGAAGTAGAAATCATAACTAATATCCCTCTGTGATATTTTTCTGTTTCTTCCTCGGTATGATATGATATGGAAAGCTGAGTTTCATAGTAAATTAAGTGGATTTTTTTATTCTAGGATAACAAACTGTGTCTGGGTACAAGTAGTTTCACTATCAAATAACCAGCAAACAAACATGAATTATGAGCAAGTAGAAGCAGTTGGATCTGCATTAATATAGACTTTCAGATCTATAGGGAACTTGATTGTTATATGGTATACTTATATCCGGGCCTCATGACAACCAGGGAACTATGCTGCAAAGATAACTTTAAGAATTAGGACATATAAGGTATCGATTACTTTGAACACATTTTTATAGTCATTTTTAATAGACACAGCATAAACCCATTGTTATTTTCTAGTTGACATTCAATTGAGGGATACTGCTTTTAAAAGATTGATGGACAAAAGAATACAATTCAGGATGGGATCTTATTTTTGTTTCAGAAAACAAAGTACTCCACAGTGTCTGGAAATATAGTTACAAGCATAACTTCGACTACCAGTGTACAGATTTGTGGCCAGTTAAGAATAACGTATGTAGCCACACATTGATTTCTCCATGAAATATAGAAAAATAGCTATTTTACAGTATTTTTCCATGGATAAATAAAAAAAGCAGGTGGAAATAAGCTATAGCAAATATTTTTATACAAAGGATCTGTCTCTGTTGCTTAGAAATCTTTAGCAGTTCACTTTAAGAAAAAGGGTGCATTTCTTACAACTAAAGAGGAAGCAACAATTAAGAAGAGAGACTTGATTTTTTTTTTTTTTTTTTTTTTAGATAGTGATAGGATCATTGTAATCCCAGGACTCGTTTGATAAAATGTAGTTGACACCGGCCTCACTGATTTCCCTAGACTAATTTTCAACTCCTAGGCTTAAGTGATTCTGTTTCTTCAACTCCTAAGAAGCGGGGACTACAGCCAAACAGCACCAACACCAGCTTCTCCAAACTCTTTATAACAACCATGAAAAGAAAAGTTAAGGGGAAGAGGATCAAGATTAGAAATTTAAGACTCAATTAGTCATGCTTGTTAAAATATATGTCCACTCTCAAGTCCCTTGCAGCAGGATTAAGTTGGCTGACAAGTAGAAGTGATTTGTTTATATTTTGGGGCAGGTCCTTTTTTTTTTTTTATTACCTGTACTGTGAGTGCAATTGTGTGTTGCCAGAAAGAGAATGCCTACAATTGAGAGAGGGCAGTCTAGATAGAAATGCAGGGGGCTAGCACTGGAGAATTCTGCCAGGCTATTTGATCTCCTCAAAGTCATGGGAGCATCCTAGAGACTGCTGGTGGGCTGGATTAGGTTCTTCAAATTGATTTTAATGTGTCTCTGACTGATGATGAGAATTCTGAGTTTCTTGGCTACCTACATTTATGAGGAAATTTTTCCCTTAGGCTCATTCAGGTGTCCTTAAGTGTAGCAGCAGCATAGCCTTGGTAGGTAGACTCATGGATCTTTTTACCTTATATTGTCAGTTCTTTCTCTTCTGGGTAAACGTTTTAGTCAATTAAGGAATAGATTGCATTTCTGATTTGCTTTTGCATTTTATCCATTCTTATCCTGTGATGTTAAGTAATGTTGTTTGTTTTTATTAACTAAAAATGAGGAATAACTTATATTTGGGTGAGTGTCTTGCTGAGGGCCATACTAGTGACTCAAAATGAGACCAGGGATACACATTCAATGACAGCTTTTAGGATGAGACCTCAAAGAGGGACCTGAAAGCTAACTGCTACTTTTCTGTCACCAGAAATTACATTTAATGTACAGCCTCTGCATCCTAGGCAAATCCTCTTCACCATGAAGTTATGTCAGTACAGTTCTTTTTAACAGGCTCCATGGATTAAAAAAGAAGAGACAAAAGAAAAACTGCTGCTCAAGTATGTCCTGACATGTGTGTTTTAGAAAGCGATAGAGACACAGGCGAAATATGAAAAGGAAAGGGGATACTGTCTCTTTTTCAGACACTGTCCATTTACAGGTTGGGTTTGGATGGGTTTCTAATTTACCAAGATGTGGGTATGAATGGTGTCTCTTTTTACTGTATCTAGAAAGCAAAACCCTATCAGAAAGGACAGGAGCTGCCATTTCTGATTCTCTGCAATCATCTTTTGTGCCCAGAGGACTATTGTGTTTGATAGAGCTCTTGTAGTTTCTCCTCATGTGGCAATATAAGAGAAATTACGCAACAGGATGCATTGGGGAACAGGGTGGGAGGGATACCTTGTTGGAAAACAAAGAAAAGCTTGAATTTCACCTTTTGTTTTTTAGACTGCAACCTTTATGGACAAAACAGCACACACACACAAAAGCAGAACAAAAGTGTCATATGGTGTGTGTGTGTGTGTGTGTGTGTGTGTGTGTGTGTGTGTGTGTGTAAAATAGAATTCCTCAGTTCTTTTCCTTTACAAAAGGACATAATGAATCTGTTGCTTTATTAAGGTTAAGCTTGTGTGGCAGGGCTGGAGAGATGGCTCAGTGGATAAGAGCACATAGTGAGCTTGTTAGAGGACAGGTGCTTGGTTCCCAGGATCCACATCAGGTAGCTCAAAACCATGTCTGGCCACCTCAGGCTCCTGCACTCTGCACACATCCACCCACTCATGCATACACATAATAAAAAATAATAAAAACAAGGTTTAAAAAAGATTAGGTTTGTAATCTAGAAATAAGTATAAAAGGACTTGGGAGACTAATTAGGAAAGGGGAAAAGAAATGGAGAAAGGCAATGTGAATAAGAGGAGGGTAATAGGGGATGCATATACGTGACATTTTATTCATATATAAAAGTGTAATAATGAAATACATCATTTTTACAATTAATATGCTCTATTGAGATGCTTTTATAAAGAAGGCAAAAATATTAGACTTGTATATCACAAAGGTGTTCTTCTGAGTTCTGTTTAAATTATGTAGAGATATAGTCAACAAGACCCAAGCATGAAGCTCACACCTCACCCCAGTACTAGCGTCAAGGGTTTGCCTTTGCAGCTATACCTATGTGCTTGTATCTTTGTGCTTGGTGTGAATGCTGATTTTGTTGCTAAAGGGTACATTGATGCTTTTGAAAATCCTTGCTGTCGGTAATTGATTAGAATCCCAAAGAAAGTGGGGGACCTATTTTTTTCTAAGCAAGCAATTTTAACAACTTAAACTCCCAACTCATTGATGACAACATCCCACCAGCCTTCTGCCCAAATACTTGGATAGCATAAAATAAGTCTTGTTAGTTCATCCAGAAGTACAAACTGAAACCTAGTGCACCTTATACAGCTATCTTTTATGTCTGTAAGTTTCAAATACATGAAAAGTGTGGGAGAGCTACTTGGGTGCTGAACCTGTGTGGTTTGATATGTTTTATGAATGGCTCTAGCGGTGGTCTCAGCTGTAGACAGATCTTGTGTCGGAAGTTTTTAAAGTAAGCTTGAGGATGGGTGCAGATTGACATGGACCATTAGTAAAGGCATGTTCTAATATCTACTGATCAGGTGTATGAAAACTGTGCTTCATAGTGCCGATCCTAAACTACCAGGAAAGAAGAGGCTGTATCAATAATTCTAGTATTTGACTCTAAATTGTTTTCCTAATTTTGTCTACTAGTCCAGCATTCATTAAAATGCAGCAAAATGTCCAAATGACAGGCTGTGTGACCTCTACTAAGTCCATAATACTTTGTAAGTTAAATTTGTCATTTCACTCATAGGCCATACAATAAATAGCCCTTCTTATGATCTGGTGTCTCTCTCCAAAGAAATCTCAGTAACAGTTTCAGCTATCTAAGAAAACAATTCAAATAAAAGTGCTTTAAAATGGTGACCAGCAATGACAGGAAATGCTGGTTGCCCTCGTCTCCTTCATAACTAAGCGAGGCCGCAGCTGGCTGACTGGCTTTAAACTTCCTGTTTGAGGGCTGCTTGGGTCAAAAGTAGCTGTGTTTTCCATATAGAGATTTTTTTTCTTTATTCTGTAAGGCCACAATAAATCTGTCACTGGACTGCATATTTTGTATATTTTATGGACTGAATCATGTGGTTTGAGTTTAATTTGGAAGGCAGTGCTTTTACAATCAAGATTTTTTTTTTTAACCCTGACATGTGCAGCTTTGGGGTCTGGGATTGCACTGGTCGCCAACATTTTATGACTTTATTTACACAATAGTGATTGCCGAGGAGGGCATTTCCTGCTAGTTAATGACTGGCTGGAAGGCCCAACAGTCCAAATCCAGGGGGAGAGGTCCATTCATTAAATGCCAAGAAAGAGCCTGACCTCTTTTTTCACGAACTGGTAGGGAGAAAGTGAAACTGCATTCTACCTTTTGAATTGCCCAGAACATGGAGAGCAGAGCTGGCTATGGAGGTGGGGCCTCCTGGCATGGGAAATGGGGCTTCTTTTTCTGATAGGAACATGCTAAACAGGTTCCAAACAGGGTCTTGGGGTAGGAGAGTATTTCCTTTAGGTTGTCAGTGCATAGAGATCCATGCAGAAAGTTGTGGGCCCCTAACTGACCATTAACTGTCTGAAAATGCTCAACTAGGAGGGGCTACAGCTACTTTAAAAAACCTGTACTATCGCATGATTGCGTTTCTTATTTGGTTGAATAACTGATTATGAGTAAAGTAGACAAAAACAACTTAGAAAGGGATAGAAAGAATGTCTTCATTCAGGGTCACACTTGAAAGGTACCAGCAGGTATACACATTCTTTGTTGTTAACTCCTGATATAACAAAGGGAAATACTATTCCCTTTATTTAGCATTTGTGGAAGTATCTTGAGGGACTGGAATAGTAACCATTTAGCCCATAACATCTCCGGGAAAGAGCTTTGCTCTTCTGTAATTCTTGCCTGCTGTAAACCAGCTGAAGTGTGAAGAACTTGGCATTGATTTAGAACAAAAACAGAATTAAGACCAAGGCTGAGTTCACATTTAGGAATCCCTGACTTCCTGGCCTGTCCTTCACTCCCCTTAGCTTGTTAAGCCTCCAATTTGCCGACTAGTTCAATGTTTATAAAAGATAAACATCTGTCCTTGGTTCTTTTAGTAGGTACATCCATATGAAAACAGTCGTGTGACACAGAACTTGCCTTACTCCTTTACTTGAAATTAAAGTTTTTTTTTATATCTTTCAGACTTTGTGGGGGGTATGAAGGACTGAGCTGGAGCTCTCAAATGCAGGCAATCACTGAAAGCCAGACACCTGGATTTCTTCACTGGATTGAGTGATCTGTCACACGCAGAGCAAACCAAATATTAAGTTTCAGTTTTAAGTCTGGCTAATGTCATCATATACTTTTAAAATATTCAGTAAGCTGGGGATTGCTGGTCATTACCAGTTCGCAAAATGAAAAGGGTTTTGAAGCTTTGAATGCTCTACAAAGAAACTGTACAGCCATTATAGTTGTTATTAGTAAATAGTTCCTTCAGCAGAGTTTTCAACAGAAAAGAAAATGATGAAATAGAGGCTCAAAACATGATTTTGTTTAAAAACTTGAATTCAAATGTTATAAATCACTAAAGTTTTACTAGATTGAATTAATGACAGTATTCTTACTTACAAACTGTTTTGGGCTAAGAGCCAACAAAGTTTTCCCAATTAGGTATCTTATTGGCCTGAATATTATATTCAGGCAAATTTAGCAACATGGCTGCATTTAAACAGCAATCCCAAAACCTTAGAGGTAGTTTTCTCTACAAATTTAATTATGCCTTTCATTTTTTGACACTATTATTCTGCTTAGCAAACTCCTGCTGTACAGTTAATCTAAAAGTGTACTATTTTAAGGTTTGAATACGTCAGTCTGAATCACTGGTGTCAACATGTGAAGATTTAACCTGCTGTATGTGGGTGTAATAATATTTCCTTGTTCTAGTTGCCTATTTGTTTTATCTTTGTAATTTCAAGTGTCAGGAAATGGCTGAGCAGCATTCAGTGTGATGCATATAGTCAGTTGCAGTTAGCATTTCTTCAGAACAAAACTACATAGACTGGATGGTAAGAAAATATCAGAACATATTATCTAATCACATAAGCCATTTGGGGTGAGGCTTACTTCAAATTCATGCACATGGGTATTAAGTTAGAATATAATGTGTATGACTATCTGTTGCTATCAACAAAAAGTTTACAAGTTAGTGTTTTAGAATATAGTAATTCAAACTAGGTCAGAATATTTTTTTTCTTTTTTGAATTTTTGAGAGGGCAGTGATCAAGGGATCCTGGGGCCTTTGGTGCCAAAATACTGAGTGATGTTTCCAAATATGTTTCTAAGATATTCATGGGAATGATGACTCAAAAGAAAAAAACCTTAAGACAATAATCATATCATCTTTCCAGTAATTAAACCCAGGAATAGAAAATGAAAAGGATTTACTCCGCTGACCAGACATGATATTAAGCACTGAGTACAATTCGGAGATTTGAATCATTCTTATTATAAGTGTATATTCCATCGAATCAAATCATTGGTGGGAGGAAGATGTTGTCATCTAGGGTACTGTTGTTTCTGTGGTAGGATCATAATGTCTTGTCTTCATCCTTCCTGTGGGCATCCTTTGGAGCCTTAATGCAGTACTGATTTGTCAGCTCTGAAGACTTGAAATGCCTTTCATCACTCACGTTTAATTGTTGAACTCATCACTGTCCTAAAAATAAAATCTCACTATTGAGGACTTAGCATCCATGGGTTTGTAACTCCCTCCTCAGAAACACTCCATGTATAGCCTAAGAATGAGAAAAGACATACATCTAATCATGGCGTGATTTCCAATCAGTTTAGGAAATGAGATGTAAAGACACCAATAAGCATGACAGACAAGCTATCAGCACAGACATCAGAGCATTGAATATGTTTATTCACTTTATTCACAGTGATAAAACAACTAAAATATGTTGGTGAGTGAATTTGTTTGCTAGACCCTAAGAGTGGTATTTCTTCTTATTAAATGTATTAAAGTTCTTTTTCGAAAGCAAAATTCCATATGTTTGGGACCAGAGGCCACCTTTGTCTATCATATCTCTTTGACCACCAGCCACATTTACAGAGTAGGTTGTATAAATGTATGTTAAGTGTTAGTTATTCAAAAGTTTAAGTTCCTGCAAGCATGTATGTAGTTGGTTATATATTTTAGGCAGAGAAGATTAGTCATTGTTTTGAGCATCAACTACACTTTTTCTTTAGCTTCCAGGAGTTGGGGGGATGTTATGGACTGTCTGGGAAATTAATAGTGAGAAGCCAAAGTCTTGACAGAGTATACCAAAAGCTGTTGAAATCGGAGCTATCATTCATGTAAATGTAGCATTCTAGGCCCCCCCCATCTGTTTTTAAATGGTATTGTACTATGTTGTGAAACATTCCTTACAAATAACATTTGAAACTTTTTAAAGATTTGCTACTTTTGCTTGGGTTCTTTAGATCACATTCCTCATTTTTCATGAACTATACTGGCCAAAGGAATATTCTGATGTTGGTATTGCTGTTGATGGACGTTTTGTGAGCTGTCATGAGGTCATCCTTTGGTTCCAAGAATTTCAAACAGTGATGATTGGGTATGAGGAAAAGAAAAGCCTGCTATCTCAGCTCTTAGTGGGATACCCCTGTTCAAGTCATCCCTCATCTTACATAAACAAAACAAGAAAATCAAACCAAAACAAAATGCAAACCTCTCTCGAAGTGGCAGGTTTTCTTTTTACAGTTGGCTTTCCCCAGATCCCTAGAAAGGAATTCTTGCTAAGCATGTTTCTAGAGTTTAGAGATTTCCTTTCCCTATCCAGAGCAGAACATGTTTAGGATAGGAAGTCAGAAAAATCAAATGACACTCATTGTTTCTGTGCTGCTACAGATCATTTCCTGACTTGCTTGGCATGGATGCTTGTATAGAATGTAACCACTAGAATCTAGATGTTAGGAGCTGAGGCTTCCCCTGACATGGGCTTGGTGATAGTGGAACACTTGGGTGGCACAGGAGAGCCTGTGTTTACAGCTACCTGCACCTCCAGAAATGTATTAGACTTTTAAATCAATCTTAATATCTGTAGGCAGGAGTTTATATATAGGAATAAAATTTGAACCCCCATTTTCACACCCAATAAAAATGTCCTATAAGAGGTGTTTATTCAGAGTCAACTGACATTTATTGAACAATTACTGTGTGCCAGATGGTCTGCTAGGTACTTTAATTTTGTTTTGACAAAAATTTCCTAGTATGAAATATAATTTGTTTTAGCCAATCAGGTATTCTCTTTGGTGTCTCATACATGCCCTGCTAAAAACTGTACCCCCAAGTCTTTTCATACCTTTTACATATATCTCCCATGCAAGCCATACATTCATACTCATCTCATATTCTCTTAATGGTTTGGGGACGAGCTTCTTATCTGTCTGCCTTTATTTTCAGATG
Source organism: Arvicanthis niloticus (assembly GCF_011762505.2). NCBI lineage: Eukaryota > Metazoa > Chordata > Mammalia > Rodentia > Muridae > Arvicanthis > Arvicanthis niloticus. Next base: position 110,618,867 of record NC_047679.1, on the reverse strand, counting down.
TTGGCATTATTGGTGTGAATCACCACAGCCATCACAAACCTCTCCTCTTTGAGGTTATTGTACAGGTACCAATGATCAAAACTAGCGTTTCTCAATAAGTTTATTTTACCACAGGCTCCGGGGAAACATTTTTTTTAAATTTTTGTTTTAATTAAAATGTAATTACTTCATTTTCCTCTTTCTCTTTTCTTCCCCCAACCCTTACCATATAACATCCTTCCTAGACACATACATACAACCAGCACAGTCTATATAATGGCACATGTGTGCGTATGGTTTCAGGGATGACTGCTTGTTATTGAATAACCAAGTTGGTCCTGGGGATGTTCCTGGGGAAGATTATCTTTCTCCTGCTCTTAGCATTTCCTTAGTTGCCTGTAGCTCTGTAGCCCTTTATCTAGAGTCATAGCCCCTTCTGTGTTAGTTTGTCAAGTGGTATTGTCCTTGTCCAGCTCATGTGTACACAGTCATATCTTTGAGATTACCTGGGTGTGAGCCCCATGTCATTTCTAGAAGGTGCATTTTTACAGAAGCCTCGTGTCATTCCTCTGGTTCCTATAATCTTTCCATTCCTCTTCTATGTTCCCTGATCCATGGGTGCAGGAGTCGTGTTGTAGACTTATTAATCAGTGCTGTCTGCATTTTGGTCACTTGTGCTTTTCTATAACAATCTTTGCTGCAAAGGGAAGTTCCTTCGATGAGACACTGGAGCCGGGCCTAAGTGTGGGTATAATGATAGATGTTTAGAATGTAGGGAGGAATTATGCCGGTTTAGTAAAGCGGTGGTTGTAGGTTCTCCGCTAAGATCCATGACCTCACTAGCCAAAGGCAATCAGCTAGGTTTCCAATAACAAATATCATGTCCTCCTTATTGAGCAGGCCTTAAGTCCAAATAGAGAACTGTTAGTTACTGCCAAAGCGTGCATGCATAGTATGGCTACAGACGAGACCACTGTTAGTACAGGTGGGAAAATTTCATTAGAACTATATACGTATATGTACACACATAGACTGTATATAGTATATGTAACTTTAGACTATTCCTTATGTCTTTTAAAACACCCTTACTGTTAATTTTCTATCTTCTCTTGTTTTCCTCCAGTGTTCGCCTCCCTCCCCTTCCCAAACCAAAGCTCTCCCTATAATTTTTCCACTTCTCCCTTCAAGTTACATATATCCTGATATTCTCATCTCTAGTGCTACCCCTTCTATGGTCCCTTTTTGCTTTCCTGGTTCTGTGGTTACTGCAAGTTATAAACTCACATCTGAAGGTTTGGAGTTTGGAGGTGCAGATGAGAAAGAACATACAACGTTTGTCTTTCTGGGTGTGAGTTACCTCCCTCAGTATAATCTTTACCCTTCCATTTACTTACCTGCAAATTTCACGATTTCATTTTGAAAGAATGTTTCTTAGATGTAATGCCTGAGAATTCATGATTGAAATAAATACCACATTCCAAGGATTAAATTGCATTAAAGTGATATATATGGTCATATAAAGTTGTGTGTCCCCTTCTAAATATAAGCATTTGGCTTTCTATGCCTCTCCTCAAGCTACTATGCAAACATCACTTGTTGATAATAATTCATGAATACTATATCAAAATAGTTTAATGACATTCTCAGAGTGCACACCCAATAAAATCAGCAGAAACTTAGAAGATTCTCCTTAATATGGAAAAAGTAGGTTTCTGAAATGGCAATAAAAATTTTACTTTTTAATTCCATGTTCATGCTTTCTGATTTCAATTTATCCTTCCCATGTTCATCCCTTTTTTATCTCCTTCCTCCCTTCCTCTTTTGTTTCTCTGCTAAAGATGAAACTCAACCAACTCCTCTATATGGTTTCCATTTCTTCTTTACCATTTTACTCTGGAGAAACTAGATTTTTATGTAATCCCATGTAGAGAAAGAGCTTAAATGGTCTCACACTTTGATTCTGTGGATGTCCTCTTTCTTTGTTCAGTTGAAACCATGAGTCAGGTAATAATTATTACATAAAGTATGGATGAGATTATTAAGTCTGTGACAATGGGTTTGCAACTGTTTGCTTCTTAACTGGTAGGGTTGCAAAGAAAAGCAACTTCCTATCACTTGTTTAAGGCTATCGTTTTGAGGAAATCAGTTTGATAACCAAGTTGTGAACTCTAGACAGCCTTAATTATTTTTTTCTGATATCTCTTCAAAAGCTTTGCTCTACATTACCAAACAACTCCCACTCATAGGGACATCTATCCTCATGCAAGGATTTGCTGTTAGATTCTTCTTATAATTGCTTACTAGATTCAGCAAAGAAATTGAATTGGTAGGTAGATGCTTCTGAGTTTTGAGAAATATTAATAGCATGCATTCTCAGTATACTGTTATTCAGTAGAATTATATAATTTATAAAGGTTCACACATTGAAATGAAAAGAATTAGAATAGAAAACCAACAGAAAAATGTATTTCCCCATAAGTCTGTGTTTTGCTTTGAGAGTCATGTATGTGCATGCACATGTGTGTGATTAATATTGTAATAAATACCAAAGAAATGACGACTTGTTTGTTGAGCTTAAGGTGGAAAAATTCCAGCAAGGAAGACAAAGGTGAGTGATGAGAGAGGATTTCCAAACATAGCCCTCTTAAAATGGCCTTTCAGTAAAAGCCTTGCCTCTACCTCTGGCCATCTGCATTGCATTCAGAGGAGCATTTACTTTAGAATGCCAAGTGCTTTGTCTTTCTAGAAAGTGGGGAAGTCTGGTTTTGTGGGGTTCTAAGGCCTATTTGCTTCTAAGCAAATTCTGTTCATTTTTTCTTGTGTAAGTTCACCATCAGAACTCCTTCTTGTCTCCCAGCGCAAACTTCACATTATGTTTGTTTAATGTCACCTCTTAGTACACCTCAAAGTACCTGTGTGAACGAAGGACAGATAGAAGTTCCAGCATATCCTCTACACCTAACCAAGGGTTTGATTCATGCAACAATTAAATTGAAAATTCTACTCTTTTCTATGTGTAATATGAACAGTTCATACAACAGAGGAGGTCATTTATGTGACTTCAGTCAGGATGCAGCATAACTTCCTGTGAAACAAAAAAGCAGCTCTCCAAAACCCAGGAAGCAAAGGTAAGCACACCATTCCAATTTGACTTCTGCAATCAACTTCCTGTAGCATACCAACCCTGGGATCCTTCTCAAACACTGCCTGAGAAACTCACTATATCTATAACTTTAGGAAACTTCCTCAGCCACAAGTATATTAGTCACTGTGTTGTCTTGTTTAAAAAATCTTTACAGATGACCTATCAATTACAAGTTTGCAATGGGACATTCTAAGTGCAAAATACTTTGCTGTCCCTGCCACAGCAGGAACAAATGCAAATATTCACTGGTAGAGTCTTAACTTATACGTCACCAAGAGGTCTAAAGGGTCTTGCTTTATTATATGTATATTTTTTGTGTGTGGTAGCTATGAATCTGTTCGAATTGATTCTCCCTATGCAATAACTGGCCTAAAATAAAATACTTAATCATATGAATTTACTTAAGTGTGTTAGATGATAACCAGTTTTTAGTTTCAGAGTGGCGCTAACTCCAGAGCCATCAACTAGGAAATAACAGAATGAAAGTAATATTGAGGTCATGTTAGGAAGTGGCAGGAAGAAATGATACGATGCTGCTGTTTTCCTATGCAACTTGAATATTCTGTATCTGAAATGCTTGAGACCAGAAGTGTTTCAGATTTAAGGTGTTTTTTTTTTTTTAATTTTGGATTATTTGAATATGTACACTGAACTATGTTTGGAGTTAGACCCAAGCCTAAACCTTAACTTCATGTATGTTTCATATATACCTTGTAGGAAATTTTATATATTAACATATAAATTTGCACACAAAGCAAAGTTTTATTGTATGGAAGTTTCTGCTTAAGGCACTATGTCAGGGTTTTGGGTTTTTTTTTTTTTTTTAAAGCCTTAGTTTTCTGTACCATGGTACAAGCTTTTTGGATTTTACTTATCAGATTAGGGATGTTCAGCCTGTAGTAACAGCCACTCATTCTATTCCAGGCTCTTTGGTAAGCAATTTACAGACAGAGCCACTCCACGTGCTAGGTGTTCTTATTATTCTTATTACAGATGGGGAATTCCTGAGCCCTGAGAGATTAAGTAACATGCCTAAAGACATTATGCTAATAAATAAAATCATTACTACCAAAACTTAATGCCCTAACTCCAGAGGCTATCTATTTGTATAGACCTCACATTTGCATTAGGCAAGTGTAAACCTGGTTTGGGAACTTGAGTATGCTACCCGAATTTTCACATATTGGCCAACTATGATTAAGAATTGCATAAAAATGAAAAACATTTGGAACCTCACATGACAGATTTTACAATTTACTTCCAAGTTATAGAATTATATGGTTAAAGGGGGTAGGGAAAGAAGCATCATGAAATAACTATACAATTGTTGAGAATAAGTGTGCTTGGGCCAAAACTCTCAGTAACAGCATCCTTAAATGTTGTGGACTTTTACAATGTGAGGTTTACTATGACAGTGCCTGATTTGTTCTTCTAGTTTTTAAAATTTTTATTTTATGTGTATTATTATTTTTATTGCATGTATGTATGTATGTATGCATGCATGTATGTATGTATGTATGTATGTATGTGTACCACATGTGTGCTTGGTGCTCTTGGAGGTCAAAATAAGGAATATGATACTCTGGAACTGGAGATACAAATGGCTATCATCTATGAGTGTTGAGAATTGAACCTGGGTCCTCTGGAAGAGTAACCAATGATCTTCACCACTGAGCATCTCTCAAACCACAGCTCCTGGCATTTTGTTTTGAGACGGGGTTTCACTACGTAGCCCTGGCTGGACTAGAACTAGTTGAGTAGATCATGCTGGCCTTAAACTCATTAGAAATGGGCTTGTGTCTGTACCCTCGAGTGTTGTCAGCTTTACAGTTTTTATGCCCTTTCAAAGAAGCTCTATACAGCTTTGTTACGTCCTCAATCTCCCCATCTGTACTCAATTACTAAGGGGCTTCTTCTGTCTATGAACTTACCTATTCTGAACATTCTCTTGAATGCCAGGATAAAAGGCCATACCTGGCTTTTCCTAATATTTTAGTAAGTATGTTTTATTTAGAATATTTTAATGTAAAGTGGTGAATGCATAGAGCTTATTCACTGCACATTTTAAACCATGGTTTAGCCTGGTGTTGTGATTGATTTATAGCTACAGCACTCAGGAAGCTGAGGTGTGAGTTCAAATCCAGCCTAAGGTACAAAGCAAATTCAAAATCAGCCTAGGATATACAGGAGATTCTCTCTCAAAATAAAAACAACACCAACAATAAATGACAAGATTTTGCCCCAGATATTTTACTCTCTGATGTTTTTTTCATTTTAACTTTCCTTTTGATCTAGCTGAAGGCTTTTGGTTGCTCTTACTCTTCTATTTGTTGTTTATTCTATATATTCTACCAGACATACACCACAAATCAGCCATGTGTCTAGGTTCTGAAGATGATCTAGCAACTGATCAAGTGTTGAAACGAATGTAGTGTTAGAATGAGGAGCCTAGGTTATTTTCTATAAGCTGAAACATCACAAAGAACTGTTATAATTTATCAACTTAGATGTTTTTTTCTGACTTAATCTTATTATCTAAAAAAATTTTACTCATACAGGTCATATGTGGGTTGTATGTATATATTTGGAATTATATAAACATATGTGCATATAGCAACAATTAATTAAAAAATAAAGAGGTCATGGATTTGAAATAGAGCTAACAGGGGTATATGGAAGGGTTTGAAGGAATGATATGGAAGGATGAAATGATATAGTTCTATTGTCATAACAAAAAAGAAAAGAAAAATGCTGATTTGGATAGCAAAAAAGTAGATATAGCTCAAATATGAGTCAATTACTGATTAGATGCACAAAGATACGGTATGCTTACATATAATTCAAGAACAAAAACAAACAGCAGGAGCTAGAGAGATGACATGGTGATTTAAAACAGTTGCTGCTCTGGCAGAGGACTGTGTTTCAGTTCTCAGCACCCAAATGGCAGCTCACAAACATTTGGAACTCCAATTCCAGAAGATTTAATGCTCTCTTCTGTCTTCTGCAGGCACGTCACACAGACAAACACATAAAATAAAATACTCTTAAACAATGTAACTATAAAAAAAAAAAAGCCAGAAGAGCATACTGCTACACAACATGAGCAAGCCATAAAAACATTACCTGATCTCAGAAAGCCACGTGCTGTATAATTGGATTCATACTGAATATCCAGAAAGGACAAGTTCATAGACAGAGGAAACCCACTAGTAATTGTGCATGGATGGAGGGATGGGGTTATATCTGAGTTGTATGGGGCTCCTTTTTAAGTAGAATTAAAAACTGTAAAGGTCACAGCACTGATCGTTTCAGACTTTGAATTGTAATTTTGCACAGAGCGTATTATGTATTACATATGTTACATCCCAATCAAGCCACCATTACGTGCTTACTATAATCTCTGGTGAAACTTATTTTCATTTTGAGGACTACATGAGTTACACCAATAGAGTTGATCTATTTTTAAAGAAAGGTGATCAATTGGAACAGCTTTGGAATCCTGTTGATTCTATGACCTTTGTGAGAAAGTTGAAGTCTCAACTGAAGTCCTCATTGGACCATCTTCTTTTTTTTAGGTAGTGGGTATTTTTTGCTGTGTATCCTCATACGTACATCAAAACTCAACTTTTTCACCATGGAGCACAGTGCCTTTTGTAATCCAATTGTTCATTACTTTTATTCTTTTACCAAGTTTCTTGAGAATTTACTAATACAAATTATTGAGACAGACACGGAGATGAACAAAGATTTTATTTGTCTCAAGGATTTCATGGTCAGGCTTACAGTTGAGTATCATTTGAACAGGGCAGTAAGTGCTGATATGGCGTGGACTGACCTGTATTTCAGAGAAGCTGAAACCTTGAGGGTTGGTCTGTCTGAATCTGGTCTCTTCAAATGGCTAGTATGCACATTGTATATGGGACATTTTTTCCTACATTTGAACCCATCCAATAACAAGTCATCACACATTTTACTAAGATATTGAAGTTAAAGGTTATTTTTTCCAGCATATCAAAGGCCCATGCATTTTACCATCAATGAAATATATGTTTTATTAGTAAATGAAACTTAAGTAGAGCTATTATAAACATGGCTTGCCACCTCTAGACATCATTTTATATCTTGATGGAGCTTTGGATAATCTCTATATATTTATAAAAAGTATTTGAGTTCCTTATGTGTGTTAGACCCAGATATTATGCATTTTGCACCCAGGAGAGGCAGTACAGATTAGTCACTGACAGCAAACATTCTAGAACATGTCCAAATTTGATTGTAACTTTTCTTCTGCAAAACTTTGAGCCAACTTACTTAATCTCTCTGTGTGTGAATTTCCTCATTTGTTAAACAATGAAGTACGGGAACCTGTCTTACAGGATTGCTTTGAGCAATGAGTAAATTAGTATATGTGTATGTGTGTTTAAAACAGTGCCTAGCACATAATACCAATTGTGTGCCCATTTGCTGTTGTTTTTGTTGTTGTTTAATTGAAATTTTGTGCTTTTTTTTAGCAAAATTTTCAAAATTATTACATAATCACCTTTACATGACATACAAAAGATAGAAGACGGATGATTAGCTTTCTCTAAGCAAACCACCTAAGTACTTAGGTAACTGTGTGTGGAAATGGGAGGGCAGCTCAATGTTCCTTCCTATTTATTTATTTTCCAAAGCCACAGAGAGTTAAAAGTTGCATGCCTATTTCTTGTCAGTGAGATCATTAAAATAACTCACATATGATCCTGTGCCAAAGCATCAGCACATAATTTAAAATCTACAAGAAACAAAGCACACAACAATGTTATTTATACTTCTCAACTGGATTTATGCCGTCTTGTTTGTAAGGCTTGTGACTTAACTATGGCCTTTTTTCCCCATCCAATGGTGTCATTGTTCCCATGCTATCTAGGAGCTAAATTTCTCTAGTGAACTTCAGACATGTACTGGGGAGAAACTGTGGCTTTTTTTTTTTTTTTTCAATATTTAGGAGTTTTTTTAAGTCTAACATTGACATGCACAAAGTGTTTTAGAATCATGATGAACTGATGTTGAGTTGCTGATTTTTGTCTTAGTGTGGGTTATTGGTAGACTTTCATGCTTATATATTGTTTTGAGATTATCACTTCTAGACCAGAAATGAAGTAGTCATTTAGGTTTGAGCACTGGTGAGAAGAGTGGAGCAAGAGGGAATGAAGAAGATACTTTGTCACTGACAGTGGAGACCTCTTGGGACTTGGGACATGATGTTGCATTAAGTGGAGTACAGTCAAGGGTCCCTGGTAGATCTACTTTGAGCTTTTAACTACTATGAACCAAGTAGTTAACAATATCTTCATCATCTTTAAGTCAGTGTTATGTTTATCATTAAATGCAAGTATTTTTCATGTTGTGTACACTCAGCAGATATATTAAGTACCAATATACATTACTGAGTTAATTATACTTCAATGTTAAACATTGATAATGTTTATTCTGTTAAATTCTCGTAAACAAGGCGGAGTGCAGCTCAGTAGTAGTGTGTTTGCCTAGTTCAAGAGGCTCTGTTTCTTTGTGTGTTTCTGCTCATCTCTTTTCATCTTCATCACGTTATACTTTTCCTGGTTCAGTCTCTGGGGAAAAAAGTCTCATCTTCAATTTGCTCATTGATTTGAATGCAACTAAACTCTCTCATATCCCTTCACATGGTACATATCGCATGTATGCGAAGGGATTGAATGTGTGGTATTCATTAGCAAGTACCTAACACAAAGTAGTAGTTCTATTTTCCAGGAGCATGCTTTAGTATGACTGTGTAATAGGGAGATGGTATTAGACTACTTCCTAATGGGTTAGAGACCAGAGGACCCTTTCTCTTGTTGACCTTCTGACCAAATTCAGCAGCAAAAATGACTTCATAGACAGGTATCCAATCTGATTAGCTAATACCTATGCTATAAATATTAAATATTTTGAACAACATTCCTGTAGAGATATCAAGTGCCTGTCCCAACATTATGCCATTTTGATTTCTGGAATCTACAGAGGTTTTTTCTGCATTTTTCTCCTGTTTGGCTTCCAAAATTTAGTTAAGATTCTCTGAGAATAGCTATATTCCATAAAGAGATAGGGTGTAATCCCCAGACCTCAACTTCTACCAGAAAGTTCAAAGACAGTAAAGAAAACTTTTTTAAAAAGAGCATTGTGAAGTAATTTATAGCCATAGGTTTTTTTCCATTTTTTTATTGGATATTTTATTTACACTTCAGATGCCATCCCCTTTCCCCACCCCCCTTAGAAAGCCCCTATCCCAGGACCCCTTTTCTTTTTTGCCTTTATACATGTTTTTAATGTTAATCAAAGGCTTTATAAGTTTGATATTGCTCGATCAGAGGTGTAACCCACTACCCAACCTAGATATATCAACTATCTTTGACTGGTGGAGATACATGAACATCTGCCTCCCTGTCTCCCCCCTCTTTCTCTCTCTCATCACTTACCTTCTCCTCTCCTTCTTCTCCCCCTCTTCTTACTCCTTTTCTTCTTAGTACCCCTCAAACCTTAGCTCCTCCTACATATCACCCTTCCTGTTAAAATGAAACTTTTCTCTCAAAATACAATTAGAGCATAATTATGCCAATTTGTACCAGTGAGGTACAAGATACTCCTAATACCCAGTCCATCCTTTTGTTGACTAACCAGCACCTCTGTCGTCTATCCTAACTAAAACATTTAGTTCTGAACCCGGCTTTAGGATGAATGTCAGCTGACGACCATCCACTCAAATCTTTTCTCTCAAGGTTAATAGCCAGGATTGGCTATGAGGCTATAAGTTTTCAACCCCGTCAGAAATCCAGAATAACTGAGTTAACTATAACTGTGGGAAGCACAAAGTATAGCTTCTAAATTCATGGCTTTGAGTCTATTGTTAGGGAGTTTTCTATATCTTCTTTAGAAATAGCTGAGAGGAGTTAATAGCCATAGGTTTTTAAAAGTTGGTATATCCTAACAAAACACATGAAATACAACCAATGTCTTCTTAAGAATTTTTTTTCTTTTTTTATTTTTAAAGCCACATCACACCATTCATTTGTATTATATAGTTACTAAGGCTTGTCCCTACAGTGGTTTCAGTATCTTTTTTTTGGTTTTTGCTTTTTATTTCTTTTTTTAAAATTTTTTTCCCAATCTGCTTTTATACCATTTTAATTACATGCAAATATTAAAGTCAGTTCTAGTTGAGGAACTAGCAATACAGTAGATGCAAATAGTCAAGGAACAAGCAAGACCATAAACACAAATAGTCAAAGAACAAGCAAGGCAATAAACAGAGTCCTGTGACACCCCTATCATCACTGTTAGTAAAGAAAACTTAATTGTAAAAAGTAGATTTGAAGACTCTAAATGCTGAGTCTTTGAAGATGATCTCACCACATGTTCAACATGTCCAACTGTTTCTTTTGATGGTTTAGGTTACCAGGAAAAGCAGAATTTTCCCCTCACTATTCTGTTATGGAAAGCAAAACCAAAGTTTTACAAAGTGTTTCAGAAAGCTTTCTTTTCACACCGATAAAGGGGTAAATACTAATGAGTGAGGGGTTGACTTTTCAAAAGTTTATTCATATTCACATTGTCTGATAATTTTTCAATAAATCAGAAGTTGCTGTAAAAGGAATTTATGTAGTTGTGTAGTTTCTGAGGGACTGTAAATAATGAAATTGTCATAGCTATTTAGGTGTTGAGAAAATTATTTTGAGACCAAGAGTGGTACTTGTTGAAGTGACTTCTTTAAGGTGCTTGAGGGTCATAAAATGTTTCTGTTTGAGATTACTTACAAAAAGGAAATGTGTGTAATACCGAGGGGTGGAACACAAGTATAAGTATGCAAGTTGTTTATATTTCATATATAACCTATATGTATAGGCTGAAGGTAATTTCACACATTATTTAACTAAATTTGTACATGAAACAAATTTTGATGACATGGAATTTTCCACTTGTGGCATCTTGATAGTACTCAGACTATTTCCAATTTTGAGTTTTTAGATGCTCAACCTATACTGGCTTTCTGTGAAAATACTTAACAACTTGTAGAGTTTGTGGGGTGAAAGAATGAAAAATATCGCTCTTATTATGTAGAAATGAGTGAAAATTTAATTTGATTGTCTGCATGGTGTTTACCAAGGCAAAAAAAGACAATTGATATTTTGACAAGACTTCTATCAAAGGTCTTTTTTATTAAGCACAGTGTTTTAAAAATCCATCTAATATTTCCATTAATTAAATCAGTTTCTTATGTCTACTGCTTTCAGACATTAGTATTCTTTATGTTCCCTTACACACACACACACACACACACACACACACACACACTCGCATGAGCTCTGTCACTGAGCTCTCTCCCCATATCTTTTTTGATTTTAGACAGGATCATACTGTGTGTACTGTCTTGAGCTTATTGTGTAGCTAAGGGTGATACCAATTTTGCTATGAAGCTCATACTGATCACAAGCTCAAAACTCTGATGCTTCTGCCTTCTAGTGCTGGGATTACAGGCTCTTGCCACCACTCCTGGATATTTTGGGATTCATATTTCCATGCCACTTACACGTTAACATTTTTCAGCAAGTATTTTAAAAGGCAAAATGAAAGCTTAGCCTACATTAGATTTGAGACCCATGCAGAACATGCTTGATTATGAGGGAGAAATTGGTAGAAATTTCTATGCAAATGACTCAAATTGTTGTGGTCTGTATATATTTGAAGTACCACACAAAGTGAGAAAATCATTTACATAGGTTTTATAAGGCCATATATATTGTACTTAGAGGATTTCTCCCCGTACACTGTTAGCCTTAACTCTCTCCCCTTCCCTCCCATTGGTTCCTTTGTTTCTGTAGATGATCTTGCCTTTACTTCATATCTGTACATATAAGCTTTTATTAATCTATGAAATATAAGACCCACAAATGAGAGGAAACATGCAACATTTTTCTTCCCAGGGTCCAGCTTGAGTCACTTGATATTGTCTCTAGTTTGCATCCACATTTCTGCAAATGGTATAACTTCATTCTTCTTTATTGCTGAAGGGATTTTATTGTGTATATAAATCCTATTTTCTTTATCCATTCTTCTCTTGAGGACACTTAGGTAGCATCCTCATAATAATAATATAGCTATCGTGAGTAGTGCTGAAATAAACGCTGATATACCAGGGTCTCTGTGGCTCATTTGCTTGGAATCATTTGAGTATATATCCAGGAGCTATATGGCTAGGTAATTTGGTAGGTCCATTTTTACTTTGTTTGTAAAGAAACGCTAGATCTGCTAAGTAAGCTCTGTACTACTACCCGTCCCTTGCTCATACAGTTGTTAATACATTGTTTGCAAGGAGCCTTAAGTGGGCTCCTTACTTTGATGAGCTACTATGCTTATAATTATATTCCATCCCATTGGGCAGTTCCAGTTGTAAATTGTAACCACTTGCCCTGCCCCTATGGTAATAAAAGTGCAAATAGAGTTAAAGCATACAAGTGATTCAGATTTATTCTTTCTGTGAAATTGATTGGCTATTAAAGTGGCTGACATACATATTTCATCGGGTAAGAAATAGATTGATGTATTGTGAAAAATGATTTATCGTTTTACAATGACATATTGTATATAATCATTTAAGTAGATGATGTGCATAATATAAATACCTTTCTTGTATCTTATGCCCTTTCTTTGCTATTTTCCCCTTTAGGTAGAGGTTTTCTTTTCTTTCACCTAAAATGCTCTTGTGTTAACAAGCCCTGGAGCTTGAGCAGGAGCCGAGGCTCAGTAGGGTAGTACTTGCCTTGCATGCACAAGGCCCAAGCTAACAAACCTAGACCGAAAGAGAACAAAACAAAATTTCTGAACAATATGCCTATATTTAATTTCCTGTACACTTTTAGCTTAATACCTGCTTGCTGCTCCTATCCTAGTGAATTATTCTCCTTCTTATTTCAATTGTTCCTATCCAATGATTGACACACAATTTTAGATGAAGTGTTAGTTTATGACACATTTTATATAGGGAATAACTGTGTCATGTACTTAGTATAATGTCTTTGTACACTTGCTTCCTATTTTGCCAGCAGACATTATTATTACAGCCATTAGTTATCCTCTACCTTCACCACCACTTCTACACACATGCACGCGTGCACACAAGCGTGCGTGCGTGCGCACGCGCGCGCGCGCGCACACACACACACAAATGGAGTCACTCATACTCATGAATGCAGGCACCAAGTATGCTCACCCATGCTGGATTTTAGTACTGATATACTCATATGGAATATGGATTTATGGCATATCTTTCCTTGTTCTCTGGAAATCCTGGCTTGTCTGTGGTTTCTTTTCTGGCTAGCTACTAACTTCCATCACCTGCTACTAACTTCCATTATCTTCCCAACTGGTTTCTTTTGGATTTGGATGCTTGGGTTGGGATCAAAAGTAATTTACACCAAATAATCTTATTTGTGAACTTTCTAGCAGGTTCCCTGTAGTTGTAGCTTGCTTTGGAAAAGGAGGCCACTACTCTAAATCTGACAAATTGAAAGTATTTGTATCAGCATCCCATTGAAGTAAATAAAATGATTTTAAAGTCAAAATAGTGGTTTTAGCTCTATGTTCATATGTATTGTCATGCCATAAAAACTGAGTTTATGAGACTTAGAAGACAAGGGTGGGGTAACATACTAGGAAAGGGGGTAAGGTTGGGTATAAAACTTTCTTCAAGGTTAAAAAAGAGTATATAACATGAATTGTCTGACTGGAACTTGAGCTGACACTGTCATTCATTTTGTATTACTATCATATCCTCTGTAGTCTTGTCTCTGTGAGTCAGTGATGTGGGCTTTCAAGTAAAGCAGAAAATATGGGAAAATGCATCTGCACGTCTGGTCTTGTGTTCATGACTGAGTCACCTTCGGGAAAAAAAAGCCTGGATTCTTATGTACAGTGGAGATGTACAATGGTCTATTCTTTCTAGTTTTCATTTCTGCATTTTCTGGACTTGCTGCTCTCAATGTGGTGCTTTGCATTTGGGAGATGTCCATAGATACAACTTTCCCATTCATGTTAAAGTAAACAAGAACCCTGTAGGGATTATTTCTTTTGTTAGCACAGTCATTGCAATTTACAAGGAATTACCTTTGGAGAAGAAAGTGTTCAAATAAGACACAGCTTAGTATTTTATAGTTCTAGAAGTTTGTGGTTTAAAAAGCAGTGACATCTAGAGCTTAATTATCTGTCATCTCTATAAATTTCTAAGTGTTTATAATCTCCTGGGTAGATAATTCATCAAGGAAGGAGGCTGTTTTGTATGGTTGTTTAGCCTTTTGTTACCCTAAAGCAAGAAACAAACAAACAAACAAACAACAAATTTTTACTATGGAAATAGTACATGAGGTACAAATTTTTCTCTCTGTTACTCTAATAAAAATTACAGGTCCAGAGATATGATTTAGCAATAGAGGACTTGCATAGCATGTGTAAGACCTCACATTTTATCCGCAAGCATTGCCCAGAGAAATGAACAAAATAAATTATCGCTGACCCCTGGCATCTTGCTTTTATATGATGATTTTCATCTTTCTTCTCATTTAAAGTGACAAAATTCTAGTGTGGGAAGTTTGGGGAATGCCTAGCAAAAACAGTCCACAGAATGGGAGGAAATCAGCTAACACACAGAATTTACAGAGAATTGCAGAAACTAAATACCAAGAAAATTAAAATGTCAATAAATTTAAAATATATTTAAAGGGCGAATGAAATAATAGGATTTCCGTTAAAAAGAAACACAAATGACCAATACTGTTTTAAAATGTATTCAATATCCTTAGCCACCAGAGAAATGCAAATCAAAATGTTGAGATACTACTTCACTACAGTCAGAATGGCTGTTATCAACACATGACAGTAAATATTACAATAAGGGGAGATAACAGAACTTTTATTCACCGATGATGACAGTACAAATTAATACAGCTATTGTGAAATCAGTTTGAATATTTCTCAAAAACAAATTAGTACTACCATAAGATGCAGTGATTTCCTTCCTGTGTCCATACCCAGAAAACTTTATAACCTAGAGATATTTGCACTCCATGCTCATTGCTGTTTTATTCATTGTAACAATATTATTAGAATCAACCTACTTGTCAATCAACAGATTAATAGATAATGAAAATTTGGAGTTGTGTGTGTGTGTTTCTGTATAGTGAATGTGAATATTATTTAGCTCTAAAGAAAAATGGCATCACAAAAATTTTTAGGAAAATGAATGGACATAGGATGTGAGTAAGTGAGGTTACACAAATTTTGAAAAAAAAACCTGCATGTTTCTCCTCGTGTGTGTGTTATACACATATATGTATACATATATATATATATATATGTATACATATATGGATAGAGAGAGCAGTACATGTAGGTTCATATAACACGGAGGAAAGAGATCAAGAAAGTCTAAATATTAGGGGGTGAGGAAGTACTAACGATAGGTAATGGAATCCAGTAATAAAACATGATATAAAGCTAATTGCTTTTTCTTGTCCTAGATCAGACATGGATTTTTTTGTCTTGGTGGTATATAAGTGCATAAAAATATATTCAACAGCAAGTGAGAGTGTAAAAGGCAATGCGAAGCTTCCTAGCCTCAGAATGGCTGTTTACAGTGTGTATGGAAGGACGTTTATTGAGATGTATAGAAGTTGGGTCTGGTTAATTTTTGTGTGTGAGTTTTTTTATTTGTAAGTTTTTATAATAAAATTAATAAACTTTTTAAAAAGTACTTCAATGTTTATATTTCATGAGGTACTGCTGTAAATGCTTGTACTGTTAAGACACATGAGCCTGTGGAACAGCCTTGTGAGTAGATTCTACTATGGATACTACATTATGGGTGAGGAAACCAAAGCATTGATTGTTTTTGTAACTTGGGTCTTTGAATTAATAAGACAGAGTTGGTATTACGAACAAGGCTTGTGTTTCTTAAACCCTATTTGTGACTATTATGCTATGTTGATGTGTTTCAAAAAACAGGACATTTAAATTTTTTCTTTTGTTCTCATTAACAAGTACTCAGATACATAAATTTTTAATTTTTAGACTTTATTTATATTTTAAAATTAATCTTCTCATTTTAAGAATCTGTAAAAGATACTCTAAAAGCCTGGCAAAGGTTATACCTTTCTTTATTCACTTTATGACCCTGAAGCATTATACATATATTTTGAATATGTAAAACTCCAGCGGATTTAATTAACTGACATGGGTAAGCTTTTTCTTGTGTCTCAAAGGATGCTGTTACATCAGCTCTGTGCTATGTCCCAAAGGTAGCTGTTTATTTTTTTTTCCATCTAGGTCCTTGGCACTCACTCTCAGTCTAAGGGTTTACTTCTAATGTTCAGTTTGGCTAAAATCAACCTAAAACACCAATAGATACTATGATTTGACCATGTTTTCATTTCCTCTAAATTTCTAACAACCCAGTTTTATGCCAGTTTGATGTCATTAACTGGAATGTTGGATTTATTGAGTACCTCCCCTCTTCCATGGATTTGCACAACTGTCATATGTTTTTCTTTCTTCTGAGATTCTTATCAAACATAATGACCTATGCTCAAATCCAAACCACATTATTCTAAAGCTTGTTGTGTGCAATGCACAATAATGGGCTTTCTTCCTTTTGGGGGCCTTTGTATCCTCATTTACAATGGAATGAAAAGGTGGATTGAGAATCTCTTAAGTGTCTGGCAAGAGACTAGGTCCTGCTCTGGAGGGCTCATAGAAAGAGAGCAACAATTAGGATGTGACAGAATCAGTGGAGAGCTCTATTTGGACAGTGTTTTGTGCATAGTTTGGTTTCTTTTGCTTGCAAGACTTGTGAAATCTGACTTTAGAGCAATTAGTAAAATTTCTCTCTTGCTTAGGAAGTATGTTCTGTAATTCTAGCTTGCCTTAAAATATAAACTTGTACATAGTACTTAGTATTTAGAAAATGAACACAGGAAACTTCAGTTTTTATGAGTAGCCACTTATCTAAACACAACTGGAATTTTGAAATCTTATTTTGGCATGTAATCAACATATCTTTATTATTTAGGAGCCATTTGACTTAGTAGTATTGAATGATCTAATTGTACCAGGTACTATGCTAGGGGTGTCACTCTTAGCTGCAGTTACTGAATCTAGGCAGCTTGAATGAAATGGTGGCACTGGAAGCCACTTTGTAGTGTATGCAGGAGTATTTGAAGAAGAAGGTGTAGCAAGTGGAAAGCATTCTAGCAATAAAGGCTTTGGAAGCATTCCTTGAGAGACAATGTACAAGGAAATCCCAGGGATGCTTAGTGCAGAGACACAACTGCAGCTTAAGAGATAATGATGCAACGTGTGGGTCAAATAAGGAGGTGGCTCCTAAAAAGCATGGTTGAACCTAATAATCAGTAAGCTTTTAGGTTTAAACATATTTTTTTTTAGAAAGAGAAGTTGGAGTTCTTAAAATTGTGGCTTTTACTCACTAAGGTTTTATCTTAAAATATGTTTGAAATATTGAAAAAAATGGGATAAACGAGGGCCTGTGTCGTTCCAGGTTTGTACATGGCAGCATCTCGCTATGCGTTTCTGAGTTAGTCCTTTCTAAATGTTTGTTTAGAGAGGAAAATGAAAAATGAATTATTAATAACTAATCTTAAGATGACTTCAATGATTGGCTACTAGTCATCTAGTCCAGATGACTTACTCAATGAGCTGTTCATCTGCCTGTTTTTAGTCTACAAACTAGGACTGGTCTCTGAGTATTGCTTCAACACTAGAATTATTCAAGTCCTCATACCTTACCAATGAGCCTTGTTTAGCTTTTAACAAACATAATAACGAACACACTCACGAAAATCAACTAAAGATTAATGATTTTCATATGGAATGTGAGTTCCATTGAGGCTTTAAAAATAACACTTATGTAATTATTAAAACTCTTCATGCTAGGTTGCATATGATCAGATTTGAGTATATTAAAGAAGAGATTGTACATTTGAATGAAGTTATTTTCACTAGTCCATCTACTACTACAAATCTTTGATTTACCCAAATAAATATGTTGCTAATGTTTAAAAACAATAAACAAACCTGATAACAGAAAGTCGTGTTGAGGTCATTATCAATGTGAAAGCCTCTTTGTTGCTTACAACTTGAATTTTTTTAGTGCTACAATTGGTAGTACACATAATAATACCATCTACATTAGGGCTTTAGAGGGCTTAATCCTAAATTTTGTCGGGGTAAGTTGAAGTTTGTATTTACCAGAAACCTTTGTGATCTGTAATTCATATATTCTCTCTCTCTCTCTCTCTCTCTCTCTCTCTGTGTGTGTGTGTGTGTTGACACAAGGTCTCTTATGTAGTCTTAGCTGGCCTGGAAGACTCTTATGTAGACCAGGATCATCTTGAACTCACAGAATCCACCTGTCTCTACTTCCAAAGTGCTAGAATAAAACTATGTGTTATCATGGTTCAGTCCTTTTTGATCTTTTGTGGAACTATGCTGTTCCACTAAAAAGAATTAGGCAGGGTTGGGGATTCAGCTCAGAGGTAGATCACTTGCCTAGCAAGCACAAGGCCCTGGGTTAGGTCCTCAGCTCTGAAAAAAATGAATTAGGCATTTTTGTTCATGTATATATTGTATAGCTGTCAAATGTACTCACTTAGCTTATTTAATACTTAGTAATGTAGATGCTATGTAATGCTAACCTTCATTTTCTTATTGCCGCTATATCCCCTGCATACACTATTATAAAATCGTGAAGCATGGTAGCTTTAGTATGAGTTTTTATCTGTTTTGTTAGATATTCCCCTCACCTCCACATAACTGTAAATCTTCCATTTAATTTAGTATTTTATTTAAGACCCTCTTAACATCTTTTGTCCTCACCATTTATGCTGATTTAATTTATGGCAGTTTATTTGTGCTTTTAAAAATATTTTATACATTTTTAATTTAATTTAATAGAATTTTAAAACATTTTTATACATGTTTAAATACTTTTTAATTATTTTCACTTTCCAGCACTGTCAGACTGGTTTCTCTGTACAAATGGTTTTTCCCACATTCATGTCTTCTATATACATAAAATTTTAAAGATACTGTGTAATCTATATGCCTGTTCTTACTCATTGACACTTGGTGTACAGACTCTCTAACTGGTTCAATTTCAACATTTCCTTTGAGCTTCATTTTCTTTGTATGTATTTTACATTTATTTATTTATTTATTTAATGTGTATGGGTGTTTTGTCTACAAGCATGTCTGTTCACCACATGTGTGTAATGCCTGTGGAGTCCAGAGATGTCATTGAATCCCCTGGGACTGGACTTACAGATGATTTTGAGTTGCTATGTAGGTGCTGGCTCCTCTGGAAATCAGCCAGTACTCATAACCACTGATCTATCCTCCCAGCACCTTGAGTTTTATTTCCAGGTGCCTGCTTTCTTTGAATGTTCTTACTTAGTTTTTGTCCACAAGTGTCAGAATCCTTTTTTTATTTATTTTTCCCTCTCTGAATGATCCACATATTCCAGGTTTTAATATAGAAAGTTAAGTGGTTAGCAACAAAATGAGTTGAGTTTTTTAAGGTACTGACAACCTTGTTGTAATATTATAACTTTATAGTTTTTTTTTTCTTAATTCCTAAAGTTTGGTTCAAAGTGTTCAGTTTGGTTTGGATAGCTATTTTGAGGTCAATAAATTTTGTTACTGAGAAAGAGATTTACTAGGCCCAAAGGCTATTATGCTTCCGCTCTCCAGCTGGATACCAGATTTCTAGACCACATGTTCTCTTGATTGTGATTTTAAAGCCCATTGTGTGACGAATTTTCAAACATATTTGCTAGCTATGAGAAGATAGGCTCTCCAAACTACAAGCAATCAGAACCCTCTGGATTCCAGTGAATAATGTACTTTCATACTGTGATTACATGAGCTGAGAAGAAAATTGACAACTTGGAGATTATTTTTGGTGTCCATGACACTCTCATGGCTTCTGAGAAATTTAAATGTTGGGAAACTCAATGCAACTATTTAGTGCAAAGTCTAGAATTTAAGTTTGTGAGAGATTGTGCTTTTAAAGTAAACGTTCATATTATTTCTCAACAGTACACATTTTCGAAAGTATTGGAGATAATTAATCAAACTAGTGACTATATTAACAATGGCATCTTTGTCTGGACAAAATAAGAGTTTCCTAAGTGAGCGAAAGCTCAAGGAAACGTGCTTGTGACCAGGCCTCAGGAGGTGTGTAAATGGTGGGCTGTTTCCCTAAGGGCAGAGAGCCCCAGAAGAGGATGTGAGGATAAGTCTTGACTACCAACTCGTTTGGACTGAGAGACTCTGAGGAAATCAGTGGAGCTGCTCTTGCTGCATCTGTGAGGGTTTCCAGAACGACAGAATCTTGAGGGCTTTGGTCAAATGAGTGGTTTAATCTCTTCATATCTTCAAACTTTGAATCTACTATTTGGAGGTCAGAGCAGTGGAGTGTGAGACCTGGTAGGAGTTAGTGAACCACTATGGCTGTGTCCCTGATGGCTCTATATTGCTCTGGCCTCTTCCTGTTGCTGCTCCACCCTGCTTCCTGTCATCTGTTATGATGTGAGCTGTTCCTCCACACTCTCCCTGCTCTAACAGACAGAAACCTCAGAAACTTTGAGCTGAATAAACCTTCTTCTTGGGACATAAAAAAAAAAAAGAGTTTCCTAAGTGTGAACTAGTCTTATTTTTATGTCATTGTGTGTGCTCGTAGTGCCACATGTTTGTGTGGGTACGTGTGTGTGTGTGTGTGTGTGTGTGTGTGTGTGTGTGTGTTCACGTGGGAGATAGAGCCTGAGAGCTGGTATCTTTCCTGATCACTTTGTACCATATTCTTATAAGAGGGACTCTTATTGAATCTGGAGCTCACTACTTGGCTATGCTGGCTGGCCAAATAGCTCTTGAGACCCTTCTGTCTCAGACCCATTTCCCTCCAGTACTGGGGCTACACATCTGTGCTACTTCTTCAACTTTGTGTAGGTGAGGATCATAATTATGGTCCTCATGTTGCAAGGCAGGCACTTTACCCCCTAAGAAATTTCCTCAATGTTAATTATTATCAACAACTACAAATGAAAACTATTTAAGATACCAGCTTTTGTATGCATGGTAGAATGCTGGGCAAAATAATCCTCAGGGTTTTTTTTTTTTTTTTGACTATTTTGTGAATCCTAAACTCACTTTTGGAGTTTTTACTCAATACAATTTCCAGTACCCTAGAAACATTTTATATTCCTGACCAGAATGTAGTAGGAAAAAGGCGAATTCTAACAAATAAGAGTCCAATGGGAATATGAAATATGCCGGGTCTTCAGATTTTGGGAGAGTTTAGTATGAAATGGAAGTGGTCATTGAAATTGCACTGACATTAGTGGAAGTCACAGACCTATCTGTAGTGTCAGTAAGTGCTTATAACTTAGAAGGAAGGGATTGCCTTTCCTGTGGAGATTGAAAGCTGCTGAGGTTCCCTTTGTTGTTGGTTTTGGTTTTGGTTTTCTGTTTTTTTGGTTGTCAGCAGTAGGTGACAATTCCTCCAAAGCCAGGCATTAAGCTCCAACTCAGATCTCATTTGTTAGTGAAAGAAACCAAAAGAACAACCGAGTTCACGCACCTGTTTGGACCACAGACTGCCAACGTAGCATATATGATGAAATTAGATTGTTAGTTCTTCATTTGGATATCAAACGTTTCAGGTATCTCAACCCAGGAGATGAGCTTTTTTTTTTTTTTTTTTTGAGTCTCTCTTCAAGGTTGTAGTGATTAATAGGTTACTTTAACTCTCAGTGACTCTGATAACTCCTAGGTGCCCGTTTAAAGTTCTTTGGAGCATTTTAAATATTTGACAGGTACTTAATTTCCCACGTCCCTTGTTTAAACCAGAAGTCTGAGTTTAATTAACATGCCTTACAAATATAGGCACAAAAGTTGTTTCCCAAGTTACTGAAGCAAATGGGAGCGCAAACTGATAAAGTTCATAGAATTGTTTTGTTGTTGCTTACCTTTTTTCCCCTTTCCCCTCCCTCCTTTCCTTCTAATGCTGGAGATGACCCAGGTCCTCATATGTGCCTGGTAAAGTACTCTATCACTGAACCATATACCCAGACCTAGAAAACTGTTTTTCCTTGAAAGACAATTTAAATTACAGAGTTCAGATGTTGCTTTCCAACCTCATAGTGTTAAACCCTTTAAGGGACAGGGGAGGTGGTTCAGCCATTAAGAGCACATATTGCTGTTCTGGAAGATGGGGAGTTTAGTGCCCCTATTCTACCCTTAAACTCTAGCTCCAGGGGATCCAACACCTTCTTCTGGCCTCTGACTCCCTCTTCTGGCTTTTGGGGGCATTGTACTCACGTGTACATCCCCACCCCCATAATAAAAATCAAATCTTGAACCCTCTTTTACTTATTAGCTTTCCTGTACTGTGGAGGTCTGTAAATCTTTCCTTTGGGGCTTGTTGAAATTGACCTTGGAAATTAGAAGACAACTTGTCCCGTCTAGGCTGACCGATTTTATTATGAGTGTATTGTAGTCACACAGCTTTGTTTAGCATTAGCAAGTCCATTGACTACTTATGTAACATTTAACTAAACAGTGATTAAAAGCCAGAATATTTAAAGTTCTAAATTTTTCCATAAATAAATTTTCTATAAAAAATTGGTTTTGCCAATCTAGTATAAATCACTCTGGGATAGGAAGAACAGATCAAATTCCTATTTTAGGAGCCTGGGGAGGAAGACAGCCTTAAGCTTGACTGAAGACAGAGATAGAGAATTTAATATTCTATTCAGTTTGTGCTCCCTGTGTTTCACTCTCCATTCTTTCCTAAAGCAGCCATTGTCCCCTCGACATGAATTCTAAACCACTGATTTAAAGGCACATCTTTTCATCAGATGTGTGATATGAAGCCTCTAGAAGTAGTGACTTTAGACACAAGGGTCAGCTCTCTTGTATAGACATTTCCACAGAATTCCTTTCCATAGCATTCTTCATTCATGCCTGCTACAAAGTTCAGCTCTGGTCTTTGAAATGAGGCTACATTTTTGAAATGAGGGACTCTACCAATATTTTTTCGCCACAGTATGTTTTCTGTTGTTTGACTGTTTTTTCCATAACTGCTACGAATACAAAAGGGATGCTAACTATTGAGACTGTGAGACTACATTCATTTGTTGTAAGGCTGTGATGAATTCAGGTAGAGAAGCTGTTACTGGATGCTTCCTAAGTGTAGTGATGGATCTCCTTATGCTGGCGAATCACTGTATGCTACCTCAGTTTATCTCGTTGACACTTTATCATTTTTAGGACACTCACATTTTTGACCAGAGATAATGTGGTTCATGGTGGCATACCTAACAGCATCTCAGAGGACCTGAGTTTAGGCCTCAGTACTACAAAACAAAAGAGAGTTAGCAAAGCACTTGGGCTGTTTATAAATATTCAAAGGAAAATAAACATTATTTGACAGTTTTATTAGTATTATTTTGAATCCAGGGCTTATAGGAAAAAATGCCAGTGGAAATTTAACTACATTTTTAAAGGGTTCTTCATTGTAGACAATGGGATTTTTAAAATTGAGTAGGGTGAGATAATTCAGTGGGTTTAAACCACTTGCCATGCAGGCTTGATACTCTGATATTGATCGGCTCCCAGAACTTTTCTTCTGACCTTCACATGTGGGTTATAACACATTTACATGCATGTGCGCAGACACTAATGAATAAGTAAATATTTTAAACTATAAAAACTTTATAAAAAGATGAGCCCATTTGACAAAATGAGAGTCACCTGTTAAAATGGTAATGATCAAAAGAAATCATTGCATCTATTTTCTCTTCCATGACTATAGATATAAATTCAGGTAGGTTGTTTAATGGGTTTGTGAAGCAATAACTAGACTTAACTGCTATTTGGCAAAAAAGGTATGTGATTTTTATTCACCTAGGGCTACTGTGGAAAACTTCAACAAAGGTTGAAAACAGTCTTTGAAAATGTTCTTCACATGGGTGAAGTATCCTTCCCTTTATGGTCTCCTTTCTCTGAACAGAAGACTTGAGTGTTCTCTAGGATACTTGCTGAAATCCTGTTCTCCATCTGCCGTGCTCGGCATTTCCCATGTGCCCTAAAGGGTGCACTATTGAGCCATTAACCAAAACAAAGGACCTGAAGCAAATTTTAAATTTTTTCAGCCTGCCAATTCAAGCAGTGTATAGCAGGTGTGTTGGAGATTTGTAAAGCCAAAATAAATGGCCACAAGAAATTCAGAGGTAATACAGATGTTAGGTGAAGCTTAAAATGGAAAGAAATCAAACATTGTATTCATGGTTCATTCTGGAGTCCTATAAAAGTAATTTAAGGGGTGCCTCCTCAGACACTGCATACTTGTGGTTTTTGAAAATACTAGGCTTTGGCTGTGCTTCTGTTTTGTGTACTGACTTGGAGAGACAGAGTGGAGAAAAGGAGAAGTTGGAGAATGAAGGCAAATGACACGATAGTGCTTCTCGGTAGTGATCATGCACTCCTTTGGAATAACTTCCTGTTTCTATCAGATCATCAGAAGGTAGTTCTTCATACTTTTGGGGGGGATAAGTGGGGAAGGAGAGGGAGAGAATTTTTATAGAAAAATAAAAGGAATCTTTAAAAAAACAGTGTACTTTTTCAAAAGGTGTACTTATGAGGTTTTTTTTTGTATATGCAATAAATTTGTATACTCTCTTTATATTTTTTTAGTGGCCTTATGGATGAGCATTATTTTGAAGTTTATAGTTGTGAGAAAATACTCAAATTCACTGTTCCATTGCTTTTTTAATTTTTCAAAACCTATTTTTAATGATGGTTCTTAAACACTTTAACCTCCTTTGTAGCCCACCACCCACCAGAGATAGTGGGAAAGAAAGGATGTGGGGGAAGGGGACCTGGTGCTTTCAAAACCTAGAAAGGTAGACAGAACTCTGATTCTCGGGTCGTAATGGAGTTCCTTCCTATTAAGGTACAGTTGATAGACTAATGTTAAATTACTGTGCCACCTTAGTATCCTTCGAACTAGGAGTCCTTAGAAGCACAACAGTACTTGAGATTCTGATGACAAAATAAAAGGCACAAAACTGAGAAGCCATATTCATTAACATCAGGGAGTTGGACAGAGTCATGTCATACAGACAGGTAGAATAACAAAAAAAAAAAAATGTGTTCTTTGCCATAAGAACTACCCAGTGTTTTGATATGGTTTAAAAGGCTAATTATGGAATCAGACTGCCTGGCTTGAACCTCAGCTCTGTAACCTACTTAGCTGTGTGAAGTTGTGCAAGTCACTCAACCTTCCTCGCCTTCATTTTCCCCATCTGTAAGATGAGAGCAATAGAATCCTCTCCAGGAGGAATCTAGGCAGCAATAAATCTTAGTGTGAATAATTCCCTAGTATTTCTCTTTATGACTCGCTTCTGTGCAAGTGCTTAAGAGTGGATTTAAGAGTATTAATTAAGTCATAGTACCTGGTGTTCCATTCATGGAGAATTAGAGACTTGTGCTGAATTCACAATATTTAGTGTCTACTTCCAGCCCTTCACCAACTCTCTTATATAATCTTTCCAGTTTCTGGATCTTAAATTAGTTTTTTATCTAAATGAACATAAGAAATCCCATAAAGCTAGAGATCTTATCCATCTCCTCAACCGTGCCTGGCACATAGCAGATAGTGGTACATGTTGGTTCAGCACAACTTGGGGATATTATGAAAGGGATGATACACACCAGGCAAGAATGGAATGCTGTGAATGAAACATAACCATACCACAAAATGACTAGCTTTCCTCTTTTGAGATTCCCAGAGGAGATAAATGTCTTCTGTCAAGATCTGTGCATAAGGCTTGGAGTCAGAAGATATTGCCTTAAGTCATGGTTTAACCACTCACAGCTTAGTAATGTCAAACAAGAGGTTTAACTTTATGAGTTTCATTTCTTTCATCAGAATATTTCAGTTATCACTCATGGTTTAGAGTATTTTGAGATAACATGAGAAAGTCCTAGGGTTCCATTCTTAGCGCTTGAGGACAAATCCAACAACTAAAAACTACAGTCTTTTTGGGAGATCCAAAGATCAATGCAATCCTAGCATGTGGAAACTGTAATACAGAAAAGAGCAAACAAACACACTAATTTCATGCTCTGCATTGGAGGATTCTAAATCAGAAAAGGCCAAACTCTTCCTGTTGCTTGAATATAAAGCAGCAAGGCTAAAGTTTTACTGTTGCCCAAATTAGGTGATATTAAGAATGTAAGAAAAGCATACCTTTGGTGCATAGTTCTTCAAGTACAGCAGAATGAGAGAATGTCAGATTCTCACCAGCTCCTTTTGTTGTTGTCCCTCATTTCTTCTGAGCCAACTCCCCAAATTTTTTCACCCTGAAAGAAGGAAGACATGTATTGGCTAGAACCATATTGAGGAATTGGCCAGGGTCCCATCCAAGGTCATAGGCAAACAAAACAAAACAAAACAAAACAAAAAAACCCTGTTCTGTCACCCACTCCTGATGTTACATAGAATGCATGACTGGAGGCCAGTTCCTGTTGAATTTTTTTTTATTTGTGTAAGTTCAAAATTAAGAATTATAATTCATATCTGTCTTTCTGCATAGAAAAGCCGCTGTAGAAAAGTCTTTCTCCAGATCTTTGCTGTTTATGTTCAGAGCAAATCCTTGACCCTTATAACTCTTCTTCTTTTTTTTTTTTGGTGGTTGTTTTTCTTTGACATATGTGATTTAGTTGCAGGATTAAATGTGAATGTAAACTTCCACGCTCCAGAGCACACCCTTACAGTGTACTTTCCATAGCATACTAAGCCACTTAGAATATGTGAGCTGGGCTTGCTCTTGGAAATTCCCTTAGTGAACCAACAGTGCTGAGATGTAATGTCCAAGGGGAATACGGTAAAGCGTGGAGTAGCCGAGCCCATTACTAGTAGAGTTGCTTTTTTTTTCCCTTTATATATTTTTGTTGTTGCTGTTGTTACTGTGCCTCTTTACACTTAAAAAATACAAGATAAGTGACAGCCTTATTAGGCAGTATTTCACATAATGTCCAATTTATTCATTTATAAGTGCACAGTTTGTCAGGTGTGGTAGCTCACTCCTATCTCAACATTTTTGAGGCAGTGGCAGACAGATATTTGTGATTTCAGTGCCAGCATAGTTGACGTAGTGAGTTCCAGGATTTGTAAATAATATGTCTGTAAACATTGTCAGAATGTCAAGCTGTATTTCAATAACACACTGAGGCATTGAATTGCTGGGTTATATAACACTAACATGTTGAGGAACTAATCTTAAGTTTGTCATAATCACTACATCATATTTTTTCCATTGGCCTGACAACCTTAAACCTTTAGAACAGGGCTGTACATGTAACACAATGTGAAAGGGACCCTGAGCAGCGAGAGTAGTCTTGGGGCTTCTGTTGAAAGCCCACACTATGTCCCCGGGCCCATTATTGAGTAATTAATTGTAATTCCACATTCCCAGTTAGCTATTAAGTCTTCCAGAAGGGGACTAGGAAATTCACTGTGGCAGTAGTAAAATTAAGAATAGTTTGTTTCTGAAAGAGAAAGGTAATACTTCCTAAGACATCAGTGATCCCAAGTCTTTAGCCAAATGGCAACTTAGTTCAGTAAGCTGTAAGAAAACGAAGTCACCTACAACACATTTTAGAATACTTAAGGAAGTCAGAGGAAAAGAAATGGTTTTCCATTGACTAGATAAGTTTAATTGCATTGACTAGACTTTTAATTTCCCAATGGTAACTGAACAGTACAGTGATGTTGAATCTCCTCTGTACTATGGAAAAGTCAAACCATCAGGGATTGATTGTGTTAAAATAAGTAAAGGATTTTCATGAGTTTGAAGTTCACTTTGAATGCCATTAACAAGGTAGTTGCTTTATTGGCTTCCTAGAGTTGACTTCTGTTTTGCTGTTACTTCAGGTTGTGCGCATGGCATATCATTGGCAAATTAACTTTGCATGTATCTTTTCAGCTGAGTTGCTTGCCTCTGTTGCTGGTTGACACTGGGCTAACTGCAAATTTTCAAGCTGCCTAATACCTAACACATTGCTTCAACAGCCTTTTCTATCTCACCTACCTGTGTGTGTTGAAATCTTCCTTTCATAAAAACTAATAAATAGCCTGGGAGCTACACCCTGGAACAACAGTCCTAACTGCTCAAGGAATTTTCTCAAATTGAAAGCATATTTTATATTTCCATCCCCCATTTCACTTCATAGGAAGTGAGTGTCCAGCTAGTTGTGTCATGAATGTTTTATATAAGTTTACATGCATTCCTGTGTTCTGGTTTGAGGACAAATAATAGAGGCTGCAATCAGCCATGATAAGATTAGTTTAAAAACAGATTGGGGTGCCTCTAAAACCCAGACACATGCAAGTAAATTGAATGTGTAAGGGGCTTTCATTTTATTTTCTGCATAGTGGACACCAAAATATAGGATACCCTGAACGTATCCAAAATCAACAATCATTTTTAAGAGACTGGGATGTTGCCCAGTTTTGTGCTACACTGGGAAGCGCCCTTTTATTGATTATAGCTGACTGTACTAAGTTGCAGTGTCGGTGTGTAGCTGCTTCCTGTTTTGCATAAGCTAGTTACTTTTCTTTCAGAATCTAGAATGTGAAAGGAAGCATTGTAGTGGTTTAGCTAATTTCATTTATTTTTTCTTGCAGGTTCTGAAAAGTGCCTTTTCTGAAAACTCTGCTGCTTGGATTCTACTCTAGAGCTCTCTTTCCAAGCCTTCTCCCCACACACCCTTCCCATCCCACCCCTACAAAACTTTGCCTTGCTTGTAGTTTACTGTCAGTAACTTGCCCATTTAGTTTTTCTCTCATTCTCAGTTTTCTTAGTCATTTTTTCCTCCCCTTGATTTTGCAAAACTATATTTTTAGGTTGTAACATCCTCCCAACCTTATTCCTCTGAGCAAAGAGTTGGGGAGATAGACGTTTCTCTCCTTGATCGGAGACCATCCACAAATTGAAGGGCAGCCAGCAACATATGCTTTTTGTAAGAATAATTGAAACCATCAACTAGACAGCATAGGATTCTTTTGAACGTCTGCCAGTTATTTGAAGCAAATTTAGCAAAAGAACAAAATATAGCATTCAATATATTAACTTTTCTAGTTGCCTTGTTAGGACTTGGTCTCTAATTTGATTTTTGGTTATTCCAATACGTTGACTTACTAAGTGGCTTTTAGTGTTTGACCAGATCAGACTTGACTTTATTGAGAACCTAAGTGCTAACAAATACTCCACCAAATCAACCTGCTCTCACTTCACATTTGGTTCTGATTCCCTTAGATTCCTTGAACCATCTGCAGTGATATTATTCTCTGAAGAGGGTGAACTTGATTGCCGCTTTGCTCTCAGTATGACACCTGTCAATGTAGCTCTAATCCGTGATACCAAGTGGCTGACTTTAGAAGTTTGTAGAGAATTTCAGAGAGGAACTTGCTCTCGAGCTGACGCAGAGTGCAGGTTTGCCCATCCGCCAAGATTTTGCCATGTGGAAAATGGCCGAGTGGTGGCCTGTTTTGATTCACTAAAGGTGAGTGTCCTGTGTATGCACATAATTGCTTCAATGTGTTGATTTCTAGACATTTGAGAACAAGATGTGCTAGAAAAGAGTAAAAGTAATAATAGAATAAAATTATGTATTATTTGGTTTAAGACAAGGCATACCCTTTTCTGTGTGCCGAACTAAGCCAGTTGAAGGCTCATTTTACTGAAGTCACCTTATCAAGATAAATTTACTTGTAAAATGAAAAGTCAAGAATTTTTATAGAACTGGGGTTTAAGCAGGTTTCTCTATGTATCTGTCTGGTCTGTAACTTACTATGTAGACCAGGCTAGCCTTGAATTTGTAGTAACCCTTCTGCCTCTCTGCCTTCTGAGTACAGGGCTTGCAAGCATTTCCCACCAACCTGACTAATTTACCACCTCATAGGATTTTAATTTCTGTATAGAATTTAGACTTTAGAAATGTATTAGAATTATTCATTTTGTTTTATCTATGAATGTTTTGCCTACTTGTGTATATGTACAACATGTGCATGCTTGGTACCCACTGGAGGTCAGAAGAAGGCATCTGTTCCCCCAGAACTGGAATTATTGATGGTTGTGAACCACCACATAGGTTCTTGAAATCAAACCTGGATCCTCTACAAGAGCAAGTGTTCTTAATCACTGAGCCATCTCTCCAGCTCATAGAATTATGATTTTCAATATAGTGACCAAAATTCTCATGCAACAGAGAAAAATCCTTTAATGAATTACATTATACATATATGTATGTGTATATATATATATATATATATATATATATAGAGAGAGAGAGAGAGAGAGAGTTTATTTTGTATATTAGTAAGATAGAAATGCCATATAAGACCAGTCTCCAGTCAAACAGAGCATTAAAACCTCATCGTTCATGAAGATTAAGCATATTGTTATAAAACTAACTTCACTAATATCTCTTCTTGAACACACAAGTGAAAATGTCTAATTTGTAAGTATCAAAGAAAGTCTAACTGCCACGATTGCCAAGCTTAAGTATAGCAAAATATGAGGGCAGGTGAGGTTCTATATACAGCAGGACATAAACGATTGTGTACCATGAGAATGTATTTATTTTCATGTTTTATTCATAGTTACCTTAATGTAAGGAAAAGAATATTCAGATTACACCAGAGAGGCAAAACCTGTGAATGGATTCTTGATTTAATTAATATATTTGCTCTCATGAATGTAAAATGAAGTTTGAAATTATAGGCCAATTAAATAGGTTTAGCAAGAATTTTTAGAAATTTCGTGATGTTACTTGACTGTCATAATGATCAAGTTCACCCCACTGACATTGTTATTGCTTGCTGCCGTGCATTCTTTGTGTGCTGCTTTCCCTCAGAAGACATTTTCAGATGCCTTGCTCTGAATGATTCTTATGCTTCAGACTTCAGAGTTCCTCAGATTTGGGGGCATTTTCATCTCCAGATTTGGAGTTATTTTCATGTACATGATGAGTCCTTGAGATAGGACTAAATTTGAAACAGGAAATCCATTTATATTTTATATACAATCTATACAGGACCCATGGGTTATTTTAATGTGGTGTTTTAGTTCATCTATTATTTGAATGCAAAATGAGGTTACGTATGGTATTTTCCAATTATGACATTATACTGGTGCTCAGAACATTGGATTTTGGAGCTTTTTACTTTTTCAAATTAAAGGTGTTCAACCTAGACTTATGTAGTTTTACTTATTTCCTGGTTGCTAGCTTTTATCATGGACTATTCCAGTTCAATAATGAAATCTCATTATGATAAAACAAAGGGTAGTACTAATATTCAAAACTCTGAACTGCTTTTATTTGAAGAAGATCTAATAACTAACAAGGTTATTATTATTATTATTATTTTGGCTAAGCCTGGTGGCACACGTCTTTTATCTCAGAACTCAATGGGCAGAAGCAGGTGAATCTATATTGAGTTCAAAGCCATCCTAGTCTACATAGCAAATTTCAAACCAGCTAGGGCAACATAGTGAGATTCTGTCTCAGAAAAGACATTTCTTCATTGTTTACTTCATGCTGTCGTTTCATACAGCATGTTTCATATAGTCATTTTCTTTGTATTAGTTTCAGTGTACTAATTAAGACAGGGCTGGGGTGAGCATTGAGGCTGAAAAGATCACTGAGCTAGTAACGTTGTGGCGTCTTTCACTCAGGGCACTTGCAAGTCCAGGCATTGCACTAGGTCCTTTATCATCTTGCTTCTGGAGATCTGGAATATAGTTCCAGCCCCACTAATCTGATCTTTCAGCTCCTTTGTCTCTCAAATCTTGAGTTACTTAGTCTTTAATAAATACATAATACCTTCACAATGTCTGCAGAGATTCCAAAGAGACAACACAAACAAGAAACAAAAAGTCTTAGTACAAAGTGACTCCAGTATAAGGTTAACGTCTTGCAATTAATGGAGTGTTTGCTCTAGGAGCTATTGAAAAGGGCTCCGTTTAGATAGACTTTATTACTTAATGCTCTAAGCTCATGTGCCCAGATCCATTGTGATGAGGGTGATTTTAGTTCTACAGTTTACATATATCAGTGTTCTATGGTTTACTCTGTGATAGGGAATTTATCATGGTCTAAAGATTCTGTCTTTTTTTTTTTTTTTTTTTTTTTTTTTTTTTTTTTTTTTTTTTTTGGTTCTGTCTTTCTAGGCATCATAGAATGATGCAGACACACATCTCTATAATCTTTTATAGACTTCAGGCCAGAGTTTCTATTAAAGGCAAAAGAATGCTTACTATAAAGTAAACACATTGAGGACAATAATAAGAGTGAATCGCTTAACTATTTTCATATGCTGTATTCTCTTCTGAATCCATTGCTCTTAAATCCGAGCATTGTGTTAAAATCTTGATGACCAGTCAGACTAAATAAAGATGATTTACATAATTTCTACAGTTTTAATTTCTTTTCATGAAAATTAAATATTTCAAATGTACAAAGCCTTTTATATAATTGCTTAATTTGCCATTTAGATAGCATATTCATCAGTTTCATGTCTGCATAAAAGCTTTGTATTTCTGTTTTTTTCTTGTGTTGCTTCTTATCCAAGATATGCATGAAAACTATCCTGAGATCAGGGTAATTGACCTATACTGATTGTGCTCCTATCATATGCACAACACACAGAGAACATGCCTTTAATTATTGCCAACACATTCATTGCTCTTCTTGAATTTGTATAATTGAAGCACCATTGAATTTATCTGTGTACTGGTTTTTTTTTTTTTTCATCAGTGGTTAAATAAGCAATCATTTGATGATTTGTAGGCTGTGTGCTGTTTTTTTTTTTAATCACACATGCATTAGTGTGTATATGTGTGTGCGTGCGTGCCCTGTGTGAGTGCGTGTGTGTGTGTGTGTGTGTGAATGTGTTCCATTAATACTAGCTACTCAAACAGATGATGGTTCTTTGCCTACATTATAGGCACAATAGACACTGTCCTATTCTCCCCTCATAATGAAGGGAGGTCATGAGAATAGGAAGGGTAATCAGAACGGATTGATTGTGCATTGTGCTGAAGGGCTGCACCATTAACTACATGAATGAACGCTGCACCGTTTCCAGATAGGGATCCAGTCTGTGATGCCTGTAAATGAATTCTCAGCTACACAGAAGAGTCTCCCGTCTTGTTATCATGCAGCTGTTTTTGACTCAGTTGCCTTGTCTTCTTAGTACATTTATTTCAAACTTCCCTCTGGCATTGGTTAACTCATTCTATACTGATTCCTTGGTATTCCGTGCTGTCGTTGATTTAGATTGGCATTTAGAATGAATTACCTGCAGATTTAACAAAAGATCATATGTTTGTGATTGTTTTCCTAGCCACCTGCTTACTTTGCATCAAAAATATCAAGTATATCTTCAGCCTCCCACTCTATTCTCAATCATCTACCTGCTATACTGCAAATACATAAAGGCAACAAGTATTGCATTGTAGCACATTGACAGTGATCATATCTACCTGTCATAGTCAGTACTTTGGCTGGTTTTGTAACAACTACTTGCTAGTTAAGCCATAAGAACAGTCATAGTCAGAGGGTAATTATGTTAATCCATATATATTCTTAAGTGACAGGAACTAGGAGAGCAATGTATATAAAAGACCTCTAAATAATGTCATCCAACATTAAGCACAATGATACTATGAAAAATAAAACATGTTATATATAAATATGCATATGTTTTTGACATATAGGTAATAATTGGCCCTAGGATCCGTCTGTTCTATATTTAAAGCCACTGATCACAGCAGTTCTCAGTAGCTTAAAACTTAAGTATTTGGGAGCTGAGGCTGTAGCATAGTGGTTGTTTGCCCAGCAGAGTCAAGGCCCTGAGTCCGATCTCCAGCCCCACACAATAAAAGACTATTTTGGTTGTATATTTGTTCATGCACATTTGATTAGGTAAAGCTGACCAGACGTCAGACTCTTAGCATAACCCTAAGGATTACACAAAATATAGTACCATTTATGAACTCCAGGTTTGCTTGCACTATAAACCCTGTCTTTCTGCTAGTCATGAAAAATGTTTTACTTCAAGATATCTTGGATATTGGCCTTAAAAAGAAATAAACCTTCATTTATATAGGCTTTTGAGGAAGGTGGGAGTAGGTGGGTGGATGGGGGCACATCCTCATAGAAGCGGGAGGAGGGGGGATAAGATAGGGGATTTCTGGATGGGGGAAATGGGGAAAGGTGATAACATCTGAAATGTAAAGAAAATATCCAATAAAAAGATGAGAATAAAATTTAAAATCTCATTTGAATGAAAAATGGATTCTTGATTAGCACCAAACATCCTCAGCTTCTTTGAACTTTTTGTTTGAAATAAATTTAGATTTAGAGAGAAGTTGCAAAAATAATAGAAGCATTCCCTGTATACTTCAGCAGATTCCCCTAAGCATCAGCTGCTTACAGCCCACTTATGATATAATCATCCAAACCCGAGAAAGAGCACTAGGCAAAACTACTAAGGAAGGGATTGACTTAAAGTTCTCCAACTGGTTCCCAAAGGCTTAGCAGTTCAGATCATTAGTTTAAAGAAGTTTTGTGTCCATAGAATTTAAAACAAAACTAGAAAATGAGGGATTTTGGCCGCTGAAAGACTATTCAATTAAAAACCTTTACCATTTATATATAAGGAAACTGAAGAATTAGTAAGAGAAAGTTACTTTCCCAAGATCACTACAAAGTTATTGGAAGAGCTTGACAATTTGAGTCTTTATTACAACTGAGAAGAAAAATGGAGAAAATATCAAAGGGGTATTTAAATTAAAGTTTATGGTTCATGCTTAGATCTTTTTCTGGAATTATATGTTAAAACAGGATCTTAGAAGCAGCCAAGACTAGTCTCTAATTCTGGACAATTCTCCTGACTCAATCTCCCAAGTGCTGAGATTCCTGATATGAGCCATAATGCCTAAGTAATACTCTATTGTTAATCACTTATACTGTTTGTTCCAAAATGGAGAGTAGAAAGGAGATACTGTTGTTTACAGTGTTATCTAACATTATGCTGATAGTTTTCTCAATTCCCAAGCACCAGAACACTGAGCTGTCTCTGTCCATTCTTTTTCTCAAACCCTGAGTTGTTAGGTTAGTTAACCAGATTGGTGGCTGATTTTTCATAGTACTCTCTGATGTTGTTATGTACTTACTAGTAAAGTGCACTGGCTAGCTGGTGATATCTGTCACCAATCACCTGGAAATAGTATAGTGGCTGTTTAGCTTCAGAATGGATTTAAAAAAAACTTGAACTCTAATTGACTTTACTTAAAATGTTGTTTTATAGGACCATAGTTCAAAGTCTTTTGTCTCCCACCTTGCAGCCAAATTGTAATTGGGCTGGTGATATATAACCTGGTGATATATAACTCAGGATATGGCCAGGAATGTATTTGCTAATTGCAATTTTGATTATACCATTCCCATGTGATAGGGGACACTTGAAAATCTGAAATTAAACTGTGTATTATATGTCAGCTCCTCGGTTATGAAGAAACTCTTCCATGTTAGAGCAATATAGAAATAATTTTGTCTCTGTAAGCATAGCTATGTGAAGTCATTAAAAATACTGTCCTTTTCTAAACCATATTTCTGTAAACTGTGGGTACCAGGTACTTATGTACATTTAGAACTTGCAGGTAGTTTATTTAGGATCATGGCTTTGTACCCAGAATATCATTTACTGACTGCTCGTTATCCCCCAAGAGATAAACTTTCTGCCTGTACCATCCTTAAAATGACTCTTTCTCTAAATCCCATGTCATTTAATCTTCAGCTTACAGACATACATGTTTCAGAGGAATCATAGATATTATTATTATTAATTCATTTGATTAACTAATTAATTAATTTTAGAGAAGTTCTTTCTATGTATCCCTGGCTGTCCTGGAACTCACAGTATAGACCAGGCTGTTCTGAACTCACAAAAATCCACTGTTTCTGCCCCCTGAGTGATAGAATTAAAGGAGTGGCCAGCATGCCTGGCATGTTTTAGTGTTTTTACTCCTATACTGACATTTACTTTACCCAACGTCAAGTTTACTGCCAGATGTAGTTATACATATATTTAAGTTCTGCTTTTTGTTGTCTTGATATTGCTCTCTTTAAAATTCAGTAAATGACTCCATTTTTGTCAATGTTTTATTTTCTAAATAATCTCCCCTCTCTGGAATTAACCACATGGTCACTAGAAATAGACTCAATAATTTATATATTTTATGATACATTTTTGCAGTACTATTTATTTACTGTCATGCATAATTTGGTATTTGGTTAAAGAACATATGGCTATAGGATACATCATTAGAAATAGTTTTTCAGCTATGACTTTGTCAGAGCATTTATTAAATGTATATATGCCTTCTACTGAGTGTTTTTCTATCATAAATGGGTATTGTTTCCCGCTGAAATTGATTTTTGACACACTAGAAGTTGATATAAAAATTAACCTTTGATTCTGCCCATATTCTTCTGGGTAAACATAGACAGCGAAGGTGGTTTCCAAAGTGTGAAGACTCTCCTTAAATTTGAAAGTGTAGAGCCCATAGTAATATATCTCTGTTAAAAACGACACATTCCCCAAACCAAGACATTATCTTGTGTGCCAGCCACAATTTGCTGACAAACTACATAGTAGCGATGTTCTAAATCTTCTACATACAAAAATGTACAGAATGTGTTGTTGCCTTTTTGCCTTGTTCGGAATGGAATTGAAGGCCAAGTGCCTGCTAGCTACCAGCTCTACAGGTGAGCTGGTTTTGTAGCCCATATTTTCTATTGTTTTGTGACAGAGTCTCACTGGATATCTCTGAGTGGCCTCCAAGTCTGAGCCCTCCTTTCGTAGGCTTTCTAAGTGCTGGAAATCCAGGTGTGCAGGCCTGTTTAGGGCTTCAGACAACATTTTCCTCTGTGACTTGACACTCTTTATCTAGCTTTGTCTTATGCCCTGAAATACATTGTGTGGACAGCATTGTACTGTCCCTAACCTTTTACCCAGAGATGAGATTATTTTAACACTACATTGTCACATTGTCCTCACACCTTTGTCCATGGACTAATTTGTGAACGATAGTAACACTGACATAACAATTTGAGAATTCCTAACATCTTCAGGAACATTGTGTTCTTGCTTCTAAGATTTCAAAATACCAAATGGCAGAAGTTGGGGGCTTTTTGTGAATGTTTATGCTCATCACTTGCGTATAAACTTACATTTTTCTAGCTTCTCAGATAGCATAGTTTGTAGTTTTTGCAATTTCTTGGTTTCTTCATTTTCAAAGGACAAGAAGGTACCACATATAGAAGTACTTTCAAAGGGGTGGGGCCACAGCTCAGCAGTAAGGCTCATGTTTCACACATGGAGGACCCCAGGTTCTATCTCCAGCACAGAAAATCAATCAAACAAAAAAAAATCGTTTGAAACAAAGTCAGTCTTAAATGTAAGAGAAACATGAAAACCATAGATGTTTTCTATCTACAGGCAGGTACTTTGGAGGACTATTTGTGGTTTGTTATGAGAATTTGTATAAATGTCAGGGGTTGTTTAATGCTGAAAGTCCTGTTATATCTATTAAAAGTTCTATATGAATTCAATTCCCAAAGGCACGATTTGTTTAACAAACATTTATTGAAACATCTTACTTATTAGACACTGATTGGGCTCAGTGTACAACGTTATTGAAGCCATAACTCCTACTTGATCTCTTACTATAAGGCAGCTCTGTAGTGTCTCATAAGCCATGTGTTATCTCACAGTTAGAAGAATCCAGAGGAAGGACAGGACTGGGATTGTGTCCAGGTGTAGAGGTTAAAGACACAGACATGGAAGAAGTGGTGTTTGAAGTATTCTTTGAAGAAGGGATAAGCTAAGCAAAGTCAGAGGGGGATGCCAGTGTGTCTGTGTGTTAAGTTTGGACAGGCTGGAACATAGAGCTTACAATAAGGAGGACTAGGCTTAAAATTCAGTGAGCCAAATAGAGAATGGGACTCTATGGTTGAGTGCTTGCCTAGCATGCATAAAGCTCTGAGTTCTGTCTTCAGTAAACACGGAGACAGTACAGAGTTAGGACTCTAGGCTTTATTTTGTAGCTGTGAGAAGTCTAGGGTACTTTTTAAATTGTGTGTGTGTGTGTGTGTGTGTGTGTGTGTGTGTGTATTTGAATCAGGTCATGGCAATGGTAAGAGAATGCCAAGGGTGAAACCATTTGGGTGCACATTTATCAGTCTGTTGTAGCCTCGTAAGTCATGTGTTCAATTTGAAATTAGATTCCTTGGACTAATTTGCAGTTACTGAATCTTTTAAAAGTGAAGACTTGACCAAACATCATTGTATTATCACACTACTATTTTAACATAATATTCAGTGATAATCATTTAGAAAAGTTTTTAGGCTGGGGCTCTAGTAGGATTTCTCTGTGGATAAAATTACTGACTACTCTTGCAAAGGACCTGGGTTCAATTTCTGGCATTCATAACCCTTTGTAATTCCAGTTCCAGGGAATCTGAAGCCCTTGTCTGTGCTCTGTAAAGCACCAGGTACAAATGTGCTGCACAGACATACATGCAGACAAAACTCCCATACACAAAAAATAAGGAAATAATGTTTAATTAAAGGAAATTAGAGTGGGAATAGAGGGATGGTTGAATTACCAAGGTGCTTACTCTGCAAGCATGAAGACCCTGGTTAGGATGCCCAGCTCCCATATAAAAAGTCAGATACACATGCTTATAATCCCAGGACTGGAGGTGGAGAATGGGTGATCTCTGGGCCTTGCTGCCCAGATAACCTACCATAGTTGGTGGATTCCAAATTCAGTGAGGATCCATTCATTAAAACACACACACACACACACACACACACACACACACACACACACACACACCATATATTTTAGACTGTAGTGGCACACACTTGCAGTCCCAGCACTGAGAGCTTGATAAAGAAGGATCACAAGTTTGAGGTCAATCTAAGGTACCTACTGTTACCCATCTCAAAAGCAAATTTTAAGTGAGGTTTTAGTAAAGATCTCCCATTCTCTCTGTTATTTTATTTGTTTTGCATTAGGTGTTGTCTTACTATTATAACCTTTTGTGACTAGCACATAATAGTGCCTTTAAACTAAAAACATTTTTTTTGGTGAAACAAACATCTTATGGATGAAACTTTTATGAAATTATCACCAACTTTCTTCACTCAATGTCACTTAGCCTAGCTATGAAGGCTAATAAACTGCAGGTTTGTGCAAATGAAATTCTATCCCTCAGAATCATTGACCTGTTCTTTATTCAAATGTTGGATATTCTCTAAATGTTGCATTTTGTGTAGTTTTACCTTATATTGGTACCTTTAGTCTTTTTCTGTCTGGCTACCATTAACTATTCTTTTAAAGAATTTGTGTAATAATCTGGTAAAATTTAAACATAACTGCAATTTAGTAGAAAGACCCTGCTTTGAAAAGAAATAGGAAAATACTGAGTGTGGTCTGAAAATAGAATTTTATGGAGGTATCCCAGGCAGGCCTATGAATTATAGCTTTGGATTTTCTAAGTCAGTACAATCTCTTACACTGGCCCCATGTTTATGACCATTCCTGGATAGCAATGTTTGGTATTCAAAAGAGAATATTCTAAGCCCTGTGAAATCCTCAGTAACCCAGATCTGAGCCAATTTAGGCAGCTGACTCTGCTTTATTTCAAAAACAGGAAAGATAAGATGAGCATGGTAGCCAGTGTCCGTGATCCCTGAATTTGGAGACAGAAGCATCAAAAGCTCAGAGTCTTCTGTGGCTGTATTATCAGTTCCTGTCCAGCCTGGGCTACATGAGACCCTGTCACAAAACATACAAAGAACAACAGAAGAACAGTCAGACAGACAGACAGACAGACAGAGTCAAGTTCCTGGAATATTTTTTAAAATGTTTCAACAAAGAGGAAAATACATGAATTATTTTAAGTATGTAGTAGCATTCAATTGAAGTCAGCTTTGACAATGACTTCCATAACTGTGATTTGAATGTCCTAATGGACAACTGACTTGTCAAAAGAATCAAGGCTCTTTTCTTCAAATTTTATGCCTTGTTTTGATGGCATATGACATCTATTCCGTGTTATGAGTGATACCTTAGTGAAATCCCAAGTCTTCCTATCCAACTTGCTCTTCCTCTTTCTCAGCTACCCAAAGTCATCCTGGTCACCTTTGCTATCTCTGCTGTATTCCCAACCCCTTAATAGACTTCAAGTCCTAGAGTCCCCTCTGTTTTTCCTGAGGCTCTACATCTTGAAGAGTGATAAGGCTGACCTTACATGACAGGTGCTTAGTATTGAATGATTTCCTTGATCAGGGAGAAAACAATGCAATTCAATATGTTTTCCTATTTACTTATGGTTACCTGAAAGCTCTATCTTACATTTGGGGCCCAGTCATGAACTTTACTGTTTCTTTGGGATATTTGATATAATTATCAGATTTTAAAAGAGCATCCTGTCATCCCTCCTGCATCAAAACATACTCTTCAGGCCTAATGTAATTATCCTATTGGAAAAATGCCTTTCTTGAAAGTCATTTTCAAAACTTTTGGACGAATGTAGCAGTATAAATAGAAACAGAGCAGGTCAGCATGGGAAGAATCCATGCATTTTTATACAGTTTGGTGAACATACTATCGTATTGTGAATATTCCAGTATTGAGAACTAGAGATCTCGGTTTAAAAATTGGTTTCCAGTGATACAATCTCATTTATACACAAATCACATCACACTGTGTTTCATACATTGAGTACAAGTATTTTTCAGTCTAAAGTAAAAGTGAAGAAGTGCAGTACGCGCAACTGCAACTAATCTTAACATAAAATGGCAAAAGAAAAATACATGCAACTTGTCAAATGAGTGTTGGTATTTTCTTCATTGTGTGAAAGAAGGAGACTGAGAATGTAGCACAGCCATAGCATATAGCATGTTTAAGGCTCTTAGTACTTTACCCAGAACTATGTAGGAGAGGGGATGTGTGTGTGTGTGTGTGTGTGTGTGTGTGTGTGTGTGTGTGTATACACATGCATGTGCATGCATATAAATAATCCCATGTATGCACATGCAGAGACCAGATGTGGACTTTGGATGTCTTTCTCTAGCTCTCTCTGCCTTATCGCCTGGAGACAAGGTCTTTTCTTGAACCAGAAGCTAGCAGTTTCAGCTAGACTGGCCAGCCAGGGAGCTCTTAGGATCTTTGTGTCGCCAAGGTTACAGATGAACTTTGTATCTAAGTGCTTGCTTTGAAAGTTAGCAATCTGCTGATCCGCAGCTTTAGATTATCCATATTGAGACACTGCAGTCAGCATTGGGTTGTTTGTTTTGAGGTAAAAGCAAAAAAAAAAAAAAAAAAAAAAAAAAAAAAAAAAAAAAAGCTTTTACCTCATATTTTCCAGATAGGTTTTTCTGGGGGATGAAGAGGAGGAGTAATGTTTTCAAATGGCTAGGGCTTCTGAAGCCAGTAAAGGTATGAATTTAAGGCGAACTTGGGGGCTGGGGAGGTCTTTTTTTTTTTTTTTCCAATTCCATTTGAGTCCTTAGCAAACATTCAGGAAAACACTCTGGTAAAGCTTGTAGAGCAAATACACTCACCGTGGAGCCAGGGCTCTCATGTACTTACTTGCCATTATAACTAATGGTCCTATTTTTGTAATCAGAAAATGAATTCATTTCCTAGTAACTTTGAAAAGGCTCATCTTTCGTTTTCGTGATCTACGTTGGCTTCTGTGTACATCACTGCTAGCACCATTACTGATGTCAGAGTCATGGGGGGAAAAATGGGCAACTCTTCACTGTGGCCTTTTAGAAACAGAATTATCAGCAACAGGGAAAGATGCTTGGTAAAGAGCTAAATCTAGTGTTTGATAAATGAAACAGTATTCCCTGAGAGCAGAGGTTCACAGAAGTACAGTGGCAAACTACCTTTATCTGGGCACTTGATGTCTGAGTTCTCTTGCTGTGTCCCACACCTGCTGAAGAAGACAATCAAAGGGCAGGCTTGGCCTTCCGTTTTCAGGAACCCTCCTAGTGATTCTGATGAACACAAATATTTGAAAGGCCTTAGTTTAGAGAAAAAAAAAATGTAACAATTCAAGATAATGTGTCAGTGCTGCAGAAAATCTTTACAAGTGTGCCTTGTTCTTCCTTGTGCTTTATAACCCAACATTTCTTAATATTCTTTGATCATAGAACTTTATTTTGTGGATCATATAGAAACTTCTCGTGGAATGTTGTAAAAGCATATGGTTGGATAAATATGTGAAACTGAAATGAAGTAAAATGATCTTAGCCATGTGTCTGTTATAATGCTTTAGAAAGGGTAGTGAATTTCTGAACCTCCAAAGCTCTATTGTCAGAATTGTGAAACAGGCAAAATACAAATACAAAATTTTATAAGCAGCAATGTGAGGCAAAATTGGTGTGTTTGTTATATTTGTGTGTGTTTATATATGATACATGCATGTATATGTGTATATATCATACATATGATATGCATGTATGTGTTTAAGCATTTTTACATTTTATGAGTCGATTTAGCTTCCAAAAGGTTGGCTTGTTGATAGGAAGAATGGGAAATGAACTGACTCTTTTATAACCAGATTTAAAATGATATTCAACTTTTATTATTTACCTACTTTGTATAATATGTAAAATTCCTTTGCTGTATATAATCATTGGTA
This sequence comes from Arvicanthis niloticus, assembly GCF_011762505.2. NCBI lineage: Eukaryota > Metazoa > Chordata > Mammalia > Rodentia > Muridae > Arvicanthis > Arvicanthis niloticus. Next base: position 110,575,825 of record NC_047679.1, on the reverse strand, counting down.
TTTTAACAGTTAGCATCTTTTTTCACAATTGATTCTTTTGGGGAGGTACAAAGGGTTTTTTCTGAGCCCTTCACACATGTATATAATATATTCATCAGGCTATCCTATTCCCTCCCTTACAATCCCTTCCCTCCCTCTCCCCAGTTTATTCATTCTTCTCAGTTACTATTATTATACAATCTGCTCATTGCTTTATCCTTCGCACTAATGAGAAACCATTCATGACTTGTCTGATTTTATATCTTTTAACACCTTATAAATGAAATGTAATAATGATCACAATAATGCTAGACCTGTCAAAGACAGTGATGTTCTATGCTTTTGTGTATAAGAAAGATGATTTTGTTATGATTTATTATGATTCAAATATGAATTTCTGTCGTGTTCATTTTCAGAAATGTTTTTGTTTTATTTTCTGAGTACTGGGACCAGAACCTGGAGTCTTTGGCACACTGGCAAGTGCTGTACCACTGAGGTGCACTCTAGCCTTCGTTACTGAGGAATCATAATGTAGGATAGTTGTAATACTAGGAAAATAATTAGTCTCTTAAGTGCTGCTTTGTTGACAGTTGAAGAGGAGAGAGCAGAGGTTGTTTCAAGTGATTTAGGAGAATGAGAGTAATATGTGAGTCTGCATCTTTAGCTTCTGCTCCTCTACCTACAGAAATACTAAGATGTCTTAGCAACAATTGCTTAACAGTAACATCCAGTTCTCATAGGAGGCATCTCACTTTTTAACATTATGGTAAATTATTTGTCTAGGCACTTGATGATTTATATTACTTATGTAATCAAGTATTAAGTAGAATATAATGCATTACTTCCAATAGAGAGCTAAAATGATGCAAATAGGTGTAATTTGTTAGACTATCTTTGATTAATTGTAAGCAAGTATTTTCGTTTCATTAAATATAATAATGCATGTTGATATAATATTATTTTATTTCTAAAATATAATAAATTTTACAAGTCCCTATAGTCTTTCAAGGAAACTATAAGGTATATGGAATTAGGAATTGCTTGTAGAAAAGTTAATTAGCAGAATTTGAATTACAAATCTAGTTCCACTTTAATGTTCTTTCCAGGAGAATCTGCATTTGTACTAAAATGCATTTCTTCTTTGCTTAGGAAAACTATGTTTGAAGTATGACTAGTCTGTTAGTCAGGTTTCTGCTGCTATGACAAAATACCCGAAAAGAAGAAAGTGTGTATTTTGTGTACAGTTTCAGAGGGTTTTGTCTGCTATGTATCCTGAGATCTGTTAAGTCCTGTGATTGGAAAGCTTGTGACAAAGGAAAGCTGCCCATCTCCTGTTAGCCTAGAAGAAAAAAAGAGAGAGAGAAAGAGAGAGAGAGAGAGAGAGAGAGAGAGAGAGAGAGAGAGAGAGAGAGAGAGAGAGAGACACGAGACTGGAGATAGAGAGAAAGCTAAAAAGAGAATGGGAGATGGATTGATTGAACTTGTAGTCAATATTCCAAATGGTCAGAATTGGGTCTAATATTGTATATGGCACCTCGTAGTAGAGTTGCTATCTGGATAGCAAGTTTTCACTCATGACCTTTTTGATTAATATTGAAGATAGAAACCAAAATAATTAGTTCTAAATGGTTGATTCTCATCACACTAAATTTGTGATGGTTCGCAGTTTTTTCTGTCATTTTCGTTCTGTGTTCATTCAGTTGTTCTGCCACTTAAATGCGCTAGAGTCTTGTCATCAGCAAATGTCTATAGCACTCTATGTCTTAAAAGTTGTGGAAAAGAACTAAAGGACAAATTGAAGAGTTGAGATGTGTACATTACTGATATATGATGTAGCCACCTACTCATTTATATTTGAAAATCACAACGTTCATGGTACTGAGCTTTTGGTGGAGAAGGCTTTCATGAGATGCTATGTGTATACTGTGTTTGAGTTGTCCTTTGCCTCTGAACTGAAAGGAATGGAATACGGCAGAAGAACAATCTGTACTGTTTTGTTAAAAAAAAAAAAAAAAAAAAAAAAAAAAAAAAAAAAAAAAAAAAAAAAAAAAAACAGGCTTTACTTTTGTCCCTTTTGGAGTTTTTCTCCAAGCTTTATCACTTTGTGATAATGTGAAAGCTAGAGCACTCAAACCCTTGGGATCAGAAAGCCTGCTCCAGAAGAAAAACACTGTATTTTTTCAGCTCTTCCATTATGGTGATAAGAATGGTCACAAAATGCCACTCTTTCTCCAATGGTTCTCTGTCAGTGGAGTTGTACAGACCTCTTCTTTTTGTTGGGTCTTAGTAGTCAGGGCTCAAACTCCCTTGACCAAGCTCCTGAAAATTTAACATTGTTTCTCCCAAATAAACCAACGGAAGCCTGAAACTTGTGTAAAAAGAATCATTCTTCCCAGCAATCTGGAGGCAGAGGCAGGCAGATTTCTGAGTTCGAGGCCAGCCTGGTCTACAGAGTGAGTTCCAGGACAGCTAGAACTACATAGAGAAACCCTGTCTCGAAAAAAAACCAACCAACCAAACAAACAAACAAACAAAGAATCATTCTACTTCCTGATGGAAGACTTTCTTTTTTCTTTCAGTGACTGACTAGTTGCTGCATGTTTTCAAGCCCTCTCTCTTTTAAACATGTGTGTGTGTGTGTGTGTGTGTGTGTGCTTGTGTGTGCTTGTGTATGTGTGTGTGTTTTGGATGTGTACATGCATGTGCATACAGAGGCCAGAAGTTGATGTCCAATGTCTTCCTCTACCATTCTCCACTTTAATTTTGAGACAGAACCTTTTTTTTTCTGAACCTGAGTGCATACTTTGAAAGATATTATAGAGGTTATAGAATTATTATAGACATTATTATAGAATAATGAGTTTCCTTTTGACATTTTCATTCATATATTTATATATATCATTATGCTTTTTCTTTGCTTCCTCCCTCTGCCCTCTCCTAGTCTCCATCTCCCCACTGAGCCCCTTTGTTCCCACAGATAGTCCTTCCATCTGCTTCCGGGTCACCTATACTCCCTTACACTCTCTTGTTTCCCTCTGCCCCTCCCTTTCTGATTTCTTCCTCCCCCATCATGGTCTGTTTCTCAAAGGGAGAAATGAAGTAGCCAATAATTATTTGAAAAATTGTTCAACATTCTTTGCCATCTGATACACAAATTAAAATTTCCTTGAGATCACATCTCGTCCAGTGTCCAGTTCAGAAATGTTATCATCAAGGAAGCAGATGGCTGAGATGAGGACCAGAAAGAGGAACAAACTCCTGGTGGCAGTGTGAAGTGGTGCAGCCATTATTGAATGCAGTAAAGAGACTTCTCAACAAACCAAAGACAAGGCATACAAAAGGACTCAAGTCAGCATACTAGAGGAATACATGCACACCGATATTTACTGTACTATATGAAAATTAGTTTTTAATTACATTTATTTATATGTATGTCCTTGTGCACATATGTGCTATAGTGTGTGTGTGTGTGACAGTCATAACACAACTTGCATGAGCCATTTCTCTCCTATAGTGTGGGTGCCAGAGTGGTCATCAAGTGTGACAGCAAGTACTATTAAGCACTGAGACACTACACCCGAGGAAGACGATATTTAACATTCAGTTACCTTGTCTATTGATTTTATAGTCACCCTAAATATCTATGTATTTAATAGAATATCTCTCACTCTACATATATTTGTATATTAAATCATTTCTGGCTGTAACTAATATTAATTGATATTCAATCCTTGCTAGAGGGAATATGGATGATTCAGCTAGTAGAACTGTTTGAAATTATCTATTAAACTATCCTTAGTTTAAGTCTACCAAAGTATTAGAAGGCAATAAGGTGTCTCGGTCTTTGGAATATGACCTGTGTCTAGGATAAAGGACCTAGGTTGAAGTCTACATTCTATTCCCTTATTATCTCTGTCAGTCTGGGCACTTCCTTCCTTTTATATTTCAATTCTCACCACTAGGAAGAGTCAATGAAATAATATGTTTATAACACTTTGACCAGCATAGTAAATAAACAATGAAGGCAGACACCTTAGATGGACACCTGGTGAAAAAAATGCAAACCTACTAGGTGGGGCACACACATCTGCAATCCCAATATTCCAAAACTAAGGCAGGAAGGTCAGGAGTTTCAGGCAGATATGGATGTGTGTGTGTGTGTGTGTGTGTGTGTGTGTGTGTGTGTGTGTGTGTGTGTCTGTGTGTGTGTGTGTGTGTGTGTGTATCAAGTTGAAGCCAGACTAGGCTATATGATAAGACACTGACCCCCGCCCCCACAAAATTAAACCAGTTCACATTATCCTATAAATCCTTCAAATGACTTTTTGTTGGGATGGGATTAGTAGAAAGCCTAAACGTTTGTTAACAATAGTCACATGGCAAGTAACCTAAGCTAAAACTGTATGTACATCTTTTCTCCAGCATCCTTATGGATAATATGACTATTTCAGCACTCCCTTGTCCTTATAGAATCTAGTGTGTAATAAACTCACTGCAAAATGTGAAATGGGATAAGATAAAAAAGATGCTCCAGTTACCTTTAGTAGAAAAATCCATGTGTGAGACCTGCATACTGGTGTTTTTACACAACCTGGCTTATTTTACTTTATTGGCTTTATGAGGTATTTTGTAGACTGCAATTTAACTTGCCTTATATAGAAAGTATAAACAGATGAACTCATTTAATTTTTTCAAAAGTCCCATTTTTCTAAATTTTATCCTGATTGACAAGGAAGGCACAATATACCTAGGGTAGATTTGTTTTATTTTTATTGTTCTATCCCAAGTTGAGGACTCCATTCAATAAAGTAGAGATTAGATTGCACTGTAGCATAGTGACACCTTTCTGTGCTGAATATAAAGTTTTCACATTGTAAAAATACCTCATCATTACAAGAACACCAGTTCTTCTATAAGTCTTCCAGCTTTTTAAGTTACTTTGAGAGTAAAACTGATGTATTTTAAATACAGCTAATTTATTGCAAATGGTATTGCTTTCTTGATTTCTTTTTTAATGTGTTGCCATTTGCCTACAAGAATATTACTAATTTTGTATGTTAATTTTATATTCTGCTACTTTGTTAAAGGTTTTCAGCATCTGTAGAAGGGGATCTTTAGGGTCTTTATGTATAGAACCACATCATCTTCAAATAAAGATACTTTGATTTTCAAAAAAAAGTTGGAAAGATAAATAAATAAATACATACATACATAAATACAGCTAATCAGTTCTCTCTGTTCTTTGCTTAATTTTTCCCCTTGTTTGGAATTTGGAGATACACATCTTTTGGCAATGATAGTATTTCAACTTCTTCTCTGTAAGAGCATGAGGCATTTGTGGCTGAAGGATTGATTTATTTTAAATCATAAAACCTTCCTTAATCTCTTTATTTTACTTAAACTAATCCATGTTCTACTTACATCGTTTGAGTTGCCCTTATTTAGGTCTTTGACTGGTAGGAACAGTTTCATCATTGTCAAATATTAAAAGCTCACCAAAAGCAGAAGGTTAATTTAATGAGATTGCTGTATTTACTAAACCCGGCTTGAAGAAGATCCTTTAAAAACACACTTTTCTAAAAAGTTATGGCAGTAGTCTCATTGAGGGATTTTTGTTGATTCACTTTATATGTCTGAAATACATATGTATCTCTGAATTCATAAGAAATTGAAGAAAGTTAGTGGATGTTCAGGTAAGACAGACTCAGTTCTTTTCTTTTCTACAGAACTTAGAAGATAACTGACCTAAGTTTTAGATGACTTTCAGACACATTTTGCTGAAAATACCACTTTATTTAAATATAGTACACTTAGCGTTTGGGATTTTATCTTGAAATTGTATGACATTCTAAACTGTCTTGACTCTAGAGCTTACATTTTTAAGTAAATCTTAAATAATGACTTAGACTACTATAGATGAATATATATGAAATGACTAAGGAAGTGTGACTTAGTTCATGCTGCCAAATATTTTAGAGGTGGCCCATGTCACCAAGCCTAACTTCCTGCTTGGAAATTACATTTTTGTTATAAATTGGAAGTATGATAGGAGTATAAGGAGAACTCTAGTTGTCATGTGAATATATTTGTCTCTTTCTGAGGTTTGTAACATGATCTCACTCTTACAAACTTAGCAACCTGTAAACATTTTGATATAGTGTTCTTAAATTTCTTTATCTGAAGGAGTGTTTATCTTTAGCACAAGAGCACCTGATTTTTTTTCCTGACAACACACTGAGTCTTGTAAAACTAACTTTAAAAAATTGTTCAGACAATAATTAGCGTTTTTCTCATCTTATGTTCTTCTTACATGTTTGGAAGATATTTATCTAAATTAAATCCTTGTTTGAAACTTGTATTTCACGTAGAGGCAGGAAATTTAATTTTGCTAAATGGCAACGCCAGTGTTTAAGCATAGCACATAACTAAACCCCATAGGAATCGAGAGAATTGCCAAATACCTTCCTACTTCCTGACTTTTAGTACAGTTAAAACTCACTTGAGACCCTTAAGTCATGGAAAACCTGGAGTAACTGGCTTGGTTCCAGGGGAAAGAAGTCCCAGTGTAGAAAAGCCAGTTTGACAGAGGTGACTTGCAGTTCTGTCCTGAGGAAGGCTTCACAGAAAAGAAAGCCACAGCAAGCTGGGGAGAATTCCTGATAAAAGCAGGAAGGACCTGGTCTGGGAAGATGGTAATGGAATACTGTTTTGTAGCAGTCAAAGTAAAACATTCCCATCCTTGTTAGCTTTGAGGAGACTCAGTCTACGCAAAAACAAAACAACAACAAAATATATTGCAATAAAAAATTACTTTTTTGATTTAGGATGGAAATGAAAATGAACATAAAACTAAAACAACAACAAGCCTACCCTGTGCCGTGCGTTCTAGTTTGCTCTTCATTTTGTTCATCTGTAGCACGAGGAAGATGAATTTGATTGGTATTTTCACTAGCCCCTCAGTAGAGAGATAATAGTGGGTATTTGATGCAATGTGGTAGTTTTTCCTAATTAAACAATGTTGTAAAATGCCGAGTGAGCAAGAGTGAGCAGATTTCTGAAGGACGTGTGGGACTCTTGTATATTTTTTACTCTCTATGAAAGCTTTGTATTTATTATGCCATTTCTTCCAACTATTTAGATCAAGACTCCTTGCTTTCGAGAATTCTGCTTTGGAGCAGTGGTCTGTAGTGCATGCACATCCTAGCAAATGCTAACCTAAATTATTTTCAAGGGTCTTTCCACTTTGTCCTTTAATGTTTCTGTTGTGTGTCCATTGATGTATAAAGTTTCCCTGCGTAGTATAATTTCCTTCACTCGGAACCTACTGTCTGAATTGTTTTTAATTCTAAAGACTCTGTATTACTGATAAACAAAAATAAATTCAGGACTGTGGCTAGTGAATGATTCCTAAATTGATTGCCACTTCTGTGATACATATTTATATTTACCAGTGTGAACCTGTTAGAGCCATCTCCTGGAATATATTATTTGTCCATTAGAATTAGCCATGGACTTTTACTTTGTTTTCATTGTATTTTTATTTTCTGTGTAGGGGCGCTTTGCTTGTATGTATGTTTGTGCATCAAATGCATGCAGTGTCTGTGGAGACTAGTAAAGGGTATCAGACCTGGAACTGAAGTTACAAATGGTTGTGAGTCACCATATGGGCCCCAGGAATTGAATCTGTGTCCTCTAGAAGAGTAACCAGGGCTCTTAACCACTGAGCCATCCTTCTAGCCTTATGTTTTAAATTATTCCTTTTTAATTTTTAACGTTCATTAGTCTTCTGATTGCTTGTATGTCAGTGTGAGGGGATCAGATCCCCTAGAACTGGAGTTACAGACAATTGTGAGCCACCAAGTGGTTGCTGCGAATTTAACCTGGGTCCTCTGGAAGAGCAGCCAGTGCTCTTAACCGCTGAGCCAGCTCTCCAGCCCTGTCCTTTATTTTAATAGGAATAATCAAGCACTGACAGAAAATGCTATTCCAATTTTGTGTTTTGAGTATGTACTTGGATAAACTTTATGTGAGTATGTAGAGAGACTTGACATTAATCTCTCATTTCCCTGGACATTAACGGATGAGTAGTTACTGGCAGGATTAAGAAAGAAAGTTGGCCTCCTGTTTAACCTCTCCCTCACTCACAATCGGAAAAGCCTTTTAAAAAATATAAAAGCCTTATTTTCATGCTCAAAAATGTGTGAGTTTGGAGTCCGACTGGGAGTGTAGCTCAAAGAAAGAGCTCTGCTGGGGACGGAGTCCACCTCCAGCTCCACAAAGTAAATAAATCATCTGTCTCGGCCCATGCTCCTCAACTTAACCTAAAGAGGGCGCTCCAACGAGCAGCGCAGTCACTTTAAAAAAAAAAGTCAGTGTAGTCCTGCCTCTGTGACTTAGAAGGTAGAAGGTGGAGTGGCTGACAAGGTAAATGATTGGTGCGATGCCTATGGTGGGAGGAGCTACGGAGTGAACAAATTGCCTTCTCCAGCAGTCAACTTCCTTCAGTTCCTTGCAGCTGGTCAGGTAAGCTGGAGCTTAGGCATTCCTTTTGGGTGACTGGTGTGCTTGCTGATCCTGGGCCGATGGGGCCTGTAAGACGGAGCTTATCGGGCCTTTTGGTAAAGGGAGTAGAATGGGTTTAACTTTATTTAGCTCAGTTCACAGCATAGAATGGTTGCGGAGAAAGTTACCAGATAAAATATTGAATGTAGCATATGTATACTTAGATGGCTTGTCTAAAATTCAAAGTAAATTAGGATTCTTTTAGTTCTATTTGTTAAGTTTAACATCCCTAGGTAGGATTCAAAGCATAAGCCTTAGTGAGACAAGAAAAGGTACAGGCAGCTGCTGTTCTTTTTGTCTTGGCTTCCTAATTGCAGTGTTAGATGCAGAAGGGGGTGTCCAGACAAAGAATGTAAAGCAGCAGTAGATTCTGCTGCTGAGCAGAGACAGACACTCTTTTATATTGTTTCGCAACAAAGTCTATGTAATAAGTAGCTGTTTGATTGCATGACTTTAATTGCTTTTTTTTTTTTTTTTTTTTGCGGATAATACACTAAGTTTTCTATATTTAATGGCATTTTATATTACCTGCCACGAGATGCTGAAAGCCAGCTTCTATGAAGACTTACCATCAGAAGTGCTTCTGAATTGGATAACTTGGCACCAATGTGTGTCTTTATCTTGGGAATTTAGTTTGATTCTAGATATTTTTTAAATAGAGATGATTCATCCACAAGGAGTTGGTTATTGACAAAGTATCCAGTAAATATTCTATCTAAAATGATTGAAGATATTCAACTTGAGCAAGGGTAAAAACTGTATGTTTAGTTGGTGGGGAGCGGAGCAGCAGAAGTACATTCTGGGTATCGGGTGAGGTCAGCTTGCTTTGCCTGTGGACAAGTCAGTTTTTTTTTTTTTTTTTTTTTTACTGTTATTTACTCTTTCAAACTTTTCAGTGAAAAAAATTCAAGCCTGTGATTATTCAAAGGTGAAATCTTTCTTTAATGGGAATTAAATTGAGCTTGGGTGGAATATATTTATTAAGAATTGATATGTACAGCGGAGAGACACAAGAAGGCTCAGCCCTCTGTGCTTTTCCTAAAGCAGCACGTATTTCACCTTTGTCAAAGTAGCTTAGGGGAATTTGACCTACAGCACGCTTAGAGACATTCTGAATAGGGGTGGGGCAGGTAGAGAAGCACGTTGTCGTAAACAGACAGCAGACCCTAGAAATACAGAGCTCCCCTTGCGCAGGCCCAGGCGCTGATTAGATATGGATCAGTGGCTGGGTTTTTTTTTTTAAATCATTCCTGTTGGTTATACAGTGGGGGTCTATATTCTGGGGGATCTTGAGGCTCTTTGGATTAGAACTAGGGGTTCATATCTGTGTGCCTTATGGATTCATATCACTTTTGGTTCAGTTATACTAAATTACTAGAGGGGTGGTCATATATTCCTCGGGGTTCATAATCATAGCAGAAAACTTCCAGACTATTTTCTAGACTTAAATGAAATAATAGTTCATTCAACCCAGTCATGTGTTGACTATTGTTCTCTTTCTTGGAGAAAGAAGAGGGAGCTCATGAAAGGCAATAGAGTGGGGAGCAGGGAGACGTTTTTTAAGTGCAGCGCTCTAGAAAACTATCCCCTCCACCCCCCCCCCAAAGATTAGCAAACTTGTGTGGCCACTATCCACCAGGTACAGATATAGCCCTGGGAGGATTCAAAGATGAGAAAGATAGAGGTCTCCTCTGAGTGAGACTCAAAGTCTGGCACATGAGATAGGCATGCAAACAATTTATTGATGTATTTAGTGATAGGTGTTAGGGCAGCGCCGAGTAGACCCTTGGAGGCACAAAGGTAAGATAAGGGGTCGGGCGTGGGGAGAAGGCTTCAGGAAGTCTTTACAGACACGTGGTGATTTGAACAGATTCCATTTTGGATACTGAGAAGGAGATGTTACTTTAAGTCTGATTCAGCCCTAAAATGTTTCAGTTCTCAGATTCACATTATCTTAGTGTCCTCTTCTAGAACAACAGACAATCTTTGAGCCTAATCCGCTCTTTGTGCTTTAGAGGTCACAGCTACAAAGCTCTCTTGAAGAAGATAGGCAGCAAAATGTTCCTTTCTTCCTAGAGCCTTGCCTATTCGGACTTGAGAGCTAGCTGCTCAGAGGCCAGGATTGCCCTGAGAAATGTATCATAGGGTTGTTTCAGGAAAACGGGATTCTATTGTATGAAGAAGGGGATGTTAATTGTACTTCTGAGGACTTTGCTGGTCCAGTCCTTGGTGATTTGTGCTCAGTCTCATTAATTTTGCCTTCAACGTATTTTTTAAAAACTGGTTTGTTAAAACATTTTTTTCTAGATTTCTTACCAGCATCTCAAATTTATAATGAAAATGGTGATATGCAACATGTTAAGGATACTCGTGGTATGATACATCAGTACTGATTGATGACACACTATCTGGAAGAGAAAATTATGCAGATTATCCGTATTAGCTGAGAGACAGAACTCCAAGAGAAAGAAAGTGGGGATTTGCTGGTAACTGCTTAATAACTGGGGAAAACGTACTTTGGGTGGATGCTGACTCAACTTTTGCCCTTTCAGATATTTGCTAGATTTCAGTAGGTCTGTGATACTGCAGGAACTAGACATCCTGGTACCTGACAAGTATAAACTCTCTATTCACTTGTACATCCTCTGAGAAAGCCCCGTCTATGAGCATATATATGTTATAGTGGGAGAGCACAGATCAGGAATTTTTCCTTCATTTATCACATGATCATTAAAAACGAGTAACTCTTTCTTCTTGAACAAATCATCTGTGCAGTGTGTTTAACATTTAATTTTTAGCTGCTGATAGTGCAGATCAATAAGGCTCTGTCTTTGAAAAGGAAATTCAGGTAAATTTTTATTCGAGAGAGGTTATTTTCATCTACCACTCCCCTCCCCATAACTCCAAATGTATATGAAGAGGCAAGTTATTCTGCAAACAGCTGTTTTTGTTAAAGGTACAGTAACTGACAGAAGGTACTTTTTCAGCTTCCTAGGGTCCTTTTCTTATTTTGATAGATGACAGGGCTCTCATGAACATAAAAAGTACTTTTCACAGTTTTTTTTTTCCACCAAGTGTATTCTATTAGCTGACAGACTCTCTCATAACTTCCAAGACTTCGGTAGGATTTGAAGCAGTATAATGCTACTTTTCTTCTTTAGTTAAAGGCTTGCTATTCACTTGTGAAAAGCCTAAAGGTATGGGAAAGGCAATAGATTGAATTTTGGAGGTTTTATAAATGCTCTGCAAGTTTCTCCTTTGTCTGTTATCAACTTTTTGGTGCGGCTGTGGTTCATAGATGTCGTCAGCCATTCCCTCGCCCTGCTGCTTTTTGGTCCCATTTTCCCAGACAGTGGGTGGGAAAAGAGGGAACTGGAAGGCTCTTCAGTGGGAGCACGTATTTCAGCAAAACCTACTTTCCTTCTAGAATTGTTGTGCTAGCTGCTTAACTTAATAACATAAGGACGACCAGGTGAGAGTTACATGTTTTTAAGGCCAAACGTAAGTAGGAAAAGAGGGAAACGGAGGCAAGCCTAAATGAGCTCACTCTCTGATTGCCTTATTTTTGAAAAGTCTCTGTGCATGGTTAAGGGGTGAGGAAAATTGATTTACATGTTTTGGCCAACAATACCTGCTGTTTTTAGGATAGAGTCTTAGGCCAAAGGATGTTCTCACCTAACATTTATGAAGTCCTTCAGAACATGGTCTAATACTTACCTAATACGTGGCAATTCTGACACTCTCAGTCTAGATAAGAGAGTAGAGGGTTTGAGACATCATTGAGGTGGCTGTGGAAAATGCGGGGTCGCTTTTTCAGAACTAAGATTGGTCCTGGATTATTATGGATTCATTGTGGAAGAGTGTCCTGTGGCTCACTCAGACTGCTTAGTAATTCCAGGGACCTTCATGGTAAATTTTCTAATCTGTAGTCATTGTTTTTCAAAGGACAGCAACAGTCTTTGGGACAGTCCCCTCCGCATCCACATCTCCTCCTATCCATATATGCTTTACCAAAGCCATTTTACCACTATGTAAGAAAAACAAGGGTTACCAAATGTCAGTTTTAATTTCATGATGCTTCATATCATGCTTTGGTTTTATAGCCCAAGTTGATGCAATTTTTACACTGTAATTTTCTCTTTGTTTTCTATTTCTGTATACTGTTTTTGTTTTGTAAAAATTTCATTAGTTTCTGAAAAAAAGAAGTTTAAGGAAAGTTAGTATTTGTAATGGACAGTTTAAAAAAATCATAAAGACATGTTCAGTTTTCTTCCCTCTGGGTTGGCAGAAAACAGGCCAGATACATTGTGCTCCTTTTATTCCATTGTTCTTTTCCCTTTCTTCTAATACAGGAAGTGTAAATGATGTTAACAGTCTGTAGTTTTAGCAAGTGCTAAAACCCCAATCAGTTCCCTTTCTTTCCCTTTAAAAGGTACTCTATTGAAATAAATTAATTAATGGGGATAAAGGCACTCTATTGTTTGGAATTCTGAATACAACAGATATATTTATATGTCTTTTTCTCTTTTGCAGAGGGATTACAAATCCTATCCCATAGCTACCTAATAGCAATTGTCTTAAGTTATCTAGGCTTTGCAACCCAAGGCAATCCTGCTCAGCAGCTGCCTGAGTTCTCTTCCTCGTTGCTGCTATGTAACTGCCTTAAACCATAGAATTGACGCAATGTCCCAGAATGTGTGTCTGCAGCAAGCTGAAAGATAGACAAAGGTCAGGAGTAAGGTATTTCCACCTGGTTAGAGGGCAAGAGCCCCAAATGCAGCTGCAGCTGGAGCTGCTGATAAAAAAAAAAAAAAAGCCTGAAATTCAGACGAGAGGTCAGAGATAGATGGGGATTTAAGATCTGGACAATTACAGGGCTCCTGCAACTTTGGAATAATTCCATTTCTCTGGAAAAATGAGATGGGAGAAGAGAACAAGATTTAGGCCTGGGCCTTGGGAAATTTTTGCTGTTGGGGTCTGGAAGGAGTAGCAGGACGACTGACGTAGAGGCATAAACTACCATGCCGTGGTGGAAATCACCAAATGCTATACATCTTCTAGACTGGGTTTTTGAGCCAAATAATCTTAGTTATGTTGCTGGGGTTGAAGGGTCTAGGCATTATAATCCCTGTGACTGTCTCAGCATTTAAAAGAGATATAGCATATGTAAAATGATGTTTATGGTTTTCTTGGGAAGAGATCCCTGAGATTGTGATTTTAGTGTGGGGGAACTTTTTCTTACAGTGCTTATATGTGTTGAAATTATATAGTATTTTTATAAGCTCTTTGTAAGAATTCAAGAGAATCAGCTTAATAACATTTCCAACTCTTAATCTGTATGATTTCTTCCTTTTCCAGAAGAACGAAATTTAAAGATATATTTGAAGTGAGGTTATTATTAGATTTGATAATTATTTTAATTTGATCAAAAATAAATATACCAGGGGAAGAAACAGAAGGGCAAATGATAAGTGTACTTTCAGTTTTTCACAGTAGGTTTTAGGTTATGCTCTACCTCATGAATATTTGCAATTATCATGCAAGTAAATCATGTATGTGTGTTATATTATGTTATATTATAGAATTAATGAAGACTTTTCAAAAGAGCAGCAACAGTGCATTCAGATGCGCATTATATGTAGCTCGGCAAACATTTTGAAGTACACACCATGTTTCTCAATAAAATTATAGGAATGACTTCATAGAATGATACTGAAATGAAGTGAATGTGTGTATCACTTGAGTATTGCAAATAAGTACCATGCATAGAATGTGTTGAATGAAAACTCTTGGTAAACTGACTCATTTTTCCCCTGGGAATTCAGATAACTTAGCAACTTGCATTCTGAGTCCAAAGAAAAAGGTTGTATTTTTTCTTTTTTCCTCCTCCTCTGCCAGTAACTTCATGCTGGGTAAAGAATCCCACATCGGTGGGAAAAGGTTTACTTGCAGTTGTGCTTATCTCAAAAGGATTATGGTGGATTTAGTAATCCAAACAGGATAGCCTTTAGTTGCTTCGTGTAAGGTTCATAGTTGAATACCGTGGTTGGTCATAATAAGACATTGCAATAAACAACTTGTCCAGTGACACTCTTTGCTACCATATAATCAGCAGCTGAGTCACCATTTAGAGGACATCAAAGGCATGTGGGGTTTTTGCCTTTGGTTTTTTGAAGCAGGCCCCACTCTGGAGCCTACTTTAGCCTTGAACTCATGGCTTTAATCCTGCCTCTGTCTCCACAATACTGGGACATGAGTAGACATGAGTCACTATGCATGGTTCAATAGAATTTAAATATTATCCTCTCTTGAAACTGATTAAACTATGAATTAAAAAAAATGAGAATCCAGGACAAACTTTAGTATCTTAATGACCTAAGGACGTTGCTGCTACAACCTAATAAGCAACATGATTGCCAGACATACAGATTTAGTCTCAGATTATCACAGCCTCATTAGAATAAAGCATTGAGAAGAAAGCTTTGGAACCTAGACTGTCCCAGGTAATAGAATCTAGGATTAATAAACTTGAATGTGATTATTAAACATCCTCCCTGAATTTTTTTAATTACTTGTCCATGTGGGTCCAGGTCCCAGTCTTAAACAGATGATTTTACATCTTTGCAACTCTTGCTGAAAGATTTTTATTTCACTTTGTAATTTCTACTTATATTTTATGGCATACCTTTCCTAATATTTATGTTCTAAACATAATATACATAATCAAAGTAGAGCTAAACAGAGCAACTAAGAACGTTCTGGAAGAATAATAACTAGATTTTTGCGAATATGTTCCCATGGGCAAGCCACTGGATGTCTCTTAGTCTCAGTTTGTTCAGCTGGGGAGAGAAAGATAAGTGTCAATTTTACAGGGCTGTTAGGAAAAGAAAATGGGGGACTTCATGGCTAGTGCTTGTGACTGTTGGTTCTTAAGAGCTCAGAAAGTTTCTATAATTTCTTTAACCATACTAGAATTATTAAACACAAATTTATCTAAATTTTTGCTATTAGGGTCGGTGCACTCGAGAGAACTGCAAGTACCTACACCCTCCACCCCACTTAAAGTCGCAGCTAGAAATTAATGGGAGAAACAATCTGATTCAACAGAAGACAGCCGCCGCCATGTTTGCCCAGCAGATGCAGCTTATGCTCCAAAACGCTCAGATGTCATCTCTTGTAAGTTACAGTAGTCTTTGAAAACTGCCAGTGCATGTGGGGTATTCTGGCTGCTGTATGACTGTTCTCTCAGTACTAGCTGCCTCTCCACACGAGCCTTCTATCTAGCATATCTGTTTATGTAAGTCCAATCACAGGAGCCTATTGAGTACTTGATGTTTTTGTTCATGATACTGTTTCCAGAACATCTAGACAGATTGATGCATGATAGATTTTATGTTTTACACTATTAGTTTGCCAAATATATTTGCCTTCTAAGTCAGTGATGATCATTAAGTTGACCAATTAATCCTCATGTAACCAGTGAGCTCCTTAGAGCTCATTTGGCCTTCGGTAATACTTTACATGAGCAAAGTCCTTGTTGAACTCTTCTGGGTTTTAATATGCTGATGGATCATGTCTCCTCCCTACTCATCTGTTGGTAAGATGCTGGGAATAATGTTCACAGAAAAGTAGGTATGTATGTTGAATCTAGAAAGTACATGGGAATAAACCAAAGGACTTTTTAACTATTTTTTCACTTTATTGTGGTATGGTGACAATGTATTCATTTAAGGTATAAATGTGATGATTTATACATATAATACATACGTGTGTCATTTATAAAATGAGATGACATAAATTAACCTAAAGGATATTATGCCATGTAGAACAGATCAGATTGAGAATGACAAATGCTGCATGGTTTTACTTATATGTAGTATCTCAAAAATGTTGAACTCATAGGAACAGAGAATAAATTGATCGTTGCTAGAAGCTTCTGGTGAGGGTAGGGAGATGTTGGTCAATGTTTGACTAAGACAAACAAGTATTTAACTCACCATTACCATTCTCAGGCTCGTATGGGAATAAGCAAGGGATAGAGGAAGATGTTACTAACACATGAGCCCAATATGTCTTATAAAGCCAGAGCAAGTATCTTTTCAAAGGTCAAGATACAGCCCCAGAGTGCCAGTCAAATGTCCTGCTTTAGGGAATCAGAGAGCTGGGCATAGGGTAAAATAGGGGTGAGAAAAACTATGTTCTTTCTTTTTAACCTGTGAGAGCCTCTCTGTCTCTGTGTAGGAATGGTTAGAATGGCTCATGCTGGGCAAATAAAGAACCATTTTAAAAGAAATGAGTAATACATTTATAGAGTTTGAACATTCTTCAATTGTGCTTTCTAATTTGATTCTCCATGAGTTTGATAATAGGCCACACACATATTGATAGGGATATATTAATATACATTAATAAGTAAATATATATACATGTATCTTATATATACATATATATGTATGTGTATATATATCTTATATGTGTGTATGTACATACACACACACACATATAAATATATTTTTTTGGTGGGTGTAACTTCAGATCTCAAGCTTAAGAAGATAACCGATATGACTCATCAAAGTACAGTTTATTTTATGGCATGTTACAATATATAAGTATTATATAGAAGACCCCCAGGGAACAATTAGAAATTGGTTTTTCTACCTCATTTACTGATAGCTATTATGATGTAATAAGTTAATAAGGATTAATTTCTACAGCTAGTGTGTGCACAAAATTCTAATCCTGAGATGGTTGATATGCTCCTCTGTGGTCTAGGAAGTTGCTTTGTAGAACTGTTGTAATTCAGCTAGTGTGTGCAATTTTAAGTGAAATGTACCAGTCTCATCTGGAAGAAATCTCTTTAATATGAATCCGGATCTTGATATTACAGCAGGAATGTATAATTTTGCTTAATTTCTATGGTACAGATTCTTCCTATAATCAGTTCTTTTTATCTCCTTTAATCACCCCCTTACTAATAATTTGATACTTGTCCTTAGAACAAATTTTGTTTAAAAATTTCCAATCCTGTGTTTGTGTGATTGCACATTAATAACCGTGTGTATCACTAGCTTGAACTTCAGGTCTTTCCACAAAGCTTACTTTGATTTGTTTCTAGGATACCAGAAGAGCGCATTTGCCTTTGGAAAACTGAATATAGCTTGCTTATTAAAAGCCCCTAGATAAAGGGAATGTCAGCCTACAGAGAACAGGAGCTAGAGAGCAGATTCTGTTCAATGTAACTGAACAATGAGAAAAACCACACCTAGTCAATTTAGGTGGCATGCTTGCCATGGTAGGAGAGTTTGTTCACTGTGTTTAACGGGTATGCACTGACACTTGCTACTGAAAATATCTACGTTCGAAAGCTTTTAGGTGGCTTTATTAAGAAAGTTTAGCAGATGGAGCAAGCAATGTGGCTCCCTAGCATTTTTCCAATGCATTTAAAAAGCCAGTGTTTCTGATCTTCAGACTTGGTCTCCACTGTCAAGAGCTAAGACAACGCTGTAGACTAGAGTACAAGTAGAAAACTCTCGAACAAAGCAAAAGTTAAAAACAATCTCAGCTTCACAATGAAGAATTTTAGTGATATGAAAGGATTCTTACTACTACAGAGAATGCATGTAACATATAAAAAATATGCTATAAGACTATAATATATTTCTTGAGACATTCTGTATACATAGACCTGTATTAAGAAACTCTCCTCCTAGCCCTCTATTGCAGCTTCCCCTTCCACCAAAGAAGGGTCGATCTGAACTATGGTTGTGGGCCTCCTTTTTGCCCCTTATAGACACTGTAGTCTACTTTTCATTTGCTTGCCTGACTACCTTTAATGTTTCTTTTTAACCAAAGACATCTATAATTTTAAAGTTAAAAAGGACCAGGTGTAGTTGAGGGCAATTATTTCCTTTTAAACCATGAACTTTTTTCCTTAGCACTCTCGAGGGCAAAGGTGGCTTATTTTTAACAATTATGACGAGTAGATGAACACTACTATCATTTTTCATTTGTTAATAAACATAACTCATAAGTACTGAGGTACCATTTAACTGCTCTGGAGATTACATGGGCCTTCTGCAGCATGCCTTTTGACTGCTTCTGTTCCTTAAGAACATCCCTCAGTAGGTGACCAAGTAAAAACTATGAAACACAAGTTATTTAGGTGTGCTCTATGTAAGCAGTTAGTAAAGAAGGAAACTAAAACTATATATTTCATTGCTGTTCAGAATTTTCTGATAGTAATAAGCCCGATAATGATTTAAAAAAAAAAAAGGCTTACCTTTTTTATACAACCGCAGTGTCTTCAAATGCACAATACAAAGACAGTATTATGAGTGCTAGTAAAATTTAAGGACACTGTTTTTCTGGTGTTAAAATCAACTCAACAAATTGCCAACAAATGTTTACCCTCAGTAAAATAAAATGCTTAGCCTTCTTCCTCTAGATAGAAGCTCAGGGATGGAAGGCCATAGCTATTCTGTGGCCGCTAGGTCATGCTATAATTTACATCACTTAAAATCTTTTGTATTCATCAATAATTGTAACCGTTGTTGGGTATTACTGAGAATGAGTAGGTCTCTTTTGTTACAGAGACAATGGATTTGGCATAACATTTAATTTTCATTTATTTATGCTACTTGATGAATAATTCATTTTAAGCAATGGGTTAGTGTCCCCAAAAATGTTTATAAACTAGACACATGTACTTAAGGCATAACTTTTGCTTTTTTCATAATTTTTAAATGGAAACATATTTACCCACATATTTATGAGGTACACTGCAATAATTTTCTAGATGCATAGACTGTGAAAAGCTAATCAGTGCGATCAGCATTTTCATCTCCTCACTTAGTGGATCCATGTGTTGGGAACCTGAGGACCAGCAAGCTTTGTGCTAGATTCTCAAACCATTTGATTACTCAAACCATTTGATAAATGAGACACCTGTACTTCTAGGTTTATTGACCACTGTTCACAGTAGCTAAGATATAAAATCAACCAAGACCATCAAGAGGTAACTGGTTAAAGAGCCAGAATTTTTATTGAATTGTTATACTATTCAGAAGATGCTTCAGAGTCCTTTAAGAAGAATATTTGCTAGGCTAGGCTCTTAAAATTTTACCTTGGAAGACTATTATCTTCCCATAGTTAATCACTAAGTAGCAATTATAAATATACATGGGTAGGAGTATATGTCTGTCTGTCTGTCTCTGTCTCTGTCTCTCTCTGTCTCTCTCTGTCTCTCTCTCTCTGTGTGTGTGTGTGTGTGTGTGTGTGTGTGTGTATGAATTCTATGAATTCTTACGTTTGAGAGAAGTTAAATGTCCATACTTTTTGTAATACAAGTCTACAAAGGAGCACAGTGAAATCAGTAAGTAGATCTGCTAGTTCAATTGACATGAAAGATGTTGTATACATAGAGGCGGGATTAAGTTGCTTAGATTACTGCAACTGAATGAACAAGTTTGTAGGCTGCTTGACTTAACTCATGACTGTTAGTCAAAGCTAAGCCATTGAAGGTTCAGATTCAAGAAATGACATAGTTAGCTTGGGGCAGAGGTGGTGTTGAGAACATAGGAATGCTTATTTGAAAAGAAATAAGCAGCTCAGGAGTTCCTGCTCTGCTCCAGGGCCGCAGTTGGAAGAACTTGCTCCTCAATAAAGTGCTATAGAATGGCATTTGTACTCAAAGATGGAATGGTCATAAAAGCTACAACACTAATTTTAAAACCTAATTGCAACCCAATAGAGTTTGTGGTTAAATCTTTAAAAAAAAAAAAAAAAAAACTAAACAAACAAACAAACAAAAAAGAACTAAACATCTCCAGGAATCGGCTTACCTTTTTGATAGGCTGATTATTTACAGATTTTTTCATACTATTAGAGGAAGTAACAGACCCTAAGTAGATTGAAATGGTTTAAAAAAAAAAACAGAAAAAAGCTAAAAAGAAAAATTTCCCCTGGCAAAATGTGAAAATTAGAGAGGTTAGAGTTTTGTGAACATTGAGCTTGGCTTTTAATTGAGAATTAATTACAGATGTTATTTTTTTAGTCTGAAAATAATTCATCCACCCCTCAGCCTTTGTTTAATACATCCTAGTTGTAATGGTTTTTTTTCAGTTTTAGAAAAAGCAAGATTAAGAAGTATTTAGAATTAGAAGTGACTTCAGTGAGAAAGCCATAAAAGTCTGAGAGAAAACAAATACTTGGAAATAAAACTACTGTGTGGTTCAAATGTGGAGTTTTTACTTTCAAAGCTTCTTACTGATTGTAGCATGAGTATGAATCATTGAATTAGTAAGATCTGACTTATCAAGGGCTAATTCCTGAAAATGGTGAGAACTTAGACAAGCTCCTGAGAACTGTTCCATCATAAGACTTAGCTGGGCTTGGTCAGCCCAGGGCTATCTGTCCTCAAAGTGGAGAGCCCCTCCCAAGAGTGCTCTATCATCTTTTTTTGGCATCTAGTTTGGTCCCTTCATCTTAAAGTGCCTTCCCCTTACCCTAATGAGGCCAGTTCCTTTGAGGTGGATTCTTTCTGTTCTTGTTAACAGAGTAGTCAGTTCATTTAATAAACTTGCCTAAGGAGGACTGCTGAAGCAGGAGCAGTTCTGTCAGCCAACTTGGCCTTCAGGGTTTCTTCCAGCAGCTGTGCTAGTGGAAATTTAAAGTAAGCATGGAGGATAAGGTAGGGATTGTACTTATTGCCCCTGCCAGACTCCACACATTCCTGTTTTCCCTGTAGTTAGAGGAAGCCCTCTGACTGCAATTTAGCATGTGTGGGGGGCAGTTTGAGTTCTTCAGTGAAAGAAATGCAAGAAAGAACAACATGCACTTAGTAAAACCACAGTGAGCCATTACCAGTTATTAACTTACTAAGTTGCTATTAGAAATATATAAGTAATATATATTATTCAGTGGTTAAAATTAAAATTTATTTTGAAATACATCTTCAATTGTATCTACAAGTCACTCAGTAAGTATTCAGTATTCTAGGGCAGAGAGAACTATCAGTGAAATGATGACCACATTGTAAAGATGCAAACATGTGGCAGGAACTGGAGAAGAGTGCTGTAAAGTGATAAAATGTGCCATTCCTGAGACTAAAGGCAGGAGCATACCAATGTTTTTGAATTCAGGAATTTTAAGTAGAGACATACCCAAACCAGTAAATAGCATTGTATTTCTAAAGCTTTTATTTACTAATTATGCTCTAAATTATAGACCATATAATTCTGGTATCTTATCTCTTCCTCCATAACAGGAATCCTTGTAGAATTTCTAGGACCTCCTTTTGAATGATGAGTGTCATATGGCCCCTAGAAAAGACAAGGCTGGGCTCAGTCACATCCATTTATGAAAAAGGTCCTAGAGTTCAAAAGAAAATAATAAAATAAAATTACAGTGATATCCTCATTGTAGATAGACGGTAAACTGTTAAGGTATTCACTTTTCCTAAATTACCCTTTTCTTTTTCCAAGTCTTCCATAAATAGCAGTGGGCTAAGGAAAGAAAGAAGGGCAGGACACTATTGGGTGATTGGGTCATCTGGCAGGACAGGCAGCCTTAGAGCCAATTACAACTGGGAACAGGAAGAAGGAGGTGGGAGGAAAGTGGATTTCAGGAATACACCGAGCCTCCCCCCCCCCCCCCCCAGTTAAAGGCATGGCAAAGGTAAGGAAACCAAGAGAAGTGTGTGTGTGTGTGTGTGTGTGTCTGTCTTTCTGTCTGTCTGTCTGTCTGTCTGTCTGTGTGTCTGTGTCTGTGTGTGTGTATGTGTATCTCTTGTCATTCATTGGTTAAATTGGGGATTTTCCAAAAATCAGCTTACCAATAAATTTCATGCTCATAGAGAGTTGTTCTTTTAAAAGCACCTATATAGGAATTAGTAAAACACAAAAAAACCCAAGAAACAGTGGTAATTATATTTGGAATATATATATTTGTATATAATATGTATAATTCATGTATATATACTTTTTATGTAACAACAATTAATAAAAAATAAAGATGCCATATATTTTAAAGAGAGTGAAAAGGGGGGATATGGGAGGATTTAAAGAGGAAATGGAAGGGGGAAATTATATATTCATATAAATATATAAAAATAGAGTAATTATATAATAAATATAATAAAATGTTATAATTATATAATCCCAAAAATAAAAGAAATAGTGATAAATTGTGGTATGGCTTATATTCCTTCAAGAATGCCTGGTACAATAAATCATAAGAAGGATTTGTTTAGCTATAATACCTCATTTTCTCTCTTTTGAACACAGGCATCTTTTCCTATGAACCCATCACTTGCAGCTAATCCTGCCATGGCTTTCAATCCTTACATGCCTCATCCTGGGATGGGCCTGGTTCCTGCTGAGCTTTTCCCAAATGGTCCAGTTCTGATTTCTGGAAACCCAGCTCTTGCACTGTCAGGAGTTCCTGGTCCAAAACCAACTCGTACAGATAGACTGGAGGTATTTGTTAAGACATATATAAATGCTTGTCAAATGAATGTTAACTTTATGCATGATGTACCATTTTCAGAGGCTAGTTTGTTGAATGTTTTAAATAAGTACATCCAAGCACCTTTTTACCTAAGCAGCCTGAGAAAGAATGTTAACCATTTTTAAACTTCAGTTAGACCTTGTTCTGCCAACTGAATGAATTTTGTTGTGTAGTAGGTCAAACAATGCTTCAGAATGGTTCAAAAATGAACCATTGTATAGAAAGTCTGAGTGAAAAATGTTCTCTATGTCTATGCTGGAGCATTATAGAGTGGGATTATTGGGATTGCTCATAAATCTTTACTTTCTAGAATAGACACTTGTATCTAGAATGATAAACTGAAAAAAGATTAACCTAACATTCTAAAATTATAGAATGTAAAGCTATATGAATGTAGGTTGTAAACACGTTATATGTCTAACCATTTTCTCCATGTTAAAAAATGATGTATTTCATAAGTAAATAGCTCATGAAACATGAAGAATTTAAAGGAAATTTCAAACAGCCTTTGATTTACTGGCATCCTTTAGTTTCCCCCTTAATTCTATTCTTTGTACACTAAAATAAGTGACTGGTTGATTTCTTAAAAAGTCAGCTACATAGGCATTCAATTGAATACCTGCTCAGATATTATTAATAAAACTTGAATATACGTTGACTATGTAAAACTACCAGTGCATTGCTGTGTAATAAACACCCCAGACCTTAAAGAAACGGTTATACTTAGGATAGATAGGTTAACTTCAGGATTCAAATACATTTTTAGTAATATTTTAAAATCCTATGTTTGTGTAAGGCAAATAGACACTCTTTGTAGAAAATGTGATGCCCCTCTCGAATAGAAATTGTGTTCATCTTAGGGTGAATATTGCTTTGTATTACCCTTCATCTTTCACAGATATTTCTTACATAAATGACAAGATGTATATGGGACTCTCATATGTTCTAGGAAGGTAAATAAAAGCCAGTCACCTTCCAGTCATCACTGGAAAATGAATGTGTTTTTCTTTCCTCCTTAAGGTTTGCCGTGAATTTCAGCGTGGAAATTGTACCCGTGGGGAGAGCGAGTGCCGCTATGCTCACCCTACGGATGTTTCCATGATTGAAGTCACTGATAATACTGTGACAATCTGCATGGATTACATTAAGGGCCGATGCTCCCGGGAGAAATGCAAGTACTTTCATCCTCCTCCCCACCTGCAGGCCAAACTCAGGGCAGCTCATCACCAGATGAACCATTCGGTTGCCAATGCAATGGTAAGAGTAGGTTGGGACTATGGGCTTTCTGTTTGGGGGGGGGGGGTGGGGTGGAATAAATAATTCATGTAAGCCTACTTTATATAATCTGCATATGTAAACAACTGGCTACTCATGACTGTATCTTAATACAGATAGCCGAAGTTATACATTAGAATAGATAGGACCAATTTATTCTAATTATTTGGTAATACTTCCTAATGATAATTTGTTTAGAAACTTTATTAATGATATTAACTCACTATTCTCTTTCTCACGATCTTAGAAAATGATAAAAATATATGATTTTAAAAGTAAATGTGAGTGTCTTACAATCTGAATAGCCTGAATATTCAAAAATGGCAGAGTTGCCTCTGTATTCTGAGTCACTTTCATGGGCACTTTGCCATTCACTTTTTAATTCCTTTGAAATCACAGCACTTGAAAGATGGAGTATTAAGTAGCTTCTGATTTCACAAATTCAGAGTTACCTTTCCAGTCTGGTGGCATGATACAGGCAGAGGGAAAGATCAAGGCAAAAGGCTGCCATAGCTTCGGGGAGATTTTGAAGTGACTGAGGGATAAGGCCTCTCCTTTTGAGTTAGCCTAGGGGTCACTTATGGGGAAAAGTTAGTTTTGATTGATAACACTAAAAAGTAGCAAGTAGGAGAACAATAATTGTGTGACACAGTGTGAGAGGTCAACGTTAAAAATCCTCAGGTATTTCACTACATCCATGTCGGGACTTTAACGGGCAGAAATCTTTCCTCTCCTACTGACAGTTCTGCCTGTCTCGTTTCTATTGTTTACTAAATGAGCATACCCGAGAAGTTAATTGTGTATGAAGATTCTCTATTAAATTTTATGGCCCCATCCTGCCCTCAAGTGTTAAGGACCGGAGACATTAAAAGGCCTTTTCTGTTGTTTGCCCTGCTGGCTGTCCACTGCTCCTGGAAAGTCTTGCTCAATGGCTGCCCTTGTGGTGGCTTCCCAGGCTGTATCTTAGATCACTGGCACTTTCTTGGTCTAGGTACATTTTTACTACTTCCCTGATACTAGCGATAAATTCGTCCCTTCTCCATAGGCCCTGCCATCTGGTGCACTTCAACTGATACCAAAGAGGTCAGCCCTTGAAAAGGCCAATGGTGCCACTCCAGTCTTTAACCCCACTGTTTTCCACTGCCAACAGGCTCTGGCTAACATGCAGATTCCGCAGCCGGCTTTTATCCCGACAGGTGAGAGCACAGCTCTGGGAATATTGGGTTTAACAGTTTAAGTGTGTGTGCTGCAAAGCCTCTTCCAAAGGGCTTTGTTGGGGGGACCACCACCATGCATTTTGACCATAAGTAAAGTAAAGCTATTGCTTTTGATTTGCTATTATCTAGAATAACATGAGTTTGGAAGTGAATGGCTTGAAATGAATGGAAGAAAGATGTTAATATTTTTCTTTTGGGGCATTTCTTTTTACTTTGTGCTTCTGAAGGTTGATTCACTTGGTTTAATCTCAACTAATGTCTTGACTCTTAGTTATTATTTCACAGATATTTATTGGGCAAAAGAATTTTCCACCTTCAATATTGTAAATTTTGTGGTCCATATAACAATGATATAACAGTCAGTAATTTTTAAACCCTTAAGTTTATAGTAAATTTATGAAACAGGTAGTTTCAGCCTCTGACTGTCGGAAACTATTTTTAAGTGAAAATAAGGAGTTGGGGATGTGGGGTAATGGAAAGCTTGTCTAGCCTTAGATTTCATCTCTACCACTGCCAGAAAGTTGTGGGATTTTCCTCTAAAAAAAAAAAAAAAACCTTAATAAATGAAAGTACCGTTTGCTTTAAAACCATTTTATAAGACTTATACATTACGTAAACATGCCTGACAAATAGCATTATATACTTAGACATCGGGAAAATAATAAGTTGATCAGTTAGCTAATTGGGAAGGGGGCCATTACAATAACAGTGTTTAGTTATTGACTACAGTCACTCATCTGGTCACCATTTACAAGGCCAACACAATATATTTATATAATAGTTTCTGGAGATGAAAATGAAGTTCTTTGATATATTTCTATCACTTAGAAAGAGTTACAATTTATGTCTAATGATGTAGACTTTTCTTCCAAATCTAAAGAAAAATATATAATGCCACAAAGTAAAAGGGAAAATCCAGACTGTTTTGAAGTAGCTTTCTCTTTTTTCAGCAATCACCATAATCTTCATCTACATCAGATCACTCCATCTTGGCTACTTTTCAGGGTTTTTTTCAGAGCTAGAGAATAAATTTGGTGGTCTAGAAGGTCCAGCCAGGGATGGTTGAGTATGGAAAAATTTACATTGTTTATTCCAGGTCTTCTTTTCAATTTTAGAGTGACTGTATATAGAAGTTAGACATTTGTTTTGCCAAATTTGACACATATTAAAACCTAGTTTTAATTGCATGCCCATAATCTCAAATATTCAAGAAACTTAATCAAGATTGGACTAGCTAAATATTAGATGGGAGGCCAGCCTCAAATTCACTGTCTCAAAACTAAAGTACAAACAAGAAATCTCCCCAATCTGCTTCCCTGAATTAATAGCAAACCTTAAAGCTAATTTAACTGAGACTCCCCCTTAATGGAATGTCAATTGCCAAAGAGACTACTCCTCAGTTTCAGTGAGGTGTAGAACACATTTTTAATAGATTAATTCTCTAACAACAACACAAAAGGCGACAGACTTGGATTCTGAAACATACCTTTAAGAGGATGTGTGTAGTAAACAAAAAAATTTTCCTTTTATGAATAAAGTTTAACAGTATATTTGCATAGAATAAATATTTAATTTAAGTGAGATTATTCCTTTAAAGAAAACATAAAGTCCTTTTTTAACCTCTGAATTACTTTTATTACCTAGGTCTGTGGTCTTAAATCTAACCTGTAATTATAAGCATGGGTGATTACTGGTTTGCATGTGCTGATGAACTGATAATGCAAAAACTATCTTTGGAGTTAAAACCCCTTTCTTTCTATAAGACCTTAATAATGAAATCTCTCTTTTCTTTACTTTCCACGCTTTTCTGCATGGTGTACAGGGCCAATACTGTGCATGACTCCTGCTTCAACTTTTGGTAGGTTTTGTAAAAAAAAAAAATCTCATTTTCTCTAACCTAAAACTATCTTTCTGCTGTGACTATGAAATCACAAAATGATGTGAGTGGACATGTTCTGGTACTTAGGGTTTACTATGATGCTTTGTGCAATCAAAGTAGACCCATTTCTCAGATCTAGTAGGGGGCCACTATAGCTAAATTCTAATCCTGTCATTTTCATTTTTTCCCTAAAAATAGCAACTGAAATATTTTTAAAATATTTCCTTCCATACTGAAACTAGATGATTTTTCTGGTCCTTCTATTATTTTAAAAATAAATTTCTAATGTATAACTCATAAACTACAATAAAACAATCTCCTCCCAAAGTTATCCTTATAGTGTAATGCATTCATTATACAGATATTGAGAAAGGATGACTTAAGCAAAGCTAGAACATCCTGCAGTGTTCTGTGATAGATTCTATAGCATTCAAGAAGGAAGCATCATCTGCCCAGAAATTAGGCACAACTGAGTCATTTCAAAAGTGATTTGGGGGTAATTGTGCAGTTTTAAATTCCCAGTCACATCCTCTCTGTCTTTTGGCTAACATCAAGTGAAACAATCAGTTACACAGGCATTCTGTAGTTAGCCACCACCACAGTTTGTAGCCTTCCCTAAGCCAGTTTGTATTTCACTAATAGAAAATAAAATGAGAATGCCATTGGGGAGGTTATAGTTCCTAGGAACCAGGAACAGATCATGAAAAATTAGGTTTTTTTTTTTTTTTAAGTATGATTCAGAATGCATCTTAGCATCACCTAACAACCAAGTGCCTCTCATTTTAGAGAATTCTCACAACTTGATCTCCACCCCACTGGTAGACTAAAGGTTATGTGTGAGATCATAAGAAGGAAATGTGTTATGTGTGAAATAAGAAGGAAAGGTGAAAATGATGACCACAGAAACAACACAAGATTGCAATCTTGTCAAAGCCATGAATGAAGCCTGGTATTGAAGGATTAGTTGTCCCCCTGTAGGAATTAACATTACCTTGATACTAACGGGAACATTCTATGAATGTAAGGGGAAGAACTGACTTCTGCAGGTTTGAGATCTGTGTCTCTGTTTGCAACATTTTGTGACCTGTCTCCTGGGGCTGCTCCTTGTCCTTTCCCTTTCAAAGCTCTGCTTCTGAATGCAATTGCATGCTTTGGCACTGCTGCTGCACTTCCAATGAGAAAAACATGAGTGGTTTTAGAATTAGCACTCGAGACAAGGAAAGATGGCGGTAGGGAATAAGTAGCCGGAGACGGGTAAAGGGAGTTTCTGCTACTGTTTGGAGGACATTCACTTTGTTCCCCAAATTTGGGGCATTCACTTTGTCAGTACACTGTCAGAAACTCCGAATTTGACTGAGGTAGACACGGCAAGTCATTATATGTGTATGCTTCCCATTCACACATTAATTCCCTACTTGGCTTTACAAAATAAATTGGAAATTAGAAAAAGCATCCAAAGGCGTTGAAAATGAAAGTAGCAAAGCAAAGAAAAACATCCCCAAAGAAATTTTGCAGCTGCTAGCCCTTGGAGGTCTAATATTTGCTGCAAAGACAAGATTTACTACAAAGCAGTTGTATGTTTTTGAAATAGTTAAAAATGTCCAAGGAACTTAGCAAACTGAATGCATAATCCATTGTTTTCATCATACTTGCTCTTCTACTCCATACTTATCAACAGAACCCCTGTTCTTTTATATGCAGATCAGGTAAGTACACATAAAACTGTCATTTGTACTAGAAAATCGAGTTACAGAACTTGTCAGTGAACCCAAACATGAGTCGACAATTCCCTAATTAAATTTGACTGCGCAACCCAGTGACTTGTCTGCTTAACTAGCTTTAATAGGTAGCCCTGGTAACAGCAGACTTTTTTTTTCATATTCCTTCATTAGTTCCTGAAAGTTCAGCCCTTTGAATCTACTACAATGTTATTTTGCTCAAAATGTTAAGAGTGGCTCTGTTTCATTAATGGTGACTATAATTGGCTTTCCCCTTTTTTCTCTTTTGAAATTTTCCTCCATTCCATGCTGTGCTGCTTTGCACTGACTCTGGTTGCATGCTGCACCCTGGTGTGTACCCATCATGATGATGTCACATGGCTTGTTGCTGGAACATCTACTACACCCTATTCCATCGTATCTGTCATGGTTGTGTAAATGCTCCACCCTTCCATGTGTCGCTTCCATGATTTCCTACTGCAAGTGCCCATGATGCACGGTGCTACACCTTCCACCGTGTCTGCAGCAACACCACCTGCCAGCAACGTTCCCTACGTTCCAACAACTACAGGCAACCAGGTTTGGTCATTTATTTCATCTGTTCAGACCTGCATAACCACAACATGTTGAAAAGGCACTGTATATGCCTTTTGGATTGGTGAGATATATTGGTCCATATGCTTCTATGTTTCTTGACCAGTCATTAGGTGTGGAACTTTGATTTTTTATGTATAATTTGGATACTGTATGTGGTTTTCTATTCATCTCAGAGTTAATTGGTGGCATGCTTACTCATTGTTAATTGGTAAGCAGATGTTACTCATGTTATTCCATATCAAATTATTGCTCCCACACCAGTCCTCAAATGTATATGCTGGACTGAAGATGTCTGAAATGCTTTTTCATCCTGATCAAGAGGAAAACTTATTTTACTACCCCCTCTTCTTTTTTGGTTATTGTGTTTGGACTTTGATTTCGTAAACACATCACCTTTACTTGCAGTTTCACTGGGTGATTAAAAAAGGCATGCTATCCCATTTCTTTCCAAGGAATGCACATCCTTATTTTCACCCAGTGATTACATCAGAAACCCCTTCTCATGTAGACATTAGATGTGCTTGTGTTGTTTTGATTTTCATTTGGCTTAGTTTTCAGGCAGAATCACAGGCAGATGACCAATATTTAGAGAATCTTGACATTATAAGATAATTAATACAATGGCTACTGAATTCAGTGCTGCTGGTTCTGCCTCATTAAAGTCATGGCTTGCCCCAGGTCAGCTGCATAAATTTCAAGCATGATAACCATGATGCACACAGCATTCATTCAGTGAATAAACCACACTCCACCCTGTGCTCTGCAAAGCTGACACTGTGGAAACAGTAAACGTAAAGTTTTCTCTGAAACTGATTCTTGTTATTGATGCACCAAACTCAAGCAATGAACAAAATAAATGGAATTCTTCCAAGATACCATTGTAATCTACAATCTTTTTTACTACTGTAAAAATTACCAATTATCAGTAGATGAACTGAATAGGAGCATGTTTGTTTCACAGATGTAGAAGTCACCAAAGAACAGTAAGTTTCTTTAAGTATTAACAGATGTTATTCATAGGCTGTATCTTTTATTTACACAGTTGTATTTGCTAAGGTTAAGGGAACACTTTTCTTTAAAGACATTGCTTATAACATGAGTTTGACTGTGCATTCAAAAGCTTCCAAACTGAACTATGAGAGAGAAGAGATGAATTTTTTGATGTGGTGATAACAGCTGTTGCTGTATTTTTGAAATGACTTTACATACTCAATGCTTTCTATTTTCAAAGGGGCAAAACAATTTTTTAAGCCAAAAGTACAAATCACATTTGAATTTTAATTCTTTAAGAGTCCGTTGTTCTTTTCAGGACAAGATTTCTCTGTGTAGCCCTGGCTGTCCTAGAACGCACTCTGTAGACCAGGCTGGCCTAAAAACTCTGAGATGTGGCAGCCTCTGTGTTCCAAATACTGGAGTCAATGGCATGCAGGAGAATACCCAGCTCAATTCATTAAGCTTTAGCTTGATTTTTTGTTGTTGTTGTTGTTAAAGCAAAACAAAGTAATTTTGTCAGAATTTTGCTGATTATAGTATTTTAAAGACAGTGAGTGCTATGTTTCTTCTTGAGTCAGTATACAAAGCTGGGCTCTTTCTGTATGTCTCAAGATGTTGCATCCCATGTACCTCAAGTAGAATTGCTCCAGCTGTTTTGAAGTTTGAATGACATACAAAATAATTTAGTGATTTAATAATTATTTTTATTCTTTTCCCACCCTTAACCCCTGACCTCTACTTTACCTAGATCAGGGACCATTAATATCACATGTGTAAATCTAAGCAATTATTCCAGTGGAACATGTGTGTTTGAAGATACGTAAGAACCCTAGACACCTAACACGTGAACCTGTTTGGAATTGCATTGTCAGTGCAACAAGCTTAAATGTCTCCCACCTACAGTCTGGCATTTGGTTGAAGGAGGTATCTGATATGCTTGCTGCTGCCCTAGTTTCCCATCTCCCAGCAATAGGTCCCTAATACTGTTTCAGACCGAGCCCCCAGCTATTGTACTCTAGATAAGCAGATTCCCCAGTCATAAGGAATGTTTTAAAACAACATGGAAAAACTGAAGGAGCTGGAAGTTAGAATCATTTGGCAGGTGTTATTTGGAAAAGTCGCAACTTGGGGAAGCATGACAATGGAGGTTTGTCCAGTGCTTGCTAAGTTCTCATAGGCTGCTACACATCAAGGTAAAGAAAATTCAAATATAATTAGTTTACATAAAATATGTTTGGAAAGAATGATATTTTTTTCTACTTGATTCCTTTGGAAAATGCGGTATTTGGCAGAGAATAATCATGTTCATGTGTAACAGGTATGCAGATTTTCTTTGAAGATCAAAACTGTCACTTTGTATAAATAGTATATGGCTTACTCAGGATATTCCTGCAAGGGTGTTAGAAGTGGAATAAGAACTTGTGTCAGGTCTCCTGACACCTTGTTCAATAATCCTTCAGTGTTTCTTACTGACTCTCTGGTTTTGTTTTCTATTTCAGTTGAAATATTGAGCAGCAGAGTTACAGACTATCAGGATCTCTCAACAAGAAACTCCATGTGGCCTTTCTATATGTATTCTCGTATGTCCTCTTGTACCAACACAACAATAAGCTTGGTGCAGTCAATATATTAAAACACCTATTGACAAGTTCAAATTTTAAAAATCTATGGAGATGTTAAAGCAAGTAGAAAATTAACCACTATGTGTTACCTTATATGGATTAATTGTATATGAATTAGCATACAGAATACAACCATACAGCTTTGTCATACATATGAATTATCAGATCCATATTACATGAATTTTCCATCTGATGTGAATTACCATATTGAATATAACCATAAAATTTTGTGACTTTTTTCCAGTAATGATTTATGCTAAATGAACTTCCACAGTGTACTGTAGGCTTACTGTATACTCTTGGTGGATAAATTCTGTTTTTGAAGTGTTACCTTACTATTTTGTTTACAAGATAGTCTATAGGTTTGATGTAGAATGTAACTGATCTTTCCCGTACCATTTACTATTCTTCTCTGTTGGTATATTGTATTAAATTGGGTTCTGCTTAGCTTTTCCATGCTATAGTGTTTTCTTGTTTATACATGGTGTTTGATTCAATTAGAATGTTATGAGTGGGGAACAGAACTATATGTGATTGAAAAACCATAACAGGTTCATGGTAATATGCCCTCTTTAAAACATCTCTGTAAGTTTCTGGAGGCATGCATTTTAAAGGTCTCACTTCTGAGTATACACAAAAATCTGTTCATGTATAGAATTTTACCTGTAGATCTGACCTTGCATAGTCAATAACATACTAAATTTTTAAAAAAGAAAAATACATACCTACATTCGATAGGAAAGTTCAAATGTTAACCTCAAACCACTCCTCTTAAATAATTTGAGAATCAAGTGTTCACATTCCAATAAATTTCTTAGCATGTATAAAAATTATGGAGAGTAGCCATGACATTTATCGTGTCACAGGAATCCTATTCCTCAGCTTGAGTGTCTAAATTTGAGCCATTTGTCATCTTCAGCTGAGAAACTGGTACTTACTAGTTTAAAGGTATGCTAATCATATGTTGAAAATCAAGCAGAGAGATGTGGGCGTGGAGACAGTTTTTATGTACTGGCAGAAAGTGTGTAAAACCTTTGCATTGTAACCTTTTGCACAAATGCGGTTTTCCAAATGCAAATGGCTCATGCTCTTTTGACTATTCTTTGAATAATAAGTAAGATGCAGTCTAGCAAAAGTCAGTCCAGGTGAAAGAAAATTGTTTCCAAATGAGGCCTTGCCTCCCCAAATGGACCATCTTTTCTATTGATCACAGAAGGAGGCTGAGTACAGGTTTAGAGAAATGGCAGGAATGGGGGCAGGGAGAGATTGAAAATGACTTGGAATGTGCAAAAGAACTAGAAAGGGTTTCCGCAATTGTCTTTCAGTTTAGTTTAGCAGAGTTTCCAGTTTTTGTGAAAGCAACAGTGAAGTAGCAAGCGTTTGTGCTATATTGACAAGTGTTTCTCTGCCAAAACTTTAACATCAGAGGGTTTTGTTTGGGGGAGGGGGGGCAATGATTTGTTCAATTTTGTCTCAGAACCAAACCTGTTTTAGTCACATCTGAACTTACTTGCCTTTGTGTGTATTTCAAAATTAGTCAGTTTTAGCATCCTTTGGTTAATAGAGAATAGCCATAACCCATGGAGGTGTGGTATGAATTCTTCTTACTAATACAGAGGAACTAATCTACAAATATAATAATCCATCTATTTCTGTGACATATAGTGTACCTCTTCTACTCTACAAAGTTATCAACATTACTATTGTTATAAGAAGGAGGAAACATATTTTCCGAAAGCCTAGAAAAATTGAATATTTTTTACTCGATATATATTCTCCCACTGGAAAGCATGAAGTCAAAATTTTGTATGTCTAGCAGTTGTTTTTCTTTGTGAAAATCACGAGGAAAGAGAAACTATTTGGGATACCATAAGACAGGTAGTTGGATTGATTTGCAGAACCGTGGCGTTGGCAAAGACTTTACTTTTGCCTTTTCCACAGTTGGTAAAACAGAGAACCAGGCTGCGACTTGCCTAAGGCTACCTAGCCATTATGGGAACCAGTTGTTCCCCCTTTTTATATCTTTCTTGGAACATTTGAGACTCCAACTCAAAGCAGATCAGATTGGCTCAGAATTTTTAAAAAGCAAAATTACCTCTGGTGGTTGGTATCCCATTGATCTTAATTATCCAGGTGAATCCTGGTCACCAGTGATTTCTAAGTAGTCTTGTTTTTATATTGAGCCTCTGCCCTTTGTTAACTATTGCCTGCAATTAAGCGATTGAGAGTTGTCTGTTCTTTTACCTGTGGGCTCTTTGAACCACTACGTTTCTGTTTTCTAACATCGTAATTCCAGGAAGAATGTACCTGAGCTAGTCTAGATGTAGTTATTAATGGCTATGGGAATGTTTTGTGCAAAATGAACTTTTTGTAGTTTGACAGTTTGGTGCAACATACTATCTCGTTTAACTTCTTAAACTTTTGACCAAGATATATGTAGATGATGAACTTAGAGTAGACTTGTTCTCATATTGCTCTAAGCACTGGAAGATATTAATGTTGACTTATATTTAGGAGGAGATTCAGTGAGGAATATTCAGGGTAGTTGTCTTTTTGGTGCGATGAGTTTCTATAAGTGTTAGCATTTTAAAAGTTGCAATGTACGTGAAGTTTAAGAAAGCAAGCTCAAAACTCGAACATTTTGATCAATTTAAAGGAGTTTTGAGGGAAATGAAACTTTAAGATGGCACTCTAGTTGTGCAATGACTATGATCTTATTGAAGAAGAGACAAGTCATTTGACTATAAATTGAGTTAACAAGACCAGTCACAACCAATCAGTGACTCTAAACAAAAAATTTACTGAATTGTTTGTATATAAACCAAATTCTAATCAGTTGTGATTTCTAGTTAGAAGTTTTTAGTCTTTGTGTTTTACCATGGCCTCTATTTTTATCTCTTCAAAATTATTGGCTTTGTCTATCTTGTCAGCCTTTTGCCAAAATTTGTAAGAACTCTAAAACTTGGATAAAATGTATCAAATCTACAAATAAGCAATCTAAACTTGTCATTTAAGAAGAGCTTAGTAATTTCAGTTTTTACAAAAACCACTAGGAGACCACAATGAGTAGGGACTAGAATGAAATCAAATGGATTCATAAAATTGCTATTTAAATACAATGTTTACTTTTGAAATTGGAGCATGAATCCACACCTAGCAAATGCTTTTCATTTGCCTTTTCTAGATTAAAATCTTCAATTTTCGTCTAGTCCTGAAAGCAGTCTGCTTGCTATTCCATCAGTTTTGCTTGTCTGTCCATCTCTGAGCATCCTAAAATACTTTAATCTTGCCATAATTTTTGGCCTATGACACTCAGCTTTGTCCACTCATGGGCACCCTCAACTGCCCTGATCTCCATTTCAGGAAGAACCCAGCACCTGCTCTCAGCTCTCAGCAGGAACCAAATGAACATAATACTTTGTACCTTGGTTCACTTTAAACAGCATGAGCAGTTAGACAGTGCTATTCGAAGAAGGAACAGCAGCTGTATTACATTGTAGGAGATGAAAGAGGCTGCTGAGGCCACTCCAGCACTACTTGGAATGCCAGTTGGTTCTCTTCCTTGTCTTTGGTGAGTGTTGGTAAGGATGCCCTTAGACAAAATGCAGCAGAGGTTTTCTAAGATCTGGCAGT
The DNA here is from genome assembly GCF_011762505.2 of Arvicanthis niloticus. Lineage (NCBI taxonomy): Eukaryota > Metazoa > Chordata > Mammalia > Rodentia > Muridae > Arvicanthis > Arvicanthis niloticus. Next base: position 110,539,845 of record NC_047679.1, on the reverse strand, counting down.
CTGTGGGATAGGCTGCGGCATGGAGAATAATTAGTAACTTAGTTCTCTTTCCACCTTAAAAGAAGAAAAGCTCTTCTACATTTCACTGAGATGGAAATTAGTAAAATGGGGGGGGGGTTATCTGATTTTATTTGATTTGTTTGGTAGATTTGATTCCAAGTTTTGATTTGTCGATTTAATAAGATAGTGGCCTAATTTTACCAGAGCCTGTCAGAGGTAGTAGAATAAAATAGCAGATAAGAGAGTTTAGTTTTTTTTCTTTTGAAAGTTTAGCAGATAGTCTAATCAAACTGTAAATGTAATTACAAATATAAGCTCTGAGAACCAAGTCACTAATTGGTGCCATGTTTTTGTTTTACTTATCGTTAGTTTTTAAGGTTTTCATTGTTCTACATTTTTATATCTAAGTAACCAATGAGTTTAATTTTGAAGGAGAGTTAGGGAATCTTTGAGTTTTTACCACATAGATTCAGACCATCTCTGTAGGCTCTAAATTGACACCATGGCATAATTCAATATAGATACAGTCCGTAACTGCCCTCTACAATTCACAGTTCAAGAACCAATTTTAGCATTGTACACAAATGATTGATGTCAGCTAAATATATTTAGTTGTTGCTTTGGCAACAAAACTACAACATGGCTACCTTTAGGCACTTATGCATGTAAAACTGTTATTTGTAAGCTATATGTGGTTCATGACACTGCAAACATTGAAGATAAAGTTCAAAACTCAGAAAACTGATGATGTTTTTGAAGTCCTGTGTTCCATGTGAAAGCTGAATTTGTGTCCTCATGTAGCTTTTTGTCCAAAAAATAAAGTGTATAACACATGGATTCTAGAATTGGGCTTTATAGTTTAAAGAATTTATTGCATTGATAGGGTTATTCTACAGTATTTTGACACCAGAACAAGCTTGACATAGATATTACCTGGCCTTTTATCACAACTTTATTCAAAATTATCTATTCATGTAGTATCTGTAGTTATAAAAAGATTCTATTTTCTGGATTTATTCACATAAACTGTATGTGAGGATTAAAGCATAACATTTTGAGATTAACTCATGTTTTTGAAGCCACCCATAAAGATCCTATAGAAGGGCCCCTGAACAGTGTTTAAGAGACATATGCTGCAGTTACCTGACTGTCTCAGTTAGGGTGCGAATGTGTGAGAGCCACCTTTTTTTTTTTTTTTTTTTTTTTTTTTTTTTTTTTTTTGCACTTATGTACATAGTCCATGAAAGCAATCCTTGGAGCTTTTGACAATATAAGAAGTCTGTGGTGATACAGCAAAGTTAGTGAGAGTGCTTTCTGAGGCTCTAAAAATTAGTGCAAGCATAGTGTTGCAGTACTGTTGTGGAGGCTGACCAGCTTGCTACGGCTCACCAGAAGCTCAGACTGCTAACAAATGCCAGATCCTCCTAACAGCACTGAGAATACAAAGCACTTCTTTTTGTAAGGCTACTAGCAAAGATGATTTCCTTTTTGAATTAACTCCCACTGTAAACACACACACACACACACACACACACACACACACACACATACACACGCCCAAGCAAGTATGAAAAGGTATCCAGCAAAGATTTTCTTTTTTTTCAATTATAGAAAGGTGGAAAAAATTCTGTATATTATAGGGTAGTTACTCTCAAATCTAATTAAAACAGATTTCATCCTTCGTAGTTAATACTTATATCAGTTAATGTGGATTTAAGTGATAGATTGTTAATGTTTTAACTAAACAGAAGTGAACCAGCCCAAATCTTACATAAGATAGACACTGGAAGGTGATGTCAATTTAACCTACTCTGCCAGTTTTCACCCCACACTTTTCAGCTAGTCAAGGAGCCTTCTCATTGGCCTCCAAGGCAGTGAGGCTTAGCAAAGTTGGAAGTTTGAAAGGTTAAGGGATGGACCATCACTTTGAATCCTTCCCATCTTGAAGCAGGTAGGTAGGTGTCTTTCACACTAAAGAAGAACCTCATCCTAGGCTAAGGATAGTTGTTGTGAAATGTTGCTTTTCATACACTGCTAACTCTCCTGGAGACAAATAACTAGATGTGCAGCCATAGCTCATTAGTACAGTACTTGCCTAGATGAGTGAGGTGCTGGATTCCATTCCCAGGACTGCAAAAGGAAAAAAAGGGGGAAGAGAGAGTGAGAATGATGGAAAACAGACCAAAGCCACAAACAACCCAAGCCTTACATGTATCCCATAGCTCAGGGCCAGTTGGCTAAAAGGTACTTTTATTTTCCCCTCAGCTCCTGATCACTAAGTCAGTTTGTTGTATGGCTATACAGCAAACACCCTGACAATCTGAGCAACTGGTTTTAGCCAATAGGAAATGTAAGCATACATTCATTTTATAGTTAAGAATACCCTCTTCAGCCTTATTATCCCCATAATTTCACTATTTAACCAACATCATTCTGTGGACATTCTCTTGTGAATCTCTAAGTCATAAAAATGCATAGAAAGACGAACTTTTGTGGGTGGTGCTGGGAATACAGCCCAGGGCTTTGTGTGCTATGCAAATGCTCTAACACTGTGACTAGCCAGCGATAAGATTTTATGTCCAGAACTATCAACCATAAGTAGGGATGAGCCTTGAAGCATCACAAAAGATAGCCAACAAATTTATAACAGGTGCATGCCCACAGCCACTTGGTGCAATGCCGAAGCTTAAAAATGGTGGCTGGATTTCAATTGTTCAAACAAATGAGAAAATTAAGTATAATAAGTGCATGTGATTCAAGCTAAAAGATAAATTGGGATTGAGTTTGACTGATTTATAATGTCTAGCCCCTCTGCCTTGCCTATAGGTGAATTACTCACTGGAATTAGAAATCTAGCTTATCCCAAAGAAAATGTATGTTTATAGACAACCCTTTCTCAATTATATTGTACCTAAAAAATGAAAAGTGCTTTGGTCTGAAATAAGTTGCCACTCTGTATAGATACTACAAGAATCCTCACTAGCCCTTTCACATTGTGTTACTTTAAAAAAAAATACCTCTGTAGCAAGACCTAGAAGAATTAAGTGAGCTTTCCCCCCTACACACACATACAACCTTAAGACTCTGTCATAGAACTACATGGTTCCAAAGCTTTATTTCTGTATCCAGATGCTATCTGTTAATGATGGAAACCAAATTGTTGTGTTGCTGTGTCTTTTGTGTCTAGCAGTTGAGTGGATGATATGACCATCATTTCATTACATGCTGGGGATAACCTTTTCAAAATAAGTTTCTTAATGTTACCATAGCTGTTACTTTAGTTGTGAAATGAGCCTTTTGCTCCCAAATTAAAACCATTAAAATGAAGTCCATGTTTAAGCAAGTAAGGCCTCACTCACTATATTGTGTAAACTAGTCCAAATTCCATGGCCTTAAATGATTTGATTCTCCCATCTGAGCCTCCTGAGTGACTTACTTTGCTTTACCATGATAAGCTGGATTACTCGTTTGTGTAATTTTTAAAAGGGTAACTTACAGCTTCCACTAACAACGATCTGGATTGTAGAATGTGGAAGCATTTGTTTTGGGCAGAAAATGGCAATATAAGAATTTCTTAGCCCTGTGCAACAATTAAAAACTTAAGGACCAAAATATTTTACAAGTAAAAACTGCATTTTGTCCCCAAATGCAGTAATTCATTCCCTCAACTGCAGATGTTTGGACTTTTTCAAGTTACAGTGTTGTATTGCCTGTTTGTCTTTAGAAGTTTTCATTATATAGCTCATTTGAGTATGCTACTTTTTATGTTTCTTTTTTATTCTTTCAATAAAGTTTGCAAATTCCTTGGTTATGTCTTCATTTATGAATCCATATTCACACAGACATTCAGTCAAAAGTTACTCGTGTTCTAGTATACAAAACTTGACATTAATAACTGTAATATAAAATTGAACTTTGTGATTTAGCTCAGTGTTATATTTCATGCACACAGTAGGTTTATTTCAAAATTCCTTAAGTAGCTTGGGATTGGTAGATGATATATTCATTTTCTTTGATGTATTTTCCCCATAAGATTGTAGTTAGTAACACAAAAAGTTACATTTTAGTAAAAGGAAACAAAAAATAATATTGTGGTTTCTGTTGTTTCTTAGAAACCCTAAGGCATATTCCAAAATACATGAGAAATTTGTGTGTACCAGTTATCCATTTTTATCCTACACTTTCAGTATAACATATGAAACCAGTATGTTCTGTTCTTTCTCATCAAGATGGGCATCAATGAGTGGTTTCATGACCATAAGATACATGGATTTTCCCATTAAAAGGTTTTCTAGGGTTTTGAACTATTCATCTCCAACAAATGGCATAGAAACAAAAGTATTCTCATTTTTGTTCATTAAGAAAACAAATGTAATCTGGCAATATTTTATTCTGCCAGATCTCTGAAAGTCTCAGAAAATCTAATACAGAAGGTCTATGCATTTGTCACTGTCCCATGGTTGAGCTGATAGAAGACTAGAATGAAGAAAGTTTGTATCAAAAGCTGGTATTCACCTGTCTAGGACAATATCAAGGGCCAGAGAGGAAGTCAGGTCCTTTCTAGTATACACTATTACCATATTTTTACCCTTTGTGTCCTATTTTAACCATCTGTGATGTGATCCTCACTCTGGCATTTTATAAACCACCTTTAAGCCCTTGGATGTGTTTCTGTGAATGACAAACCCACCACAAACTGATTCAGCATATAAACATTAATTAGAGGTTTGAGGCTTCTTCTGAATTCATTGTATGTCTCTGGATTATAGGTAATAATTCATGGCAGACAATAATTCTCAACTATTGTTGAAGTTGACACATAAAGCCAGATATCAACCAAGTTTTTCTTGGGAACTTTCCACTTTGTTCCATAACATACATCTGAGGCCTGTCTTACTCATCCTTAATACCCTGTAGCCCTCTAGCCCCATGGTAGCAATTTGCCAGGCCTACATTCTCAGGTACATCTGGAATCTTCCCTATTAGAACCTTACTGATGAGATCCCAGGCTTCAGATAGCTGTTCAAAACTGAAACGGAAAAGAAAAATTACAACCTAAACAATGGAAGTATTTAGTGAACCACCTCTCCTAGGGAAGTTTGTACTTAGAAAGGCAATGGACCAGTGTCAGACATCTACATGTATAGATAACAGGGGTGTGTGTTATGGAAGCAAATCTCAAGCATCCAGTCTCAGCGTTTAGGAGAAGCATTCCAGTTTCTGTATATTAGTAGTTCAGACAGTTGCCACCTCAAGAGGGCCAAAAGAAGAAAATGCTTGTATCTTTGCGATTGTCTGCAAGCTTCTCAAATAATGAACACAAAATACTAACTAGTGAGAACCTGAAGATTCCATAGTGCAGAATCTACCTATTCATGTGATCAGCTTTTTAAGAGTATGCCCCACTGACCAGCCTCTTACATGATTATATTCTATCATAATCTAATGTCTATACTTCTTAATTAATATTCAACAGATGAACCCACTATAGTCTCACTTTAAAAAAAATGGCTCCTTTTGTACTAGAAACCTTCCTTTAACTGACTCCTTGGGTAGTTTTCTTTTTGTACCTAGTTCACCCTTTTCCCATAAGCAGGTAGGCAGTATATATCTGGGGAATAAAGCCAAGAATACTTTAAATAAGTAAAAAGAATATCCACCGGGACATAGGCTACATGTGTAGTTTGTTAGATCTACACAAATATGGTTGTCATTCACAAAAGCACAAATGTCAAGTAGATGGCAGAAGTCAGTATAAAAACAACATTCTGGCCAAAGCACCCCCAGAATTTGTGTTGTGCCTAGAACATCACAGGGCAGTGTCCAGTGTAAAGCACAGCAGACACATATGAAAAAAAGTGATAGGACTGGCTCTATTATCCTGTATATGACATAAATGAAACAAGAGTTTGGTGAAAACAAGGGGCAACAGCAGGTAAATAGCAGACACACTAGCTGCTAAAGCAGATGGTCTACTCATGAACAGCTGGACCCAGGGAACACAGAAGAAAGCTGAGGAGTGTCTGTAGTACATTTTCAGAGACTGACTACAGAAGACACTGGTCCTCTGAATGAGCATCAGTGAAGTTCTCAGGCAGAGGGTGCTCAAGAATGAGACTGGGATGGAGACTTGCCCTTTACCTGTCATGACCTAAAAAGTTGAAAATTGTGTGTAAGGAAACTTGGCAGTGGGGCTGGAGAGATGGCTCAGTGGTTAGTACTGTCTGCTCTTTCAGAGGTCCTGAGTTTAATTCCCAGCAACCACATGGTGGTTCACAACCATCTGTAATGGGATCTGATACACTCTTCTGGTGTGTCTGAAGACAGCGACAGTGTACACTCACATATATAAAAATAAATAAATCTTAAAAAAAAAACTTGGCAGTTAAAAGAGAAGTGTAATTATGTTAACTATGCAAGTATATTGTACATAATTATTGGTGCACCTCTGTTAAGTGTGTGTGTGTGTGTGTGTGTGTGTGTTTCATTCATGGTGTTGTGGTTCTTTTGAACTCCTATTGATAAAGTTCACATTAACATACATTTGGAGATAGTTATATCAGGACAACCTGAATTCACCTGAGTCCAGGTGATTAACAGTTACAATCTGGAGCTCTAGTTAGGTGATACCAGCAAATGAGACATTTGTGTAAATAAGCATGCCTGCTTTTGAAACTATAGAAGACCTCAATAATAGTATCAACCATTTACCGTGATCTGAGCCAGCATCCAGGGATAGAGACCCCATAAACAACTATTTTCTCCCAATGGACGCCATAAGAGGTATTATAGAACTTAAAGATGCATGGCATGTCAAGAACCATTGAGATGAGAGTGTGAGCCCAGAAAATCATCACAACAATTAAGGAAAAAATGGCCCAAGGGCATGGTCAGCATATGGTGACATTCATTATTGTCTTCTGTGCTTCTAATCCTGAGTTAACATCATTATGATTTTAGAATGTACATTTGGGGGACAACCAGGTAGTAAGGGTACCACCAAGCCTGATAACTTACGTTTGAGCCTCAGGAGTCACATGGCAAAAGAGTGAAATGACTTCTGTATGTTTTCCTTGGACCTCTACGTGCACTCTGTGGCAAGTGTCTACAGAGTCTCCTGAACCCACTCCCTCCCGCCTCCCTCTCTCCACCCCCCTTTCCTTGTCTCCGTTCCTTGATTCTGCCGTTTTTCCCTCTAATCTCTGTCCCCACCCATGTCCATCCCTCTTTCTCCCCTCATTAAGATATTTAAATAAAAAATTAATGTGTCACTCTGGCTATTGTGAGAGTGGATTATAAGAAGTAAGTATCCTTAAATGATTATTGTATGTGTAGTGCTCTGCCCTTCCAATCTTTCTTCCGTCCAGCCTACCCTTGTCACTGTGAGAGACATTGTCCCAAGTCAAAACTTTTGTTTCCTACCTTCACTATATTATGCAGGGACCTATTTTAAATAAGAGGAAAAAGCAAAATACAAATACATAATCACATATAGATATAGAAACAAGACACATATATACCCACAAGTACATGTGTACATGCATTGTTTTTATTAAAATATTACATTTTCAAGTGTGAATGTCTGTTAAATATAACAAAGTATACAGCAGTGTAAGTCTATATTGATAATTATGATCATAGTGGATTTACTACTAGATTTTTAAATATTAAATCACAATTGAGAAGGTAATTATAGTATGATAAATCAAGATGAAGGTCTAGTTTTCTTTTTTAAAAAGGTTCCACAGTTTCTCAATTCTAGTGGAGTCAAATATACATTCTAACATTGCAACGTTTTTGTTAAAGAATGGTTTTTAAGTTTTTAAATCAGCATGTGTTCGTTATACATAGTGATGGCTTTCATAAAGAGAATATCTTTCAAGCACAGCATCTCTTTGACTACAGTAAGTCCCTATACTCTGATTTCTCTCAGCTCCTTCAGTCATGCTCTACTGTTGGTACAGTATCGATCAATTGTTGTATATGTCTGTATGAAATCTAGAATTCAATTTTTTAAATTTTTTTTTGCAAATGACAGAATGTTCTTCTTCTTGTGGCCATGATTATACCATATTTTTGTTTAGCCATTCATCCATGGACACACACCCCTCTTAGGCTGATCCCATAACATGGCTTTTATGAAGAGTGCAACAATAAATGCGGCTGTGCAGGTATCTCTGTTGAATGTTGAACTTAGATTATTTTAAGTATATTCCTAGTCATACTTTAGCTGGATTATATGCTAGTTCTATTTGTACTTTTTGTCTATTGGTAAGAGTAATGTATTAAAGTCTCCCACAGGTCCTGTGCTGAGGTCAGTCTGTGCCCTTACATCCAGTAATGGTGCTTCTTTTCTGAAACTGGGCGTGCCAGTGGTTGGTGCATACATGTTTAGAACTTCTCTATTTTTGTAGTGGATTGCTCCTTTAATCAATGTGAAGTGGCCTTTTAGCTCCTCTGAGTAATTCTGGCTTGAAGTCTACATTGGCAGATGTTAGATGTACCTACATCTGCCTGCTGCCGGGTTCCATTTACTTGGAATATCTGTTTCCATCCTTACACACAAGTTTTATATTTGGCTTTGCCAGGGAGGTACTTACTATGCAAGCAAGTCCTGGTTTTTAATAGAATTGCCAGTTTATGTCTTTTGGTTGGAGAATTGAGACAACTAATATTCAGTCATTGAAATATATAAATTGATTTCTGCCATTTTGTTGCTTTTGTGATATTTGATGTTTTGCTATTCTTCACCTGCTGAGCTATTTGCACGACTGTTCTCTACTCATTCCTGTGGCTTAATGGATGTATTTTTCTTCCTCTAGCATGCATAGGACTCCTTCAGTGGTGCTGGCTTAATGGTCTTGAATTCCTTTAGTTTGTATTTATCATGGAACGTTTTCCTTCTATTTCAATTATGAAGGAGAGTTTTGTAGAATGTAGTAATTTAGGTTGGCAGCCATTGCTCTTCAGCACTTGAAAGGCGTTGCTCCATTCCATCCCAGCTTTTACTGTTTCTGCTGAGAAATCTGGTTTTCTCATGGGTTTGCTTTTATGTGTAGCTTGGTAATTTTGTGCTGCAGCTCTCAACGTTCTTTTTTCCGGTGTACTTAGTTTTTGCCTATAATATGATACGCAGAGGGTTTTTTCCTGGTCTTACATGTTGGCCATTTTAACTGCTTGGAGCTGCAGCTTACATTTGGAGAATCCATGCTGTGATTATATTGAATGTGCTTTTAACCTTCCACTTTCTTTCTATGCTCAAAACTCACAACTTTGGTCTTTAAATGATGTTCAGTGGATGTCACATTTTCAGTTCTGGGTTTTTATTATTCTATTTTTATTATTCTCTTGGGGATTCTAATTCATTTACCCTGTCTCCAAACCCTAATATTCTGCTTTCACTTGATAAACACTTTTGTTTATTTCCACTGTGTGTGTGTGTGTGTGTGTGTGTGTGTGAATGATTTACTGGAGTTTTCATTTACAACCTTTCAAAATGAATTTTTTCAGTAATTCTACCTACCTACTTAGTTCCTATTCTATACCATGTACTGATTTCTGCTCAGTTTGTATTCTCTTTGAAGTCCTTCAGTTTATTTGTGCTCTTTTTATTTCCTTGTAATCACTCTTTTTGATTATTTGTCTGGAAGTTCATCTTTTTCATCGCCATCTTTGGAACCAAATTCCTATGGAATTGGTAGCTTTTGAAAACATCTTGATACCCTCTTTTTCCATGTTCTTCATGTCTGTGCTAGGACCTGTGCATCAGTGATTAGGTCATTGGTTGAGTTCTTAATCACCCATATTTTTTCTATCATAAGTTTGGCAATGTTGAAGTGAGACTAGGCTATAATAGGGTTAATATATAATTTCTCCCCACTGGATTGAGAATGTACTTCAGTATCTAAACCCACATGCTCAGGACCCAGGCAGAAACTACAATAGCCCTTTAAGAGTAGAATCCTAACTGTGGAAGCAAGAGCATCTGTAACACCATCTTCTTTCATGCTGGGCCTTAGGTGTATCTTAGGCTTCATAGCTCTGCTTCACCTACTATAACTATTATAACAAAGAAACCAAAGCTATTTGATACTTGGGGTAGCCAAAAGAGATTAGTGTACTTTTTAAAAATCTGTGGTAAAGCAATCGTGGCAAGAAGCTGGGCTAAATTCTGGATGTGTGCTGGGGTTTGTTGTTGTTTGTTTGTTTTTTGAAATGTGGGGATTTATAAACCAGGAACAGGGTTCAAAAATAGGTTGGCAAATTATTAAGTGGAAAAGTCAGGGAGGAGGGAGCATTCTGACTAAACTGGCCTAACAGGATTCTTGCTAAAGACAGGCTAGGGATCAGCACCACCTGGGGGTGGTAAAGGATGAGCTACTTGATGAGAAATTGGGGTGAGGGGAATGGGTAGGGTGGTAGGGGGTGGGGCTGGCAGTGAAGAATCACTAGCTAAACTAATTAGCAACATTCCTGATAAAACCAGGCCATTCAAACACAGATTTTACCTACCCAAAGTGCAGCTCACATTTCCTTACTGCTTGGTAGGTGATCTCAAAGTCAGCACCCATGCCTTACAGGATGATTCTAACATTTTCTAAATTCCTCGGCCATTAACCTTGGCTTCTCAAACCAGAACCAAGTCTAGCTGACCTTTATGAGACCTAGAGGAGCAGTAACAGAAAATGGTGGCAAAAAGGACTAACTAACAAGTTGAGGTATTTTATGTAAAAAAGAGAATCCCCACCCAAATAAGACACTTTCCAAGGTTAGGAATAATGTACCATGCTATTAATCCCATTATCACGGAAGCTGAGGTGGCAAGATCACAAATTTGAGAGCAGCCTGGAGTATATAGTGAGACCCTGCCTATAAATAAAATAAAATAAACAATACCTGGGTCTTGAGGATATATAGTTCAGTTGATGTGTGCTTCTTTAGCAAACAGGAAACCCTGGGTTCAATTGTCAGTACACTGCATAAACCAGGCATGGTAGTTCACACAGGAAATGGAAGCAGGAGGATCAGAAATGGAAGGTCTTTCTCATTTATAAAGCAGGTTTTGAGGTCAGCATGTGATATAAACAAGCAAACGAAAAGACGTTTGTACAATGATAGAAGAAAACTTCACAAATCCCACTTAAAGCAAGGACAATTGGGCCTCAAATACTAGAAAACCATCAAGCAGCTTCTTTCTCCTGCCAGTCCCCAGCCCCTGCCTATGCCTCTCTGGATTCAAGTCTGCCTTTTCTTGCAAGCCTTCCTTGACTTACTGCTTAATAACAAGCACTCAAGTTCACCTGCAAGAGCGATGACCATAGTGTAAGAGCAGGCTTCACTGCTAACAACCTGCATCAAAAACACCTGGAAGACCTCTGAAACAGATTGCCATGGACCACCTCAAGACTCTGAGGCAGTATGAGAAGAACTATGAGAATTTGCATCTGTAATAAGCTCCCGGATAATTAAATTTTCATAACCTGGGAGCCACACATTGAGAACCATTGACCAATACTATTTTCAAGCTTGATATTCCGCTAAAAACTGACTTGGTCCTTGGGCTCCAATGCTTGATTCTCATGAGAAAGAATCCAGTTGAGCCCATCTAAGGCAGCTGTTTATCCTTGTTATGCCCAAGGGAGCAGAGTCGGGTGGTTTTATAGGACCTGTTGCTTCTTTGAGGACGTGGTGTGAGGAACATTTTAAAGAAGGTGGATCACTATGACAGCTACAGCCTGTGGCTGGTTTGTTTACTTTAACTTCCTGGGACAAGATCTCACGGAGACCAAACCAGAGTTGGACTCTGAAACTGGCCTTAAACTCCTGATTTTTCTGCCTCTGTCCCTCAAGTGTTGGAATTATAGATATGCACCACCATGTCCACCACAGTTTCTTTTAAAGTTGTGGAGATCCATACACTGACTTAAACCCTTGGTCTATTTGATTTAGCTCTTCATAACCAATGAAGTTTTGAGAATATGGTAACTATATATTAGGCATCTCAAAGTGAATCAAAGCTTCATATTCAGCTCTAAACTCGTACCCTTCCCCTTTCTAATTAGACTGCTCCTCCTCACAGGGTCCAAGCCAGACACTGCATTGGCTTCTCCTCTTCCACCACCTACATCTAGCCTATCTTGTTCTGTTGATTGTCCTTTCTATGCTTCACTAGTTCAACCAAACACCTAAGGAGTGCTATTTGCCTTCAATCTGTTCTTCACATGAGTGCCAAATGTTCTACCTGAAGCAACTTCCCGGTCTTTGCTTCCTGGGTCAACGCACTGTGCCTGAGGCAGTTGAAATGTGGGTTCATCTTGTTCAACAGAACCTACAAGTCTATTTCTGTCACACACACACACACACACACACACACACAGTGTATTGTGGGATAAGAATGTAGAACTCAGTTGGTAGATTATTTTCCCAGAAGCACTGCAGACAGGACAGTCAGACATTCGAGGTCATCTTCTATTCAAGGCTGGCCTTGAAAATATGAGATCCTGTCTCAATTTTTAAAAATCTTGTTATTTAAACTAGCCGATGATGTCTGATATGACTTGCCATTGCCTGCCTTGGACTTGCTTCATCTGCAGGCAAAAGGCATTTTTCAGCAGTTTCATATATACCTCATGGGTTCTTTTTTTCCTTGGATGCCTTTTTGCCTAGATAACATCCTTTGAGGCTTGGTTTAAATATTGAAATCCTGAGAAGGCTTCCCCATTTGCTCCCCACTACCACCAGTTCAATCTTCTTTGAAATGTTTAGTGCTATAAGCATAATTATCACTGGATTTATCACATTATATTAAGTTGGTTTTATTTCTCCCTTTCACCGCTGAGATTGTTGCACACGTGATCTCTATCTTTTCCCTAACTATGTTTACATCCTATAGTGTAGTGATTATAAAGTAACGCCAGGTGCCAATAGACCTGGCTTAGTCACTAAGCCTTAGCGAGCAAGGCAAGCCTGATGACCTGAGTTAGACCCTGGGAACCAACTCTCACAAGTTGTCCTCTGGGCTCTGCACGTGTGCCCACACACACATAGGCACACAAAATTAATTTATTTTATCAACATTTTACACACACATACATATGCAGGCAAAATTATTTTATTTTGTTAATATTTTTAAAAAGTTGTTATAAATCTTTAAGAGTGATAAAATTGTTATAAAACATTTTAAGAGTGATATCATACAGTTAAGCAATAGTAACCACAGTCAAAACCAAGTGGGAAATGGGCGAAGAATTAAACAGATGCTTTCTCAAAAAAGATACAAACATCCAATAGGCACATTAAAAAACACTATTAGATAGTGAGGAAATGAAGACCATAGAAGACAAATCTTCTAGATACTCACAAAGATGGCCAGAGTAGAACAAAGTAAGATAAAAGTGTTGGTGGAGATGTAAAAATCCACGTATTTGCTGGTGAGAATTAAAATGATATATAATCACGGTAGAAAGTAATTTGTTGATTCTTTGAAAAATTAATCAAAGTTGCAATAAGATCACCAACCCCAGTCCTGGGATAAATACACAAAAGATTAAAAAGCAGAGTCTCAAAAATACAGTGTACACCTTTATTCATAACAGCATTCTTCATAATAACCTAAGTATGGCGGCGACCCAAGTGTTTCTTTATTGATGAGTAAATTATGCATTGTATAAATGGAATACATGTAAACTTTATACACACGCATTAAAATATTATTTATCCTATAAGAGAAGGGAATCCTGCAGCACTCAACAGTATGTCTAAATCTTGAGGACACTAAGAACAATTCAATCACATTATGTGCTACTGTATGTGGTTCTTTGTATGGGAGGGACCCCGAATATTCTAATTCAGAGAGACAGAAAGTAGAATGGTGGTTTCTAGGGCCTTGGGAGAGGGGGACCAGGACTTAGTGTTTGATTGGGACAGAGTTTCAATCTTGCGAAATGAATAGAGCTCCAGAGGTGGACAGAGATAACGGTTGCACAATACATGACTCAATACAGCTGATACGTGCTTAAACTGTTAGACATGTGGCTTACCTTTTTTCAGCTGTAACTTTTGGAAGGCCAATCTTTGTACCTAGCCAATAAACATCTAAAACAGAATACATTATTCCCAATAGCTCCAGAATAATTTAGATGACTGAGTTTTTTTAGCCTGGTTTAGGCCATCTACCCATTCCTGAAGCCATAAGGTAAAACTTTTAGATTATCTAGGTTCAAGTTTATTTGGAGACTTTGAACCAGAGCTTCCTCAAACTTCCTGGGTGGATTGAAACCAGTGGAGTGAGCAAGTAAAGGGAAGAGACAAAGGAATCGGGGTGGGGGTGGGGGACATCTCAGAGCTTGCTCCTCAAAAGAAAGTGCAGTGCTGTCCCACAATTGGAAACATCTTGGGCAGACAAAAGCCCCATCTGACACTCACCCACTAAGCCACAGTCTGGCCTACTTACAAGAGGATTTTGCCTATTATATACCCGTGTCAGATAGAGATTCGAGTGTATCTGTACCCTTGTGTAAAGAGAAACTATCCAACTTCCTGTACCCCACGTGTATCTAACATTCAGAGCAAAATCTTCCCATGGTCTTTAGTTGTTTTACCCAGGTCTTAAGTAATCTCTCATGCTCTCACATCTGTGGGTGAAGGACATTCGTTTTGTCTCCACTTAAAGCATCTAGTGTCTTATGTCAAAGATCAGTAAAACCACTTGGAAGTGTAAGAGATGGAGCCAAAATGCAAAGCTTAGCAGTGAATATCCTAGCAGTACATAAATATTATGTGTGAATAGTAAGGAATCTGGCCTAGCAATGGAGTGGGGTCTTGCTAGATTAGCCATTTGACCCATATCCTGGTCTCTGAGAGCATTTCCCGTCACAGATTTCCCTAATTGTCTGGTCTTGAAAGGATCATTGCTGTTTACCCCTCTGGGGACAGCACCATTTCAGCAACTCCCTTCCTGTAGATATGAGCTCAGTTGCTTGGGGACTGTCCTAAGGGTGGGAGAGTCACACATTTCTTTGGGACCATGCTTAGAGTTTCTCATGAAATACAAATAACTTCCATTCAGTAGGTAGCTTCTTACTTAAGGTTCACTTTAGGTCTCTAAAACCAAGAGATGAATAATGGCTTACCTGACACCAAAGCTTCTTTTTATAAAAGTACATATATGTGTATCATAGAGAGTTACTAGGAAACAAACAGCTGCCTGCTTGCTCTCTGGTCCAGTATCCCTAGGTTATAACCCTTATGCCCGGGTCTTGAGATGTTTGATAAGCCTCCAGCTATCACATCTGCGTCCCAGGCAGAAGAATGAGGATAGAAGGAAAACGCATATTTCTTCACTCAAATGACATTTCACAGGAGGTCTGTCAATGCTATTGCCTATGTTTTATGGAGCAGAACATGGAGACATCAGCATGATTCAAACTAAGCAAGTTTAGGGAATGTGACATAGTTTTTTTCTTCCAAATGACAATATGAATAAAGACTAATTGGGTTTCTGTTAGTTGTGTGTGTGTGCGTGTGTATGTGTGTGTGTTTAAATTCTAGTTGTTTTCCTCAATAGCTCTTTTCTCTTTTTTGACTAACAGAAACTCAATTAGTCATATTCCACTCTCCTAGGTCGTCAAAGAAGAGGCGCTATCAAGTTTCATTCTTGGATTGTTACTGCATCTAACCAGCAACAGGCCTTAAAGGAAAAGTTGATCTAGTTTTTCTCACTTACATGATTCTATTGGCTACTGTATATTGATCATTAAAAACTTACATTACAGCAGGGAAAGATAGATGTGACATATTGGCCCTCCT
This sequence comes from Arvicanthis niloticus, assembly GCF_011762505.2. Lineage (NCBI taxonomy): Eukaryota > Metazoa > Chordata > Mammalia > Rodentia > Muridae > Arvicanthis > Arvicanthis niloticus. The sequence goes on along the minus strand of NC_047679.1, from coordinate 110,524,038 downwards.
TTGGTAGCAAGCCATTTTGGCTTTCTTTTGTTGTTAACACCAGGTCTTGCTATGTAGCCTGGACTGGCATTAAACCCAGGAACCTTCCGTCTCAACCTTTTAAATGCTGAGATAACAGGCATTTGCCGACACAGGAATCATTATGACACCTTATTCTTTGTTTGTTTGTTTGTTTGTTTGTTCCAGGGCCTAAAGCATGCTAGGCAAGTGTTCATAGCCGTTACGTTTTCTTCCCCTGCGAGCTTCACAATGTGCTTTTAACTCATTTAAAATGGTTGAGAACAGCACAAGGGGCCACCCAGCCCAGGTGTGCTTTCTTAAGCCTGCCTTTCACATCTGCTCATTTCAGTAACAGCTTTCTGCCTTTGGGGTAGATGGTGAGTAAAGCTGCAAGGGATGAACAACAGCCTGCCTGTCCTTACGTAAATGAAAACTATGTGGGCTTCACATCTTAGACCTCTGTCTTTCAGTTTACAGCCACAAGCTCGACCTCTAGGCATTCTGAGTATGTCCTGGGCAGAACGGATGAAGCAAGAAAAGGATTCCAAGATAAGTCAACTCCATATGGCCACTTTAAAAAAATATCTTGGGGCTAGAGAGATGGCCCCACAGTTAATAGCACATTCTGCTCTAGCAGAGTACCTGGGTTCAGTTTCGAGAACCATGTGATGGGGTCATACTTTACACCACCCCGAGTCCCAGGAGATCTGATAACCTCTCTGACCTCTTTGGGCACCAGGCACAAATGTGGTGCAGATACAAGCAGGTAAAAACATTCACACACATAAAATAAAATAAACAAACCTATTTTTTAAAGAAAAATATTAGGTTAGGGAAGAAGCTTACTTAGTAGAACACATATGTCCGTAGCCACGGGTTCCATCCTCAGCACTACATAACGCAGGCTTGGTGGTATGTACTTTTGCTCCTAAGACCTGGGAAGCAGGCAAGAAGTTTCAAAGTCATCCACGGCTGTACAGTGAGTTCCGGTTTAGTCAAAACGTGTGAAATCACAACTCAAAGCAACAAAAGACAAAACAAAAAATTTTCCCAGCAAGATTTCGGGGCATATATCTTTTAACCAAGTATCCAACATTGGGGAAGTGATGAAGGAAAATCATGAATTTGGAGTCAGGCTGGCATATGTAATGAAACTCTATCAAAAACCAAGGGACTGAAGATAGGAATCCACTGTTAAGAGTACTTGTTGCTCTACCAGAGGACCTGGGGTTCTAGACCCAGCATCCACATCGTGGCTCACAACCACCTTGAACTCCACTTCTAGAGGAACTGATGTCTTTTCTGGCCTGCTTAGGCACCGGCCATCTATAGTACACAGACATATGTGTAGGCAAAACAGTTCGATATATACAATAATAAAATAATAGTGAAGTAAATATTTAAAATAAAACTGCTATGAAAAAATACTTTAGTAAAAACAAGCAACCAAACAACAACAACAAGGAACCACATTACTCAGGTTCTCCAACCAGTGAGTAAATGAACTTCTTTAGGATGGTGAAGGAGCCAATGTACATGGGCGGCTCTAATTTACCATTTTTGGGGACCAACATTGACTCATGGCTCTTTGCTCTTCAATGCCAAAGGGAAAGCAGGGCTTAGCTTCTCCCAATAATAGCTTTCACTCTGAATTGGTCTGTCATATCCAAAAAATCTTGTGACCTATTGTGATATTTTTTGCATAAGATTTGTCCCTGTGACTTATAAGTCAAGTCTTTAAAGGCAATTTTTGATAGCTCATAAATAGCACTTATTTTGTTTTATTCACTTTACATCCTGCCTACTACCCCCTCCCACAACCATTTCCCCATCCCCCTACCATTAACCTCTGAGATGGTGGGCCCCTCTGGCTATTCTCCCACCCTGGGATATCAAGTCTATGTGAGGCTAGGCACATCTTCTCCCAGTAAGGTGAAACAAGGAAGCCCAGCTAGAAAAACATATTCCATATACAGGCAACAGCCTTTGGGACAGCCCCTGGTCCACTTGTTCAGACACACATGAAGATCAAGCTGCACATCTGCTACATATGTGTGGAGAGGCCTAGGTCCAGCCCATGTATGCTCTTTGGTTGGTGGTTCAGTCTCTGAGAGCCCTAAGGGTCCAGGTTAGCTGACTTTGTTGGTCTTCCTGTGTAGTTCCTATTCCCTTTGGGGCCCATAATCCTTGCCCCTACTGTTCTGTAAGAGTCCCAAAGCTCCATCCACTGTTTGTCTCTGAGTATCTGCATCCATCTGAGTCAGCTACTGGGTGGATGGAGCCTCTCAGAGGACAGCTATGCTAGACTGCTATCTAAAAGCATAACAGAGTATCATTAATAGTGTCAGGGATTGATACTTGCCTATGGCATGGGCCTCCAGTTGGACCAGTTATTGGTTGACCATTCCCCCAGTCTCTGCTCCATCCCTTGTGCCTGCATTTCTTATACACAGGATAAATTTTGGGCCAAAGGCTTTGTGGGTGGGTTGGTGTCCCTATTGCTCCACTGGGGTTTCTACCTAGCTATAGGAGGTGGCCTCTTACGGTTCCATATCACCAGTGCTGTTAGTCACAGCTAAGATCACCACCATTGATTCTTGGGTGCCTCCCTTATCCCGGGTCTCTGTTCAGTCCTGGAGATGCCCCCCACCTTCCACCCCCATCAGTTGCAAATTTCTATTCATTCTCATGGCCATTTGGCAATCTCTCCTGTCCCTCCCCACACCTGATCCCGACCCTCCCAACATTTTCCTTCCCTTCTCCCACCCAATTCCCTCCCTTCATCTGTTAAAGGCAATTATTTAAGAGCTGCTGATAACTTTTTGCCATGATTCTCTGGGCGTGAATACATCCTAAGGTTGGTTTTCTTAAAAGCATGTGGCATTTTTTGTTTACTTGGTTGTTCCTATTTCCTTTTCTAGTTCTCTGATGTCTACTACCACCAGAAACCAAGAGAACACTCGTGCAATGTTCTTGAACTAAATAAACATCTCCTTATACTTCTCTTCAGTGTTCAGTGAAAGACAAGGCACCTAGAATCTAGTTAGCCTTCTAAGGTTGACCTCAAATTTATTACCACTGGGGGTTGACTAAGGCACTGACCCCAGTACTTTTCTCTTCTCAGCCGGCCGCTATAAGTCCTTCTTCAGGCTTGCCAAGAACTTTACCACTCTGTGTGCTCTGAGGGTAACTACACCCCTCCCCTTCTCTAAGATTCCAGAAAGTCACATGCTGGGAAGATAGAATTTGCACCCTGCAAAACAACTCACTCAGACCCTGCAGCACAAAGCATCTGAAATAGTTCTGGAATTTAAAAAAACATTAGGAGAGAAACCACAGTATCTCAACAAATTACCCTTGCTTTAGTGACAAGGTAGTATCAAGTACTTTTCATGCTCAGAGAGTGCTACATGCCAGCCACTGCTCTAACATCAATGGCCTGTATTAACTCATTTTAGCCTCATACTGGCATTGGTTGCATAATTATTATCTGTTTTGGAGATGAAGAAACAGACACTGAGATATTATGCTTCTGGCATAAGGTCACATAGCTACCAGATGACAAAGGCAGTATTCATTTAGACAACAGTATTGTATTTGAGTCCAGGGTCAGCATCCAAACCTTGGTGATCTACTGCTTCTCTGTGGAGCATGTCATCTTTTCTAAACATGTATCCCAGTGAGTGGTTATTCAACTTAGGTGAAGGCTTTAAAGAAAATGGCCGTAATTACACAACATCATTTGGGAAGGAATGTTCAGAATCTCAAAGGCACCTCCCCTTTCTCTATCTTACATACTGGAGTGTGAAGATCTGGGTCTCCTAATAAACCAGCACAAGAAGAGATGCTTTTTTTTGTCCTTTCTATGCATATGTGTTCCTTTAATCAGTAGTATTTCAAGTCAATGGCTATAGTAATACTTCGACTTACTTATTAGAATTCCTTAAAGAAAACTTAATAGCTGGATGTGGTGTGCACATCTTTCATCCCAACACAAGGCAGAGGCAGGTGGAGCTTTGGAAATTCAAGGCCACATTGGTCTACACAGTGAGCTCTAGACCAGCCAGGGCTACATAGTGAGATTCTGTCTCAAAAGGAAGAGGAAGAGGAATTCTGTCAGAGGATAGGAGGAGGAAGAAGAAAAAGAAGGAGGAGGGGGAGGGGGAGGGGAGAGAGGGAGAGGGAGAAGAGGGAGAGAGAGAGACAGAGACAGAGGAAGAAGGAAGAGGAGAAGGAGGGAAGGAAGGAAACCTAATAGTACTAAATGCGGATAAAAACTTAAAGCAGTTAGAAATGTCGTTTCTAGTGTAAAGTTAAAAGAGATAGCCCCTTTGAATGGGATTTAGCTAGTCTTTATAATACTACTATCTATTCATTCCACTCCTATGTATTTATCTAAGAGAGATTAAAAGTTAAGCCCAAACCAATTCTGTATATGAATATGTAGTGCTTTTGTTGATAGTCTCTACAAATGAAAGCAACCCAAAAGTCCTTCAGCTGGAGAGTGGATGAAGTGTGACATAGAGTGGGTACCTCCCATCAGTAATCAGGAACAAATTATTGATGATGTACCAAACAGGGATGAATCTCAGAGGCATTTTTTTTCCTAACTGAAAGAAGCTAGATTTAAAAGGATGTCCATGATTCCCTTGATATATTGTTCTGGAAAGGCAAAGCACTATGACAGTAGAAAATAGATCAGAAGTTGTCGGGTCTGAATTACGGGTTGAATCAAAGGGGGACAACAGGGTGGAACTGGGGATGGGGTGTGCTGAAGCTCTTCTTTCTAGTTAATTGTGGTCTTGGTATTTACATGACTATGTGATTCAAACACACACAGACTGCACACCATGAAGAATTCAAAATATTAAATAGCAATGAAAAGAAACAAGTAAAGTCTTCTTTTGGCTTTTGTGGCAGCATTTCTTGTTTTCTTATTTGTTTAAATGATTTCTTATCCTCTACTGAAAGAGAAAATGAGGATATCTAATGCTTGATTAAGACCCCATTGCTATGCTTATTATATTTATTGTTGGTAGTACTTTGCCTTCTGTTCCAAAATGATTTCATTCATTTCTGTGACAGGTATCTCTAGCACAGACACTTCACGTCAGAGCTTCAGACTTCACGATCCACTTGGATGTCTCTCAAGCATTTCCAACTCGATATGTCTCATCCATGCTTCTGTCCTAATCTTTACTGTCTCAATAAATGATAACCACAGACCACAGACTTACTCAGAATGGAAAGCCAGGAGTCAGATCTGAAGCCTTTTTTTCTTTGTTTCCCATATTGAATCCTTCCTCTAAAATTTATAAGTCTTAGTCTAGTTCAGTGGTTCCCAACCTTCTTAATGCTGTTACCCTTTAATATCCTGGTGACCCCCAACTATATAATTATTTTTGTTGCTACTTCATAACTGTATTTGCTGTTGTTATAAATTAATGTAAGTATCTGATATGTAGAATATCTGCTATGAGATCCCTGAGAAAGGATTGTTCAATGCTCCCAATGGGGTCACAATCCTCAGGTTGAGAACCACTGCTCTAATTCAAGTGGATACAATCAAGTTCTAACTCTGGTTCCCATTCTATATTCAAATTTCATTTGAACTGACTGGGATTCCTTCACTTTCTAGAAAGCACCATACTTCTGGAAGTTCTACATGAGGTGTTCCATAGTTTTCTCCCTCTATCTCTTTTAAACTTAGCTTGGTCTGCTCAGTTTTCAGGTGCCATTGTAAAGTTTGCTTTCTCAGGAGACCTCTGTTGCTCTTCCAAAGTGGGTTTGATGTCCCTATTATTGAATTCCATGCTATTATCACGATTGCATTGAATCACAATCACTTCCTTCACATTTTTTTCTCTTTGGATAAAATACAACCATAGGATAAAATCTTTTGCTATGAGATTAGTATAACATCAGAAGCTATATGTATAAAGTCTCACCTACATGACCACTTGAATTGAACAAGGATGAAACCAATGACCATGAAAAACTGAACTGAGAAAAGTTCAAAAAGCCTCAACCTTACACAAATAGACAAGCGAAGAAGGCTGGGAACAGGAGAGGTATTCTTCCTCAGGGAAGAATGTACCAATTAATTGTCCAGTGCCAGACAGTCTACCCAGAAAACATGCATACATGTAACATTATATGGAGTCAACAAGTTATATTTACAACTATGTGTATATGGAAATATATACATTTAATAACAGTTGCTGAATAAAAGGCCATTAATTTGAAGGAGAGGATTGGGGTATTTGGAAGGTTTGATGGGAGGAAAGGATACTGTAATTAAATTACAATCTCCAAACTAATCAAAATTCCAGCCTTCATGCCTATGTTACTTACTTCCTGTTCTCAGTGGCCAGCATCAAACAGTGAACACATGCTGAGGAAGGAGCTAAGGGAAGCAAGAAGCTCATGCTACCGATTCAGACATGCCTGTAGATACCAGCTCTCACAGTTGACCCCTTTGCAAAGCATGTCTGAATTTTGCCCTGAGATGACAAACAAACAAACAAAACCCCACCATCATTAGAAGGCTCATCTAAACATAGTTCGAAAAGCCTCGACCTTACACAAATAGGCAACTGAAGAAGGCTGGGAACAGGAGAGGTATTCTTCCTCAAGACATAGACCATGTCCAGTAAAAGGCAGGGAAGGGAACAGTTTCTGGGGTAATACAAGACTGCCACAAGGTTGAAGAGACTACATCGGTGATGATCCCTAGTTGGAATCAATAAGGACGGTAATAATTGTATAAATCTTGTGAAATTAAATGGGAGAGAAAGTGCTGCCACAGTGCTTAAAGGAGTTCAGATTCTCCAAAAGCAGGTTCATGTATGGTTAATGTATGGTTAAAGTGGTTAATGTATGGCATCAATATTTTCTTCTTCTAAAATATAGAAATTACTTCTGTTACTATTTGGTGATATTCTGCGTCTTCCTGTTTGTGGTCCTTTAGATCATCTTGTGAATTATGGAAAATTTCCTAAGGCCCACATCAGTGAAACTCCTCCCGAATGTGACCATGCTCTCTACCTTTGTTGTGTTCATAAACTTAAATGGTGCGAAGGTGAGAGATTCTGCAAATGTTTGCCCTGTACAAACAGCCTGGATGGACCCATGTGCTCAAATTTTTTCTCAAGTTAAAAAACATATGTCAATTTATTCTTGGATTTAAAAAAAATTGAGAGGAGCTGGAGATCTCAGCAGTTAAGAGCATTTGCTGCCCTTGTAGAAAACCAGGGTTAAGTTCCCAGCACTCACATGGAGGTTTACAACCATCTGAAATTCAAGGTCTTGGGAATCTGACCTGCTCTTCAAACTTAGGGCGCCAGCATGCCATGTGCATAACATACTGCATACAAACATGCATGCAGACTAACATTCGACCTAATAATAAATAAATGATTTTAAAACTGTGAGAAAAATTCCTGAGCTCTAGTCAATAATTGTGAAAGCATGAAAGCCCACAGTTGGAAGAAAGTCATGGAGGAGAAAATATATCTCTCAACACTCTTATGTTCTCGATTTGTTTATGACTTGTATCTTACACTGTTTCCCAATATATATGCTGGAAAACAGCAGATGCTATTTTATAACTGCCCAACAACTACTTCAGAATGCATTCCATCTAAACTTAATCAATGGAACTACAACACAAATCTCATAGTTCATGCTCCTCATCCCCTGCTCAGTCCTAGGGCTGGATATGGGATCCAGACCAGCACAAATGGGCACAGCAGTAATTCCAGAGGTAAGCTGATTCCACAAACTGCACCAATACATGGCAAGCCTGAGACTTCCAATGGAATTATCAGAAAAGAAGTGCTCCTGTTTTTCTATAGGAATCATTAAGGCAGGCGACTGTAAGTCTGGTAGTCTTGGTCATCCTATGGCAAGAGGCTACATAATAATGAAGGGAATGCGAGGAAAAGCAAAGAATAAATCCCAATGCCTTAGTGTTAGTTCCTTTCTATTACCTGCCCAGTATTTTCTAATATCTAGACAGCCTATTCAATCACACTATTCGTCATCTTGTCGTTAATCGATTCACTTAGCAAATATTTGCATAACTACTCAATATTTAGGGATCTACTGAGGGACCACTGAGGTTAAGGGAATGATCCCAGAATTATTGTTTTGAAAAAGAGAACTTGGGGACTGGAGAGATGACTTGTTGGTTAAGAGACAGAGGGACACAGTAATGTTCTTTCAGAACAAGAGGAGATCTTCGGATAATATCACAGCTTCACAGGGGTTATGAACATGTAACAGAGAAAAAAGATGTAAAAGTCTTTGTAGGAGCCTAATTTGAAAACCTATTTTAGAAATTCAATGATAGTAGGAACATTCAAAGGGTACGAATGAGGAAACACATCTTACATACAAGCTCTAAGCAAATTGTCCTCGGTCTATTTTTATAGACCATTTACTTTTATGTATTTGTCTTGTTAGAAGACATTACAGAACCCATTCAAATGCATCTATAGATTTTTGGGGGTCCATGACAGTTGAAAATTGTTTATCATTGTAAGCCATTTCCTCTTTTGGGTTTCAGTACTGCTGCATCATGCTTAATGAGAAACAACTTTAAATTCTACTGTATCCTTGTGGCAAGCCTTTCAAACTCCAGTGAGACAGAAAGGAAGCAGGGTTTTTAGTCTCCCTTAGTTTATGACTGTTTAGAGTTTTTAATCTATTATATATACATATATATATAATATATAATATATATATATAATATATATAGTATAATATATATACATATATATAATATACTATATATATGTATATATATATATATATATATTGATTACTTGACGGTCTTATGTGCTTAAGTCTAACTGAATCTCAGAACAAGAGTTATCCTTGAACACTGAAGCCAAAATGATATTGAAGAGTAGTCGAGGAACCAAGGGTTTTAGGACATTGTATTGAAAGAAAACAATAAGAAGGATTCAGTTTGCAACAAGTTCCCCTTTTTAAGCTCCTGAAAAACATCTTAGGGTTAAGCTACGTGAATCGATACTTCTTATGTGATATGTACATACAATTGAGTTAGTAAGCATGTAGATACTTTAGAACTACCTGCCTGTGAGGATATTAGCGAAGAGTCAATGGAACCACTGATTTCCACTCAATGGCTGTCAATCTGATTCTGGCGTCTTTTTCTTTCTTTGTAGTACCATGGATTGGACCGAGGGTTCTGTGCGCACTAAGCAAATTCTTTATCAAGGAGCTACACTCACAACCCATATGTTACTTCTTTTATGTCTCAGACAGATAATAAACATTTTCATTTTGTCTCTGGTCTTCTAGACTGTTCTCTTGCATTCACTTCATTCTCTCATTTCTAGCTTAGGTTCTCCAAATTCCCATAAACTAAGCAGGAGAATGAAAGAGGAGGAAGACTGGATGATAGGTCAGTCAGATACTTGCTCAGAATCGAAGCTAGAGAAGAAATACTGTTGCTATGAACACCGTGGAGTTTCTCTATTATTTCATTAAACTTCAGCCCCAAGGATTGCTTTATGCAATGATGGTGGAGTCACAGGAGGCTAATTCATCATGCACTTACTCTTGCTCCATCCACCAGTTGTAAATTGTAGTCTGGGTCATTTGATCTTGGGATGCCAAGATGAGTTGGGGCACCATTTATTCTAATGTGTCCACAGGGTGCTGGGCTAGAGTGCAGAAAAGACTTAGGCTTTTTCTTACCTTCTCTGTCATTCATCCTCTCAAAGGGCCAGAATTTACTATGATGGAAACAAAAGAACCACTTTTTCCAAGAAGACCTTTAATGTGTTTATAAGCAATCTGCTGCTATATATGTCACCAGTGGCTGCATTTTAAGGAGAGAAAAAAACAGAAGTAGTGTTGATGACAGTAATTTTATTTACTTTCTCCCCCTTGTTTGGCTTTAAAACATGAATCGAATACATTCTGTAAGTATAGGAAAATTGTAATAATGCTGTTAAGAGCAAATTTTACTGCTATGGTAACTGTAAAAACACATTGATAATAGATTTTAAAAACAATTTTAGGGATATACTGGGATTGTGTTTTAGTGCCGTGACTAAAACTCTGGGAAAAAGGTTAATCAAGATGCAGTTGTCAGCAGTTTTGTATGTCAAGATATGAACAGATCAAAGGATGGATCAAAGCCTCCTAGCTTTAGCTGATGGCCATACATTAAGTTTTAGGAATGGCTGGGTGCTTGAGAAAGTGACAAAGACTCAAGCAATAATCTCTGACACGCACAGTAAACAGGAAGATGCACGTCAAAGAAAACCCATTGAAAGCAAAAAGACCAGGATTAAGAGCAGGCAAGATCTGAGTCTGTAGGATTTCTCCAGTCACAGAAGAGGCAGGAAGAGATGGTCACTGAATTCTTACTGTCATATGGAGGCTCAAATAGCACCACCCAAAGAAATAGCTACAAAGTGGGGGTGGTGTTGTGATTGGTTGTTTTTGGTTTATTGTTGTTGTTTGTTTGTTTTGTTTTTTCATGTTTTCTTGAGACTGAGTTCCACTATATACTCTCAGCTAGCCTGGGAATTGCTTTACAGACCAAGCAGGCTTTGAACTCACAGACATCCACGTGCATCTCTCTGTCTCCGGAATGCTGAGATTCAAGGCATCCACCACCACCACGCTCAGCACAACTACTTAATTTGATTACATCTATTCTAACTAAATTTCAGAATTATCCCTCTTGGCTATATTTTCTGTCATCCTCAAACAGACTGAGGAGGTATTTCCAATGTCATTTAAACTTGTGTTCCCAATGACACTTTGCCCTTCCCCAAATTGATTGACTCCAAAGCAAATTTACTCCAAAGATCAAAACCTCCTGTGACTTTGGACAATTCTTCTACTTCCTGGGCTCTTCATATCCTTGTATTTAGCTTACACACACACACACACACACACACACACACACACACACACACACACACACTTCCATGCAGCTCTAGTAATCATGGGGATTAGTCTATGTAGCATATATTCCATATTGCTTGCTTACATTTCTCCCTCTTTCTTTATTAGCTCCTTTTTTTGTCTAGAGAACCCTTTGGAACTCCAAACTCTGTTTTATTTCAGCTCTGTCTGTCTCTGAGCTCCTCACTTGCTGAGCTAGCTCCTTCAATGTTACCATTACAGATATCAAAATTAAGCTAGACATGGTACTGAGAGACCAGATCTTGGATTCAGATTCCATCTCAGAAAACATGACCTAAAGTGGAACTCAAGTCAACTAGCAGGCCAGTATCTGGCACCAGTTTCCAGGTTATCCCTCAACAAGGCCTGTGTCTAGCACCAGTTTCCAGGTTATTGCCCAACAAATTTTATTGCCCAACAAATTTGTATCTCCAGGTTACAAGCTTGCCCCTGGCACTTCACTTCCTAACAACCACCACTCATCATGAGGAAAACAGAAGTTAAGTTTATTGTTCAATTTCCAGCACCAGCCACTTATGTTAAAGGCATAATGCTACCCCCCACCCCAGTCAGATGTACACCAGGCTAGATACCTCCTTCTTGTCTCTATAAATGCTTGCCTAGAACTAAGTAAGCTTAGGGCTGCCCCTCCCATTCTTCTGCATCAGAGATGGTGGTGTGTCCCAGGAACAAGCTTAAATAAAGAGACTCTAATGCGATTACATCGGAATTGGTTCCTTGGTAGTCTTTTAGAGTTCATGAACATTTCCTGGCACAACAGTACTGTAATCCTAGCACTTCAGAAGCGAAAGATGGGCCAGCCTGGGTTAAAAATAGCAAGATCCTGTCTCCAAAATAAATTAAAACAAAAATAAAATACATATGTACACGGTTGGGAAAACTAAGATTCACCGTGGGAAGTGAGAGAGTCCTGATTAGAGACAGGTCTGTCTGAATCTAAAGCCTTCCACTTGACAGAAATATCTCTTCCTGGCTTATGGGGAAGTAGAATTCCAGGTCATTGGGCTCAGCATCTTCTCATCTATTTAGCTCCGGAGTATGGACTGACAATTTCCTCGGCTGTCTACTCAATTGCTTCTAACACATCTAAATGAAGAGTACAGAAAGCATGCCCTCAAAAATCCTTTGGGTAAACTCAATGCCCTGAGAGTCAACCCACCTCGGGGCCCCACCATTCTCTAGGACACTACTTCTCAGTTATGGATTTTGACTTCTCGGGAGATATTGTGGCTCCTGTCTGAACACATTTTTAGTTGGTGCTAGTGCAGGAATGTGAGTAGTGTGGATTGAATAGAAGTCAGGCAGGCACTCCGTCTCGTCCAATGCACACAGGTCAACTTTCTAAACAAGGAATAATATGAACCAAGAAGTTCATAGTGCCAAAGTTGAGAGCCCCTTCTCTGATGGATTGGTTTATCAACCTGCATTGTTTCCTCATTGCCTATTTCACAGGGACCATTTATGTTTCATAGGCAACTGCCGCTGATCCTTCTGGAGCCTGCTGCCTAAAATTACAACTAACTATCCCCTTTTGGCCCTCTCAGTGTTCTTCATGATGCTATCACTATACTGTGTGTGTGTGTGTGTGTGTGTGTGTGTGTGTGTGTGTGTGTAGTGTATACATATATGTCTCCTGTGAAGTTTAATCCATGGTTTTTAAGACGGCCTATCAAAAAAGTTGTTCTTTTCTGGGACAAAGCTGGATATCATTATACATGTTCTCCAAAAATATAGTGCCTTACTTTTCAGAGAAATGAAACTTAGCTTCCAAATTTCATTTCACAAGCCACACTTCCTTCATAGTCTTTTCTTGACATTCTCTGTTGAAAGCATAGATTCTGGTTCAGTGGGTTTTGTCCCATGAATTTGTTTATTAAATGTGTATAGGTGTTTAGTATGCATGTATGCCTTTATATGACTCTCATGTCTGGTGCCCTTGGAGACCAGGAAAGGACATTGGATCCTCTGGAACTACAGTTACAGACAGTCGTGAGTTTCAGTGTGAGTGCTGCTAATTGAACCGGGGTTCCCTAGAAGAGCAACCAGTGCTGTTAACTACTTGAAAACCTCTTCAGCTCCAATTCCTGTGTATTTTAACCTCTCCTTTCTCCTCTGCTATTGTAATTATCTGAGGGCTAAACTGCTGACAACTGTTGCCACGGGTGTATACAAATGTCACAGTTAAATTGGGAAAATTTGGCTTCTTCTATGGTTTGAAAGTTTGTGTTCCTTAATGTAGTAGCATCGTAAGGTGGGGACCTCTAGAAAGTGATTTGGTTCCACGATTATGAATAGCATTAGTGTCCTTATAAAAGATTTGAGGGGGTATATTTTTTTCTTTCAGTCCATCTACCACATTAGCACACAGTATCTATCCCTTTCCTGTTCCACAAGCAAAGATGCCATGAGTAGGTGATGCCTTAGGCACACACAGCAAGCTCCTGAAGGGTACCAAACTTCCCATCATCATTTTGTCTGGAATTCCATCTTTCTAAACTGTAGTGAATATTTTTGTTTGCAAATTAACCATTGTGCAGTCTATTGATAGAGCAGTAATAACAGACTCTCCTGTGGCACACTACAGGATGTGAAGCGTTTTAATTAAGGGATCCTAGTGTTGGGCAGTGCTGAAGATTGAATCTTTTGTTCCATGAATACTAAGCAATCACTCTACCAATTGAGCTATATCCTAAGTCCCAGCCTATGAGAGTTAATGTGGTGTAGAGAGATGAAGCCAGAATTCAGGTATACACACTCCTTTCTATCACAACACACAAATCCAAATCCTGTGTGTCTGTCAGTTACAACTTGACAGGCATGAATGTTAATCGTGTCATTAATTCATGTCAGAACCCAACCAAAAGATTCAGGCAATCACCTGGGTAATGGGGACAAAACCCAGCATCTGAGCTGGATTGGCTAGATTATCCAACAGATTCATTCCAACCTCAGACAATATGTCAGCTTGAGAAGGTCCCTGTAGACCGGTTTCCAGATGTCAGTAGGGAAGCTCTGCAAAAACTATGGTAGCCAACTGTGCATACTATTTCTAGTGACATATGAGACATTTTTCTATTAGGCTCAACAAGGGGATGGGGCAATGCCAGGGATCGCCAAGGCTTAGAAGTACAGTCCTGCTTGCTTTGAACCTTAGTGGTGAGACTATTTGACAGTTCTAAGTTGTTTTGTTGTTGTTTTGATGATAGATCCATCAGGGAAAGATAAGATATTCCAGTTTTATGCCTTCAAATATTTGCTGAATATTAGTATGTGCCAGACCCTGAGATCAGGATGGTTTATGTTGGGAGAAATGATATAAACAAAACATAATCCCTGGTTTCCAGGAGTTTACACAAGACTGTGGGGGCCACTAGGGATTTGAAGTATAAAGTGCTAAGAATGCATCTTATTCCTCCCTTATCTCCCAGCTATTACCACATCTTCTGGGAACCCTCTTTCCTGAGATTCCCTCAAACATTAAATGTCCCTCTACTGTGCTCACATGACCTGGTTGACATGCTCCTGCCACAACATTTCCTTTTAAAGAGGAGAAAAGCCTTCTTGTGTCCTCAAGGCCTATTGCAGTGCCTAGAACCTACAGAATGTTCATTATATGATTGCTTCGTTTTTAAATGAGGGGGTATATGTAGTATGGAGAAGAAAAGAAAGGCAGATTGTCTCTGAGAGCTCTGGGAAAGCTTGCATCAAGAAGATAGGTCAGCACGGATTGAAACTTAGCTATGCATGGTGATGCATACTTCCAGTTTTCAACACTCAGCAGGAGGCACGAGGATCACAACTTCAAGATCAGCCTGGCTTACATGGCGATCATATCTAAAAAAAAAATACAGTACTGAACTCACATGTTGAGTCTTAAAAAATAGTTATGACTTGGATGTCAGCAATGACACAGAGACCAGAAAAATGAGGTCAGAATGTGCTTTCCAAATAATTCTTTGAACTTTTACACAGCTAAGTGGTGGAGCACCTGACTAGCACGTGTGTGGCCCTGAGTTTGATTACCAATGCTACAAACAAAAAAAAATTTGAAAAATCATACTTTGAAAGAGCTACTGCCTCTCTCATGGAGTGATTAGTATTAAGATTGTTGGTCCACCATACACATTTCAAAACTAGGACAAAGTATGCCTGTAACAGTGTTTTTGAAGCATAAGTTTTTGATGCATGAGAAAGCAGAGCAATGTAAGTAGGTGGCAGTGCATCCAGTAAGCAGAGGCAAGCAGATCCCTGTGCTTGTACGTCCAGATTGTTCTACACAGCAGATTCTAAACCAGCCAGGAGTACATAGTAAAACTTTGTATAAAAAGAAAGACAGAAAGAAAGAAAGAGAGAGAGAGAGAGAGAGAGAGAGAGAGAGAGAGAGAGAGAAAGAGAGAGAGAGAGAAAGAAAGAAAGAAAGAAAGAAAGAAAGAAAGAAAGAAAGAAAACTAGGCCCTACTTCCTTTCCTGTGTGTAAAAAGAAATAACTCTTGTAAGTGAAGCATAGAAAAGATAATGAATATAGAAAGCATAGCTTGGGAGGTTAAGAGCTAAGTGGAATCTATTGGTTATGGCATAAGAAAGGAGGAAAAGGTCTAAGAAAAGATATTTAGGGCAAGTAAGATGGCTTGGAGAGCAAAAGTCCTTGACCTCAGGCCTGGCAACTTGAGTTTGATCCCTGAGAATCACATAATCACAATCGACTTCTGAAAGTTGTCTTCTGACCTATACACACACACACACACACACACACACACACAGAGAGAGAGAGAGAGAGAGAGAGAGAGAGAGAGAGAGAGAGACAGAGAGACAGAGAGACAGAGAGAGAGAGAGACAGAGAGACAGAGAGAGAGAGACAGAGAGAGAGACAGAGAGAGAGACAGAGAGACAGAGAGACAGACACAGACAGACAGACAGACAGACAGACAGACAGACAGACACACACACACACACACACCACTCACTCCCACAGCATGGCATGCTCACATGCATGCACACAACAAATAAACAAAAATATATTTTTAAATGCATGCAGGGGAATCTTGGGTCTCTTGCTGTATACTAAGACATACACATGTGTATGGGGAAATTCCATATGGTCAGAAATAGAAAACTTGCAAGAGTGCTGTGAGCAGAAAGTCCTACAGAGGTCACGTAGCGATAAAAACATTCCATCCACACAGAGCACACAGAATTTGTTGAAGACACAGGAAATTCAGCGGAGACCTAAGAAAGAGTATATTTTTTGTGGCAAAAGAAGCCCGGAAAATTCTATACTAGGTAGGCTTTAACATACATACATACATACATACATACATACATACATACATACATAAATGCCAGACAGAATGTCCTGTAATTAGTAGCTGGTTTATAACCCATCCCTGTTAAAGCTCAACATTGAGAAGGAAGATAACAGAAGTCCAGACACTTGACAACAAGCAAACTACCTTAGAATGAGTAAACATAGAAAGTACCAGGAAAATGGGTCTCAAAACTAGGAAAAAAGTCAGTTAATGAAAATAGAGCAAGAAATGACAGAGTGGGTGCCTTATCCCACAATGACTTTGTACTTTCAACGTGCTCAGACAAATATAGGGACGTAAGGAAGGGAGACATGAAAAATAGATACAATCATGCAAGTTCAAGATCTGAAAAGTAGGTTCAGAGAGATGGGTTAACTAACACTTGTGGTTCTTTGAAAGCAACTATTGGGGTTCAGTTTCCAACATTCAGCTCATAATCGCTGTGATTCCAGTTCCAGGGAATCTAGCGCCCTCTTTTGACCTCGGAAGGCACTGCATGCACAGGGTGCACTTCCGCATGCAGTTCTTAAAAATCTGAAAAAATATAAACTCTGATATGAAAAGTAATGCAAAATAGAAGCATGTTGTTCAAAGCTTGTGTTCTGACAGCACACTAGGCAATGCAGAAAAAGTCTCAGTGTTTTGACAAAATAGCAAGGATATCCATGATGAAGCAGCACCAAAAATATAATAGTAACAAAAATGACAGTGAAACAAAGAACATAGATCCATAATGACAATATCAAGGAATGTAACACATGTAAATGAAAGTTCCACGAAGAAGCAGCAAGAAAATTTAGATAATGCATTCTAAGAAAATAACAGCCATTTATAAAAAATACATTTGATGAAAATTATAAACCCACACATCCAAGAATCCCAGTGAGCCTAAGCAAACATTATACAAATGGCACAAAGACACACCATATCAAAATTACTGAAAGTCTATGATTAAAGTGTTGAGAGGTAAGCCACCAGATACTGCCACACAGACACTCTTAAAACTGAAAATAAAAATCTTTCTTGCTGGCTGGCCACTGTACAGAGAACTTGCCCAAATCACACAGCCCTGAGCCTTACAGCCCTTTGTCTGTTATGCACAAAATCAGATTCTGGTAGTCATGCTCCAGGTGACAAGAGGCAGAGCTACAGGAGCCAAAAGGCAAGGTTTGTGCATTTAAGAACTTTCCTGGAGCTATGGACTAGATTTTAATGGATTGGGTCTTTGTTCTCATTTGGGGGCCAACATACTGGGTTTTAAGGTCACACTAGTGTCTCCCCTAACATGGGATCAATTGTGCTAAGGCCTAGGGACCTGTTACAAAAGGGGGAGACTTCAACATTATCTGGGGAGAGGGTAAGGGGAGAAAAACATATTACATAGAAGATCAAAGATAAAAATGACTACAAACTTCTCAACAGAAACAGTACAAGCCAGAATGGCAACTAGCTTTAAATTTCCAAAAATTATTCAAGAATATGTGCTTCAAGAAGAAGAGAAAAATAAAGACTATTTCCTAACAAACAAAAAGTAAGACATTTTTTTCTTGTGGGAGGATTCAAAAGGATTGGAAGGAAACCTTTCTACCTAAAGAAGAGTTACAACAGGTAGAAATTCAAGTTTTAATGAGAAAATGAAATGGTCCAGAGTAGTAAATATTTGCTCAGAAATGTAAAGTTTTCCTCATTTTTTTATTTTTAGAAAAGACAATTAAGATTTAATCCAATATAGGAACTATGTATTATGTGTTTTATAAAAATGCAAATGCAAACTGTATGCTGGTCATAGTGTAAATAGTAAGAGAGGGGAAAACGGGCTTATAGCTCTAAGGTTCTTGTATGTGAATCAAAGTATTATATGAAGAGAAAGTAAGTTCAATCAAAGATGCATAGAGTAACCATATTGCTAAACCTAAGATGGAAATTTGACAGGTATGGAGTAAGCTGAGTGGAACATAGAAACAGATACCTAGGAACCAAACAGGTCAGGGCTGAGGGGTGGTTATGCTTGTGGAGTTAGAGTGACTTCACCATCCAAAGTCTCTTTAGAGCCCCCATGGATGACATTTTTCCTGGCAATATTATATCCTTAACAAGTCTTGAGTGCACCATTCTATAAAAGGTGAGTCTTCATTAGAAATCAAAGGAAAAATAAACTTGCAACCAGGCCTCCCAATATTTATTGACCCAGCCTAGCTCACTCTTCTTCATTTTCAGATTCAGGCCCCAAGCTTTCTATTTGACCTTTGAACTTAAAAAGTTCCAAGCCCAGCTTTATATTGTAACAAGTTTCCTATCAAACAAGGCATAGCATTCCTGGTTTCTCTGGAATGATGATTGCAAAACCCCTGGAATCTATTAAAAACAAATCCCCTTGCCCTTGGCAGGAAGTAGTAGAAAGGTTGAGAATTGAAGGCCAGCCTCAACTATGTAGTGCACGTCTAAAACTCGGCCTGAGCTACTCTCATAGACCTTGCCTCGGAAAAACAAAAATGAAAAAGAAAGAACCATTGAATTGTCCACCTAAGGGGATGACCTCTGTGGGACATACCTGGACTTTTCACTTAGTATGGTGATAGGGTCCTCCATGCTGGGACCAATACTGAATTGTTCTCTCCAGTGCCATATCCTCAATTCTATATAGGCACCACATTTCCCTTTATCCGTTCGGAAGCTACTAGACATTTTGGTTACTTCTGACTTTTGGCTATATGGATAATATTTAGGAAAGAGAAAAAGCAGGGCCCACTCTAGGTAATCTATATTGTACAAAGTTGCAGCTTTTAGGCTGTACTTAGCCTTGGATTGATCCACTCTGTAAAGTAACTGCCTTAACCTGAGCCATTCCATTTTGAGTGTAAGCAACAAGAAAGAATAATGCTACATCTTGTGTATACAAATAAACAACTACCACCTGCCAGCACTCCAGTGGGCACAAACTAATCGTTTACTATATGCCAGTGAAAGACAACAACACTTGCTTATATATTAAATCCCATCAGAAATACCAGATACAAGAGTTTATCAATAATAGTAGATACTACTTCCTTGTTGGCTACTCTAAGGGAAGAAACAAACTGACTGGATCACTTGACATGACTCTTATCCAGGAAAATTGCCACAGTGAAGGACTTCAGAGTCTGTTCCTAGGTTTTATCTTGAGAATAGCTTTTTTTTTCTGCCCATGACATCCAGTCCACTTCAAACTGACATTTGAGATAGACTGCCATTAAGGAAAGCTGTAATATTTTGTCGATCTCCATTGGAAAGTTTGTGTGTCTGAAGAGCTGTCGGCTGACAGTTCACAGCTGGTCTTTTCCTTACACCTGTGTCAGATCTCTGCTCCTAGTTTCAAGCCCCTCTGAACTTGTCAGACTTTTCAACATTTTCCTAGGCATTCTGTGTGCATGCGTGTGTGCGCACGCGCGCACACACACAGACACACACACACAATTGTGAAGGGTGATCTGATGGGTAAGATTGGAATGAAAGAACCTGATGGTCAATGGTTACCTACCAAGTGAAATCAGGATTGCTTAACAAATTGTTGCCAATGAAACTGGCTTCTTGTTAGTCAATAAATTTTACACTCCTAGAGAAACAGATGCATGTGTCTATGTTTCTGCCATAGCATGTTCATAACAGAGTAAAATCCAGCCTTCTTACTCTGGCCTCCAAGGTGCTATCCTAGTTAGTGCTTTTTTAAATATATATATATATTCCCAGCTTACTCATCTTTGTTCAATTCCCTACAGTCACATTGATTTCTTTTTGTTTCTACCCTAGGACCTTTACATTTGTTACTTCCAGTTCTCAGAAAGAAACACATTTCCTCAAATGTCCTTTTAACTAGCGTGTGTGTGTGTGTGTGTGTGTGTGTTTCAAAGGAAGAAATATTATGGCTTTTCTTAACTTCAGAATTTATTGAATAACAATACACTTGCAAAATATGGCAGCCTGGATGGCAGCAGTTTTTATTCCAATGTTAAATTATAAATATAAACTCTCAGATGCTACTTTGCATGTCACATAGTAAATTGACCTTTCTGCCTGCCTGTTGCCTCAGAGGGGCCTGAGAATCCTAAGCCAGGGAATCTGATAAGGAAATGAGTGTCTCTTTTGATAAGATAAGATGCTGGGAAGAAGTTGATGAGGCAGCGGCAGCTGTGTCACAGGTTGTGAAACAAAGCTCCGGAGCCCAGCTGCCGAGGTAAAAGGGCAGGACCACGTCCAGACAGGAATGGGCAGAAAGGTGGTCAGCAGCTCCAGCCAGGTGAATACATTAACTGGCAGATCACAGTTGATTAGGCCACATCACTAGTGGCAACCAAGCTGAGGGGGACCCCCGGGGGATATTCCAGCATTTTCTACCTATCATTCCTTAACACAGGTATACACCAGGTGCTTGGGTGACAAGCTGGCAGGAGCCATTGCCACCCTAGTATTAGAGGTCTGCCTCTTTACAATGTCCAAGTGAGGGAGTTATGCCTTTTCTTTGGTCTAGTATGTCTAATAAGTTCTTGGGCCGGTTTTCCTGATAAAACTCTCATGTGGACCTACAGTTTCAATGTGCCCTGATAAATTTATAGTATGGCATCATTTCTACTCCCAGGAATACATCAGTTGTCACTCTGCATGGGTAGTACCAGACAGATGCAACTATGCAGGCAGGTGGTGAATTTGAGTTTCATCCCGGGTCACTCTAGGTAAGCAGGAGTGCTTACCTAGAAAAAGTCCTAATAGTAAACTAGTAAGAAGAGAGTACTTAGCATCTTCAAATCTATGCTGACCAAGGTACTCTGCCCAAGGAGGCTCTGTCAGAAAGCAGCAGATTTTTACAAATTTTCTCTAACTAAACTCAGCAAATACTAATCATTAAAGAAGGTATTATTGAGACTGGAGGAGGTGATATTGTACAGTGTTTATCCATAGCTGTATGGATAACACTAAACTCAAATGCCACATCTCTCCAGATACTTATTAATGGAACCTATTCATTTATTCTACTTTTCTTTTTGGTACTGCGATTAAAAGCATGAACCAAGAGCAAATTGAGTAGGAAAAGGTTTATTTGACTTAAATGTCCAACTTCCTATCCATCACCAAAGGAAGTCAGAACAGGAAATTTTGCAAGAACTGGAAAACAGAAGCCATGGAGAAATGATGCATGCTGTTATGATTGAGTGTTCAAGCTTAATTGGTTTTCTTACACAGTTCAGGATCTCCAGCCTTGGGATGATACCTCTCATAGTGGCCCAGGACCCCCTACATCAATTAACAATCAAGAAAATGTCCCTACAGAATTGCCTACTACCAATCTGATCGAGGTCACTCACCAAATGATAGTCTCTCAGAAAATTCTGAGCTGTGTCAACTTGACATCTGAAGCTAAATAAAAGACCATTTCAACATTTTAGAGAAGGGACAATTGAGACTCAGGAATTAGAAAAAGGTTCTTCAAGGTCACACAACAAAATGATGTCTGATACAGAGTTTAGGCTGGTGAGATGGCCCTTTGGGTAAAGGTCCTTGCAAGCACACAGTAGAACATAAGAACTGATTCCAGGAAAATGTAAGAACATGTTGGGGCTAGAAAGGTGGCTTAGCTAGAGCACTGTCTTCTCTTTCAGAGGACCCAGGTTTAATTCCCAGAACCCATGAGGTGGCTTATAAATGTTTGTAACTCCTGTTCAGGGGATCTGACACTTCTTTTTGCCTCCCCAGGGATCAGACATGAAGGTAGTACACATATGCAGACAAAACACACATACACATTTTTTTTAAAGAAGACCAATGTTTAAGGCAAGAATGTTAGGTGCTGATGGTTTGAATACCAAGTTCTGAACTGTTTGTACACATAAATGTGGGGACTGTAAGTCATGCTATTTAGTTATCACGATTTTAATACTTATCACATCTTACTTTCTGTAAGAGCATAATTATTTTTTTTTTGCAAAATGCCTAAGAGTGGTTCGCAAAGGTAGCCCATTTTTAACCAGGGATTACAAACACGATTATAAACACATCGCTATTGCCAGTGATGTTACAAAAAAGCTAGTCAGTTTACCCACTGGTGCTCTAGGTCCTCTCAAAGCCCAGTTGTGATGACAGCTCCTATTCCTCCCCTCGAGCGAGCATCATCATGCCCCAGCTCCATCCCCAGCACTCCCCCAAATTATCTGGAACCTTATATGTGGCCAACGCAGGGGATTATTCTTTGAACAGAGGATGGTGTTGATAATTATTTCTATTCAATGGCCCCTCAAAGTGTCTTTTGGGGAAGTTTCAGACCTTTGATATAGAAAAGTCGTAACATCTTACTTCTTACTAATATTGACCATATTTAAGGGCAAAGATTTACTGCATTAATGTAATAAAGACTTCCTCCCCCTGAAAATAAAAAGAGGAGATGAAGAGACAAAAAAGCTTGTGGTGGTCTTAATAAAAATGGCCCTATTGGCACATATATTTGAATGCTTAATCACCAGAGAGTGGCACTGCTTAGGATTAGAAGGTGGGGCCTTGTTGGAGTAGGTGTGGCCTTGTTGGGGTGTTGGGAGCCAACTCCTAGCAGAAAGCAGCTATCATCTTTGCAGCCATCTCAGGCCTTATATTTGCAGGTTGATACTTTTCCACCCTGACAAGAGACTTGTTTTTCTAGCATGATATTTTTGCAAGCAGCCCACAGCAGGTAAGCACACTCTAATAACATCTTGTTTTTCTCAGACATATCCTGGACTTGTTTAGTGTCCCCAGCTGCAAGGCACTTGTCGTTAAGTGTCTCCTGCTGCACTCCCCTGCTTGTGCTTATATACCCACAATTACCTTTCAATAAATGAAACTTGATCAGATACCCTGTCTTGTCTCCATTCTTCACGTCTCTTGCCCCTCCATCCCTACTCTCTCCCTTATAGACCCCACTGACTGACCTGAGGGCCAGGTCATTGAAAGAAGTGTGTCACTGTTGGGTGGGCTTTTTAGACCCTCCTCCCATCTGTCTTCTCCTGTGTACCTTTGGATGATGATGTAGATCTCTCAGCTCCTCTAGCACCATGTCTGCGTTGATGATAATGGAGTTAACCTCTGAACCTGTAAGCCATCCCCAATTAAATGTTTTCTTTTTATAAGAGTTGCTATGGTCATAGTATCTGTTTCAGCAATAGAATAGTGACTAAGAGGGCTCTGTCCCACCACTATCTGTTTTCAACCACACTCAGTCTCCCAGATAGCAAGGCCCATATCTATAGTAATGAGACTCTTAGTAGTTCAATAAGTATGAAAGAGACTAAATAAGCAAGTAAGTAATATTTCCCACTTCCCTTGAAGTCTTGCTGCAAAGAGATGAGTGTCTGTGCATGAGATCAGAAAACAAGTTGAAAAACAGTGAAGTCTCTGGACATGAAAATGGTGGTCATTTGGCTTATGTTTTTAAATCTACCAAAGCCAATGTCTTACTTCTACATGACTTCTGAGGATCTGTTCTATTCATATTTTCTCTTTTCCATTGCCCAGAAATACCCAGTTTCAGATGTTAATCCCATTCTGATAAATGCTACAAGGACTTCATCAAATGTCCCAACTTTTACATCAGTCCAGATGGCATTGTTAGTCTAAACAAATCATCCCTTTACATCCAGCTGTGTTAGTTTCTTGTTGCTGCTATAACAAATCATGATAAACCTGATCACCTAACAGAAATCTATTATCTTCTCGTTCCAGAGCTTAGAATTCTAAAATGGATCTCATGAGGCTAAAATCGAGATGCTGAAAGTACAGTTCTATGGAGGTTCTATCAGAAAATGTCTTTCTTATTTTTTTTTTTTTTTTACAACTTTAGAGGATGTTCAGATTCCTTGACAACTGGCTCCATTCCTCTATTTTCAAGGCAAGCAATAGTAATCACGTGCTCACCATACCATGGCATGATATTTATTTATCTTTTTGTTGCAATACTTTCTTCTTAGTTTTTAAAGGTTTCTTAGGATTGCATTGAGCCTACCCTGACAATTCAGATCACCCATTTCATTTTACATTATTAATTTAATCACATATACAAAATCCCCTTTGCTATGTTAAGTAACACTCAGACTACATGTTAAAGCATGGACATTTTAGAGGGAGGATATAGTTTACCTACCACATCAGCACAATAGAATTTCATTTTCAAAGCTTGATTTTTCCAACATTTATAATTTCTATTTTAGGGTTTTTAAAAGTTGCATACTAGTGAGTACCACTCCATTTAGCATGTGCTGTATTACACATTAAGTCACCCATATCTGGAGTGTATCACTTTGCATCACTGTGTCCTGGCTATGAGGCTGGGTACTGACCTTGTCCTTAGAGAAGCTCACCTATTGAGGAAAACAAATTTGAATAATGTAACCGGGCAAAGGAAATAATAATGTAATGTAATAATAATAAAGGAATAATGTAACTTAGGCTCAAAGGAAAGCATGGTGAGTTGTATTAGGAGAATGGCCTTATGTACAAAGCACTCTTGAAGCCACATGAGCGGGTGTTGTCTAATATAAAGTTAGAGCAGAGAAGACATTTCAGTAAAGAGAAGAGTCAATACCGATTTATTTATTTATCTTGTCCTTTTTCTGACCTGTATGTACCTTCAGGTCAGGGATTCTGTCTTTTTAGTTCCTTCTGTGAATCATTTGGGATTTAGCGAAATTTATAAATTTAGGAAATATATAAAACACTGAGTAAAGATTAGCGAGCCCCTGGATTCTGAAGACTACAGCAGTTCCTCTGAGCATGACAGAGTAAACAGTGGCAGCTTTGACCTATGACATGACCAATTGCAAACATGGACAAATATATGAAAGAAGTCTTGTCAAACATTGGGCAACAAAAGTAGAAAGCTAGGATCCCCTAGAGACAGAAAATAAACAGAGTAGGTCCTGTGATGGCTTCAGCCTTTTGATGAGATGACTTTCCAAACCATTGGTGTAGAAAAGGGGGAACCCAAACAGAGCATGGTAGCCCTGCTGAGTAAAGAACATAAGATCTGGGTTCACTGGGGCTGAAGTCATGGGATTCATGGGACAGAGTACCAAGGAAGAGCATAAAATCGCCAGACTTTTGCATGTGGTCTTCTTGAGTCATTTTATGAATACAAACTAAGCTGCACATGTATATGGTAAAATACCACAGAGGCAGCAAAGAACAGTTACTCCAGACCTGTGATCTGAATGTATTCCAGAACTGACACAGGTCAAAAGACGTTTGAATTCTGGCCCATTAAAGTCAAGAATAATTAGAGATAATTGAAACATTCAATAGACTACAGAAGTCAGACATTCATGGTCATCTCGGTTTTAGCGCTACTCCAAAGGTTATGCATACTCACTCCAATGATAGTTCAAAATAAAACTACAGGGCTGAGATGTAGCTTAGTGGATGAGTGTCTACCCAGCATGTGTGAAGCACTATGTTCAGTTCCCAGTACCACAAAAGAGGACTTTAAATGATCAAGACAGGGCTTCAAAAGATGGCTCAGCACCAACCAGGAAGCATACACTAGCTAGTGCGAGGCCCCTGACACACATACAGCAGTGGATTGCCTGATCTGGCCTCAGTGAGAGAAGACAACGCCTAACCCTCCAGAGACATGAGGCCCCAGGGAGTGGGAAGGCCTGGCAGGGGTTGGGGGTGGGGACATCCTCTTGGAGACAGGGGGAGGAGGAATAGTATGCGGAACTGTGGGAGGACCCGGAGGCAGGTAACCACTGGACTGTAAAAACATAAAAGTAATGGGGGAAAAAAGAAGGCTTAGCAGTTAAGAGCATTTGTTGCTCTTGCAGAGGACTGGGGTTTGATTCCCAGAATTCATATAGTAGCTTGAAACCACCCCTAAGCCCAGTTCCAGGGGATCTAGTAGACACATAAGTGGTATACATAGATGCATGCAGGTAAAATATTCAAACATATAAGGCAAAATTAATAAGTCTAAACTTTTTAAATGATCAAAATAATCCAGGGGAACTCCAGGACTCTAAACCAGAGTATAACACATTCTAGGTCGATATCAATATCCTGAATATGTAGCATCCAGTATAAAATTATTAATGTGAAAATGGCATCAGAATGTGATCCAGAGCTGAGAATGAGGCACTTCATATAAACAGTGTCAGAAATGACTAGGATGCTAGAAATAGAAAATGGCTTTTAGACAGGTATTAGAGAAACTGAAAGGAAATCATGAGGAGGAGAAGGACCAGGCAGTGGTGGTGCCTTTAAGCCCAGCACTCAAGAAGCAGAGTCAAGCTGGTATTTAAGGCCAGCCCGGACTACAGAGCAAGTTACAGGATAACCAGGGTTACACAGAAAAACCTTGTCTTGAAAAACAAAAACAAAAACAAAAAACAAAAAAAAAAAAAAAAAAAAAAAGAGGAGGAGGAGAAAAAGGGAAGAGATATGAGGGCAATGTGTAACAGGGGGGTGTAAGCTAAGCAAGGTGGCAAAATAGAAATCTTGAGGTCCTTTTGCCCTTCAGGAACACACTGGTTCAGTGCTGATTCACAGACGTTTTCTGCTTAAGAGAAATTCAGAAACTAAATGAAAGCCCCCTGGAGCCCAGGTGAATGCAAAATCAGCCTCACTAGAGCCCTCACACTGGAATCGGCATTGTTGGAAGAAGGCACAACATCTGATAAGCGTCTATGAATTTCACCGTGAGCCATTCTTACTCTCTGGCCCATTACTGAGTGAGGGACTAGTCTTGAATAGGGGTGCAGCATAATAAAGTAACTACAAACTAGCAGCACTGCTCTGCAAGCTTCTGTACCCCTTGGGGCCTTATGAATCAGCAGATTTAACGGAACTTGACAGATATGAATATTGTTTGGAGTCCCTGGTCCCATAGGTGAACCATAATACAGTCATATGTCCACACTCAGAGATTAATGCAGATCTCAGCTGTCTGCAGAGAAGCTTCATGAACAGTGGTTACTTCAAAGGCTCACAACTAGTCAGAGTGTAGGCAGCATGTGTGTGGAAAGAGAAGCTGGGAGGGAGCAGGTTTGTTTGGCCTTGAACATGGCTGGTCACCTTGCTTGGGCACTGATGTGCTCTTAACAGTGTGAAGGGCTCTTGGCCTGGTTCCCTGTTCAGGATGCTTTTAAAGAGCCTCTTTATTTGGAGGTCTCTTTCATTAGCACAGAGTCATACTCACTTCCTATACAAGGCTTTCAGCTAACAAGAGCTCTCCAAACCTTCTGGAAGGCCCTTAGGACAAAGAGCTGTGGGATGCAGAGACCAAGTACTCAGACGCCCAGAGTGAGTAGAAGAGAAACAATGTGACTGAACGGGGCTTAGCAGCAGCAAATAGTCTTACGGCTCTTGGTTGTGTATCCAGGGACTATCTGCAGTAGAAATAAGCCCTGACCTAGATTTTCAGTTCAACTTTATCTCTCGTCTGAAGAGGCAAATGAGGCAGATGTGAGGAGGCTACTTCCCAGGGACCCGAGTGCAGTGGAGAGTTACACTGGAAATGCAACTCCGCAACTCCAGCAGATTGCAAGCATTTGGAAGCTTCTGCGAGCCTGACATTTAAGTCTGCCTAGTAACAAGCACACCCATTGAATCTTATCATTGCCTTTTCATTGACTGTCACAATAATAACAATACTTGAATTTCCCATTTCTAAGCTGCTCCATCTTCGCTCTTGAACCCTTCCCCCAGGGCTTTTTCACCTTGGACTCATGGTTACCCTGCAGCCTGGGTCGCTTTCTCATATTAGCAATTTTCTTACACTCTCCTATACCTCTAACTTTCTATACTCAAAATCAATGGCTCAGATATGATATTCTGATTATCATAAGACTGCATTGAGTTTTTTTTATGTGTCCTTGATAAAGTTTCTCGTCGTTTCTTTGCCTCAGTTTCCCCATATATAAACGATGATTTTGGACTCTGGATTCTCTTCAGGTTCTGATGAGACATGGATCTATAAGACCATGCTGAAAATAAGGAAAACGGATCAACTCAGCTTAGTAAGCATCAGAGGGATACAGAGGAAATCAATTTTCATTAAATATAAAACCAGGGAGAGCAAGGTTGCTCAGTGGGTAAAGCCACATGCTATCAAAGCTGGTGACCCGAGTTTGATTCTTGGAATCCACATGGTGGAAAGAGAGAATGGACCCTGTAAATTGTCCTCAGACCTCCCTTTGACCACCCTAGCATATGCGTCCCTCCCACCAAATAAAAATTAATAATAAATATAAAATAATTTAAATAAAACCTTACAACAGCCTAAAACCAAAATAACTAATTGAAGTGCCCCACAGCTGAGCAGGAAAGCAGTCACGACTAGCAACGCTCTCAGACACTGCCACCTAGTGGTAGTTCACAGACACTGGCGGGGCAACTGAGAGTCTCAGGAGTCGCCAGACTTCTACAGAAATACGGGCCAACAAAAGGATAAATTATCAAGTCTCTGCTGGGCTAGGCACATCCTCTCTCACACCCGGGACAGAGGGGGCTCTATTCTCTCAGAGAAGAAGGGGGTTTGGGGAGGGACTGCATAAGCGGGGAACTGGGGCAGCGATTAGGATGTAAAATGAAAGAAAGAGTAAACAAAAAAACCAAATTCTCCATTGACAAAAAAGAGATCAAAATATTGCACTTTTGAAGAATGAAAATTCCTCTTGAGAGAAAGCTCGATGTAGAAAAAAAAAAGTCAAAGACAAGGCTGAAGTGACACAAAGGCATAACCATCTCATGAAGCTAACTGAACCTTCCACTGAAAACGGGAGAGATGGCTCAGCTCCGGCTGTCCTCTTCTAAAAGTCCTGAGTTCAATTTCCAGCAACCACACAGTCCTGTAAAGGGATCCAGTGCCCTCTTCTGGTAAGCACGAGTATATGCAGACAACGCCAAATAAACCTTCCAATAAGAACATGAGAGCAAGGAAAGTAAAGACTCCCTCAGGCTCGATCAGCACAGTTTTAGAACAGGGGTTCTTAACCTGTGGGTCGCCATCCCTTTGGGGTTGAATGACCTTTTCACAGGGGTTGCATTTCCTATATCCTGCATATCAGATATTATTTCTATTACAATTTATAGCAGTAGCAAAATTACAATTATGAGGTAGCAACAAAAGTAATTTTATGGTTGGGGTGAGCACAGCACAAGGAACGGTAGCAAAGGATTCTTAGCACTAGGAAGTTAGAGAACTGCTGTTTAGAGGATGGTGATAGAGGAAGCTACTGATGTGGTGCCTGGATCTTTTATTTATTTATTTATTGTATCAACTTCTTCACTATTCCATGCTTTCCTCTAATCAACATGTTCCTCCTCCTATTACCTCCCTGTATTTAATTTCCTTGAAACAAAAACAAAAGGAAAAACGGAGGAGGGGGCAGAAGGAGGAAGAGGAAAGGAAAGAAGGAAGGAAAAAGCAGTAACAGTCACCCTTCTCGAGGTTACTAAATAAATATTAAGAGCAATGAGGATCAAGCCTATTTTTGGAAAGGAGTAACAGTGATGTCCCCAGGTTTCTGAACACAGCTATATAAAGTGTTAGAGAAAGGTCTTCTGCAGCCTTTTCTTTGCTCCTAAGCATCAGGCTAACATTCTCCACTATCCAGATGAAGTTTTCAACAATAAAACTTTCTAAAGAAGTCCTCTCCCTCCTTAACCTGTCTTTCTTTATGATCACATAAGGCTACAACTATGTATTTGTGCAAGGGTGAGGGTTGTGTTATTCTTTTCAATACATCATGAAAGGATCCAGTCAGGTCAACAGAACAACCTATTCACCATTTCAAACATTTGCCATCTTCTGCGTGGAGAATAGTCAACGATCAGGTCTCCCAGTGGCACTGAAAAGCATACTCTTCAGCTATTAAGCATATTCATTACGCTGTGCAGCAACTCTGAAAATAAGCATATTCCTCCCACTTTACTGAGATTCTGCTTCCTGATGAGCCTATCCTCAGCCCCTGCTAACCATACTTCCAGCCGTCTAATTTCACTAGATGGAATGACAGAATGCTCTCTAATTGTATCCATATCATTGCAGATGACAGAACATCTTCTGAATGGCTGAATAGTATCCCCTTGTGTAAATTTCAATTTCCTTTATCCATTCACCTGTTGCTGGACACTTGTGTTTTTTCCACTTCTTGGCTCAGGTAACCAGTGCTAAAGTAAACTCAAGAGGGCAGATGTCTCTTTCCCCAGGCTGATTTCATTTCCTTCAGATATAAAACCAGTTACAGGATTACTGTAACCTGATAACTGTAACATGTTGGTTCTATTATGTGATATTTTTGAAGAGCCTCTATGCTATTTTAATTCATGACTGTAGTTAGATACATTTCCCTCAACTGCTTGCAAAGGTTACCACTTGTCACCGCATCAGCAACACTTCTTATCTCTTGCCTTTCTGGTAACAGCCATTGTAAGGGGTGTGAGGTGAGATAGTCCTGATATTTTCATTTGCAGTCCCTAGTAACTTGGGGTATCAGGCATTTTCCCCTTGTGTGTGTTAGCTATTATAGGTCTTCTTTTCAGAAACATCTACCCTATTTCATGTCTTCGCCCGTCTCTTAGTCAGATTGTTTACTTCCTGTAGAATTGTTTGGATGTTTATTTATTGTTTGATGTCTGACTTGCAAACACTCTTCTAGGCCATAGCTTGTCTCTTCACTGTAGCTTCTTTGTTGTACAGAAACTTCAGAGTTTGATGTGATCCCACTTACCTATTCTGTGCACACTGAAGCATCCTTCAAAGATGAAGCTGAAATTCAGATGGTATTTTAGGATAAAGACTAAGCATTCTTTGCTAGTGGGACTGCAGGAAAATAAATAGTGAAGGATCTCCTTAAGGAGGAAGGAAATGATGTCTCACTTACAGCCACAGGGAATATCAGTGAGCACCAGACAGAGTAGGTTAAGATAAAAGACCTTACACATATAGTTTTCTAATTTCTTCTCTCCCTTCTAAAAGACATAAGGTTCATAAAGTAACAAAGCATGTAAGTTATGGAACAATAAAATCACAATAAATTGGGGTGGAGTGAGGAACTGGAGCTCTATTCCAGAAAATATTTTTCCAGAATTAAATTAATATTAATCAGAAGTAGACTTGCTGGATTAAAGTGATAATTATACTTCCTAGAGGAAATATTAAGAAACTAAAATATATGGTTAAAACCAATAGACAATCTACACCAGTACACTTAAAATTAAACATAAGGAAGGTCATTAGGAAAGAAAGGAGAACTAGAAAACTGACAAGATGCATCAAAAACAAACAGCAATACGGTGAATATAACTTTGACCGTAGGGCTAATTACATCGACTGAAAATGATGTGAGCAGGATGTCTCCAGAGTGGTTGCAATGCCAGAAACCTCTGGATGCTGAAGACAGAAAAACTTGTTAGATCCAAAGACAGATGATGCTAAAGAAAAAAAAAACAAAAAAAAAACAAAAACAATGACAGAAGGCATACCGAGCAAAGAGCAAGCATCCAGCAGCTGAAGCAGCAGTGTCTGCACAAAGCAGACTTCACACCAGAACATGCTACTCCAGTAAATGCAAGGCGTTTAATAATGACAGGATAATTAGCAGGAATTAAATGTATGCACAACGAGCAATGGTGTCAAAATTCAAGAATCAAAAGTGACAGATTTAAAAAGAGAAATAGACAATGTATAAACAGTAGCTAGATATTGTAATACACTATTCTTAATAATTATTAAAACAACCAGGCAGAAAATTACCAATAACATAGAAAGCTTGAAAAATAGCCTCACACAGCCTCCTCCCTGACAATCAATGGATACATTCTCTAGTATAAAGAGTATAAACTGTATTCTTAGCCATGAAATGCTGTAGTGAATTCAAAACAACTGAAACTCAATGAAGTATGCTCAATAAACCAAGTGCAATAAAGGCTGGCACGATGGCTCCAAAGGTAAAAGTGCCACCAAGCTGATGACCTGAGCTACATTGTCAAGATGCACATGTTGTTCTCTGACTTCCATGAACACTCTGTGGCACCTGTGCTCATCCCCCGATCATATATACACACACAGTAAAAGGATGCCATAGGAATGCTTCATTTGTTTGTTTGTTTGTTTAGCCACTTTACATCTCTGTCACAGCCCTCCTCATTCCTCTCCTCAAAAGACGACATAGCAATTAAAATTTTTAAAAATTAGATAAATCTCCAAATAATAGAAAAGTAAACTGTATACTCATATACAACTTGTAAGTCAAAGAAAGAAGCATGAGAGTGTTAGGTCCAAAGGACGCTTCAATTCCCTAAACTCCAAAGGGCAACCCAGTGAGCTCAAACCTGGACTGTAGGAAGATTTCTGGAGGATAAATAAAAGCCAGCATTTCTCAGGAGCTTATGAAGCCAGTTCCCCTCTACCAAAAGGAATCATTTCCATTACCTTTGGCAGACAAATGGTTACCTGTGGTGGTTATTCCCACATCAAAGCTCATGCTGGCATCTAGGCTCCATCAGTATGACAAGTACCTGTTCCACATTTCAAACTCCATGCTCACTAACATCCTAGCCTTTCTCACCTGTTCCTCTACCATAAACTCCCTCCAAGTCTTCCTCCCTCCAAGTCTCCCTCTCCCTCTCCCCCTCTCCCTCCTCCTCCCCTCCCCCTTCCCCTCCCCCTCCCACTCCCCCTCCCCTCTTCCTCTTCTCCCTCCCCCTCCCCCTCCCCCTTTCCCTCTCCCTCTCCCTCTCCCCCACCTCCCTTCTCATCTCTCATTATGTCTTCCATATTCTCTCCTGCTGTTCTCTTCTCCTCTCCTCATGCAGATAGCTCTGGCCAGGTACACACACACACAGAGACAGAGAGACAGAGATAGACAGTGAGACAGACAGATTATGAAATGCAGCAAAGACAAAATTTAGAAGAGTTATGGATTTGAGTGCTTATATCATAAAAGAAGTCTCAATTTATTTTCAAATTAATACCTTATGTTACAAAACTAACATAAAGCACTTGGGATTCTGAGACACCTTGGCCTATGAAGTGAGACATTGCAAAAATAAATAAATAAATAAAGAAATAAAGAAATAAAGAAAGAAAGAAAGAAAGAAAGAAAGAAAGAAAGAAAGGACCAGGGGTACATACAGCTCAGTAATAGGCTGTTTGCCTATCGTAGGCAATGGGAATTCAATTCATAGTAGTACAAATAAAACAAACAGAAGAGATGAAAGAGTTAAATCATAAGCAAATTAAAAAGGGGAAATGCAATTAACAAATAGAAAGCTATACAGAAAGAACATCATTGAACCAAAGTACCCCCCTTGAAATTTTGGTAAGATCTGGGCATGGTGGCTCACAGCTTTACTTACTTGGTGGAGGACTCAAGAGACATAGGCAGGTGGATATCTGAATTTGAGGAAGGCCTGGTCTACAAAGCAAGTCCCAAGACAGTTGGGGCTACACAAAAAAGCTCTGTCTTGACAGACAAAAGAAACATTTTTACTTTGACTTGGACTTTGACCTGGATGCCAAGGTACTAAGCATAAAATGTACAATGAATGAGGGTTTTTTTGTTTTTGTTTGTTTGTTTTTTACAAATAAAGTCTTGTATGCATCGTCAGGAAAAAAGTAAATAGATCAACCAGAGAATGAGAGTGTAATTTGCAAATTGTGTATCTAATAAGGATTTGTATAATGGATATATAGAGAAATAGAAGCTGGGGAGATGGTCCAGTGGGTAAAATCACTCACCATACCATACAAGTGTGAGGATCTGAGTTCAAATCCTGAGAACACATGTGAGCTGGACATGTAATACACTGCGTGGAGTAGACTCTAGATGCATACTTGTTGGTTATCAAACACATAAAGTTGTTGTCTTGTAGCTAATCTGCTTTTTGAGAGTGAATTCCAATCCCCTGGATAGATCAGAAGCTCTGAGCATATAGAGGGCTCCCTGCTTGGGATCATAGAAAGGGGAAGCCTGGCCTAGATACCATGGACATCTCCTGGTTGATGTGTATAGAGAAGCTGTTTCTTCTTGATTGCATATGACTGTTATATACTGAAGCACAGCAGTTGTGACCGTCTGCTTGAGACTCCTTTTTTTTTTTTTTTTTTTTTTTTTTGGTTTTTCGAGACAGGGTTTCTCTGTGTAGTCCTGGCTGTCCTGGAACTCACTCTGTAGACCAGGCTGGCCTCGAACTCAGAAATCTGCCTGCCTCTGCCACCCAAGTGCTGGGATTAAAGGCGTGAGCCACCACCACCTGGCTGCTTGAGACTCTTACAGGACCAAGTCTATTAACCTTTCCTCCTAAGAGCAGGAGAGGGGCCCTTTTTGCTCTTTAAGGTTATGAAAGGTTTAAACAATAGACTGGATTGGAACTTTTCCAGGGTGTTGCTGCCTGGGTCAATGGTACAGGGAACTAACTATTCTTGGAATTGCTCATGCCATGGTAAATGCTTTAGACAAAAAAAAAATTTTTATTTCTTTTGGTTACTTTACGTGTCCCCAGGGAAAGTCACACAGTGATGTGACATGCTGAGAGTCCTCAAGGACTTATGCTAGATTCCTATCCAGTGGAGCAGTGTTGAGATGATGGAATTATGTAGAGCTGTAGCCTTGGGAAAGGGAAGCAGATCATTGGACAGTGCTTATAGAAAGGATTGCTGTAATTCTCATAGTGCTCGAGTTAATTCCCACAGAAATGAGATATTTAAAGAAAAAAGATATGTGAGAGTTGGAGAGATGGTTCAGTGGTTAAGAATGCATACTGATCCTGAAGAGGACCCATATTTACTTCCCAGCATATCAGACTGCTCACAACCACCTGTAACTCTGATGCCAAGGGACCCAATATCCTCTTCTGGACTTCATGGGTACCTTCTCTCATGGGCGCATACTTACACATTGATAAAACATACACTTAACTTTAAAATGAAATAAATAATTTCAGAATGCCTAGCTTCTGAATTCCTGGTGTTTCCTGTCTCAGCAGGTGACCTCTCTCTCCCTTCTGTATGTGCTGCCGCCATGATGTCATCCACCACATCCTGATGTACAAAGAAAGCCCTTCCTAGGGGCTGACTGGATGAAGTTGTCCAAACTCAGACTTTAAGCCTCCAAAACTTAGAGATAAGCAAATATTTTTAAAAATAAATGCTCAAACTCGGGTATATTGACAGAACAATATAAAGTGCACTCATGGGCTGTCTCACCTCGGCTCAGAGGCTCTCTCTATGCATACTGATGTCGCCAAACAAATGCCACTGCATCATAAACCTTTATGGTCGTCTAATTACACAGGGTAGTTTAACTGTGGTTGAGACTTTGTACTTGTATAGTCTTCATTCAGAAAGGCTAGGTAGCCTTAGCTTTATCTAATACTGTGATGGATTCCGGAAAACATGGAACAAATCATAACCTACAGTAAACAAACTGTAATTCTAGAACTATCATGTTATACTATAAAAGGAATTCTGAGTCAAGACTATTACATAGAAATCCCTACATGGTTTTCCTGCTTGCTGATGACCTGCCCTGTGGATTTTTTCTTTTAAATCACATTTATTAGTTAGTTTGTTTGTTTAGTGTGTGTGTGTGTGTGTGTGTCTGTGTGTGTGTGTGTGTTTGCACGTGCTGCACTATATATGTGGAAGTCAAAGGACAAACTGCAGAAGTCAGTTCAGTCCTCCCACTTTTTGGGTCCCAGATCAAAGCCAAGTCATGAGGCAGTGGAAGCCTTCATCACCAGACCCATGTCACTGGTGCTCTCTTCCAGAGTGTTCATTGTCAAACTTCATAACCATGTTAACCAATTTTTGACACACAATTTATCAAACAGAGAGGGGGGGGATGGGGAGACAGAGGGACAGAGGGAGAAGGAGAGGGAGAGGGACAGAGGGAGAGGGAGAGGGAGAGGGAGAGGGAGAGGGAGAGGGACAGAAGGAGAGGGAGAGGGAGAGAGAGAGAGAGAGAGAGAGAGAGAGAGAGAGAGAGGTGCTTGAGTGCACATCTGTTCTCAAAAGAACTCTTACACCACACTCAGCAGATGGATAAACACTTCAAGGGAAAATGTGAAATCTGTCTATTTCACAATTTTTGTCTAGAGGCTTCTACCTTGAGTGTCTTATCATCTTTCCATTTTTAAATTTAAAGCAGGTCCATCATTAGCCAGAAAGGCCTAATTTGACAATGTACTTCTGATTTAATATGCATAGTCAGTGGTGACATAGAGGTTGGCAACCTGTTCTGACTTTTGTGTCCCTTTAGTGGCAGGAGAACGGCTTTATCTTCTTTTGTTTTCCCACCACCAGACCGGATGCACTCAGAAACCACTCCTATCATGGGCTGGGTGTGGTTCTCATTAGAAACCAAACAGCTCCAACAAGATGGAGGAGTTTTGAGGAGCAATAATTTATCAGCAAATACATGCCCGAGGCAAACGCAGCAAGTTTTGCCACTTCCCAGTTTGAGCTGCTTTGCCTCAACTTGAGGGCCTTTCCAATGACCAGGCTTCTCAGCAGCACTTCTCAGCAGCAAGGAAGTGAGGCAATGGGCCTTGCAGGCCCCACCCGCATCTGCCAACAAGGTGGGCACAAAAAGCCGAGCTGGGCTGTGATAATTAGAGAAAGTCTAGAGAACAAGGGAAAGCTGTTCTTGCTCAAAGGATCTGGGGAGAAAGTAAAGGAAGGAAGGAAGGAAGGAAGGAAGGAAGGAAGGAAGGAAGGAAGGAAGGAAAGTCATGCCACTGGAATATTTGTTTGTTTTTCATCTTCCAAACATCATTTATTCATTTACTGCTTCAGAGCAAAAACGAGTAAGTTTCATAGAAGACACTAATCAACTATGGTTACTCCAAATGGCTCATGTGTGCTCTCTGTGCATACTAATAGTCAAATACTCTGCCAGCTCCAGATGTTTCTAGGAGTGGTTAGCTCCAAAGCTCACTTGACATCATCCTGTGGCATTCCTTTCACTGATGTTTAACAGAGGACTCAAAGTCTGACTCACACCTTGGCCAGAGACCACGTTGATTGGGGCGGCCTGTAAGGAATCACACGTGGTGCCCTCCTTATTTGGTGCCAGCTTTATGCACTCACAGTTTGCCAATAAAAAGAAAGGGATTGGGTTCCTTCTAAGATTTTTGGAGAGGGAAGATACCCCAAATTGAGAGCAGGAAGAAATTGGCCTGATATTTCAGAGAAGCACAAATACACACTGTGTGACTGACCTGGAAGTGGGTACCATGTCCCAGACCACTGAATTAATGACAAGACCTAGTGTTAGGTCTCTTTTGAATAGGCTTAGAAGTAGGAAACCTTCAGCTATTACATGGGCATTTAGACTTCGGACTGCATTTGTGTACAAGGTCATAAGGCATGCAGTAGGTCTGCAAACTGGACTCAAACTTGTAGTGTGAGTGAACTGAGTCCTATCAGCTGTGTCGAAATGTTTGGACTATCCCCTCTTGCACTTTGCACTCTGTGTGTTCCCAAAGATCATTCCGTACTGATGGAATCAGTGCCATGTGGGCAGGAGAAAGTATTAGGGACATTTGGAGAATGCGGTAGTCATTTGCAGCTGCACGCAGGAACGACAAGGCTTCACACAGGACAGAGATTTTTCAGTTGGCTCTCAGAAGGTGAGTGTTACCCATGGCGAGGGCTTGAGGAACAGAAGTACTTGTGAAGCAAAAGTGCAGAGTAGAGACTGTGAAGCCCATTCAGGGAACGGCACACAATTCCATCTGACAGCCCCTTCTGTGTCGTTGCCCTGTGGAGGACAGTTAGGAGCTGGGGCTGAGGTGTAATGAAAGAACACCATTTATGAAAATGGATGTGACAAAGAGACAAGATGGAGACTTCAGCACACATGAGGGTGAGGACAGGCAAACACACAAGTGAGAATTGGGAGGCTAAACCAGCAACAGCTGAAAATGGTGTGGAAGAACGAAAAGAGGATGGCAGGCTTGGTTCCCGAGCTCTTAGGCTGGGACTGGAGAGCAGAACACTACAGTCCCAGATGGAATATACATAGGAGAGTTGAGGAAAAAAAAAACAATGGAACTGGAGGTCTTTTGGTATATTCAGGAGATGTATAGGCACAGCCACACACCATTAGGGTTGGGAGAGAGGTTGGGGCCAGAGATAGGAAATTTGCAATCAGCAAGCTACAGATGCTGGCTGAAGAACTTCCTGCTGTGCTCACCATGCCTCCCAGCTCTTCAGGTCCCGAGAAACTCCTTTGGGTTCAGACATCGCAATTGAGAGGCTGTCAGAAAAGGAAGGCAGTTTGGGAGACAAATCTCAAAGGGAGATCTTGAGATATCTAAGAAATTAGGGCATCTTTGGATCTGGCACGCCTCCTGTCAATGTGGAGAGGGCCTCTCATTTAATGTGTGCACTCTGATAGGTCAGTTACAAATAGAGGACTCAAGACCTTGCACACAAATTGCCTATCAAATAGCATCAAGAGTCTTGGGTCAGCTCTTCCCACTCAGTTACACATGCTCTTGACATATATGTTCAGTGCATGCAAGCTAATTCCAGTATTAGCCTAAGCAAAACTGTAATTAGGAACACCTGCTGCTGCTGCTACAGGAAAAACTGTGATCTATTCCCCAAACAAATCCAAATGAACTTTCTCCTAGCAATTTCAATTATTTATGCCACTCTTCCCTCTCAGTAACCGAGATGATGGAGTTGGTTGTATTTATAAGCTCGAGATATACACCCTCGATGTGACAGTGCAAGGATTGCCCCATTAGTCATCTTCTTGGGTGATATGCCATCAACTACCTCTTCACCTGCAGAAGTTATCACATCTGCAAATTTACGTTTTCACCGGGCCTGTTGAAGTAGGATTCTTGTCAAAGCCACAAAAATAAGCAGATAATATCAGGAGTAAATATGTCTCCAACATTTGCAGCACAATGAGCCATGTGGAGTAGTATGTAATCTGAATTCACCCTGATGGAAACTTCAAGGTGACAGCATGTATTTGTATGTGAGAGTTTCTGAGTGAAACCGGGACTTGAAAGAGTAGGTGGTGGGGGCTACAGTGCTGGACAGTTTTCAGCCTCTGAACAGGCAGGAGCAGACGGGGGGCGGGGGGGGAAGACACCTGTCTGAGTGTTTGCTTGTGAATCATCCAAAGTGCTTCCCCACCTGCTTTGCAGTTTCTGAAATGTGAGGATCTGGATCTGAAGCCTTTTGGGAACAACTGAAGAGATGAGGAATATTGTCATTTAAGACTGGTGCTGTAGCATTCTGTCCTCCAAGCACAATGGCCGTTACCATCATTATCAGAGCAGCTATGACTACTTGCAAGGGGCACCCAAGATCAGGCCTGTTATATTCCCTCAGTGGAAACAAAAAGGGAGGGAGAGTGATGGGGGTTGATAGGCCCTCTTTTGAGATTCTAAATACTCCTTCCTACACCTTTCTCCCAAACGAATGCATTTGTGCCTAAGCTGTGTCTGGCCTTATGGACCCAGAAGATGCTAGAGTATATAGAGAGTGAAAAATGAACTGAAGGGAAACTCCATTTGTGTGGCTGTGGGAAGCATGCTGGGGTGAGACTTTTCATTGGATGTAGCTGCTTTGGGGGTCACCCATACCCCTTTAAATAGACCATCACCTGTGCTCTGTAATTAAGTCCAAAAATCTCATTGTTTCACCAAATTCTCAGACTTCAATGGGATCATTACTTTGGTTGGTCATTGGTACCCTATGTGGGTTGAGTAGATGTTTGTATCTCCCAAGGAAAACTTCATGCAATATGAGTGATTCATTCCAGAATGCCCAAAAGATAACAAAATGTGCAGATGGTCAGATCTCTTATAGAAAATTGTCACATATACCCTATATACAACCTCTTATATATTTTAAATCATCTCTAGTCATCTCTAGGTTAATTATAATAACTATTGTCATGTAAATATTGTTGCATTTTGTTGTTTAGAGAAAAATAAACAACATTTATTGAATACAGCTGTGGTGAATATAACTGCAACCTAAACCATACTTTTGATTTGTAACTAGATAAATCTGAGTGTAGAATCCAAAGATACAGAGCATCGCTGAGATAGCTTACTCTCCTTCCCTTTACCTGTACTCTTGGGATCTCTCCCCTCTATGTGAGCATCCCGAGGTACATAGCAAGATACTAGCTCAAAAATGGTCCTCAGTAGCATTAGTAATTAAAGAAATGCATATAAAAACTACATTGAGATGATAGCTCATATACAAATGCAGCTATCGTAAGAAAAATATAATTGGCAGGATGTAGAAAAAGGGGATCCTTTACTCACTGTTAGGTGGAACACAAATTAGTCTCGCTACTTCAGAAAATAGAATGGGGATGTCCTGGAAAAACTAAAAATAGAACTCATATGATGTAGCAATCCTACTTCCTGGCATAGACTCAAATGAAATGAAATTAACATACAAAAAAGACACTTGTGTTTATTGTGGCCCAAATCTAGACCATCCTAGGTTCCCCTGAACAGATGAATGAGTAAAGAAATTAATACATATATATTGAATATGGTATGGCTGAGTAATAAAAAAGTAAATCTTTCCCTTTACAACCATATTGACAAAACTGGTGGATACCATGTTGAATGAAATAAGCCAGACACAGAAAGGCAACTATCACACTTCTTGTCTCCGTGGAATGTAAATAAAAAATTAAACCTGAGTATGAAAGAGTGGAAAGATGAAAAGGATACTGGGGGGTAGAGGAGTTGGGGGTAGAAAGGTGGATGGATATTGCCAATACATGTTGTATGCACTATGAAGATATAACACGAGTCCCTTTAATCTCTATGATTAAGATGTGTCAATATTAATAAGTCATGATAAAATCACTTACACACTTCTTTGAACTTTTTCCTCTTTTTTTGTGTGAGTCCTTCTGTTTTGACACTTGGATGTGTCATCTCATTTAGGAATCCTCTCTTCCGAATCTATAACCTTCCACCAAACCTGTATATTGAGTTCTTAAATTGCTTCAGTTCTAACATTTGAATGTGGTTATTATAGAATCCAATTACAGAGTTAAATTTTCTTTCTTTTTGTATAGTGTATCTATGTTTCCTCTATTACTGGAATTTTTAAGGACATTTTTTTCTTTTTTTTAAAAAAGGGATTTATTTATTTTATGTATGAGTACACTGTAGCTATTTTCAGACACACCAGAAGAGGGCATTGGATCCCATTACAGATGGTTGTGAGCCACCATGTGAATGGTGAATTTAACTCATGGGAATTGAACTCAGGACCTTTGGAAAAGCAGTCAGTGCTCTCCACCCCTATTACTGATTTTTAATTAGACATTTCTTTTCTGATAGCATATATGCTCAATATACTTTATATTTGTATCATTTGCTCACCTGCAGGCCTTAAATTTTCAGCCATGTGGCCTTGTCTCTTGTAATTCCTCAAAAGTTCTGAATGAAACTTGCCACCAGGATTACCCTGATACCCAAACCAGATGACACCACAAAACTGTGTCTAAGTAATTATGAAGATTCTAAGTGATTTTATTTCTCCTTAGATGAAAATGACAGGATTTTGTTCTTCTCTGAGGTTGAAAAATAGTTCATTGTACATCTGTTTACCACAAATTTTCTCTTTCATGCATTCATTGAGGAACATTTACGTGATTCCTTATCTTGGCAACAGCATGAGAATACAGAAATCTTGTCAGTATACTGCTTCGATTTCTTGAGTTCTGTTGTAAACATTTATTTACTTATTTATTTATTTTTGTGTGGGGTGGAATGGGACACATGTTCTAGAGAATAGCTATGGAGATCAGAGGACAATGTTAAGAAGTTAGCTCTCTTGAGTGCTCTGGGGAAGAAACTCAACTCATCGGGCATGGTATGGAGTGCCTTTATCCTTCAAACTCTTTTGCTGGACCCTGATTCTATTTTAACCTTTACAGGTGCCTGGACACCACTTTTTACATATGCTACCTAGGGTTGCCTAGGTCTTTTTCTGTCTTTTTTTGTGTTCTCTCGGTTTCTTCCTTGTTCATTTCTCCTTTCCTCCCTTTCCCCCCTCTATACTTCTTCCTCCTCTCTCCCTTTGTTCCTTCTCTTGGTGCTGGAATGAAATCCAGGGACTCTTGCTAACCTATATTGCTAGTCACCCTTTGTCCGCTTAAGTGGACTACAGTTATTCATCATCATTGAACTGAACTGGTCGAGTTTGTTATGTTTTGTTGTTCCTTTGTATTTGTAGGAGATGGTTCCAGAATCTTATACAGACATCAAAATCTGTAGATGCACAAGTCTCCTATTTGAAATAGCATAGCATTTGCATGTCGTATCCTCTCCTATATAATTTTAAGTCATCTCTAGATTAACATATGATAGATAGCATATTATAAACACTATGTAAACAGTTGTTACTCTGTATTGTTTAAGAAATAATCACAAGAAAATTTTTGCTTGTACAGGCATAGTATTGAAAGACATTGCAGGGCATGGTTGGTGAGATTTGAAGATGTACAACCTCTGGCTACAGAGAATTTAACCAACTTTGGATATGAACTTCTTATCAGGTATGTAGTTTGAAAATATTTTCTCCCATTCCATAGGTTATCTGTGTAGAAGGCTCTAAGTTTGATACAATCCCCTTTATCCCATTGAGGGTATTTTAAAGAGGACTTAAAATACCTACTTCCCAAAGGTACTATGATCTCCAGTAAATACAACTCTGTGGGCTAGTCTTTACGAGCCATTCACTCTTTAAAGTACATAACCAGTGATTAATTTTATATATGGTGCGTGTGTGCGCACACGCACATATAAAACACATATATTCACAGACTTCATCTCCTTCCTCACCTTGCTGATAAAGAGATACACTTAGCCCCCAAATCCTACTTGTTTTCTCTACAGTATTTATCTTCTAACATGGTTTCTCTTATTTTAAGCTTTCTCATCTTTCTGGTCCCCAGTAACCCAGATGGGATAGAAATACCAACATGCAAGGCCATGGGAATTTTTACAATATTCCATATTTTAGTTAATGTAAGAAGTCAAGCAATTTAACTTTATTTTTACTGATATAGTGTACAATATTTTAAAATGTC
This sequence comes from Arvicanthis niloticus, assembly GCF_011762505.2. Classification (NCBI taxonomy): domain Eukaryota; kingdom Metazoa; phylum Chordata; class Mammalia; order Rodentia; family Muridae; genus Arvicanthis; species Arvicanthis niloticus. The sequence continues at coordinate 110,480,669 of NC_047679.1, read as the reverse complement.
TCTTTTTTTCTTTCCTCTTTCTTTTTTTCTGTTTTTTTTTTTCTTAAAGACAGAGTTCCCCTGTGTAGCATTGACTGTCCTAGAACTCACTCTATAGATCAGGCTGGTCTCAGACTTAGAAATCCACCCGCCTCTGCCTCCTGAGTGCTGGGATTCAAGGTGTGCCCCACAACTGCCTGGCTTAAAAGGTCTCTCATCACTTTCAAAAATAAAAATCTCTTCAAACAAAAATAAAGGTAGTCAAAAATAAAGGTAAACCTGGTAGTCAAGAGTCCTTCTCAAAGCACTGTCAAGCATTGTCTCTTAGTTGTTAGGGCCGTAATACTAGACTACAACAACTTTAAATATTCAAACAACAGAATCTGTGTTCTATTTCTGCCAGTGTCTAGTAGTCTAAGATAAAAATTGTTCCCTGGGTTTGTGGCTTCTAAGGTCAATTGCCTTGCTTTGTCAATGGGTACCTTTAATCTCTGCCTTCATATTATATTTTTGTTGTAAATGCACATCTAAATGTTTTGTTCTTATAATGTCAGATAACACCTTGGATTAGGGATCACTAATGTCTTACTTGCAGTTATGTTGCTGTGATGAAACACCATGACCAAAAGCAACTCGGGGAGGAAAGGCTTTATTTATCTTCCACTTCCACAATGTAATCCTTCAGTGAAGGAAGTCAAGACAGGAACTCAAAGAGGGCAGAAATTTAGAGGCAGGAGTGGAGGCAATGTACACCATAGCTTACACAGCCTGCATTCTTGTAGAACGGAGGACCTCCATCCCAGGGGTGGCACCACACACAATGAGCTGGGAACTCTTCCTTCAGTCACTAATTAAGAAAATGCCCTCCAGGCTTGTGTACAGCCCAATGGTATGGAGGCATTTTCTCAATTGACGTTTTCTCCTTTCAGATGACTTTAGCTTGTGGCAAGTTGATATAAAATTAGCCAGCACAACTATAATCATCTCATATTAGCATAATTGCCACTTTAAGAGCACTGTCTCTAGATACTTCTGAGAATAATAGGGGCTGGGAGTTCAATGTAAGAGATTTTTATTTGGGGGAAAGTGTTCAGAGCACAAGACTTTTGAAAACACTCTTTTTTGGGTTTTTTTTTGTTTTTTTTTTTTTTTGTTGTTGTTGTTGTTGTTGTTGTTGTTGTTGTTTTCGAGACAGGGTTTCTCTGTGTAGTCCTGGCTCTGTCCTGGAACACACTCTGTAGACCAGACTGGCCTTGAACTCAGAAATCCACCTGCCTCTGCCTTCCAAGTGCTGGGATTAAAGGCGTGTGCCACCACCGCCCAGCTTTGAAAACACTCTTGACCAATCCATCACCTGAAAAATCAAAAGTGAAAATATTTTACCTCTTTTGTTTTTACATTTATTGAATTATGTGTGTGCATGCATATGGTCAGGAATGGTATAGTATTCGTGTGGAGGTCAAAGAACAACGTGGGGAGTCACTTCTCTCTTTTCATTGTCTGGGTTCCAAAGACTGAACTCAGGTTGTCAGGCTTTGGTGTCAACTGTCTTTACCCACTGATTTCATCTTGCCAGCCCCCATACACTGTAACTAACTGGCCAAGTTCCCTCCTCAATCTGACTTCAAAGTGCTTCACTCCCAGACTTGCCTGTTCCAATTAGAAAGCCAAGTGATACAAGGTAGAGACTTACATTTTTCTTTGACTGTCCATTCTTTTATTTCCTTGAACATTATGAGAAGTCCCTTGGATTCATCAAGGAAGCTGACTCTCCAGAACACAAACACCATTTCCCAACATTCTTCGCAGCTTGCAGCTATGTGTAGTCATGTGAATAATGGGATTCGGACACCTGGAACTTATGAGTTACTTCCTTCTTGCTTCTACCCTTCCTAGGGGCTAAACTACTATATAGTATGATGTGTTCATCTTCATTATATGAGGCAAGGACAGTACTTTTAGATGATGTAACCAAAAGATACAAGGGATACAGGTCTTTTAAAAGATGTTACAGAGCTAGTCTTCATATTCTCCATTTGATTTGTTGCTCAAAAAGCAGAGAAACTTCTATGTTGAGGTTGGGCCAACTTAAAACCCAGGATCTGGATAAGAATCTGGATCTGGGTCTGGGTAGTAGCTGATTTGGTTAGCCTGGCAGTTCTTCCATGCTCATGCCAAGGTGAGGGGGCAACTCTCCCATTCTTCCCAGGCAAGGGCCAGGGCCCCTCCCCTGAATGTTGCAGCTGTTGAAGAGTGGGCCAGCTTACTGGCTCCCATTCCCTCAGGACAGGGTCAGCTCTTCACAGACCTTTGACATCAGCATGGCCCCAGGTGGCAGCCCAGACCAGGAACATCTGCATGGCCTTTGGTAGTAACATGGACCATGGACATCAATGCAGACTCTTACTCCACCCCCAACCAATGCTGCAGGGCCACAGACCCAGACATGGCCCTTGGCAGCAGCCTGGGGCAGAACCTCACCATGGCCTTAGTTGGCATTTGGCTGTTCCTCACTACCCTCAAGTCTCCAGTTCTGCCTCTCTTCATTTGTGAATACCTCCTTCTGTTTCTCTTTCTCTTTTGTCTCTCCACCACTTACTTACTCATCTTGGTGTTTCCCAGGGCCTCTTGGTATATCGTCCATCTGGTGCCAGGCCGACTCATCTAAAGAGTGCTCTGCCCCACCTTACCACACTGGTCATGAGCTACCACGTGGGCAGTGGGAAGAACACCCACTGCTCTTAACTGCTGAGCCATCTCTTTTACCCTTGAGTTCATTTATGTTTATTTTTAGTTTTTAAGTAGTCCCTTGAGCATCTACTACCCTTGCCTCTCTACCTCATGACTACTGAGATTGTAGGAGGGTCCCGGCGTGCCTAGAGTGCTGGAGTTGGAAACCAGGGCTCTCTCTACGTTAGACAGGTACTATATCAATTAAACTATAGCCCTGAAAACACGGCTATGTTTGAGTTGCCAAGGCTGGCCCTAACAATAGGAACATTCCGAGAGTCACCCTTTGAAGAACTCTGAAGCAAAGTCCTCATCATTTATCTCTCTGACTTACCCAGATGAGCTCCTCCCAGTAGTCCCACAGTGAGGAAGCTTCCCAGGCTCCTCCTAGCTTGGCGGGACTTCTTAAGGTGCTGATTTGGACATTGTTCTGGATGGCATCCAGCCTACCAGACGTCTGGTTGGGGCAATTAGAGATCTGATGGGACTGACACGTAACACTGAGCAAATGTTTTGGTTTTCTTCTGGGAAGGCTGATAAACTGTGTAGAGTGTTACCTTCCTACTGTGGGGTCTTTGCAATGTCCATGCCCTGTGTTTCTGTTATGTGTCTTCTGTCCTGAGGGCCAGCAGTGGCAAGACTCAGTTCTGGAAATCTTATCAAATGTTGGGACCAGAACCTGATTTCCCTCTCTGTGTCTGCCTCACCTTGTATTCCCTGGTGCCCCTTTCTACATTGGCCTTTATTTTGTCCATAGAAAGAACGATAGAGGTCAGGACAGGTTGATGGTGGGTTTTTGCAAGAGCTGAAACTGAGGCCAAGCATGCAGGTGTGTACCCAACACTTGGGAGGTAAATAGAGGTGAGGAGATCACTGCAAGTTTGAGGCCTGGGCTACGAAATACCAGCCTGTCTTCAAATGAACAAATATAATGAATGAATAAATAACCAAACCAGAAGAGGAAGAAAGAGAGAAGGAGGAACAACAGAAAGGTGTGTGCAGCAGGAGTTTGCTTGCCACATGTTTGTGCTCAGAGTGGAGTGGCCCACAAATATCCTGTGAATTACACCACATTGTCCTTATTCATTTCTCCATTGTGGGATACATATACACAGTGAACTTTTTTTTTAGCCATAAGGAATGAAGTTATGTTATTTGTAGGAGAATGGATAAAATCAGACCCAATATATTAAGTGAATTAATCCAATTGCAAAAAGCTGTATATTTTCTCACATCTGTGACTCCTAGACTATGTGTGTGTGTGTGTGTGTGTGTGTGTGTGTGTATGTGTGTGTGTGCATGTTATATATGTATATATGGCATGAAAGTAGAAGAACATTGCCTAGGGGGAAATTCAGCCAAAAGAAGAATTTTTCTTCCAAGATTTCCCATCTGACAACCTGTAGGTCTACCTTGCAGAAAAAAAAAACAAGACAATGTTGTGTCAATGATAGGTTAAGACCAGATCTTGAGCAGCCTACTTATTTATGCACATGTTTGACCTGTTATTTAAGCCTGAAACTCATGTCCGGGCTCTGAAGATAGACTTGAGGACAACTTGTCTCTTGGTTTATTCCTCTTCTTCATAAGGCTACACTGAGTAGATCTCTTCTTTCTGCTTTTAACTAATATTTGTCTCAATGTAAAAATAGTTTTATATTAACTTATTGTATTTTATATAGACTATGGCTTCGCCTGTATGTATATGATATTAATCATCATTCAAGAAATTTTTCTCAGAGGGTAAAAGAGGATCTTAGATCCCATGAAACTGAAGTCATGGGTGGTTGTGAATCACCATGTAGACACTAGGAATAGGACCTAGGTCTTCTATAAGAGCAATACATGTATGCTCTTAAACTCTGATTCATCTCACTAGCCCCTTCTACCTGTTTTTAATCTTTGTAGTGTGTGTGTGTGTGATAGCACTCATGTGCCATAACATGTGGAGGACAACCACGACTATCGGTCCTCACCTTCTTCCTTGAGACAGCCTTTCTTGTTATTCCTCATTATACATACCAGTATATACACTATGTTGCTGGCCCTTGAGCTCCCAGGGATATTGCTATCTCTACTTCTTTCAACTCACAGTAGGAAGGCAGTGATAACACTTGTATGCACATCTGTATCCAGCTTTACTTTGGTTCTGAATATTTGAACTCAAGTTCTCACCCTTGAGTAGCAACTAGTTTCCTCACTGAGACATTTCCAAACTCCCCCTTACATGTCTCTGTTAATGGGAAGGTTGGAGATGGGTAACTGTGTCAGCTAGTTTTATGTTAGCTTGGAATAAGATAGAGACATCTTGGAAGGGGGAAATGTCTGCCGTGCATTTTCTTGAATGATTATTAATTTCACTGGAGATAGTGCCACCCCTGGGATGATGTCCTCGGTACTAGAATAAAAGCAGGTTGAGCAAAGCATGAGGAGCAAGCCAGTAAACAGCAATCTTCCATGGACTCTATATATCAGCTACTGCCCCAAGCTCCTTCCTTGAGTCCTTGCCCCGACTTCCCATAGAATGACAGTCTATAAGTTAATAAACCCTTGCCTCCCCAAGTTGCTTTTGACCATGGTGTTTGATCACAGCAATAGAAACCTTAACTAAGACAATAGCCAAGCCTATCCTGTTGGGAATGTTACAGCTTATACTTACCCTTAAAATCTCCACTAGCAAAAGCACTTTTGTGTAGTGGTAGCAAAGCCAGGGTCTCTCAAGTCAGTACTAGATCCCAGTGGCTGCCCCATCTTTATCTATACATTAGCTAGATGACCTTGGCCTTACATGATTCAAACAAGACAATCCATTTGAAAGTCCTTTATGAATGAAATACCTTTGTTTGTTTTGGTTCCTCAACTGGGATATATGTGAGAGTTTCTCTGATACAAAAAGTACCTTGCATTCAGCCACCTGTGCAACTGAACTTTGTCCTGATCAGGATTTGAGCTAATATCTTCTATATCCATGTTTAGAATTATTCCTTGCTCAGGATTGTCTCACTCCACACTCTTGTCTTAAAACTGTAAAAGTTGGGCTGGAGAGATAGCTCAGTGGTTAAGAGCACTGACTGCTCTTGCAGAGGTCCTGAGTTCAATTCTCAGGAACCACATGGTGGTTCACAACCATCTGTAGTGGGATCCGATGCTCTCTTCTGATGTGTCTGAAGACAGGGACAGTATACTCACACATATAAAATAAATAAATAAATCTTTTAAAATGACTGTAAAACTTGTAAAGCCACTATGGAAATCTGTATGGAGCTTTCTCAAAAACTGAAAAATGGACTATCATTTGACCAAGCTATATCACTCACTCCTGGGCATATACCCAAAAATTCTAAATCTGACAACAGAGATACTTACAATCCCATATTTATTGTTTCACATTTTTCACAATAGCCACGAAGTGGATCAGCTTAGACATCCATCAGCAGACGAGTGAATAAAAAAATATGGTCCACAAACATGGTGGCCTTCCATCCACTCATAAATAAAAATGAAACCAGGACATTTGCAGGAAAATTGATAGAACAGAAAATTATTACAATAAGTGAGGAAAACCAGGTTCAGAAGAACAAATGAAGTATGTTTTCTCTCATATATGGTTGCTAAAATGTATTCTCGTTTATTGTATATATGTAAAGGTATGTGTATAGGTCATGAAGGTAGACTAGAAACCTGTGTCTACAGAGAGAAGGAGAATAGAGATATTAAATCATGGCTGAGGGGACAAATGAGGGTAAAAGGTTACATGTGACGTGAAAGCTATTGGTGTAATGAGGAAAGGAAACCAACAAGAGGAAGGCAGGGTGATTGGGAGAGGGAAAAGGATGTTCAACAATAAATAACAAAGTAAGCCTGGGAGTACCACACCCAAATGCTTTATTTTGTATTAAAAAATCAAAACCTTAAAAATAAAGTTCAAAAAGAGAAGAAATCTTTAATCGATTTAAATTATCCAAAATAAATAAAATTATGGATTTCATCTCCCATGATTACTCAGCAGATGAACAACCTGTTAACGACCTAGGATCTCAACACAGAAGAGCTCGTGACACTCTTCTCCAATTACTGCTGAAGGAAACTACTTGGTGTCTGTCAGAAAGTGTGGTGAAACGTTGTCTTCCATTTTACCTTATGTTACGCTACTATCTTAGTTTGCTTTCCATAGCTATGACAAATGCCATGACCAAAAGCCATCTGGAAAGGAAAGGGTTTATTTCCGCTTACAACTTAAAATCCATCATGGAGGAAAGCCAGTACAAAAATTCACAGTAGGAACCTGGAGGCAAAAAAATGAAGCAAAGGCCACAGGGAAATGGGGTTTATTGACTTGTTTCCATGGCTTGCTCTGCCCATTTTTTTTTTTTTTAAAAATACCATTCAGGACCAGCTTCCCAGGAGTAAAACCATCCACAGTAAGATGGGCCATTCCCAACCAATTAATAAAAAGAAAATGGCTCCTTAATCTTGCCTACAGGAAATGGAAACTTCTGGTTTCTTTGGAGACTCAGTTGTGTCATGTGATGTTTTTCTGGAAACTCTCTTATGAGAGGATGTTTTTGATGAAGCAGACACATGGGAGGATGTTTTGCTGAGAACAGACATGTGGTGCTTTCCTGGAAGCAGCCTAGAAAAAGGTCAAGTGATGTTTTGTTAGAGCAGATGTTTGAAAAAAAAAAAACACATGATATTTGGAAAGGGTATAAATTTAACCCAAGAGACAGTGGGTGGCAGTTTGTGGTATTGGTTCACCTTGCCAGTCTTTGCTGGCCATCGTTGGTTTGTTGTGACTTCATAGAGAGAAATTCCACTAAAGAACTTCTGGTGGTGTTCTGGCAGCTTCTGGCCAAAGACTCAGGCCAACTGGCAGAGCTTCATGGTTTCTTTTGTGACTGGTGTTTGCGAGTGGGTTGAGATACCAATGCTGATTCATGTGAACTGAATTGCTGATAACCTGACAATACAGACTGGATTCACTATAAAGAACTATTTATAAACAGGTCCACATTCTCCTCTTCCCTATTAATCTTTCCTTTCCACTAAAACTGAAGGAGGGGCCGTCTGGAGACCATTCTACCTGAGTATTCATCCCATGTGCAGTCACCAAAGGTAGATGCTGATGTGGATGTCAGGAAGTGCATGCTGACAGGAGCCTGATATAGCTGTCTCCTTAGAGGTCAGCAAGAGTCTGACATATTCAGAGGCGGATGTTCACAGCTAGCCATTGAACTGATCAAAGGGTTCCCAGTGTAGAAGTTAGAGAGTAAACTGAAGGAGCTGAAAGGGTTTTGAGGCTCCATGAGGAGAGCAACAATACCAACCAACCAGAGCTCCCCAGGGTCTAAACCACCAGCCTGGGAGCACATAGGGAGGGACCCATGGCTCCATCTGTATATGTAGGGGAAGATGGCCTTGTTGAGCATAGGTGGGAGAGGAGATCCTTGGTCCCATGAAGGCTGGACACCAAGTGTGGGTTAATTCGAGGGCGGGAGATAGGAGTGGGGAGTAGGTGGGGGCACATCCTTATACAAGCAGGAGGAGGTGGAAGGGATAGGGGTTTTCTGGGCAGGAGCAAGAAATGGGGTAAGGGGATAACATCTGAAATGTAAATAAAATATCCAATAAAACAAATAAAAATTATATATATATATAAGCTTGTATATATATATACATATATATATACATATGTACATATACATACACACACACACACACACATATATATATACACACACACACACACACACACACACACACACACACACACACACGCACAAGCTTACACCTACAAGCCAATTGTATGGAGACGTTTTCTCAATCGAAATGTACTCTTCCCAGATGACCCTAGCTTGTATGCAGTTGACAAAAAATTAACCATCATCCAAGTGTTCTGGTATGTGTGAGTGTGTGTGTGTGTGTGTGTGTGTGTGTGTGTGTGTACATGCAAGTGTACATTCCCATGAGTAAAGCCTAGTGGGGGATGTCAGAACACTTGTTCTATTCCTCTCTACCTTATTCCCTGAAAACAGTCTCTCACTAAAGCTAGAACTATGCTGGCAGCCAGCAAGTTTCGGTAATCCTTCTGATACCACTCCACCTCCCACAGTGATAGGATTATAGACATGTATGCAACTACACCTTGCTTTTTAACATAAGTTCTAGGGAATCCATTTCAGGTCTTCTTGCTTGTACAGCAAACACCTTTCCCCTACTGAGCCATCTCCCCAGCCAATAGTCTTTGTTTTTACAAAAGTAATACATGTTGTATTGCAATATTATGTCACTTTTCCTATGGAATACATCTCCAGTTCTTCTTCTGCCTACATATGTGCCACATTTAACTTTTAACTTTTTTTCTCATGGTAAGTTGTTTGATTTAAGATAGTTGACAAACTCCTTGCTGTCTCTGTAACCCAGTGGACCATCTTTCTTCTAACAAAGACAACAATCAGTCAAAAACAGCTTGCTGAGTTTTCTTTCTTTACCTCTTGTCTGAGGATGCATCTTGACTTCTATTAATCGAGCAGTGGCCCCAGAGATGATTTTAATCATCTCCTTCATGATGATAGCCTGGCAGGTGCAGTTGAACATCATCACCAAGTTGGTAATCATATCAGAAATGCTCTTTTTGGCATTGTTCACGGCCATCGTTCTGGCAGTATGCTCACTGTGGTAGACTCCTTCAGGTAGTAGTAGATCTCATTGTTCAAACTGTATTTCTGGTAATTCTGCAGCACGTCAGCATCCATGTCACCATAAATGTTCATGCTTTCAGCAGTTGCAATGATATTGATTGATAAATTGTCTTCCCTTCCGTCTTATAGGAGATAACAGACTTGAACTGCTTAAAAATGATAAAGCCTTCATCAAACACATACCCAGAAGTTAACAATCCAAGGACAATGACACATCTCCAAAAGTAGGGACCTTCACCCCACATCTTTGAATAGTACCCAAAACTGGTAAGAGTGGGTTCCTTAAAGTATGCCCCTGATTTTTTTCACCAATCTAACAAGCATAACTTCTTTTCCAGCAGCTGTGAGGATAGCCACTTAAAACTGGTTAGGACCACAAAGCCTTGGATCTGAGGACATCCTAATAAAGAATTGTGTGTTTCTTCTTGTCCTCATGCTCCTTACTATCAGCTTATTTTCTTATACAGAATTAAGGAACTTGTTTTATACACCTCAGCCAGCTCCATCTCCCATTCAACATGAATATACTGCTCAGCTGGCAGACGTCACAGAGTTGGTAATTTTCTAGATGTTTTTGATGCATTTCAGTCTCCTGGTAATATCTTTCTAAGTTCCAGTGTTTCCAACTTAGATCCATTGCAGCTTCAAGGCACAGGCCAACAGCCCAGCAATGTTCCCTGTGAGAACATGGTAGAACCTTAAAGGTCAGGCGAAAGGGTCTCATTACACATGTGCAGAAGTTCCCAGCTCATCTGCCCTCTTAGCTTGTGTACTTTTATGTATTTAACCTTTACTTTTTAATCGTTTCCATGTTTCTAAATAACACATGTACATAGTTACCGTTTCATTCATTAGCATGGGTCTATTGCCATCTTATAGTAGAAGATGGAGATTTATTCTACTTAACATTCATACAACAATAGAGTTATGCCACAATGTAAAGCTATCATCATGAGATAATGGAAACACATTCACCACTGACCCAAGGAGTTATGCTATGATTACATTTCCCTTAGTGTTCAAGTATGTTTTTTTTTTTTCAAGGAATTTGAGGTTATGTAATTATTTTTTCCCTTTGCATACTGTGACCAATCAAATATCTTCTAATCATCTTGCCTCCAGCAACACATGGTCATGTGGTTCCTAAGCCGTTCTGA